>NC_084835.1:114068947-114787447 GCF_033115175.1 Lepus europaeus | reverse complement strand
CTATGTACTCTTAACCTCACAAGTCCCCATTCTCCAGGGTCTGCAGACATATATTCTGCCTTCAACCCTCTTAATTTAGAGGCTTTTTCTGTCAGTGTCTACAGCTAAGCTGGTACTCTAGGTACTGCTACCACCCACTTTTCCAAGCACGTAATTTTGCCAATGCTCTGCACTGTCAAAGGCATCCTCAAATTTTCTCAGCCAACTCCATCATTATCTTCAGTAGCAAACATCCCTCATCCTACAAAACAGACCGTCTTGAATCTTACCTATCCCTGCAGAAATTTCACTCCCATTCACTGCAAAACTGCTTAAAAAAAGTGGATTTGACTCATTTGTCTCTGATTTCTGTACTCCCACTTTCTCTTTATTTTACGTTAATTAACTTTTGCCTCCACCATTTTCATCATGAAAAGATATTTAATGTCTTCCACCTGGAGGATAATTCAAATGGAAACTTTTCAGTCCCTTTCTTATTTGGTTGATAAATGGCATTTAAGACTATGACTCTCTCAGTTCTCTCAGAAACTCTTAATGTGTATCACCAAATACCACTCTCTGCTGATGTTGTGTCTGTATTTCACTTGAACCTTTTTAGTTTTCTTTGACTGTTCTTCCTTTATTACTATCCAGTAAACAATGGATAGTCCCTGTCCACTCTTTACCTCCCAGTATACACTTTCTCTATTAATTATCTCATCCAATCTAATGGCTTTAATTTATATGTTAACAACTCCTAAATTTATACATGGTGTCTGGCCTCTGCCTTTGACCTCCAAACCCAAATATTCACTAATGTACTTAGATTAGTATCACAAGGATCTCACAGTATTTAGAAATTCTATTAATCCGATCAGGGAAAACAAATGAAATTTGTCTCTTTGGGACTGGCTTAATTCACTCAGCATGATGTTTTCCAGATTCCTCCATCTTGTTGCAAATGACCGGGTTTCATTGTTTCTTACTGCTGTATAGTATTCTATGGAGTACATGTCCCATAATTTCTTTATCCAGTCTAATGTTGATGGGCATTTGGGTTGGTTCCAGGTCTTAGCTATTGTGAATTGAGCTGCAATAAGCATTAATGTGCAGATGGCTTTTTTATTAGCCAAATTAATTTCCTTTGGGTAAACTCCAAGGAGTGGGATGGCTGGGTTGTATGGTAGGGTTATGTTCAGGTTTCTGAGGAATCTCCAGACTGACTTCCATAGTGGCTTATCCAGTTTGCATTCCCACCATTTGTTTTCCCTGATCGGCGACAACTGAGCACCAAAGGGGAAACCTGTGGAAGTGAAATGGACACTATAAGAAACTATGACCTGATCAGCTCTTTTCCTGGCTCTAGATGTACAATGTAATACTTTATCCTTTTTAGTATTTGTTGTTGTTGTTGTTGCTCTAGTACTAGTGGTTGAACTCTGTAGTTAACACACAATTATTCTAAGGTGTTTAAATTTTAACTGAAAAGTGATCCCTGTTAAATATAAGAGTGGGAATAAGAGAGGGAGGAGATGTACAATTTGGGACATGCACAATCTGACTTGCCCCAAATGATGGAGTTAGAAATGTGCCAGGGGATTCCAATACAATCCCAGCAAGGTGGCATGTACCAATGCCATCTCACTAGTCCAAGTGATTAATTTCAGTTCACAACCGATGGCTCTGATAGGTCTAAGAATCAAAGGGATCACACAAACAAGACAAGTGTCTGCTAATACTAACTGATAGAATCAAAAAGAGAGAGAAAGATCCAACATGGGAAATGGGATACACAGCAGACTCATAGAATGGCAGATGTCCTAAACAACACTCTGGCCTCAGAATCAGCCCTTAAGGCATTCGGATCTGGCTGAAGAGCCCATGAGAGTATTGTAGGCATGGAAAGCCAAGATACCATGGAAAAGAAAAAAAAAAAGAAGACCTAAATGAAAGATTTCTGTGAGTGAGATCCCAGTGGAAAGAACGGGGCCATCAAAGAAGGAGGTACCTTTCTCTGAAGGGAGGAGAGAACTTCCACTTTGACTATGACCCTATCGGAATAAGATCAAAGTCAGTGAACTCTGAAGGCTTCCATAGCCCTGGCAACTCATGACTAGAGCCTAGGGAGATTACTGACGCCATGAACAGGAGTGTCAAATTGTTAAGTCAGCAACAGGAGTCACTGTGTACTTACATCCCATGTGAGATCTGTCCTTAATGTGTTGTCTAATGTGCAGTGATGTTATAACTAGTACTGAAACAGTATTTTTACACTTTGTGTTTCTGCGTGGGTACAAACTGATGTGATCTTTACTAATTATATACTGAATCGATCTTCTGTATATAAAGATAATTGGAAATGAAAAAAAAAAACCTGGTGTTAAATTGGAAATGGCATAGAAAATTAATTAATTTTTTTAAAAAATATTATGTAGGATCTCTGTCTTTAATGTGCTGTACATTGTAATTTAATGCTATAACTAGTACTCCAGCAGTATTTTTTTTTTTCACTATGTGTTGCTATATGGGGCAAACTGTTGAAATCGTTACCTAATATATACTAACTGATCTTCTGTATATAAAGAGAATTGAAAATGAAAAAAAAAAAAGAAATTCTATTAATCCACCCACTCTCCTGCCCCTGCCAGTTAATGTATCCCCCATACCACAAGCTCAGTTTAAAATCAAAGATGATGGCCATCTCCTGTCTCTGTCATCACAAGGTGACCATAATGAGGCTTTTAGTTCCCTCACTGGTGCCACTCTAGAACAAGCTACCCTATCTCTTGCCTATCTTACTTTAATAGCTATTATCCCTACTTCCTCCTTATTTTCCAACAGTCTATTCTTAGAAGCTACATAGATCATTCTAAAGCATGTCAGACTATAGCACTTCTCTGTTCAGAACCCTCCCAGGGATATACATCTCATTAAAAATTACAGGCCTCTGGGATGACACAGGAAGCCCTATATGTCTGCACCTTCCGGAACTTTGAGTCACCTGCTATTTCCTCCCATTCACTTGCTCTATTCCAGCTATGCAGACTGTTTCCTTTTGTGACTGGGAATTTTTCTCTCAGAGATTCTGTTTGCTATCTGCTCCTTAATTTCTTCAAATTTCCCCTCTCAAGTTTCCATTTCCATGATAACTACTGAATCCATCTATTTGCAATGGGAAAATATCCTGCAGAGTGTCTGCATTCCCTCCTGCTTTATAGAAACTTCCATCAGCTGCAACTTCACATGACTTCTTTCCTGTACTGGCAACTCCCCAATGCCAATGGAGCATTAGCTTCATGAGGCCAGGGGTCCTCTCTGTTTTATGATTCTCTATGCCTAGCACTCAGTAAATACATATTGAATGAAAGAACGAAAAGTAGTTGCTAAAATGATGGTGCATTTTATAGTTGAGTACTTCAAAATGGAGGAAATACAGTGAAGCAAATTCTCTTAATGTAGATTTTAGAAATTTTATAACTTTTTAATTTAAGCACAGTGAAAAATATCACGTATTTCATATATATAGATTCAGGAGCATAGGGATACTTCTCACCTTACCCTCCTTCCCACCCATGCCCCAACCCTCCCTCCTCCTTCCTTTCTTTATTTTAATTTTTACAATGACATATTTCCAGTTTGTTTTATAATTATAAGCTTAACTTGACACTAAGTAAAGAATTCAACAAATAGAAGAAAAAAACACTGTTCTTTGGCAACAGAGACAATGCTGTAAGCAATAATCAAATCTCAAAATGTCAATTTCACTCAAACACATTATATTTTTTCTACTCTATTAACAAAATCAGGGAACACATATTCATCTTTTTTGGACTGGCTTATTTTACTAAGTACAATGGCTTCACTAAGCACTGGCTTATTTCACTAAGTACAATTGCATCATTCTGTTGCAAAAGACAGGATTTCATTCTTTTTATGGTTGAGTAGTATTCCATAGCATATATATATACCACATTTTCTTTGTCATCAGTTGATGGGCATCTTGGTTGATTCCATATCTTAGCTATTATGAATTGAGCTGAAATAAGCATGAGGGTACAGATAACAATTCTATATACTGATTTCATAACATAAATTCCCCAAAATGGCATATGGTAGATCTATTTTCAAATTTCTGAGGTATCTGCATACTGTCTCCCACAATGGCTGAACAGGTTTACATTCCCACCAACAGTGGACAGGGTTACCTTTTTCCTCATATCCCTCCTAGCATTTATTGCTTGCTGATTTCTTTATGAGAGCCATTCTAAATGGAGCGAGGTGAAACTTCATTGTGGTTTTGATTTGCATTTCTCTGGTCGCAAGTGACCTTGAAAATTTTTTCAAGTGTCTGTTGGCCATTTGGATTTCCTCTTTTAAGAAGTGCCTGTTAGCAGTCCTGACACCATCCTAGGCTCTAGCCCCTGCCGCCATTGCTGGAAGCCAGGTAGACAGGTGGCCTAACCATGGGTGTCAGCGCCACCCCCATCCTAATGGGATTTGCTGCTCCTACTTCCCTGCCTGCCCCCCAGCAAAGTTTTAAAAGGACCTGTTTCTCAACACATGGCTCTCTTTCTCTCCATCTCCTGGTCTCTGTCTCTTGATCTCTATCTGGATCTCTCTTACAGTCTCCTTCTCCCTCTTTTCCTTCTTTGCCCCTTCCCTCCAGTCTGTCCAGATTTTTTTTTTTTTGGACAGGCAGAGTGGGTAGTGAAAGAGAGAGAGACAGAGAGAAAGGTCTTCCTTTTTGCCGTTGGTTCACCCTCCAATGGCCGCTGCGGCCAGCTCATCGTGCTGATCTGAAGCCAGGAGCCAGGTGCTTCTCCTTGTCTCCCATGCGGGTGCAGGGCCCAAGGACTTGGGCCAACCTCCACTGCCTTCCCAGGCCATAGCAGAGAGCTGGCCTGGAAGAGGGGCAACCGGAACTAGAACCCGGTGTGCCAGTGCTGCAAGGCAGAGGATTAGCCTGTTAAACCACGGCACTGGCCCAGTCTGTCCAGTTTTCCCAATAAATCCTTTCCCTTTAAAAAAATGCCCATTTATTAACTGAACTGTTTGTTTTGTTGTTTAATTTCTTGAGCTATTAATATATTCTGGATATCAATCCTTAATCAGATGAATAGTTTACAAATATTTTCCCCCATTCTGTTGGCTGCCTCTTCACTTTGCTAAGTGTTTTCTCTGCTGTGCAAATGCTTTTTACCTTGACGTACTCTCATTTGTTTTTTACTTTGACTGCCTTTGCTTCTGGGGTCATTTACAAGAAGACTTTGCCTATCTCAATGTCTTACAATGTTCTCCTCTAGTAATTTTATGTTATCAGGTCATAGATTTAGGTCATAGGTCCAATTTGAGTTATTTTTGTATAAAGAATAAGGTAGGGGTCTTGATTCATACCTCTACATGTGGAGATTCAATTTTCACTACACCATTCATTGAAGATACTATCTTTTCTACAGGGAACGATTTTAGGAATTTTAGAAATATTTTGGGGGTTGGCGATGTGGCATAGTGGGCTAAGCCTACACCTGCAGTGCTAGTATCCCATATTGGTGCTGGTTGATGTCTGGCTACTCCTCTTCCAATCTAGCTCTCTGCTATTGCCTGGGAGAGCAGAGGAAGATGGTCCAAGTCATTGGGCCCTGTACCTGTGTGGGAGACCTGGGAGAAGCTCCTTGCTCTCAGCTTTGGATAGGTCCAGCTCTAGCTGTTTGCAGCTATTTGGGGAGTGAACCAGTGGATGGAAGACCTTTCACTTTATCTTTCCCTCTGTCTGCCTATAAATCTACTTCTCAAGTAAAGAAATGAAATATTTAAAAATAAAAAATTATTAAGATAATTCCTGAACATAATTGTAAATATCCAAATTATAGTAAAAATTGGCCTTGTTGTAAGTAATTACCTCTAGTCTCAGCTCAGCATTCAATGGAATTAAAAAATATAGCATAGGACACTAGTGACATCTCTATTCTTTCCCCCAGAGCAGTTATTCTTAATTTTATAACTCATATTATCTCATTTGTTTACTAAGTCATCTCACTCTCAGCAGGTGATTATATTTTTATTTCAAAAATAAAATAAAATAAGGGGCTGGTACTGTGGTATAATGGGTAAAGCTGGTGCCTTAGACATCAGTATCCAATATGGGCTGTGGTTCTTGTTACAGCTTCTCCATTTCCAATTCAGCTCCCTGCTAATTGCCTGAGAAAAGCATCATGAGTTGGCACAAGAGCTTTGGACCCTGCCCAAGGGAAGGGGAGGGAAGGGGAGGGGAGAAGAGGGGAGGGGATGGAAGGGAAGGGAAGGGAAAGGAAGGGAAAGGAAGGGAAGGGAAGGGGAGGGGAGGGAAGGGAAGGGGAGGGGAGGGGAGGGAAGGGAATGTGAGAGTCAGTCATGTGGGAGACCTGTAAGAAGGCTTTGGCCTGACCATCATTGTGACAATCTGGGGACTCAGTCTCTCTCTCTCTCTCTCTCTCTCTCTCTGTCTGTCTCTCTCTCTCTCTCTCTTTCTCTAACCTTAGCTTTCAAATAAATAAATAAATCTTTTAATTAAAGAAAAATTCATAGAAAGTGTAAGCATCCTTAATTTTTCATGATCTCAACCTCCAACTATGTTTGAATCTGTTTTGTTCTTTTCATTCTGCAGTAACTTCTCTATCATTTCTCCTGATATGTAGGAAAACCACTTGTCCACTCTTATCATGAGACTGTAAGTATAAAAGCAGATCTAGAAGTCTGAAGCTCTGATTAAGAGAGCTATAAGAGATACTGAAATCCACAGTGGGGAGGAATACCTAGACAAGAAATTCAGAGAGTTTTCTTCTTGTAATTTTGCCTTTTTACTCAAGGGAAATTGTAAGCAAAGGATTTTTGCAATTTCAACCAAAATTTTCCTCCTTTGTGGTATACATACTGATTCATGTATAATATTCTTTGTCTTAATCCAATGTTAGCATGTCTTGTTGTTCCAGTGTATCTGTTTTATCTCCAGTGCTCCACTAACATCATTAAGAGATTTTTGTTATTTTATTTTGATCATGCTCTTACTTTTTGACACTACAACATGCTCCATGCTCACCTTGTATATTCCTGCCCCAGTCTTAGAATGAGCTATTTGGAATATATTAGTTCCTCTCCCCATACCCACCATCCCACCCCCACTCCCATCCCACCACCTACTCCATTTCCCATCTCATTCTTCATTAACATTCATTTTAATTACTTTATATACAGAAGATCAACTCTATACTACATAAAGATTTCAACATTTTGCACCCACACAGACACACAAAGTATAGAGTAATGTTTGAGTAGTAGTTTTACCGTTAATTCTCATAGTACACCTCATTAAGGACATAGGCCCTACATGGGGAGCAAGTGCACAATGACTTCTGTTGTTGATTTAATAATTGACACTCTTATTTATGATGTCAATGATCATTTGAGGCTCTTGTCATGAGCTCCCAAGGCTATGGAAACCATTGAGTCCACAAACTCCGACATTCTTTAGACAGGGCCATAAGCAAACTGGAAGTTCTGTCCTCCCTTCAGAGAAAGGCACCTCCTTCTTTGATGGTCCCTTCTTTCCTGGGAGCTCACTCACAGAGATTCACAATAGCTAAGACATGGAATCAACCTAAATGCCTGTCAATGAAAGACTGAACAAAGAAATAATGGGTTAGATATACTTATGGAATAACACATAGCAGGAAAAAAAATAAAATCCAGTCATTTGCAACAACATGGAGGAATCTGGAAAACATCACACTGATTGAAGTAAGCCAGTCCCAAAGAGGCAAATATCATATGTTCTCCCTGATGTATGACAACTAACTGAAAACCTATAAAGGAAACCTGTAGAAGTGAAACTGACACTATGAGAAGCAGTGACTTGATCAGCCTTTGTCCTGACTGTTGAGGAACAGCTTATTATTTTATTCTTTTTATTATTTTCTTTTTCTACTTAATACCATTGGTTTAACTCTTACTTAACACATAATTTATTCTTAAATAAAGTGCCCCAGTGGGAAACAATTTTGTTAATTATAGTATCCTACTTTTCTGCAGTTCTTTGGTTTTTAGTTTCCATTAATTCAAAATTTACTTAGGTCAGCACCATTTGCCAGTGCTCCATTCTGGAGAGGTTTTTCATATATTTTTAATATCGATTCTTTTCTCACATTCTACATTTCAAACTAGGATTCCCTCATCCTCCCAAATGCCTTTTTTTAAAAAAAAATTATATGTAAAGGTACATACTATGCTTTAAAATTCTGTTGATTCTTAAAAATACAGGGAGTCATGTATACTTCACAATACCATGGAGAATATTTTCACTACCCTTAAAGGTTCCTGATATTTCACTTATTCAAATCTTTCCCACCTCATTCCCTACCCATAGCCCCATAAAACCATGGATCTGTTTGCCATCTATTTTTCATTTACTTTTCCAGAGTGCTATGTACAAATTAATTAATCTTTTTTAATTCCTATATATTTTCCTCACTTTCACAGTCCTTTTCCAGATATTTATACAATCTCCTATCTAATCTCTTTGCTTCACTGTTCATCACTTCAGAATTCATCCTGTAAACTTGACACCAGATTCATCTTTCTGAACATCATTGCATTGTTCCATTTCTGTTTAATGACTTTTAATAGCTCTCATGGATACATAACAAAAACCCTAAGATTTATTTTCTTTTAGAAAACTCTTCATAATCTTGTCCCAATTGAGGGATTATTGAATGAAAAAGTAATAAAAGAAACTCAATTTTTCAACTCTCCTTGGATCCACACTTTTTGTTCGGTAGCTTGACAGTACTTTTCCATTGGGGAGCAGTTTTGTTAGCCAGCCATAAATATGTGCATGTGTATATATATAATAAATTTAAAAATACGCATCTGTGCATATATGTGCTTACACATACCTATATTCATAGAATATTTGTGAACTCACCTACTTGAGAAAATAGGCTGTTATCTCTTAATCAACCCCCACTGTGCTCTCATGGATATTTGCCAAGATTCACAGAGCAGTAAAATTGTTAGACACCCAAGATGCACTTGCCCAGCTGAGGCTTTGGATTGTTTTCGCAGCCAGGGAATTTGCTAGATATTAATGATTCATGTCAATTTCTACCTTACAATTATTTTGCACAGTAAATAAGTGTTAATGAAGCTAACAATTTTAAATAACTTGTGTGGATTAATATATATTAAATATCCTAAGGTATTACAAAATATGAATAAAATATATTTGTTTATGTGGATATTTGATAGCAAAAGATAAAAATATAAAGGCTGGGAATTTGGTACAGGGGTTAAGCTGTCACTCATGACGTCCAGTTCCCATTTCAGAGTTCCTAGGTTTGAGTCCCAGCTCCCCTCCTGATTGCAACTTCCTGCTCATGCAGATCCTGGGATAGAGCAGGTGATAGCTTAAGTAGTTGAGCCCATAGTACCCAATGAGGCGACTCAGATTGGTTTCCTGACCACTGGCTTTGTCCTGTGCCAGCCTCTGCTGTCGTAGGGTACGTAGGAAGTCAACCAGTACACACAAGATCTTCTTTCTCTTTCAGTCTCTCTATGTGACTCAAATAAATAAAAGAATAAATTAAAATGTTTCAAAAGAAAAAAAAGTAGTTAGGATGAGGTTTTTTTTTTTTTCCACATCTGAGCCTCTTCTGGTAGAAATGATGATTAATCTTTTAAAATGAGTATGTACATTGATGTAGCAAAAATAAAAGTTTATAATTTAGATCACAGAAACAGTACATGCTTTTGATTCAGGTAGAACTGTAACTAGCTTCCAATTTTTTTGTCACTCCTCAGACTCTCAGTGGTTTTATATTAACTACAAAAAGGTTAAAGCCACCATGACCTACAAGGTTATTCACAAAGTGAAGTCTTTTCAGCCATCCTTCCAGGAACCTTCATAAACTACCTATTCCCTCACTTTACCTAGTATGATTAAGTAATTTGCATCAAAATTGGAACATTTTAGAAAGCAAAAGGGATATTATTGAAAATTAAGTTGAAACAACAGGTATAGATTTGAACTATTAGAGGAAACTGACATTTATAAAGTACACTGAAATTTGTTACAATTTGCAAAATATAAAGAGCAGCGAGGAGCGCACCATAAATGATGCACAGTACTCAGGGAAGGTCCTGTCACATAACAAATGTCCCATGGTTATTGACATTTGTTGTTTGTCACTAATAAGTGTTATCAAGACTCTGTCGTACACCCCTGACTTTTCTGCACATTAGCTGAGTGGCCTTGACTGTTAATAAAGCTCTTAAAAGATACAAACATTTTATTCTTAAAAAGATGGAAGTCTAAAGTGACCTTCCAAAGTTGACATAAAATAAAGCAATAAGCTCTTGTTAATGCATACAAGAACATTGTATATTCTATATATTAGTTATGAAATTTTCTGCATGCATTCATATCTACTTTTCTATATGTATATAACATTTTCAGGTATTTCTATTATTGATAAAATTTCTATGGGGGGATGATGATTCCTAGAATATTTTGTTCATTTGAATAAACATCTGATTGACTTAGAATGTCAAGTGTGGCTACTGACAAATAAGAAATACCTCCAGCTTTCTTGTTCTTTTCTCCACACTATGGACATCCCATGGATTAAAGGCGGGATTTGGGGCCAGTGCTGTGGCGTCGTGGATAAAGCCGCTGCCTGCCGTGCTGGCATTCCTTGTGGGTGCTGGTTCAAGACTCAGCTGCTCTACTTCCAAACCAGCTCTGTGCTATGGCCTAAGAAAGCGGCAGAAGATGGCCCAAGTCCTTGGGCTCCTGTCCATGCATGGGAAACCAGGAGGCTCCTGGCTTCTGGCTTCAGATCGGCCCAGCTCTGGCCTTTGCAGCCATCAGGGAGTGAACCAGCAGATAGAAGACCTCTCTCTGCCTGTGCCTCTCTGTAACTCTGTCTTTCAAAATAAATAAATCAAAAAAAAAAAAAAAAGTTGGGATTTTATGGGAAGGAACACTTCTCTCCCTCTCCTGGTATTTTTTCTTCAAGAAGGGATGTCTCTTTAAGCCTGAACTCATGTTCCATCCCTTATTCCTCCACTAGATGTAGCGATTGTTACCTGGTTGATTAATAAATGTTAGTGGTCCCCCTTGAATAAGCGGAGTTACTTTCTCTGCACTATGGAGCATCCATCACTGGTGGCTTGCTTCATCTGATTTTCCATCTATTCTACCGGGACCAAGTACCTAGGAAGACATAACTGCTTCGTAAACTTTTCTTCACATTGTCTTAATTTTCCCTTCTGAGGGGTAGGAGAGAGCAAGGTCATTCTGAATAACCCACCTGGGGACTATGCTCAGCACATACGTCCAGTACGGCTTTAGAGTTCTTAGGCTTGGATGCTACCACTTGGATGCTCTAAGCCTTTACAATGTAACTGGTAAATATCTTGAAAATCAACTGTGCCGTAAGCTACAGTCTTTGTCTCAGTCTTTATAGGTTATGAATGATAATTTTCCTTTTTGGCATACTGTTTATTTCATATGTTTCTTATTTAGTAATTATTTCATAACTTGGGGATGAGAAGAGCTACTTATCGACTTTATTGAAAACCCTGGGGATTTCATATTTTACTAATCCAAGGATTACCACTCAAGCTGTCTTTTATGACAGATGTACTCCCTAGAACACAAGTATGCAAGATTCTAACAAAGATTCCAAATGAAAAATCATCTCTATTTTAGTACAAAATAGTAAACCGAGTTGCTCTTTAGAGCTTTAGGAATGATGTCATAAATCAACAATTCATTCTTAATCTTTATATCAATTCTCTTGGTCTACATTTTTGTCTTAAAAGAAATTAAGTTAAACTAAATTGTACAGCTGAACATGCTAATACACATCTATGCATTATTTCTTCAATGACAATTAGTTAAAGACAGCTGATATTTAAGACAGTGTAATATGGCAAGTCAGGTCAATTCTGTTCCCTGAGTTTTGTAGGCCCTTGAGTTGCTGGGATTTTAGAAAGGAAAGGAAAGGGTTATATCTGACTTATGTTCCCTGTGTCAAGGTTTAATATCACAGATACTGTCCTCCTGATTGACAAAGGCAAGTGAACTTCACAGACGGCCTTTTCTTAATTCCCTTTCCAATTGTTTTTAACTGGCTTTGTTTGTCTTCAAAGCTGTCTTTGACACTTGTTTTAGTTCAGTATAATCTTTATAAAAATATCAAGAATTGTAAAGTCAGGAAACATACAATATGAAGTTTCCCCATGATACACACATTATAGAGAAAGCTTGATATCAAGAGCACACACATTAACACACACACACAGACACACACAAAGAGCACCGACAATCTCTATCTTCAAGAAATCCATAATCAGTCAGAGTTTCTGAACACACAAATGCACTAACGTAAACTGGAGGAAGAAGAGAAAGAACTGAGAATACTGAGAAATAAATCACACTAAGAGAATATTCCATTTCTGCTTTGCTAATTGTCCATGCCAACTTCTTGTATACATGTGATCAGAGTAGAGATGGCCAGGCTTACGTATTCAGATGAAGGTTTAGAAATTGAATGGGACCAGCATTGTGGCGCAGTGAGCAAGCTGCAGCCTGCAACACCAGCATCCCATATCATCGACTTGAGTCTTGACTACTCTTCACCTGTTCCAGCTCTCTGGTGATGCACCCAGAAAGGTGGCAGATGTTAGCCCAATTACATGTACCCCTGTCACACACATGGGAGACTGAGATTGGCTTCCAGACTTCTAATGTTAGTCTGTCCCAGCCCTGGCTCTTTCAGCCATTTTGGAGTGAGCCACTGAGTGGAAGATTTTACTTTATCTTTTTCTTTCTCTTCCTCTCACTATGTAACTCTGCCTTTCAAATATATAAATGAGTTTACTTTAATAATAAAGCATTTGATTAATAAAGTGACTTAATAACTGATTAGCCAGCATTAAATTTAGATAGGAATATATCTATATCTATATATGTGGGTGTATCACTTCTGTGTGTCCAATCAAATATTACCAGATTATTTCTCAAATATGTTATTGAAATAAATTAATTAATATTAAAAACAAACACATCTTTAAACCTTGAGAAGGCATTGTGCCACCAAGGTTTAATCCACTGTTTGGAATTCCCATATCCCATCACAATGCTGGTTCCAGTCCTGGCTGCTCTGCTTCAGATCTAGCTTCTTGCTAATGCGTGCTGGAAGACAGAGATGTGACCCGGTGACCCTCATAGGAAACTTCGATTGAATTTGGGCTCTGGCTTCGGTCTGCCTCAGACCTGGATATTGCAGGCATTTGAAGAGTGAACCAGTGGATAGAAGATTATTTCCTCCCCTCATTTCCCCTCCCTTCCTCTCCCCTCCCTTCCCCTCCCCTCCCCTTCCCATTCCTCCAATCCTTCCTCCCTCCCTCTCTATTTTTCTCACTTTGCCTTTCTAGTAGATGAGGATAAAATAAACATTTAAAAAAATTAAAACCTTGAAATATTCCACAGAAGAAATCTCCATAATCTCTTTTTTTCTGCTAGAAAGAATGGCAATTATACTCTGCCTGAGAGCTGTACAAGAAAAACTGACCCTTATCTTGAAAGACAAGGAAAATAATAACTATTCTTAGCATAAGTAAAACCCTTCATCTTCCTGTGGTCTGGAAACTGCTTCAGTCTGGGTATCTGAGCATCAGCTTAGTTAGAACTCACGCTCTGCTTAACTCTCCCACGCTGGTTCAAGCAGAAGGAGGGCCTTTTATGCCCCAAGGATGGGCCAGGTTTTCCCCAGGTGGCACTTGACTTTCCCTGAGCATTGGGTTTCTAACTTGCTTATGAATCATCTGAAAATCTCTTGACATAGATTCTGACTCATCTTTGGGAAAAGCCTAACATCATCTCATTCCAGCAAATTTCCAGGGGATGCCAAATTCAGGGAGGTCTGATTCACAATTCTCTGGGAACTTTCTCTGTGGTAGGACAACATTTTAATAAAAAAAGATTGGCACAATGCACCTGCAGCCAGAGGCTTTGTAGAACCATGGAGGAGGGTTAGTATCTCTAGTTCAATTGTGTCAAGTTAAAATAAAGACTTCTACTGAAGTGCCTGCCACAGCCCAAACTTATATGTGAAAGAAAAGAAGTGTGAAAATTTTCATTAACTTATTAGCTTTCCAGTCCAGGACAATGTATGAATTTCATATGTTCAGCTGTTTTTAAATATTTATTTATTTTAGAGGGGAAGAGAGAGAGAGATGTGCCATCCCCTGGGCATGTCCCCAGTACCCCCAACAGCTGGGGCTGGAACAAGCAGAAATCAGTATTCTAAGACATTGCACAACTTTCTTCACATAGAGGACAGAGCCCCAGGCACTTGAGCCATTACCTATCATCTCCAGGACATAGCACATCACATTAGCAGGAACACAGACTATGGAGCAGAGCCAGGATTCAAACCCAGGCATTCCAATATGGGATAGAGATGTATCAGCAGGCATAGCTAGACTGTTAAGCCAAATGCTCGGCCCATTCTCATATTTTAGATATATATTTTATTAATGAAATATCTCTTTTGGGCATTCTGTCTCCACTACTCCCACCCTTCCTTTCCTGCATTTCTTCACTTTGAGGCTCCTTTCTACTTATTCCCTCTGGATCATGCAAATTACAAGTGCTTCGAGTGTTTTTATTTGGGGAATTTCTAAGTTTGAAATGATTTCCAAATAAGACATTTGAAAAAAATAAAAAGATATAGGGCAAGGTTTTGTGTCACAGTGCATCAAGCTGCCACTTGGGACACCAACATACCATGTCAGAATGTCTGGAATTGAGTCCTGCCTCTGCTTCCAATCCAGCTTCCTAGCAATGCAACGAGAGACAGCAGATCAGGTACTTCCTGTCACATACATTAGGGATCCAGAATGAATTCCTGGCTGTTTTTTTTTTTTTCAAACTTTTTATTACTCGTTGTTTTGCTCTTTATTTATTTATTTGACAGATAGAGTTAGACAGTGAGAGAGAGAGACAGACAGAAAGGTCTTCCTTCCATTGGTTCACCCCCCAAAATGGCTGTCATGGCCGATCCGAAGCCAGGAGCCAGGTGCTTCTTCCTGGTCTCCTATGTGGGTGCAGGGGCGGGCCCAAGCTCTTGGGCCATCCTCCACTGCCCTTCCGGGCCACAGCAGAGAGCTGGACTGGAAGAGGAGCAACCAGGACTAGAACCTGGCGTCCATATGGGATGCTGGCCCCACAGGTGGAGGATTAACCAAGTGAGCCACGGCGCCGACCCAAATTCCTGGCTGTTGACATTGACCTGGCCCAGCTCTGGCTGTTGCCAACATTTGGGGAGTGAATCAGTGGATGCAAGATTCTTTCTCTCTCTCTCTCTTTCTCTATCCTCCTACATCTCTCTGTCATTCTGCCTTTCAAATAAATAAATATGAAAAAATGAGGCAATAAAGGTCACAGACAACAAATTTATGCAAAACATGAACAAGCATTTTCATTGGGTCAAATTGTTTATCACTTGAATTTGCATTCTGCTGTTTAGGTCTACTTTTGGGAAGTAACAGTTTTATATATCAAATTGACAATTCCATTTATTTTTGACAATATTTCTTATAGGGAGCCATATATTTAGTTTTGAAATTAATCAGTATTGCTCCTACTGAATTTTTTTATCCTAAATTTCCCTCTTGTTGGGACATATTCAAAGCTATCAGTGCTAATATTTTTAAAATTACATTGATTTCTTTAATAGTTTTTTTTTCTTTTTTTTTTTTTAACTTTTATTTAATGAATATAAATTTCCAGTGTACAGCTTATGGATTACAATGGCTTCCCCCTCCCATAACTTCCCTCCCAACCACAACCCTCCCCTCTCCCACTCCCTCTCCCCTTCCATTTGCATCAAGATTCATTTTCAATTCTCTTTATATACAGAAGATCAATTTAGTATAAAGATTTCAACAGTTTGCACCCACATAGAAACACAAAGTGAAACATACTGTGTGAGTACTAGTTATAGCATTAAATCAAAATGTACAGTACATTAAGGACAGAGATCCCACATGAGGAGCAAGTGCACAGTGGCTCCTGTTGTTGACCCAACAAATTGACACTCTAGTTTATGGCGCCAGTAACCGTCCTAGGCTGTCGTCATGAGTTGCCAAGGCTATGGAAGCCTTCCAAGTTTGCCGACTCTGATCATATTTAGACAAGGTCATAAAAGACAGAGTGAGGATAGTTACCAATGATCCTAAGAGTGGCATTTACCAGGTTTGAACAATTATACAGCATTAAGTGGGGAAGAGGACCATCAGTACACACAGGTTGGGAGTAGAGCCATTGGTGGTAGAGTAGAGGTTATGATTACAAAGGTATGAGGCCCAAGTGTGCTAGACAGGGTCTAGAACAAAGGACAGAGTCATTATTAGATGTGCTAAGAAAGGTGCTGTCTAAGCTACAATTAAGTTTTCTGATTGAGAGGCAAATAGAACCTGATAGAAGGGGCTTGATAATAATCTGTTGGGCTTTAGGCCTTGTAAGTTAAGAGGCCCAGACCTATCTATATCTTCACATGGGGTATGTCCTAAGGGAGGTGTGAACCTCCTAGGGGAAGGCACTCTGTTGACTTTCATGACTTGGCTGGCATGTGAGGAGAGCTGGCCAGGTAAAGGCAGGTGGCATCTCTAACAAGAAATTGACAGTTCTGCCTTCAATGTTGCTGACCCTACTTGACCATCCCCTCAGCTGCAGTGGTCCCTTTGGAAGTTGGGCTGAGTGAAGGGCTTTTCAGCTTAGAGCCAATAAGATCTGTGGCTCTGACCTGGGCATCCTTCGACTCCAGGGCAGGTCCATTTCCAGTGATCCAACTCTTGGCAGAGCTGCCAGGGCTCTTCACAAGCTGACTTCTGCTGAAGCCCAGGCTTACCACATTGAAAGCCACTGCAGTGGACTGGCCTGTTGGGTCTCCTTGAGGGCAGATCACTGTACAGATCAGCCATTAATAGGCCTGCCACCCATTGCTTCTGATGCCTAGCTTTCTTTTCCTCCTGGTTTGTGTTAAAGCAGACCAGAGGATGCAAGTCAAGGGAGTGCCCGTATCCCATCTCTAATCTTCGGTGGCCTGAACTACAAGTTTATAGTCACAGGCATGTTCTGTAGTAGTTTTTCTAAGGTAGACAATGCCCATGAGGAAAATTATATTCTCACTTTAAAACTTTCTTTCCCTTTGGTCTGAAAGGGAGGTTTTTTCTACTTACTGTATACTTCGCTGATGGCAAAGTGAATCTAGCTATGAGATTATTATTTAAGTTCTTATTTTTGCTATGCTATTACAGAAAAATGTTAGCCATCTCTTTTATAAGGTCTAAAGATTAAATTGTGCATCCTACAGATTCCTTCATAATAGAATTAGTTTCCTACCTTGAAGAGAATAGAGAAATGAAAGAACAAGTTGGGCTTAGAATAGAGAAATGAGGGAGCAAGTCCTAGATCGCTTGCTGACAATAGCAATATCACATGAATACTTAGCAAACCGTTTCAACCATTAGATAACAACTTAAGAAAACATTTACCAGAAGGTCCAATGCCTTCTATAAATTTTATGAATCATGTATTTGAAAACACCTCTTAAATATCTAACATGGTGTAATTTGTTTAGCCAGTAAACTTAAGCACAACCATATAAAATGTTTTTAGTTTCTTTCTACCAACAAGTTTAAAACATATGATACACAGATTCAGGTCACACAAATTAAAATCTATCTTTGATTGATTTTAGCAGCTTAAATTTATGGACAATCTTATCTATAAGCCATTTAAAATAAAACTCTTAATAATATTTCCTATGTGGACATACAATATGTACACACATATAACATAGCATAATAGACCAATATAGCAATAATAGCTTTTAAAATCTTTAACTCTTTTTGTAGATTGCCAATTGATTTGAATTGCTTTTTGTTTTTAGATTACTTTAACACATTGCTTTAACAGAGCATCAGAGTTTAATTCTATGTCAAAGAGAAATTGAGCTTCCTGTGATCTTTTGCTGTGAGGTTTCCTTCCTTTACCTTCTTTCATATTGGTGACCATGTTTCTGTGTTTCTGTGTGTAACACATCTTTAAGCATCTTTTGCAGGGCAGGATGAGTGGCAACAAATTCTTTCAGTTTCTGTTTGCTATGAAAAGTCTTAATTTCACCTTCATTCACAAATGAGAGCTTTGCAGGATATAATATTCTGGGCTGGCAATTTTTCTCCTTTAGTACCTGGGCTATGTCTCGCCATTCCCTTCTAGCTTGTAGGGTTTCTGATGAGAAGTCTGCTGTGAGACTAATTGGAGATCCTCTGAGAGTAATCTGACGTTTCTCTCTTGCACCTTTTAGAATCTTTTCTTTATGTTTCACTGTGGTGAGTTTGATTACAATGTGTCGTGGTGAGGATCTCTTTTGGTCATGTTTATTAGGGGTTCTATAAGCTTCCTGTACTAAGATGCCTCTGTCCTTCTCCAAACCTGGGAAATTTTCTGCTAGTATCTCACTGAAAATGCCTTCTAATCCTTTCTTCCTCTCCATGCCTTCAGGAACTCCTAGAACCCGAATATTAGGTTTTTTAATAGTATCCTGTAGATTCCCGACAATATTTTTTAGATTTCTAATTTCTTCTTCTTTTCTTTGGTTTGCCTGTTTCCTTTCCTGTTCTCTGTCTTCTAAGTCTGATATTCTCTCTTCTGCTTTGCCCATTCTGTTTTTAAGGATCTCTAATGTGTTTGTCATTTGATCTATTGAATTCTTCATTTCATTATGATTTCTCGTCACTATCACAGTTTCATGTTCTACTAGTTGTTTCATTTCATTTTGATTCCTCCTTAATATTTCATTTTCACGAGAGAGATTTTCTATCTTGTCCACTAAGGATTTCTGTAGTTCAAGAATTTGTTTTTGAGAACTTCTTAATGTTCTTATCAATGTTTTGAAATCCGCTTCTTGCATTTCCTCTATCTCTTCATCTTCATAATCTTGAATTGGGGTGTCTTTTTCATTTGGGGGCGTCATAGTGTCTTCCTTGTTCTTGTTACCTCGGTTTTTGCGTTTGTTGTATGGCATGTTGGAGATATTTGGTTTCTTCACTGTGGTGTTTTTTCTTGTTACGCTATGGCTCTATATTAAGTGGACTGTCTGCTTTCGGTGGAGCCTTAGAGGCTTGAGATAAGTGTGGACTGAGAGCTGGGTTTGGTTCCTCAGAGTTGAGGGTGTGTCAAAGATGACACTCCCAGGTTAGGTGTGGTAAATCTCTCTCTCTTTTTTGATTCAAAAGGGAAGTAATTCCACACAGCTGAACGTAATTGGAGGTAGTTAGCAGGCAAATGATATACCCACAGGAGCCAGAGATCAGAAGCTCTTTCCCAAGGACCACACAGGGAATCTCTGCTGCCCTCAGTGTTGGCTCCAATTCTCCTGCAGTCTCCCACTGGGTTGCCAAGTTAGATGCTAATCTCCAGTTATTTCACCCCTCCCCCCAGAGTCAGGTTTTTCTGCTAGGCTCAGGGCTGGTGCAGACCTGAGGTCGCCCTGCTTATGACGTATGTCCAAAATGGCGCCTGCTCTTTGTCTTGCTCGCCTTTGAGGGGTGAGTGGAGGGAGAGAAACTCGTGTCCGTATCGGTCACTTTTTTTCTTTTTTTTTCCTCTCTCTCTTCTAGTTAGCCTGGTGAACTTTTCCCTACAGAGTTTCAAGCCTCGTTCCCTCTAGTCTCCTCTTTCTGCTTGCCCGCTGGTGTCTCGGGCTATGGAGGTTCGGCTCACCTCGCGTTCCAGCGCTGGTGCGTTGAGTCTGCCGCTGGTGTCCCGAACCTGGGCTCCCACGCTCTCCACGCAGGTCCACTGTGAATCACTAGTTCCGGAAGAGTTTCTGCTGCTGTTTCTTCCCCTACTCTTCCTTGACCCTGCAGTATCTCCACTTTTATTAACCTGTGTGTCTTGCTGAACTATCAATGTGCTTCCTTCCTATTCCGCCATCTTGCCACTCTCTCTTTAATAGTTTTTTACTTGAGTCTGCAGGATGCACTTTTTATGAGATAACATTAATTTGCATTTAATGATCTTCCCCATGCTTTCATTTTAATATTTTGAAAACAATGAGAAAGCCATAACTTCATTTATTTTATTTTCATTTTCTTTTACTGCCTACAATGTAAGGATAAGTCAAGTAAGTTTTGATGCATCAAATCAGCTATTGACAGTAATTTTAACTTAAATACCATCTAAGATACATTCATATTCTTTTTAGTTTGGGATTGAAAATACATACTTGAAATACATACTTGCTTAATTCCATTTTTTGTAATTCTTAATTTTACAATATTTAATGTATCTCATTTCTAATTCTCATAAAAGCCTCAACTAAAAATCAATAGTGTTTCTATACACAAAACTACATGAAAGAGAAACCAGGAGAGCAATCACATTTATGCAGCAGTTTAAAAATAAAACACTTAAGAAGAAATTTAATCAAAGAGCTAAAAGATCTGCATAGTAAAAATTATGAAACATTGATGGAAGAAATTGAATATGACACAAATAAATGGAAATATATATGATGCTCATGAATAAGAAGAATTAATCTTGTTTAGAATGTTGGCAATAAAGATGAGTGTGTTCTTTTAAAGAGTGCAAATGAAGTACTTTATAGGGAAAAATTTTAAAAGATTGTCAATAGCCTCGTCAGCACCTTCAAAATGTTATAAGAACTATGAGCAATATATTTTTGAGTTGGGAATTAGAAAAACAGAAAGAATGCTACAATGCAAAAGGGAACTGTTAAATTTCTCTCCAATAATAATCAGTAGAAGTACTTCCTGAAAATAAGCAAATCAATCTGCAGATTTGTGTCCCAAGCTATTAAAAAAAATATGGAGATGGATTAGAAAGTATAATCAGTTGCCTTGCTGGGAATATACTAACAGTTTTGTTCATTTACACTGAATTTCTTAAAAACAAGTACTAAAAAAACCTCACATTGTCTCCATTATGTATTTTAGCTCTGGTGGCAATTGGATATTTATTTGTTTGCTTATTTGGAAATGATTGATAGCTTTAATCATGCATATAAATGAGAATCATAATAACATTTATTCTGAGAGTTGATGAAAACTATTCAATTATTTCATCCACAGTTTAGGAAAATTAATTATTGGAATTTTAAAAATTTTTTCACAGGCTTTTAATTCATTCATCCTTTTCAGTTTGTGAGCAGGTGAGTCAAAATGAAAATTGAGCTTGCGTTTTTTTTATTGATTATAGATAAACGATTCTAAGTAGATTTACACTGGTTTATACTCGTGAAACTAAATTAAAATGGGATTAAGTGGTAGTTATTTACATATTTTTCCACAATTATATTGAAAACTAGTTTGATCCTGATGTCATGACAATAGGTTATACTGTGACCATATTAACAATTAAAATGTAGTGAGTTTTAATTATATGATAAATATTTCTATACATTTTATCTAATTCTTACACGAAGTATAACAGGGAAGTTCAATTGGGTCTAATCTTTTTGTTTGTTTGTTTAATGTTTGCACTAGGCAGGTATTTGGCCTAGTATTTAAGACACCCACATCCCAATTTGGAGTACCTAAATCCAATACTCAGCTCTAGCTGCTGACTTCAGCTTCCTTCTAATGCAAACTCAGACAATGAGGTTCCTGCCTTCCACATGGAAGAGAGTTCCTGGCTTGCAGTCACGGCACAGCCCATTGCAACCCGAAGTCCCAGTCGCTGCAGACATTTAGGGAGTGAACTAATGAGTAGAAGTACTCTCTCTCTCTTTCTCTCTCATTCTGTCTCTGTCGCTCTACCTCTCAAATAAATAAATAAAATTTATATGAAAAATTAAAAGCATCCTGTAAACTGCATATGTTCAGCTCATCTAACATCTTGAACCCCTCACGCTTGGATTTCTTCAGATCCTCAAATTAGCAATCTCTTTATGTATATTCATCATTTGTATTTTCAGATTTAATTTTCGTTGCGCACGTAGAAACAGTACTTTGCCAGTATTAACTAGGTCATTCACCCGTGCTCTGAGATCTTTCATTTTTCATTTTTTAAAATTTCCCTTAAAATTATGTATTTGTTTGTATAAATCTTCCACTAATCTTAATTCTATATGTGCAGAGGCTTTACCTAACCTGCCCTGTCACACACCTACTAGGTAATACATCTTTTATTATCCAGTGACTTTGAGAGAAAATGAGCAAAGAAATGCAAACATTTGGAGTGAGGAGAACAGTTTAGTTTGAAAAATTCTCTCACTGTAATTTCTATTTCCTTGGAGGTGGTCTGTGAATGGTAGGTGGGATTGCCCAGTCTCTTTCCATCCATGAGGATCTTTGTTGGGTCTGGCAATGTGGCATAGCAGGTAAAGTCGCCAGCTGCAGTGCTAGGATCCCATGTGAGTGTTGGTTCAAGTCTCAGATACTCCACTTCTGATCCAGCTTCCTGCTAATGCACCTGGGAAAACAGAAGACGGCCCAAGTACTTTGGCCCCAATACCCACATAGGAGACCTGGAAGAAGCTCTTGACTTCTGGCTTTAGATCAGCCCAGCTCCAGCCATTGCTGCCATTTGGGGACTGAAACAGTGGCTGGAAGATTTCTCTCTCTCTCTCTCTCTCTCTCTCTCTCTTTATGTGTGTGTGTATATATATATATATATATATATATATATATTATATATATAAATCAAAAGCACCCAACTTTTTCTTGAGTACATGGAATTTTACATACTTGGTAGCGATTTGTAATTTCTGAGAAAAACATAAATTGGTATATGATTTTTGAAATAATGTGCAAATATTGAAATTTTCTGTTTCCTCTTTTGTGTCCATGACTTCAGATTCTAAAATACAATGGATCAAAAGTAGAGAACAAATTCTGAACTTATTACAGATTCATAAGGTTTACTGCTTCAAGGAAAGAAGATGAAGACAACATATAATATAAAATCTTGTAACCTTTTAGCCTTGAACCAATTTACCGCTTTTTGTTTTCCCCTAGAACGTATCTACTACTACACACACTGATTTCCCAAAGGAAAATATCCTCATTCTCCCTTTATGCATTTCCCCTTTGTAAGAAAGACCTAGTTACTTAGTTGAAAAGCAGAAATACAGAGACAGAGAAGGGGAGACAGAGAGAGAAGTCTTCCCTCTGTCAGCCCACTCCTCAGAGGGCCACAGTGGCCAGGGCTGGGCCAGGAGCCAGGAGCCAGGAACCAGGTGCTTCTTCTGGGTATCCCAAGTGGATGCAGGTGACCAAGTATTTGGGCCATCTTCCACTGCTTTTCCAGGAACATTAGCAGGAGCTGGATCAGAAGTGAAGCAGCCAGGACTTGGACCAACTCTCATGTGTGATGCTGGCTCTGTGGGTGAAGGCTTAACTTTCTATGCCACAGTGCTGGCCCCATAATTTTTCCTTTATTTCATTAATTGAAACTTTATGTCACACACTGACTCAATATTCTCACTGATGTTTCAGAAATTCTATCATAAAATTATGACTACTCTATTGCACTAGAGAGCTTTTTAATAAACAAAATTTCACATTTCTAAATTAATGTAAAAGATGGATCAGTTAGTTGCTTAAAAAAATTCAGTGCCTGAGGTGGAAATGATTATATAGTTCAAATCCCCAGACCTTCTGTGAGAAATCTGGTATAAATCAGAAAAAGTTACTGAGCTAGTACTTCATAGTCCTAGAGCTAGAAAATAGCTCCTGTTCTTTTGTGTCACATAAAACCTCTCTAATATTAATTGAGCATTAATTGATGATCATTTATCTTTGTAGTCAGTTAGATAGTTATGATCTTCTTTGTCTCCCAAATCAAAAAATGTGTGATGGATATGTTAATTATCTTGATGAATCATTTCATGGTGTATACGTATATCAAAGAATTGGGTTTTATATCATAAGTGTATGTAATTTTTGTCAATTATGCCTTCATAAATGCACCACTCATAATCCTTTGCAAGAACCATCTAATCCATGTAACTGCTGCATCCTGAAAATGTTTTAATAAATTATCATTCTTCCAGCAAATGATATGGAGTCAAATAGCACATAAAGATAAAATTCTGTAGCTTTTCCCACCAAAATATTTCAACCAGCATTTACTTCCAACCTTAAGTATTCTGATCGTTGTTCATTTGCCAGTGTCTGTTTCCTAAGCACCTCGGCATGTGAGATGAATGCCAATTGCGTGAGGGCTAATAGTCACACTCCATTCTCTCGTGCAGTCTGGAGATGATTTGATACACCCTGCTATTAGGCTATCTCTTGAACAGCACGTCTGAGTGTTGCAGTCTGCCAATCTTTCCAGCAGAATTGGCTGGAGGGTATGATGTGCTGATCTCAAAGAAGCAAAAGACTTTGTTTTGATCACTGAAAGGAGGGGACATGCAACTGCCTTTATTGAAATCTTACCCCTGCACCTGGCCAAGCCAGATATTACAGAGAATTATTGTTCAGCTGAGCAAAGTGAGAAAAAGTAATGTGCTTTTGTCTCCTCCTAGCTCTCCTGAGAGACCAGTAAAGTTGGAAGCTATGATTCGGGAGAATCTGTTAATTTGCCAAATACAATTCTAAAGCAGCACTATTTTCTTTCAGGACTTTAAACTTCATTGAATATCAAGGACTCCCTTTTACTCTCAACTGTGCTTTCTTGAGGGCACCATATGAATAACATCGGGAAGAGTTGGTTTCACAGCTCCAACCCACACGGAGTAGAAGCAGTATACTGGCAGTACCACTAGACTGCCTGGGGACTTGGATTTTTAGAAAAAATTCTGTGTTTACACAGTTAACTGCTAGCTGACCTTGCACTTGTCACTTCTGTTCTCTGGGCCTTTTTTTCTCATTTGTAAATGTGAATGGGCAGGGAAACTCATTTTGTTTGGGATGTTCTTAACTACAATAAAGGAGAATTACTTGGGGACCTTGTCAACAGTACAGGTTCCAAAGCAAATGTATGAGGATACTAATTTAGTTAACTCTGAAGTGAGGAAAAAGAGTGTGTGTGTTGAATGTGCTTCTAGAGTGAGTCCATAAACTGGCATTTGGAAGCAACTAGGGTAATGTTCCCTGTGACACCTTTAAAGTCTAATATAAAATGCTTACTTAGGTAGATCATGGCTGCATGTTAGAAATACCTAGTATGCTTCTGAAAGGTTGCTGATGGCCAGGAACTATGACTAGAGGTGATGTCACTAATCCTAAGTAGATCCTGAGCACAGCATATGCAAAAGTTTCCCCCAAGAGACTCTAATGCACAGCCATGGAGGAAACCCACTGCTTCTACAGGCTTCCTTGGACTTACCTAATCTGCAAAGGCCCATTACATGCACTGTGTCTGCCACATTGTACATACTTTCTTTTTTTTTAAAGATCTGACTTATTTATTTGAGAGGTAGAGTTACAGACAGTGAGAGGGAGAGACAGAGAGAAAGGTCTTCCTTCCGTTGGTTCACTCCCTAAATAGCCACAACGGTCAGAGCTGTGCTAATCCGAAGCCAGGAGCCAGGTACTTCTTCCCAGTCTCCCACATGGGTGCAGGGACCCAAGGACTTGGGCCATCTTCTACTGCTTTCCCATGCCATAGCAGAGAGCTGGATTAGAAGAGGAGCAGCAGGAACTAGAACCGGCGCCCATATGGGATGCCGGCGCCACAGGTGGAGGATTAACCTATTGCATCATGGCGCCAGCCCCTGTACATACTTTCTAGTCAAGTATGAAGGTGTTACCTTTATATCAAACAGGAGCAAATTGAGGTTACAGGCTTGCCAGAGATCAAATAATTAATGTGAGGAAGAGAGAAGATTTGCAGTTACGGCTATCTGGCTCTTGTTTTCCTTCTAGTATATCACACAACTTTTCATTAGTTGATTGCCTGGCTACAATATTCAGACATCAGTATTAAACAAATATCAGATTTGGCAAGATTTCCAATTTTATTCATTCCTGGAATGATACAAAGAATTTCTTTATGGAAACTAAATCTTCTCTACTCTATCAGAGGGCCCAATATCATTAACTGTTTTGGGTCACATTCAATCAACACAATTATGGAAATAAATCATAACATTTATTTAGAGTCTTCTTTCCCAAACTTAGTGCTAGCATAAATTTATTGCATATGGAATAAGTTGCTGAGTCCCAAATCAATTAAGAAATTTCTGGAATTTTTTGGAATTAATCATGCTGATTCTATTTTTTTTTTTTTTTTTGACAGGCAGAGTGGACAGTGAGAGAGAGAGACATGGAGAAAGGTCTTCCTTTACTGTTGGTTCACCCTCCAATGGCTGCTGTGGCCGGCGCACTGCAGCCAGCACACCGCACAGTTCCAAAGCTGGGAGCCAGGAGCCTGGTCTCCCATGCGGGTGCAGGGCCCAAGCACTTGGGCCATCCTCCACTGCACTCCGGGGCCACAGCAGAGAGCTGGACTGCAAGAGGGGCAACTGGGACAGAATCCGGCGCCCCGACCGGGACTAGAACCCTGTGTGCAGGCACTGCAAGGTGGAGGATTAGCCTAGTGAGCCGCGGCACCGGCCCTGATTCTATTTTAAGAAGCACCCTGCTCAAAAAGTTTAATGAATTCCGACCACGGGTCAATAAGGCACTTGTTAAAAAGCCAACATTTAGATTTTTCATAAAATCAACTTTTCTGGAACAAATATATCTAATTCAAAGAGTTATAAGGTTGTGAACTTATATCTATAAATTATTTCTTCAGTTTACTATTTTCTTCAGTTCAACCATTAAGTTTACTTTTATAGTTTTCTGATTGGTGTCACATATTATTTTAGAATATTACATCTCTAAGTTATAGTGCACAGATATCACTGTTGCTGGGGTTATAGGCCACTGAAGAATCTATACATTACCAAGATGTTGTTCATAACTTTTTGAATGAATTTCAGGATATGTTTTAATTGTTTATTTGTTTGAATTTATAAATATTTATTTCAGTCTTCATTTCCTGGCTGTCTGGTCATGTTTAATATGTTCCAATGTGCTAAACCCCTAGCCTCGAACTACCGCTGTTTTTTTGTTCACACCAGACACTCTCTGAATCTACCAAACCCTTCTCAGGTCTAACTTCAGCTTGTGAATTTTTCTGATTCCATATACGTAGTAAAAGAACTAACTCCAACCTCTTCAACATTATTTATAGGAACCATGAAGAGGCCCTGCACCTGTGTGAAGCATAGCAGATGGGGTCTGAGTTTAATGAGTGAGAACAGCACCAATGACTCCTACAAAAGATACTCCAGGCCTTCTCCAAACTGCACTCACATACAAGACTTAGAGTCTCATATTGACTATACTGAGTGTCACTGTGATTTCCAGATTCCTATTGTATTAAAACTTTGAGTGCTTCTGCATTTCAGTGTGTTTTCATTAGCCATAGCCCCACCTGTGGCTCCTTTGCTTCACAGAAGTTATTTGCTGATCAGAAAATTAATGCCAATTGCTGTTAGACTATTGTGTAAATCTGAGTCTTCTTTGCAGCATACATTCTGAAAAATGAGCTTGTTTATTAACTGGACAGAATAGAGCTAAATAAACTTGAGGTTATTTCCATTCTCATCTATCAAAGTGCATTGTCTGTAAAAACACAGATAATGCTGTCAGTGTCTTTGTGGTTAACTTGCATTTTAAATTTACTTTTGCTAATCATATGGGATGTAGAAAACAAAAAAAGTTCTTTTAAGAATGTATTTCCATTCAGAGCAGCTGCCTCCTACAGATAAAGTATTTTAAATGTTTATCCTCAATTCTAAGGGAAAAAAGAAGTAGTTAATAGGAAATTTTGCTTTATTAGTAGTAATCTACCATCACCCTATATAAGACACTATATTTCTTAGTAAAGGCCAAATAAAATATTTCTAGTTGACCAGTTTTGATAATTCATGATGTATCCTTAAATATTACTTTAATAAAATAATACCATTATGAATGAACAACAAAACAAAACACATAACTGGTGTGACCCTTGTGACTACAACTGTGTCCCTATTGATCTACATGATGCTTTTGACCCAGCTGTTCGATTTGATAAAGCAGTGATTCTATTGGTTTGTATAAAAATGCACTGTATTTAGTAAAGTGTAAAAGAAAGCAAAAATGTTTTTATTCATCATCTTCCCATTTTAGGAATAAAAATCTTAATATTCAGTTGGCGCCCACTTTATTCACTGTGGCTTATCTGAAAGATTTTTAACTTGGGATTTAAAGAAAACACAAAGAACAATTGCATTTGCAACTAGATTGCACATTAATAAATATTACAATATATAAGCCCTATGTTTCATCAATCAATTAGCCTAAAAATTGTTAAGGTGTTTATAACATTGATTAAACATAAAACTCTAGCATGAAATATTTTATTTTCTGCAAATCTTAATACAGAAATGAAAACCCTTAGATTAGGGGAGCTTAGAAATTTGCTTTTCTTTAGTGGTCTAGTGTGGATTCACTTTCGTTTGGATCTTTTATGCTGATGGATTTTTTTAACCAAAGTGATCAATAGCATTTAAAAGAAAATGATTTAAAAAAATACTTAAATTACAAATTAAAGTACTAAAATAATAACAATTATAGTGAGGATTTTGTGAAAAGTTTGTGTAAAACATTCTTTAAATTCCATTTTCTCTGAACATTTTGAAATCAATTCATAGTAGTGACTAGTATAAATTGAATATTTTTTTTTATCAAGAGGAACAGTATCACTGTTCCACTCTTTGAGAACTAATTTTCTTTTCTTTTTTTTAATTAAACTTTTATTTAATGAATATAAATTTCCAAAGTACAGCTTATGGGTTACAATGGCTTCCCCCTCCCAAAATTTCCCTCCCACCCACAACCCTCCCCTTTCCTGCTCCCTCTCCCCTTCCAATCACATCATGATTCATTTTCAATTCTCTTTATATACAGAAGATCAGTTTAGTATATATTAGGTAACAATTTCAACAGTTTGCCCCCATATAGCAACACAAAGTGAAAAAAAAAAATACTGTTGGAGTACTAGTTATAGCATTAAATAAGAGTGTACAGCACATTAAAGACAGAGATCCTACATAATAGTTTTTTTAAAAAAATTAATTAATTTTCTATGCCATTTCCATTTTAACACCAGGTTTTTTTTTTTTCATTTCCAATTATCTTTATATACAGAAGATCGATTCAGTATATAATTAGTAAAGATCTCATCAGTTTGTACCCACGCAAAACACAAAGTGTAAAAATACTGTTTCAGTACTAGTTGTAGCATCACTGCACATTAGACAACACATTAGGGACAGATCCCACATGGGATGTAAGTACACAGTGACTCCTGTTGCTGACTTAACAATTTGACACTCCTGTTCATGGCGTCAGTAATCTCCCTAGGCTCTAGTCATGAGTTGCCAGGGCTATGGAAGCCTTTAGGGTTCGCTGACTTTGATCTTATTCCGATAGGGTCACAGTCAAAGTGGAAGTTCTCTCCTCCCTTCAGAGAAAGGTACCTCCTTCTTTGATGGCCCCGTTCTTTCCACTGGGATCTCACTCACAGAGATCTTTCATTTAGGTCTTCTTCTTTTTTTCTTTTCCATGGTTTCTTTGCTTTCCATGCCTACAATACTCTCATGGGCTCTTCAGCCAGATCCAAATGCCTTAAGGGCTGATTCTGAGGCCAGAGTGTTGTTTAGGACATCTGCCATTCTATGAGTCTGCTGTGTATCCCACTTCCCATGTTGGATCTTTCTCTCCCTTTTTGATTCTATCAGTATTAGCAGACACTTGTCTTGTTTGTGTGATCCCTTTGATTCTTAGACCTATCAGAGCCATTGAATGTGAACTGAAATTGATCACTTGGACTAGTGAGATGGCATTGGTACATGCCATCTTGATGGGATTGTATTGGAATCCCCTGGCACATTTCTAACTCCACCATTTGCGGCAAGTCCGATTGAGCATGTCCCAAATTATACATCTCCCCCCTCTCTTTTTCCACTCTTAAATTTAACAGGGATCACTTTTCAGTTAAAATAAATTGAATATTTATACAATAAAGTGCAAAAACAATAATAATACTGACAACTACTGAATGGTTTACCCAATAAGAAGCAATGATCCAAGGCTTGCCACATAAAGGGAAACTACACACGCAGCAGATCAGCTGGTGTAATGTTCATTGCCAGAAACTGATAGAAAACAAATCATGAAGAAGAAGACTTGGATGGTCACCTTTAACACCAGATTTGAGCTGCTTCCTATAGAAATACATAGGCAAGAAGCTCATTTGTATTCTGAGAGGCCTAACTTCAGGGGTTCAGTTTCAGTCATTCTAACTTTAAAATTAATTTTCTTATTAAGTAATATCCTCAATTTCATGAGGCAGATAATACTATTAAAGTTAGTTTTGTATATGCAGAAGTAGATGCTTACTTAAGAAAGCATAATATCTTCTAAGATATACAGATCCAGCTCCTCATAAACAAATCTGAATCTTGAACCCAGTCCCGGACACTACAGCCGATTCTCTAATCTTCTTAGGGTCAATTGTAATTTTGGTAGGGAGTATAGTTCTATCTTGACAAATATTTGGAACCACAAGTGTTTGAAATTTTTATAATTGCTTTCATTTATCTGGGGATTTTGTTTTATAATTGGTTTCATTTTGCTGGGGATTTTCTTTGCATAAATGTAATTCAGTCTTCCTTATCTTCCTCTCATGATATAGGTAAAAGAGATAACAGGTGTAATTACAAATTCCTTACCTATAGAGTTCTAGTTCATATATATCTATAATATATAAATACGTTTTCTCTGAGAGAGATGCATAAGCATTAATTAGGTGATCTATCTCACTTACAATAAGTAAACTGTTCAAGTGTAAGAACAGCTTCAGGCATAAGAGGTTGTGAAAGGACATATTTTGCCAGTCTCTTCTTTCATGCATCAGCTAGGGACTCTCTAAGTGCTTCAAATGAGGTAGTTCTCAATGCATACAAATTGTGTCATTATTTCTATGACAAATATTTTTCTCTCAGGTGAATTTCTCTTCACAGATCTCTCTAGATCTCTCTCTCTCTCTCTCTCTCTCTCTCTCACCCTCTCTCTTATCTATCTATCGATCCTTTAATAAACTATGAAAGAGATTAATGATAGAGAGATCAGAAATGAAACCCAAATACTTTGGGAAAGAAACACATATTTTCTTTAAAAAATGTTTTATTTTTGAATTTATAGTCAACAAAATGTTACATATTTATGGATTAAGGACAATATTCCAATGCACGTATAGTGTGTACTGATTAAAACACGGTAATCAACATCTTGTTTGTACCTTGAAAAGTTATTAGTGAGGAAAATTCTCCTAGTTGAGAGATGAATTTCTAGAAATAAAGCCTGCTGACTGATTCATGATTTGAGTACAATCTTCTTGCTGCATCCTACCTTGGTTGTAATTCAGTCTTACTGAATTAGCTTGGCACTGTTTTGTATGCTTTCAAAAGTGACTTTCTGGCCAGCGCTGTGGCTCACTAAGCTAATCCTCCACCTGCGGCACCAGCACCCTGGGTTCTAGTCCTGGTTGGGGTGCCAGATTCTGTCCTGGTTGCTCCTCTTCCAGTCCAGCTCTCTGCTATGGCCCAGGAGGGCAGTGGAGGATGGCCCTAGTGCTTGGGCCCTACACTCCATGGGAGACCAGGAGGAAGCACCTGGCTCCTGGCTTTGGATTGGTGCAGTGCGCCGGCCATAGCAGCCATTTGGGGAGTGAACCAACGGAAGGAAGACCTTTCTCTCTGTCTCTCTCTCACTGTCTAACTCTGCCTGTCAAAAAATAAATAAATAAAAAAGTGACTTTCTCCATTAACTCTATCCTGGCTGTAATTTTGTAATTCCCGTGGACATCAGATTAGTTAACCTCATAAGAAAAAATATCTGAATATTTAAAAATTTTTGGAAGAGACTACTACTAGATTGTTTAGCCATGCTAAACCTGCTGCTATGAACAGCCTAGGTGGAGAATGTCCTTTATGGATTTTTTTCCTGTGTGCTAGGTTTACTGATGCTTTCCTGGGAGCTTGGTTGGCAAAGATTAGCTCAACCAAATAAGAAGAAATAGTGGATAGTTTCAGTCCTCCCCATTCCTTGGCTTCTGGTATGGAAAAATATGACTGGTCAAGTCTCCCAGTTCATCCCATGAGTCTGATAGTAGGTCATCTATATACGCTAGCCAATCGTCCAGCCTTCCATGAGAGAAAGCAGCTACTTCCAATGTAATCTCCCTCATGGCCTGAGGCTTCCATTTAGAAGTCATTGTGAGCTCATTTTGTCACCACACCACTGCTCCTCCTCAGTGTACTTTCTCTAGGGCATACCCATTGCCAAGGCCGAGAACACTCTGTTCCACCAGCTCATCTAGTGAGCTAGGCAGTTGGGTGTGCACCATGTGTGTATTCTGAGGAAGTTATTTCACTTTAGCTATAAGGAAACAATATAACAACTACCTCAGAGCCATCTGAACTGAAGTTACTGCAGGACCGAAGCTGAGCTGTTTTATTGCACTTTCAATAAACCATAGTAAATATTTTTATTTATTTATTTATTTATTTGAAAATCAGAGTTATACAGAGAGAGGAGAGAAGTAGAGAAAGAGAAAGAGAGAGAGAGGTCTTCCATCCGATGGTTCACTCCCCAATTGGTCACAACGGCCAGAGCTGCACTGATCTGAAGCCAGGAGCCACGTACTGTCCTATCTCAAAGTCTTCAAAACAGAGGAGAGGGGGTATAGATTGCCTTTTTAAAATTTTTAATTAACATAATATTTGTAGGCCAGCGCCGCGGCTCAATAGGCTAATCCTCCACCTTGCGGCGCCGGCACACAGGGTTCTAGTCCCGGTCGGGGCGCCGGATTCTGTCCCAGTTGCCCCTCTTGCAGTCCAGCTCTCTGCTATGGCCCGGGACTGCAGTAGAGGACCTGGAGTTCTTTTAACAGACTTTCTCTTTTTTTAACGGTGTGTGACATTTATTAATGTTTACAAGTATTCTGATTGTGAATAGGATATTTAGAATTGAATGTCAGTTTCAGGGGTTCATTCATCATAATGAAGGGGAAAAAAGTAGTTGGGATTACTAAATGATGTTATGGAGGACGTCATTTGAAATGACCAGACGAGAATGGAACTAAAAGGGACAATTTTCAAATACAAAACAATAAAATTTACATCAATCAGAAGACATTGTGTTAAGTCCTTGGTGTTAACCCTAAACGAAAATTAACTTTTGAAATGATTCTAGTAAAAGTCAATTGGATCTTTTTGACAATTTCAAGTGACCTGTTAAGTTTGGAAATTCATCTGGTCTGATGAAACGCAAAATAATCCTTATGCTTCTTTGACACCTTCCAGGCAGAGTTCAGGTGTCTTACAAATAATGAGCCCTACACAAATCCAAGCATTTCACCAACATCACACAAGTTTAAAGAAAACTGCAAACATGTCCAATGAAAACACAGTTGGCGTCAGTGATGACTCCAAGGTTGCTTTCCTCAGAGTTAACTAAATTTTCAATTCTCTTGCTTTGTCACAGTTGAAATTAAGCAGGCATTCATATATGTGGTGTGTGTGTGTGTATGTGTGTGTGTATGAACTTGTATGTGCCACTATGAGATGTGAGTCTCCTAATTTGTGTTATGTAGAAGATTCTTTTTTACCACTTAATCCTTAGTAACACACATGAAGAAAATACTACATTTTTTTTAAAAAAAGATTTATTTTATTTATTTGAAAGACAGAGTTACAAAGAGAGGTGTAGACAGAGAGAGGTCCTCCATCCTCTGGTTCACTCCCTAGATGGCCGCAACAGCTGAGCTGTGCTGATCTGAAGCCAGGAGCCAGGAGCTTCTTCTGGGTCTCCCACATGGGTTCAGGGGCCAAGGACTTGGGCCATCTTCTACTGTTTCCCCAGGCTATAGCAAAGAGCTGGATCAGAAGAGGAGCAGCCAGGACTAGAACCGCGCCCATATGGAATGCCAGCCCTTCAGGCCAGGGCTTTAACCCAATGCACCACAGCGCCAGCCCCAAAAGTACTACTTTGCAGATGATACAACTGTGGCTCCGAAAAGTTAGGTGACTTGCTCATGATCACGTGATTGGGAGGGCAGCCTTCTTGGATTATTGGATAGTCATCTGCTGTTAAAAATGCTAGAATGGGCAGGAGATTTGGTGCAGATTCTGCTGGGGATGCCTGCATCCTGTGCTGAAGGCTGGGATCCCATCCAACTTCCTATCTGCAACCCTGGAAGACAGCAGGCGATGACTCAAGTACTTGAGTCCTAGCTACCCATATGGGAGACGTGTGTTGAGTTCCCAGCTCCTGGTTTTGGCGTGGCCGGCCTGGACTATTTTGGGCATTTGGGGAGTGAACCAGTGGATAAAAGACCTCTGTGGATGTGTCTCTCTTTGTCTCTGTCTTTTTCTCTCTTTTTGTCTCCTTTCCTTTCAAATATATTTTTTTAAAAAAATAATTTTTTTTACAGAATTGCTGTATTTTGAAGGTCTCTGACAAACACCACACCACAGGCACATGTCAGTCAGTTTATGTCAGAGAAGGACCTCTGTTTGCCCTGCCTGGTCCCCTGTGGTGCTCTCTGCTGGCACCAGTCTATCCCCTGATGATGTCCAGAGCTAATGGCAATGGGAACCTGGCCATGTCACTCCTCTGCAAGTTGCAGGTGCCCCATTGCCCTGGACTCCCAGCTGCCCTCCTGACCGTGGACTTGAGCCCCTACACAACCCAGTTCCACTCACACCTGTGCCAGCCCCCACGTCTGAGGACTGGGATCTTCCCACCCACTCTGTCACATTTTAAGGGCCCTCCTGACCACCCACTCCTCACCTTCACAGCACCTGGGCTCTCAGCCTTTTTCTGGACAATTGATTTGTCGTCCAGCAATGCTAATCTGTGAGCTCCAGGGACAATGCCGTCACTGGTACACTGTATAGCTTCTCCTCGTACCAGGCACACAGCAGGTACCTGATGAATTTGTATAAAAAAGAGGCTGTTATTTGAACTTAGTTTACCAATTATTTGTGTGAAAGCTCTAGAAAATAATATTTGTTGTGTCTTAAATTCCCAAACACCAACAATAAATAATATTTTACTCTTTGAAGGTACTACTACCTCACAATATTTGTTTTGTAAATTTAAAACTATCCTGAAACCAAATGTTTTCAAAAATCAATTTTTGTCCAACTCACTGTCAAACTCCTTGTCCAACTCACTGTCAGTGTGGGATAGATTCAGGAAATTAGCACTTTCAGTGTCAAGGTAATCACCATTTCTAAAGAGCCAGTTTTATTAGTGGGTAATTTATGGATTTGCTAGTGCCCATGTTTGTAAGAATTAGATATTGTTTTTTCATTAATAAATCATAACCTTTGAAAAAACTCTAATGAACATATAAGAAACAACTTATACTTACTAAAATTACCATTTTACCATTTCATAAGCTAAAGATAACTTTGATAAGAAACGCACAAATAACCTATACTTCCTACAGGACAAAGTTTAAGCAATTATATAAATATTAAATGAGTTAATTTTTATGAAAATGAGCTCATTTTTATATACTTCATATTTTTTACATCAAATCTGTTTCTTAAATCAACAAATACAAATATTTATAATTGTCATTGCTGGTTACTGGTTATAATTGTGGAAATCTGGTATTTTAAAGTCAGTTTCATAGAATTGCTAGACATAAAAATTGCCTCCAGTTTTTGAGTCGTGTTTTCCATTTTCACATGCAATGCTCTTCGCTCATCCAGTTACTTCTTTCAACTATGTTGTTCCTTCAGTAACATTGCAATGTTTTCCTTTATTCTGGCTACTTTCCATCTTCCCTAAGACTGAGTTTCTCCCACCCCAGTCTTAGCAATGTAAGGTTGTAATTTTACCTGGGTAGTAGAAACATGTCTTATTAGTAGTAGTCACAGTCTTTTTCTGGAAAGACACATTGATATGTACAAAATATTTCTCAGTAATGTTTTAAAGTAAACAAGCTTCAGCTGCCTAGTAAGTAAAATTGGAAAGTGAATGGGTGTTACGTTCTGAAAACGGAGTGAATACTCACAACTGCTACTTTCCTCATTTCTTTATCTTTGTCTCCAGGGCCTGCCTCCCTTTACAGAAGATTCCATCAGTCCTCACTCACATTCGCTCTTGCTCTTACTCCTCCTCCATTGTCACCTTCTGTATTCATTCATGCCATCACTTTCAGCAAGGAAGTCTTTTCAATGGGATTCCGTCCAGTGGTTTTGGGGCAGGTCTCTTTTTTCCTCCATGTACAGAAAAGACTTGGGAAGTGGGATGACAGAGACATGTTATTCCTAATGGCTTAAGAGCTAGCAAAGCTGAGGATTTCACAGTTAAATATTCATTTTCTTCCATGTTGCATTTTAAATGCCTTCATAATAATAATACATCTTGTAATGGGAAAATGGAAGACTTCCTGGAAATAGAGAGGAATCTGGTATAGGAGATTGGAGTAGTGGAAAATAAAATTCTGCACAAATTATAGACAACCTTGAATACACTGAATTAAAACATGATGAACAACTTGGTTAACTTTGAAGTTTGAGAAATAGGTCTCTATCTCTAGGATATAGAATGGGTAAGTATTAAACACTCAAAATCATATATTCACTAAAAGTTAGGGTTCTTACTAGTGGGAAGGAAGGAGGGTAGGAAGAGGGGAAGGAGAGAAAGAAGGAAGAAGGACGGGGGGAGGAAAGAAAGGAATCTTAAGAAAATAGGAAGAAAGGCACCAAGAAACTGTTCATATCTCCTATATTTACCTCCTGTCCCTTAATTTAATCTCCTTAGAAAACATAGTCAAAGTGCCTTGTGTGAAAAAGCCAATGATGACACAGGTATGGAGCTTTATATAAGTCAGAGAATTATTGGGTCAATTCCTATTTGAGGTTCTCATAACATTATGCTAGATTATTTAAAGAATTGAAAACTGTAGAAATGTATATGTGTGCTTAAGATAATGTTGAAAAAGTAAAACATATTAAGACAGGGTAAAAAAATAATAGAAATGGATTTGAAATTTGGCAGTGCTACAACAATTTCTGACTTCAATTCAGCTAATTATCTATAGAAATATTTCAATGGAAAACAAATGATATATTTAAAATACTAAGTACTAAATCTCAAGAATTTTGCTTGTACATTCTACGTCACTCTGAGTTTCTTTAAACATATTTTAGGTATTATATTTAATAGGTATGGTAATCAGATTATCAAATTCATAGACGAGGAGAGGTGGTGAGATCCATCTATAAGAAGGCACACTGGTGATTAAAAATCAATGATGGATACAAAAAAATTAGAAAGAGAATGCAGGCATTTGGTGCAGCCAGTAAAACACTACTTGGGGTTACTACAGCCCATATCAGAGTGCCTGGTTCCAGTTACAATGCCTTGGCTTCTCATCCATCTTGTTGCTATTGAGCCTCTGGAGAGGCAGCAGATCATGGCCCAAGTATTTGGGTTCCTGCCACCCATGTATGTGACTCAGAATGAGTTCCATGCTTCTGATTTCAGGCTGTTGCAAGCATTTGCGGAACAAACCAGGAAATTGAAGCACTCTTGCTTTATCTCTATCTCTATCTCTATCTCTATCTCCATCTCCATCTCCATCTCCATCTCCATCTCCATCATCTCTATTTCTCTCATTTGTATCTCTCTCTTTATTTCTCTCTTCTATCTCTCTTCCTCTCCCTCTGACTTCCAAATTAAAAATGAAAATAAATAAATAAAAATAAAAAGCAAATATTGCTCAATAAGCATTGTGATTTTGTAGCCTATTACTAATCTAACACTATCAAAATTGACACTGCAATCAAATACTTGAAAAACCTGCATCAATAGTGATTATAATATGCAATCAAGAAAAGCATTAAATTAGCATTTGTATTTCAAAAGTCATAGAGATATATTATTTATTTAGAAATATGTCTATCCACGTGGTTAAAATAAGAAAAAATTGAGGATAAAGGAATAAATCCCAGTTATCTTAATTCACCAGAAAGCTTAGTTTAGAGAATGAATTGCTTCTCAAAGGTTTTGAAAATAGAGTTTTCATGCAACATAAAAGAATCTGAATAACAATAAAACAACAATATGCCACAAGTAAAACATGATTAAACTCTTGAATGAAATATATAAGCAATTTCTCTAAGAGCTCAGCAAAACATCAGTGTGATGAGATTGACACATATGAGAGCTTTTAACTAGATAGTGGAGGATAGAGAAGATTTGGATAGGCATATAAGGGAGAAACTTTATGGGAGGTTGGGATTATAGATAGGTGATCAAGAATTTTAATAACTACATGGTGTATTCAAGAGGCAGAGAGTTAGGGGAAGGAGCTGACAGAGTGCACATAGATGGGAATAGTGAAATACAGGAAAACCCATGAAGAGTTTCTGAAATGTAAGGTGGATTCCCTGTGTATTTCAGTACTCAGGAAATGAGAAATCATTCCATGTTTTGCTTAATAGTATTTTCTGAAATTTTGAATATGGATCCACTATTTAGGGTGAGGAGAAATTTAATTGGGATAAAACATAGAAGGAAAATGATTGCAAAAATAAGACTATTAAGAAAGATATTAATAGTAACCTGGGCATGAGGCTGACAGGGAATGCTTTTCATTCCAGAGATGGACCACGTCTGCTTTGTAGATCAGCACCCTGAGGCAGGGATAGACAACCACCTACCCACAGCCGCACCCCTAATTAATGAGACCAGAACCAGAATCCTTATTTTCAGCCCAATGATATCTTCTATTTTGATTCCTATTTAAATTAGGTTTCTTCAACTTTTTCTAAGTAGGATTTGCCTTCAGAAACTGGGCCAGAAGCCAAGAAATCAAGATTTCATTTCCTGATCTACGGAGAATTGGTTTCTTATTGCCACTTAACCTGACTGTGCCTTTATCCTACACCTCTCAAATTAAGGTACTAAGAGCATTTCTGCTAGATAATATTTATTGAAAGAAAATGGCATTTTTCTAAGAAGGGTGAAGTGTGAATGTGCCTTGAAGCTTAGCCTATTGTGATACACACAAAAGTAAGCCAATGTTCTTCATATGTTGAAAGATTTCAGCATGAACATCATGAAGAGAGATGTGCATTATTCACAGAAATATGTTTTTCACATATACCATTTCAACTTAATCTCCAAGGAACTTAGGTCCCCATGGAGCCAGAAACAAATAGTCACTAAAAAATGTTAGAAAAATATCTAGAATTTAAAAGAATAAAAAGTGACTTCCACAGAGCATCTTATTGTCTGGTGACATTTCTGTTCCTTTTTTTTTTCTACACTTTTCTGTTCACTGAGTTCAGTGCTGAATAGGCAAAAGCCTTTTCCTGAAAGTGAACTAAGTTGCACTGAATGTTGAGTTTTATTCCCAGAGTTAATATACCTTTCACCAGCTATCTGAGAATGCCTATACATTTTACTCCTTTCCAGTAATTTGTTCCGTTTTTAACTTTTATCTGGTCTTATATGTACATAATACATTATTCTTGAGGCACTAATTTTTGTTTCCCTTTGGTTTAGCTTCAATTATCCTGAAGATCCTTTCTTGGGGTCCCCTGGGGTATTGTATTTCTTTTTATGTTTATGGTCTCATTTGGTAATGTTGTTAGGTTTTATGACTGCTTTTGCACCCCTGAGTTCCCAAAGTCACCTGTGCAAAGTGCGTATTTCTTTCGTATCCTCAAGACAGTCTTCAAACAAAGTACAATACTGATAATCTAAAAGGGGTCAGCAAGATGGACTTCAATGGCCTATTCTATGTTCTTTTCGAGCCAGGTTTTCCCCTGGTGCTGTGTTTCTTTAATGGAGTTTTCAATTTACTTTATGCTGTTGTCTTTTTGTGGTCTGGAAATAGGAAGTAGAAAGCAAACAAAAGCGCAGATGCCTATTAGAGCAGTACTTCAGGACACTCCTGTTATTATTGAGTGCTGCTATGGTTTTATGTCCTAATCTTTATTATTTTTGCCATGGATGTGGTTTGATGCTTAATTATCTTGAAGGCTTTGGTACAAAGAAAGGGATATCTTGACAGGTAGGCAAGCACAGCAATAGAGGATTTCAGAGCAGGTAGAATTAGGGAGACAAGTCATCACACAAATGGTTGTCACTGTGTACCGTAGCATCAGATAACAGGGCCCTGGGCCCCTGTCTAGGGGATTGAAAATAGAAAAGCAAGATCCATACTCCTACGGAATACAAACATTAAAGTACACATAAAATAATTAAAGACAAAATCGAACAAAACTAGACATGAGTCCAGTCTCCATAACTAGAATGGGTCCCGAGAACAAGGTATCTTGGGTTTGAAATTTGGGTCACAAGATTTTGAACGGTTTTTAAAAAAAGATTTATTTGTTTGAAGGGCAAAACAATGCAGAAAAGACAGTCAAGGATAAAGAGATCTTGCATCTACTGGTTCATTTCCCAAATGGCTGTGACAGCCAGCTCTGGGCCAGGCCAAAGCTATGAGCCAGGAACTCCAATCAAGTTTTCCACATAGGTAGCAAGAGTCCAGGTACGTGGGCTGTCATCTGCTGCTTTCCCAGGTTCACTTGCAGGGAGCCGATTGGTAGCAAAAAAAAAAAAAAGCCGGGATCTGAACTGGCATTCCAATGTGTGTGCCCATGTCACAATTGGCAGCCTAATGCAGTGAACCACCACTGTGGCATTGGGTCACAGGATTTTAGATGATCAATATCTTTGAGAGCCTGATGATTAAGTCTTCTGTCTTAAATATTCAGGGGTGATTTAGGGAATTGATCCATACTCAGTTCTTAGGTACATTGATAATTCCCAAATGTGGTTAGAAAAGGATGGAGAATTGGCCAAAAGCTTAAGAGAAGTATTCAACTCAGAAAATTAGCAGTTGGCATTTAGCACAGTGGTAAGATGCTGCTTGGCACACCCACATACCATATCAGACTGCCTGGGTTCAAGTCCCCACTCTGCTTCTACTTCAGCTGCCTACGGATATGCACCCCAGCAGGCAGCAAGTGATGGCTCACTTGCTTGAGTCACTACCAGCCATGTAGAAGACCATGAAAGAGGACCAGGCTCCTGGCTTCAGTCTGACCCAGCCTTAGAAGTTAGGGGGCATTTGGAGAGTGAACCAATGGATAGAAGATCTTATGGAAGGTTTTTCTTGTTCTCTCTCTCTCTCTCTCTCTCTACCTCTTTCCCTTTCTGTCTCTCTGCTTTTCAAATAAATAAATGTTTAAAAAAATAAAAATATTGTTAACAAAAAAATAGGGATAAATTACAAAACTGAGAATATAAACAAGTGCCTCTATTCACATTAATACCTAGAAAGCATTTGTATGTTCTCAATCCCGAGTTTCTCTGATAAAACTCACAACAATTTTTAATAAGTTTGCTTGGTTCAAAAGTCTATTTTTGTGTGTTTGTGAACCATGTTACTCTTTTCAGTCCAAGAGTACTTCAAAAATAGCTTGCTACATCCCAAATGAGTAGTGCACACTGGAGTAAGAAAATGATGTCACCTTTGCACTAGTTCTCTTCCCCGAAACAACATAACAGGCATCTCACATGTTCACCTTTGGGGTGTCCTGTGTCCATGACTTGAGGGTGTATACAACCAACCTCGACAAACTCCCTCATGAGAACTGGGAGGGTACAGGTAAGCTGTAGAAGCTGTATTAGGCTTTGGGCATTAGACCTCATAAGGAGTGGTTTCAATACCAGCACACTCCCTTTGCTGGCCATATGACCTTAACAGTAGGGCCTGGTCTTAAATTCTTAATCAATAGACTGAAAAGTGTATCATCTGCCTTATGACAGTTAAATGAGAGAATACAAGAAAAGCTCATGGACCATATTACAGACAGAATACAGCATGGTTATTCTCACCCTACATCAGTGCACAATATACGGAAGGGTTCAGTGTCTGTTCTCTCTCCCTCTGATTGAAAAATTTCACTGCTTTTGAAATTGTGAAGTTGCCTAGAAAATCCCAAATGGTAACACTGCCCAGCCTGACACTAATGATGTGCCTGCTAAACATCAACAGTCCCTCTGAGTTATGGTACCTCTAATTGCTAATAGGACTTGCTTATTGTGACAGAGGCTCCACACAACGAAAGTAGCTACTTCAGGCAAGAGATGCAATTATTTGCTGAAGCTGTGTCCCCGCTCCATCAGTGACTCTTCATGGTGACCACAATGTCAACAGTGCAAGTAAGTTCCTTTTGTGTCAGTCACCATGCAGACATGCCTTCAAAAAGCTCTTGAGCAATTACTGTTAGTCTTACACTGTGTTAGACTCTGAGGACACAATGTTAATAAAAACAAGTAGAGCCCAACAATTTACAGCCAAGTGAGAGGACAGACATTATCTGTCTACAGCCAAATAACTGACTATTTTTTAATATGATGGTCAAGAAGAAAGCAGAAGAGCTTCTCACAGCAGCTGGATCATTAATGTCTCTGGTTGCTCTGTCCTCTATGTATCACTTATCTTGTGATCTTTAATCTTAGTTTTTCTTAAAATGGTTCATTATAATCAGATTTTTAAATTTCCTTATTTATTTATTTTAGAAGAGGAGAGAAAGAGCTCTCATTTGCTGATTCACTACCTAAATATCTACAATGACTGGAACAGGGTTAGGGAATGAAGCTGAGAGCTATCCCTCACATGGGTGGCAGGAACCCAATTACTGGAGCCACCACTGCTGCCTCACAAGGTCTTGCTTGACCAAAAGGTGGAGTCAGAACCTGGAGCTGGGGACGGGCCTAGGCACTCCTCTGCCGGATATGAGAGGACATCCGAAATGCTAAGCAAAACACCCACTTCCACACACACACCTACAGCTTTGCTTTCTCATTTCAGGTGGGAAAAACATAACTTTGTAAAACTTTCTTTTACAAATACCTAGCAAATAGATTTAATTTTCCTTAGTCAAAATGTGTTACATGGGAACCACACTGCAGAGCAAACTGGGAGCACAGTGTTATAGCTAGGTTCTGTGCCACCTCATAGCAGACCAGGTTTATTTATAGAGAACATAGGATAGTGAGCCGGCAGCTAGTACTTTGGCAACTAGTGCTTTCCACTGCAGCATACATCACCTTTGTGAAGATAACAACCTAACAAAAACAAGGATGTTTCCTAATGGGCCCAAGTTGACTAAACAACTCTCTCTTTGAAATAATTCTTATTCAAGAATGGTTAACTGTGCAGATTCTGGAATCTGACTCATTGCCACTTAGCAGTTCTGTGACTTACGACTAGGTATTTGACCTGATTAAATCTTTTTTTTTTATTTTGTTATTTTTTGACAGGCAGAGTGGATAGTGAGAGAGACAGAGAGAAAGGTCTTCCTTTGCCATTGGTTCACCCTCCAATGGCCACCGTGGCCAGCGCGCCGTGGCCGGCGCACCACGCTGATCTGAAGCCAGGAGCCAGGTGCTTCTCCTGGTCTTCCATGCGGGTGCAAGGCCCAAGTACTTGGGCCATCCTCCACTGCACTCCCGGACCACAGCAGAGAGCTGGACTGGAAGAGGAGCAACCGGGACAGGATCAGTGCTCCGACCGGGACTAGAACCCGGTGTGTGCCGGCGCTGCAGGCGGAGGATTAGCCTGTTGAGCCACGGCGCCAGCCTACCTGACTAAATCCTAACTTTCTCATTTTTAGTAATGATAATAGTTCCTAACTCAGAGCCTTGATGTGGGGATCAGGTAGGTGGATTTAGACTGAACATTAAAACACTGGCGCTAGCAAGTGTTTACTGTGTTAGGTGAATCAAGCAACCTATTTGTCTTACTCTGGTTCCCTACGTATATTTCTCTACTGGACTGCAATGTATTGATCATTGATGTGATTAGTTCCAGTTGGCTTGGCAGGTATGCCTTCATTGTAGTTTCACACATTTACTCCTCTAGTGTGTTTCTGTTTTGTGCAAATGCGGGAACAGCGCATTTGAGGAAAATCAAATCGATGTGTGCTCCATAAAATTTCTGAACCTGCAGAGCTGAAAACTAAGACTCTCCTCAATGGAATTGCAGCAACTTGTAAGGTGAGGTCCTTTAAATGGCCATGACAATGTGTGTATCATTTCTCTCTTTTTTAACTCTGAGAATACATATTCTTTTATTACCATATTTCTAAAAATACTTGTAAGGTCTTAGCAACCTCTTTGAAAGGCCCTTTAAAATATTCAACCCAAAACCCAAAATATGCAAGAGAGAGGATCATTTCTGTGACTCTGAATCTGATTGCTCCACTGATGCTCCATTAAGCAATCTCCAATCTACGCTGGGTCATCAGCTTCCCTGACAGCCGCAGAACGGCCCCATTTGAGCACTTGGCTGCCAGACACTTTGCCCTGATCAAATCCATGGCTGTTTCTTTACTGCAGTGCATTTGTACTGCTTTAAACGTGTGAGTCTTCTCAAGCCCTAAATACTATTGTCCAAGTTATTAGGAATCAAGAGAACAAAGTGTGTGTGTGATTTTTGTCCTCTTTAGAGACTGGCCTGAGTTTGGAATACTTGTACTTAAGTGCCTGTTGGTTTAAAAATCTCACATGCTAGTTCCTAAGTAAACATCACCATGTGCAAACTTCAGATCACATATCTTACAGAATTGAAGCACAAACTACAGAGTAACTCAGAAAGTTCATAGAAAATGTACATGATAAAAATTATACACAGACTTCAAAAAGTCTGCAGCAAAATAAATTTATCTTTCAATTCCATTTTTCTATCAACTTTGTGAAGTGCCTCCATATTAACTACCAGAGAGCTCTACTCTCATCCTTAACCACTCCATCACAGGATTCATTCAGTCTTTCTCAATGGATATTATTGGTGCATGAATGGGGCGTTTCTTTATTATGTCAATAGTTGACCCCCAACCACTATATGCCAGTTACTCTGCAATCAGTCAGTTAATACTGGATAATAAATCACTACAAAACAGATTAAAATAAAACAACAAATATTTCTTTCTCAGGTTTTTCATGTTTCTTGCTTACAGCTGTACTGATAGCAGGAGGGATTCTTTGTGTTAGTTCTCTCTAGGTGTATACATATTATAGGACTAACAGACACATATAGATGCATTCATATATATATATATAATATGCATATATATACATCCATGTATATTCTTGTATATTTAACAAAAAGTTGAATAACTTTTTTCATATCTTGCATCTTCTGATTGGTATATTTAAAAATGTTTTAATTCATAACAAGTATATGGTTTAATTATCTGGATTGAAATAGCTTTTTCAGCTAGTAGTTTTATAATTTTTGGCTAATTAACTTTTTTAAGTCTCAATATGATCATTAACACAAAGTATTCAATAGTAATAACTATCACAGAATAAAGTGGCACTTGTCATATGAAACCTTTATGCAGAGTCTGGCACATAATAAAGTTTCATGTTATTGATAATGTTTGGTATACTGATTGATTTATATAAGATGATCAGTTTTAAAAGAAATGCCATTACTTTCAATATGTCAAAAGTAGGTATAGTGTCTGTTTATGATTCTAATTGCCTTTTATCAAATTTAGGAACTTCTAGATTATAAGATCTGTGTTCCCCCATTTCTTAAAATCTGAAAAAAAAATGTGTTTTTATATTTTAGAAAGTTCTTCTTTCTTTCTTTCTTTACATTATTTTTTCTTTACTGCAATAAATTCTTATTTGTCATAACTTTTTTACATGGTGTTGTTTGGTGTGCTATTTGCAGGTGGGTAGGAGGGAAAGAGTAACACTGATGTTAGAACTAAACTGCTGCCATTCCACTCAACCAGCATCTCATTTCTATGATCAATTTTCCTTTGTTCCTCATCTGCCCCAGTTTCTTATCCCTATTAGATTTCTATTATTTTATCATTACATATTTCTTTGATCTTTTTTAATTCAGGAAAAGAATATGACTGGTAAACATTTAAACATTTTTAGTCACCAAAAGGAAAAAACAATCCCCTTAAGGTTTTTGTTGTTTTTTTTTTGGTTTTTTTTTTTTTTTTTTTTTTGACAGGCAGAGTTAGACAGTGAGAGAGAGAGAGACAGAGAGAAAGGTCTTCCTTCCATTGGTTCACTCCCCAAATGGCCACAGCCAGCGCGCTGCGCCAATCCGAAGCCAAGAACCAGGTACTTCTCCTGGTCTCCCATGGGGTGCAGGGCCCAAGGACCTGGGCCATCCTCCACTGCACTCCTGGGCCACAGCAGAGAGCTGGCCTGGAAGAGGAGCAACCAGGACAGAACCTGCACCACAACCGGGACTAGAACCCGGAGTATCGGCGCCACAGGCAGAGGATTAGCCTAGTGAGCCGCGGCGCCGGCCAATCCCCTTAAGTTTATTCCCATAATATTCAGCTCCTGATTTGAAATTACTCTTATTACTGTATTTTTCTAGCAATATTTTATCTTGAAATATTTTTTCCTATTTTACAATATAGGTGTCTGATGCAGTCCAAATTGCTTTCCTTAAATACTGAATTTTTGCTTGTCTTTACATATAATTTTTAAGCTCTCTGAAAGATTTCAATTTTGTTGTTCAGAAATTTTTCTGAGATATCTTTTTAAAATCCCTCTGTTATACTCTCTTAGAATTCTGGACACGTTTTCAAACGGAAAACTTTTTTTTTTTTCAGCTTAGCAATGTTTTCATTAATTACTTGATTATTTACTCCCACCAAATCCCTATGCTCTCTCCCTCGGAAACACTATTAATAATCATAGAAGTACGGAATCTATTAATTATGATTCTTAATCCTATGCATAGTGCCTCCTCCTACCTCCACTTTCTCCCACCCTTTCCCCCTCCTTCCATCCTTTCTTTCCCTCTCTTTTCCTGCTTCCTGTATTCCTTTTGAAAGAATCCTTCCATAATATCTTCAGGATCACTGGTTCAGTCTTTACTTATTTCTATTATTAAGCCAGTTAGGTTTTACATATTTGGCCCTATGTTGTAATTTCTGAAACTTGTGCTTGTGTCTCATAATTATTTGCTTTTTTGAGATATAGACTGACTTCTTTCTGTGTTTACTGCATTACATCTGTGTTATCATTATTGCTGTATTTACAACAGTGTCTGTTTTTCTGAAAGGTGTACCTTTCTGTTTATATGTATGAATAAGCATGTTAATAAACCATATTGATAGATTTGTTCAGCCTTTATCAAGGCTAAAAGTGCAGGAAAAAGGAAGTGCACCTAGATACTGGAGACTCACTTTGGCATGATTATTTTTGGGTGTGCAGGTCACTTGTCCTCCAGATGCCAGTGCCATGGCCGTGGCAAGAGTGCAGATAGGAGGAAACTCCTCTTGCTTCGGGGACATCTCTGGTGATTGTTGTGGATAAAACTCTCACTGTAAACAGCTGAATTTATGGTGCCTGAACCTGTGGTTAAAACTGTGGCGTCTTTTTGTTGTTCCTGAGAGGAGGTAGACAGAGCGTCACGCAGCCCTTTATTTGTTGGTACAGCTGCCCCTTGACATTGAACTGCCACTACCTGTCCACTCTGAACGCTACTCGTAGAAGGAACTTCAAGACTTTCTGAGAAAATCTCATATTTTCAAATGTTTTCTCCTCTACTCTATAATATTACTGTTTTTTTAGACAATCAGATCCTATCAGATACATATTTTCCAGAAGCTCTGTGCTGTCTTTACTATTTTTCAATTGATGGCAGCATCCCAGGTTTCCAGTACTGGCATGGATTTATTTTATTCCATTTCAAGGGTATTTGTCATTGAAGGAGAAGTAAACTCATATTTTCCATTAACTACTTTAAATTCTTCATTTATTTACATTTATTATATTATTTGAACTTGTATACTTCAGAGTTTAAATATATATGACACCTATAAGTATCTTTTTATAAAAGAAGTTAAAAAAATGTTTTAAGCTAATACTAGCATATATTCAAAAATAGAAACCTGAATGCTATGTCATTTTCATCTATATCTGGTTTTATTATTTAAAAGATGGGTTAGTCTGATATGAGCTTCACTTTAAAAGTTGATAGAACTGCAATTTTTAATTTCCAATGTACGTGAGTTGTGAGCTTTGTTAGAATTATGGAATTATATTTAGCTTAAATTTGACATTTTGTCTTGCTGTTCCCTTATAGGTAATATAATCTTTTTTAAGATTTATTTTATTTATTTAAAAGACAGAGTTACAGAGAGAGATAGAGACAGATAGAGAGAGATCTTCCATCCACTGGTTCACTCTCCAGATGGCCGCAATGGCAGGAGCTGCACCGATCGGAAGCCAGGAGCCAGGAGACTCCTCCAGGTCTTCCACATGGGTGCAGTGGCCCAAGTACTTGGGCCATCCTCCACTGCTATCCCAGGCCATAGCAGAGAGCTGGATTGGAAGAGGAGAAGCCGGGACTATAACCGGTGCCCATATAGGATGCCGGAGCCTCAGACCAGGGCCTTAACCTGTTGCACCACAGTGCCGGCCCCAGGTAATATAATATTAAGTTATCTATTTAAAACTGAGGTATATACCAATTCATCCTATTACAACACTGTTTTTAGACAGAAAATTTGGGAAAAAAAATGGTAGAGCAAAACTCCTCTAGGAGCTGACATGCGTAACAAAGCATCTCGACAAAATTTTAAACATTTTACTCATGAAAGAGCCCCATAGGGACCTTATTATTTGTTTTTCTATTAAACATAATCTGAGACATTTTGGTAAATGTTTTTTAAAACAACAGCATAGTGTGAGGAGATGGGCAAAAACAGACAGAGAAGCTAACAGTACTGCAATATAGTAACTTAGATTTTTCAAACTGATTTTATAAAACAGAAATCCTGTACTATCAGGCTCAGAAACTATAGTAATATATAGCCATGTATTTGGGTAGCTTACAATAAAGTGATGCACGAGTTAATAATTGGTGTCTATAATAATAACTTAAGATTATTAAGAATATATATAATTATATGTTATTTTGTCTATGATAGTACAAATATATAATAGTTTTTTAGAACAATATCTTTCACAATTAGTAATGGATTTATTTCATAAAGAAATAAACTCTCAATCAAGTAGAAATATACTGTCTGATTTTTTTCAGGATGGTTAATTTTGAAGACTTATTGTTTACTCAAAGTTGTGTTTTATATGAGAACAGAAAACAGCAGTGAATATATATATACATACACACACACACACACACACATATATATATATAAATGAATCATAAGGTAGCACTAAAACAAAATCATGCATAAAAGTTTAAAGACACTTGTAAGAAATTTTAGAGGCCAGTGCTATGCCAAAGTGGGTAAAGCTACCGCCTGCAGTGCCGGAATCCCATATGGACACGGATTCAAGTCCCAGCTGCTCCACTTCTGATGCATCTCTGTGCTATGGCCTGGGACAGCAGTAGAAGATGGTCCAAGTCCTTGGGCCCCTGCACCCGTGTGGGAGAACTGGGGGAAGCTTCTGGCTCCTGCCTTCGGATCGGCAAAGCTATGGCCGTTGCAGCCAATTGGGGAGTGAATTAGCGGATGGAAGACCTCTCTCTCTCTCTCTCTCTCTCTCTCTTCCTCTCCTTCTCTCTGTGTAACTCTTTCAATAAAAAAATAAATCTTTAAAAAAAGAAATTTTAAATACAGTGCTGATAAATTGGAGCTAGAATACACTATAAAGTGAAAATCCTGCAACATCACATTCTAAAGCAGGGTAAAAAGCAGTTCACAAAAACACAGTCAACTAACAAAATATCCCATAAATTCTAATTTTCTAATTTTAAAAGATTAAAATAATACTGCAAAATAAATCAAGCAATATCTTAATTGGAGATTGCTTTAAATGAGCCACACAGTGCAACCTCCCCACCACGCATACAGGACTACACCTCACCAGACACACACACATCTATATACACTCAACCTTTTAGGAAAACAGATAAGATACATGCACATGCATACACACACATATATACCCATTTACTCTATACATACATACATGCATATACATGTTCCCATTCACCCTATATATACACATATATACACATATACCACTCACCATATATATACATATGCACACATACATAGATATACCCATTTACCCTATGTGTGTATATATATATATATATATGTATGTATGTATCACACACACATATAAAACCATTCTCTCTAATTTGATTTCAGATTTATGATTCTAGGATTCTCTCAGGTAGGGTAAGGAGAGCTGATTTCCATAACTGTAAAAAAAAAAATTAAACCACACAAACTAAGTTTAAACAGGAGCAGAAGTTTTTCAATAGTGTGATGAAAGATAGCAATTTAGTTCTAACAAGAGATGCCCTGCACTCTTTCAATAGCAAAAGTACAAAAGAAATAAAAATTGTGAAATATGTTTAGGCTCACAAGTGAATTACAACCCTACATAGGTGATACAACATTTTTACAGCATGGAAAAGTCAAGCATGTTTGGAAATACTCTGGAAAATTTAACACAGAATCTAGGCTTGTGTGGACAAATGGGTCCACTCCAACTTACCCACACATTGACTACTTCATCTTCCCATCCAACAGATTTAGGGAATTTTTTTTTGTTTGTTTTGGGTTTGTTTATACCAAACTATGGGACTATAAATGACCCAAGAATGGATTTTAAACAATGTTTAAAGGCAAATTTGGCAAAGTACACCTACAACAAAGGAAATGCTGTTGTATATTTTCCTTTCATCTTTAATTTTAAGCCAGATTCATTATAAAAATGAAAGTTGTTAACAAGACAGGGAGTCTTTACTTAACCCTATTCTGTCAAATCTTTTGATGTAGACATTGCTGTTGAAACTCTGGTAAAACACATTTGGAGGCATAAGGATGAACGAATTTTCAATAGACGGTCTTTAAACTAGATCAGTGCAGAGATTTTTAAAAGTGTGTTTGTATGGACCCTGTGTTTGTGTGCACACATGTGTGTGTGAAATGTAATCTGCTGCCTTTGTTCCTTTGCTTCCATTCATTCAGTGGTCTCTCCCTGCTCTGAGGAATACTCTTTTATCTCCCTTACTAGGGTCACAAAGTTTAACATCTTGTCTTCCAGGCTAATCTGAGCACAACTCATGTTCCCCTGCTTTTGATTATGCAAACCCATTATGTTCCTCCTGGCCTTTGGACCACTGCTTGGAATCCCATTGGCTATAATGCATCTTCTTCTTCACCTAGTAAATTCCTAAGCATGTGTCAAATCATCGCAAACACCACTTCTTTAAGAACTTTCTGAATTTCTCTTATTAGAGGTCCTCAAAACCATCCTGCATTTTTCTGTGACAGTAATGTTTCAACTGAATTATTATTGTATAGTGTGCTGTGTACAGTGACACTATTAGGAAATGTGAGTCTCACATGAGTAGGGACTGCGTAAGTTCCTAATTTTGCTGTTGTTTTGTTGCTATTGTTCACCACTGTGGCCTTAGTTCCCATATTATACTGTCTCATACAGTAGGATCAAGCCAATGCAATGTCATGTCAGTGAGTGACAGAATAGTTGCAGGGCATAGAGCCAGCATTGTGGTATAGCTGGTGAAGATGCCGCCCGAATGCCAGCATCCCATATGGGCGCCAGTTATTGTCCTTGCAGTACCATTTCTTGTCCAGCTATCTGCTAATGGCCTGGGGAAAGCAGCAGAAGATAGTCCATGTCCTTGGGCCCCTATTACCCACATGGGAGACCTGGAAGAAGCCTCTGGCTCCTGGCTTCAGCCTTGCCCAGCACCGGACATTGCAGCCATCTGGATAGTGAACCAGCAGATGGAAGATATTCTCTCTCTCTCCTCTCTCTCTTAAACCTTGATTATCAAATAAATAGATCTTTTAAGAAAAGAATAATTTAAATGCAGAAAGCAACAAAATTCAAGGTAATAAAAGTGAAACTAATATAAAAACGTTCTTGAAACAAGGTAGGGAATACTGTGCGCATGATATTAACTATTAAACTTACCTAGTGTCTTAGAAAACTAGAACTCAGTGTATTTCCAAAGAGGTATGAGGGCGGAATTCATTAATAAAGTACAGAGCTAAAGATGGTTGAGCTAATATTTGTATTCCAATTATATTCTGAATCTGTATTATCACATTTGCAATACCATGCTAATTCTATATCTCAGAATTAAATAAAACATTAAAATATTGAACAAAAATGGGATATATCATTTAGAGTAGTAGCTGGAGAGTTTGTTAGATATGAAAGCTTATTCATATATATGAATCCCAGTAATGACAAAGGGATTTAGACTCATTCTTTATAGTTACATAGCAAAGCACTGTAAATTTTTAAGAAAAATGATTAAAATTCAGAAACAAGTAATTAAAATTATCTGTTACCTTTGGGGGCATTGAGCCTTTGTCATAGAAGCTCTGTAGCATCAGGTGCATGATCAAATGAGAGCCTGGAATCTAAGCTAGAAAGGCTGCAGAGGGATGGGGCCGGCACTGTGGCATAGGGTAAAGCCACTGCCTGCAGTGCCCGCATTCCATGTGGGTGCCAGGTCAAGACCCAGCTGCTCCACTTCCAATCCAGCTCTCTGCTATAGACTGGGAAAGCAGTGGAAGATGGTCCAAGGCCTTGGGCCCCTGTACCCATGTGGGAGACCTGGAAGAAGCTCCTGGCCTCTGGATTCAGATTGGCACAGCTCCTGGGCATTGTAGCCATCTGGAGAGTGAACCAGTGGATGGAAGACCTCTCTCTCTCTCTCTCTCTCTCTCTCTCTCTGCTTCTCCTTCTCTGTGTGTGTGTAATAAATAAATCTTAAAAAAAAATAGAAAAGCTGTAGAGGCGACAATTGCTGAGAATTTTCTTTCTAATTTGACTTGAAAAAAGTCAGTTGATTTCTACAATTCTGAGAGACACTATCATGTATTTGCCATCATGTAAAATCCTTCTAGCTATGTTATTTGCATGTTCCCTTAATCTCTACCTCCATACCACTATGAGCTATTAGGAAGAAAGAAAATTTATATGTGTTTGAGTATCTTCATAAAGTCTTACTAAATTTGAATTAATGCCGTTTCAAATTTGTTGTTTAAAAATAAAAAAGGTGTCTGTACCAGTTCTGCTTGAAGAACCTTCTGGAAATTTTACTATTATAGGAACAAGATTTTGAACTAAGCCAATTTATTCCATATGCTCCTAGAGAATCACCATTAGCATATGTCAATGTCTGGAAATTATTGTTGGCATACCTGCATTTCTTTTTTAAAAATCCAAGATGCTCCTGATTCTGGGATATCCTCAAATTATTCCCAATTATTAATGTCTCAACTATTAATAGACATACCACTGAACTTTGACTTGTCAAATCAAATTAAGTTATAGACTATTATAAATGTTATATGCATATAAATGTTAAGTGCATACCTGCAAATAATTTAATACAACACATCAGAGGGTCAAGTTTAAGACAAACCTGGGCTGAACAGAAATTTCTAGCTTTAAAGGACTACTAATAACATCATCTCATCTTTCCTCTGTTCTATGCACAGCTCTCCTGGGATTCCAGTTCATATTTATCAGAAAAAAAAGTTAACTGTGATGACTGCTAAGATCTTGAGTCATTTTTTGGTTATTGTAGTTTATTAATGTTTATTTCCATCAGTTTTTATATGTGGTGCATTGAAACTTGTGAGGGATTTTGCAATTTGATACATCATACCTATTAATAGATATACTCATTATTTAAATTGCTGATGTGATCTTTTAAACTTTTACTTTTTAAATTTTATTTGAAAGGCAGAGAGAGAGAGAAAGAGAGAGAGATCTCCCATCTGCTGATTTACTCCCCAAATATTTGCAATAGCTGGGGCTGTTCCAGGCTGGAGCCAGGGGCCTGGAGCTTATCCCAGTCTTCCAAGTGTATGGCAGGACCCAACCCAAAAAGCCATCACTGCTGACTCCCAGGGTGTGCCTTAGCAGGAAACTGGAATCAGGAATGGAGACAAGACTTAAATCCAGACATTCCAATACAGAGTTAAGATTTTAACTACAATGCCAAATGCCATCCGGTTGATGTGATTTTAATGTAAGAAAGTTAACTGTGATCTTCTTGTCTTCAAGAATCTGTACAAATTGATTTAAACTAAGCCTGCCTGCCAAATTATTCTGTCATACCAAGCATGGCTGCATTTTAAATTCATACGGATTCTTACTCATATGTTACACTAATCCTTATATTGGCTTTCTATGTTTTTCATGAATCTATTTCAATATTCAACATATGTTATTATGAGGACAAATGTAATCACCATTAGCTGCAGGTTATGTCATCTTTATCTAATTATCTCACATTTTATTTCATGTTCATGGTTATCCAATGACACTCTACATATTTTCATTTTCTTAATCGTATGCCCAGATCTAGGACTGGTTTGATCAGGATAAATGCTCAGGGTTTTTCCTGACATTTTTGAATAAAAGTGTACTCTTGGCATTTGGATGTCCCCTCCTTATCTTACGTTCTGCCAATGGCAAGAGTTACCTCAGAGGGACTCCTGGTTTTTCCTGCAATATCTAACCTTAGGAGACTAGTAAACCAGAGACATGGAGAAATACAATCCATAGATAAGGATAAACTTCAAAGACAAAACTTGTGAAGAGTATGCTCAAGATTAAGTGTGCATGTGATTACTTGACGTGGAATGTTGTCATCCAAAGGACTTGTTCCTCTGGTTTAATACATGACATCTGAGAGGAGTTGCAGTTGTATAATTCACCACACTCAAAGAAAAGGGCAACAGGCTATAGCTTTGGACAACTTCCTGCCCACATATTCCAAAAGACTATTTGGTGCACTTGAGCAATTATGGCTACTTCGAGAGAAAATTCATGCTTTGTCAAGTAAGAAAGAAATAATATCTCGGAAAACTGACTTTGAAACGGTGTTCTATGAAGCCCCGAGACACCAGGTTTTCATAACTCTGTTTCAGATGAAGGTATATATTTAGTAGAGGAAATTCTTGTCCAACAACACTCTGCTTATTTTTTAAAAAAAATATAGATTTAGTGAGGGAGGGAATTTTGTTTTTCCACAATTGAAAATCACCTCTTCAGAATCAACTGTTTTAAATATTTCATTAAAAACATTTGACATGGCATGGATCTAATATTTTGATGTATTTCAAAAGAAGTACTTTGTTTTCATTTTATTCCAATATTGTCAGATTGCTTCATATCTTTTGAAATTAAAATAACTGAGATTTAATGATAAAATTCACTAAAGATATTACTAGAATACTTTTGTTACAGTCATGTGGAATCTACATTTTTGAAATTTAAAATTCCAAAAGGCTGCATTAAATATATGTTTCTATGGTATGAAACAGTTGATCTTTACTGACTAGAAAATTTTTATGTATTAGTACATTATGATGAAAAATTTAAGGAATTGACTATTCCTTCTTTATATGTTGATATAAATATAGTATTGCTTCCAGAGACAAATATTGATCCTGGATACAGGCATATTCTCAACCAAGTTTCACTTAGTACTTGGTTCTGAAAAGAAGTTCATTTCAGTTCCTTCACCTAAAAGTATTTCAACTTTCTCTCTTACCCAATTGAGTAACTGGATCAGACCTTGATCCACAGTTTAGCATTCCTGTACTTGTCTCTTGCTAGAGAATTAAATTCCCAGTTCTGTCACCCACTTTTTAAACTCTGATTGCAAGGGAAAAAATAAGTAGTAACAGTGCCTGAAAAATATACAAGTTTCTGTCCTGAGTCCAACTACGAAAATGCCATCACAGAAGGGAATATGAGAAAAAAAATCAGAAAAGAGTCAAATTTTAGGGCCTGGTGCTGTTGCATTGTGGGTAAAGACTGCGCCTGCTGTTCTGGCATCCCATATAGTCACCAGTTCGAGTCCTGGCTGCTCCATTTTGAGTGCTGTCTGCTCCATTTCCGATCCAGTTCTCTGCTATGGCCTGGGAAAGCAGCAGAGGATGGCCCAAGTCCTTGGGCCCCTGTATCCACATGGGAGATGCATGGGAGACCTAGAAGAGGCTCCTGGCTCCTGGCTTTGGGTAGTCTCAGCTCCGGCCATTGCAATCATTTGGGGAGTGAACCAGTGGATGGAAGAACTCACTCTCTCTTTCTCTCTCTCTCTCTCTCTCTCTCTCTCTGTAACTGTGCCTTTCAAATAAATACATAAATAAAAAAGAATCAAAGGCACACTTCATCCCCATCTCCCACGTGGGTGGCAGGGGCCCAAACTCTTAGGCCACCTTTGTGGCTTTTCCCATGCCATTAGAAGGAAGCTGAATGGGAAGTGGAGCATCTGGGATGTGAACTGGAGCCATGGGCAATGCCTGCAGCACAGGCGGCGGTTTATCTGCTATGCCACAATGCCAACCCCCAGGTCATCTCCTTCTATATCTTCAACTATGCCCCATTTTTTTTAAAGTACTTCAGTGTAGATGAAAGGAGAGACCGAGGCCAGCGCCGTGGCTCATTAGGCTAATCCTCCGCCTGCAGCGCCGGCACCCCGGGTTCTAGTCCCGGTCTGGGTGCCAGATTCTGTCCAGGTTGCTCCTCTTCCAGCCCAGCTCTCTGCTGTGGCTCAGGAGTGCAGTGGAGGATGGCCCAGATCCTTGGGCCCTGCACCCACATGGGAGACCAGGAGGAAGCACCTGGCTCCTGGCTTCGGATCAGCGTGGTGTGCAGCAGCGGTGAGAGGGTGAACCAACGGAAAAAGGAAGACCTTTCTGTCTGTCTCTCTCTCTCACTGTCCACTCTGCCTGTCAAAAAACAAACAAAAAAATGAAAGGAGAGACCGTGAGTAGTAGTAATTTCATCTCTGTTTACTAGATTTTAACTCTTTTTTATTATTTTATTTGTTTGATGCTCCTTTGTGCATAAAGACGACAATGCATTTATTCCATTAATTCTCTGTATCTTCATAAGTGCACAGGATAGTTTAGATGAATACTTTTTTTTTAACTTTTATTTAGCAAAAATAAATTTCCAAAGTACAGTTTATGGATTACAATGGCGTTTTCCCCCCTATAACTTCCCTCCCACCCGCACCCCTCCCAGCTCTCACTCCCTCTCCCATTCCATTCACATCGATTCATTTTCAATTATCTTTATATACAGAAGATCAATTTAGTATATACTAAGTAAAGATTTCAACAGTTTGCACCCAAAGAGAACATAAAGTGTAAAATACTGTTTGAGTACTAGTTATAGCATAATTCACATTGAACAACACATTAAGGACAGAGATCCTACATGGAGAGTAGGTGCACAGTGACTCCTTTTGTTGGCTTAACAATTTGACACTCTTGTTTATGGCGTCAGTAATCACCCTAGGCTCTTGTCATGAGTTGCCAAGGCTATGGAAGCCTTTTGAGTTCACCGACTTCGATCTTATTTAGACAAGGTCATAGTGAAAGTGGAAGTTCTCTCCTCCCTTCAGAGAAAGGTACCTCCTTCTTTGATGGCCCCGTTCTTTCTACTGGGATCTCACTCGCAGAGATCTTTCATGTAGGTTTGTTGTTGTTGTTGTTGTTTGTGGTTTTTTTTGTTTTGTTTTGTTTTGTTTTTTTGCCAGAGTGTCTTGGCTTTCCATGCGTAAAGTACTCTCATGGGCTCTTCAGCCAGATCCGAATGCCTTAAGGGCTGATTCTGAGGCCAGAGTGTTGTTTAGGACATCTGCCATTCTATGAATCTGCTGGGCATCCCGCTTCCCATGTTGGATCATTCTCTCCCTTTTTGATTCTATCAGTTAGTATTAGCAGACACTAATCTTATTTATGTGATTCCTTTGACTCAGACCTATCAGTATGATCAATTGTGAACTGAAATTGATCACTTGGACTAGTGAAATGGTATTGGTATATGCCACCTTGATGGGATTGAATTGAAATCCCCTGGCACGTTTCTAACTCTACCATTTGGGGCAAGTCAGCTTGAGCATGTCCCAAATTGTACATCTCCTTCTCTTATTACTACTCTTATATTTAACAGAGATGATCACTTTTCAGTTAAATTTAAACACCTAAGAATAATTGTGTGTTAATTACAGAGTTCAACCCATAGTATTAAGTAGAAAAAAAATACTAAAAGGGATAAAGTATTAAGTTGTACATCAACAGTCAGGACAAGGACCAATCAAGTCACTGTTTCTCATAGTGTCCATTTCATTTCAACAGGTTTCCTTTTTGGTGCTCGGTTAGTTGTCACCGATCAGGGAGAACATATGATATTTGTCCATCTGGGACTGGCTTATTTCACTCAGCATGAAGTATCTTTTAAAAAAATGGGGCATAGTTGAAGATATAGAAGGAGATGACCTGGGAGTTGGCATTGTGGCATAGCAGATAAACTGCCGCCTGTGCTGCAGGCATCCCCCATGGCTCCAGTTCATGTCCCAGATGCTCCACTTCCCATTCAGCTTCCTTCTAATGGCATGGGAAAAGCCACAAAGGTGGCCTAAGAGTTTGGGCCCCTGCCAACCATATGGGAGATGGGGATGAGGCTTCTGTTTCCTGGCTTTAGCCTGGCCCAACCCTGGCCTCTATGACCATTTGGGAAGTGAACCAGTGTATGGAAGATCTCTCTGTCTCTCCCTCTCTCTCTCTCTTTGAAACAATAAAAAAACTCAAAAAAAAAAAAAAAGATGACCTCAGGAGAGAATGTCTGTATGCGTCATGAGATGAAAGAAAGGAATTGGAGTTTCTTGAGCAGTTTAATCTACTTTGAACATTTATCAAAGTACATGTAAATATTTAATAAGTCATAGCTAATAATTAATATAAAATATATTTAACTATTTCATGTGTCATATGTAATGGCAGACATTTGTCCTAATCAACTGTTGGAAAATGAACCTGTTCTCTTTTCTTGTAATTGCATTTCATTTTATAAACTCATCTATAAAAAGTGGAGATCAAAATGCACTTGCTTACACAGTAAATTAACTAAATCTCTGAATCAAATTCTAGATACACACAGCTCCAGTTCACATCCCAGATGTGAACATCCATCTTTCAAAAGTGGATGTTCAGCCTAGCAGTTAAGATGCCCATGTCCAATATCAGTGTATCTGGGCTCACATCCTAGTTCCATCTCATCAATACAGGCCCTGGGAGGCCATGGCGATGGCTCAAGTACTTGGGACCCTACCACTCATGTGGGAGACCTGAATTACATTCCTGGCTCCTGGCTCAGGCTCCAGTCCAAACTCAGCCATTTCAGGCATCCTGAAAGTGAACCAGAAGATAGAGGCTCTCTCTTTGTCTGTCTCATACCTCTCTCTGTCTCTCTGTCTCTCCCCTTCAAATACATGAACAAATACTATGTACTGGATATTAGATAACCTTGATTTGAGAACCAGAGATCCAGTGTGTGCACATGTATGTGTGTCTCTAGGCATGCAAAAATGTGCATTTCTGCAGTGCTTACCTATCGTAGATAATTGTACTGAGCTTATGTCACTTTATTTCTACCATGACTCTCCTAAAATAGATGCTTGATAAATAGTAACAGCAGGTAGATATGAGACACCAAACTTGCATTTCTAACACCAAAATTCAGTCTCTACCATTTTGCTATACTAATTCCATGTAATACAGGAATCAGTTTCTTTGTTTAGAGTTCCCCTTGCCAAATAAAATATCTTGGAATGCCACCACCAACATGGGCAACATTTTAAGCAATGGTTTCTCTTGTTCATATATGGCAGAAAAACACATTTTAAATTCAAAAACTGTCAAGGACCTTACCAGCATTGTGGAAAGTAGGACCTTGTGATTATTCCACATTTTGCCTCATGTATTATTCTTTTAACAACATATTGATTTATAAGTAGATCCAAATTTTATTTCACATGAAGCATAAATTTTGTTCACAGGTTTCTTTGTGAAATTGCCAACCCTTCTACAATTTTGAAGTGATATCTTGAAAAATTTGGAAACATAAAATTCTAATTTTCGCTTCTATTTTACCTTCATGTTTAGGGAGTAAAGGCAAATACAGGCATCAAGTTTCAACTGAGGCACAAAATGTGGAGGTTCCCTGACCTATTTACTTACTTATTAATGGTTTTCCAAAGCCTGGCTAAGCCTTCTGCACTTCTTGGCTGTAGGCATCGGAGTCTCTTTCCTTAGAGCACTGATCATACATAGACTATGCATTCATTCTCTGACCTGATGAGACATAAATCTCTAAAGACTCTTGTGAGTGTTACAATGTAGGAATGTTTTGGCAGGAACCCAGGGAACATCTTTTTAAATGAAAACATTAGGAAGGACAGCACCCTACCTCCTAGTCTAATTCAGCAAATCCTTAGGCCACTTATTGTGCACAAAGCACAGTGCTTCTGACTGCAAACAAAGCAGAAATAGTCTGCTTATTAAAATTACAATCTAGTGAAAATACAGAGTGTTTGGAGTGCACAAAGATAAATACATATATTTTAAACATCTGAAATTTCTGAGCATATGGAAAAGAAATGCTGCAAAAACTACAATGTTTTCTTTTTTTTTACTTTATAATTGGAGAAAATGTATTAGACTTTTCTATTTTTTTTCTCCTTTTATTGCAAGGCTATGCTGAATATTTGTTTATTTTTACTTACTGAAAGGAAAAAATCTTGTGTGATATTTTAAATTCAATTTGGACAATATCTGAGGTAACAGAGTAGTCTCTGAGATTATCTGAAATCTCAGCATTTTTATTTTTCTGTGTGGCTCATGTTTGCAAAACATTGTCATACCACTATTAATGAAATAAGGGAAATGATTGTGAATGCACTAAATTCATATAGTAATATATATGTTATAAATTGATATATGAAGTACTGGAATGGCCAAAGTTCCTAAATCAAGCAGATGCTGCTAGTTCTTGCTTTAAAATCATGTAATTATCTGAGAATAAGTGAAAGCAGAATTATACGATACTTCATATGACCAGTCAGAAAAGGCCATTTTTGGCTGACCATTGTTTCTTCATCACATAGTCTTAACCCCAAACCATCTGAGCTAATTTTGCCTTGGTTATTTTGGACATCTGGAAATTAGGATCAGGGTATTTTAAAGCAATGTGAAACTCTCAGGATTTCACAATAACATTCCCTGTATTTTTTGTTTTACTTGTTTTTAATGAAGACAGCACAGTGAAATGGCCCTGAGTTTCAGGTTTATAGTCAAGAATTTTCCAGATATAGAAAACCACCTGTGTCTTGGTAAGTCAACAGTGCATGTAGTTTCCTAGTAAATTTCTCATAAACAGTTTTCTAGGACAAATATTTTGTTGACTATAACTTGGCTAATAAAACTTCCAAGGTTCACTTAGATTTTAGCAATAAAAAAATTTTCAATATAATCTTCAGTGGCTGCTGGTATATCCTTTTTTCTGTATAGACTTATGCAGTTTTGTATTTTAATGTTTATTAATAATCCTATTGTAATTATCTCATCACCAAGGTTACCTGCTATTAAAAATGGGATGTATAGTATTTGAGATTATTTTTTGGAAGAAAATTATTTACAGTATATTTTAAAATACATTTAAATCATAATTCTCTGAATCAGTTTTCTTTTGTTTGTCAAATCTTCCTTTGCAGTACATTCTTTTAAAAGTAATTTCCATAATTTATCATTCATTAAAACTCATTAGCCACGAGCTATCTTACACCCTTATGTGTTTATGAAGACTTCTTTACCTCTCAGGAACATATTTGGCTTAAAGTTCCAAGATAATACTCATGCCAATAATAGAATTCTATTTCTGGGCAATTTTGAATTAACCAAAGATCCATAGTGGAAATATTTCATGTCACTTAAAGTCATTATTTCCTCCAAATTCCCAAAGCCAATACAACAAATTTATTAAGACAGATCCCAGATATACCTCTATTCCTGTAATGTCCAAAATCCTTTTTACCCTTATCCCTGGTACAAGTGAGCATGTGCACTCTCACCCACTGCAAGAAGAATGAAACCCAAATGCTCCATTTCCCAAAAAGATGACATCCCCAATCCACACTTTAAGATTTTTCATTAATATTCATTACATTAAGCTTAACTGACATCAGTTGAACAGAGTACCCCTACTGCTAGCCGTGGGACAGATGACATACACGTTGGAGGAGCAACTGTGCATTTTTGAGCCATTTCTGTTAGTGTGACCCTTAATGGGAACAAACTTTGGGGTAAAAGTACCTTCCTCTTTGCCTCATATTTTGGTCTGTGGGCTCAGGGAAAATTTTATTATGTTATTTTTGTCTTTAAATCTTACTTTTAGCAGAGATTCTTGTATGTAAAAGCTTAATAAGTTGTTGAATTAAATTCAACAGGGGGCAAAACCACAATGCAACTTAGCCAGTCCCAGATTCTATAACTCTGACTCCAGAATTGCTATGTTTGAGAAGGCTAGGAAATTTCCTCTTTCTTCCAATTCTTAAGCATCATGCTCGAATATTTCATCCTGTTTTTTCTTGCTCCTTGACTAGAAATAGTCAACCAGTGCTACACATCTAAATACAAAAGATTGAAATTTTAGCTCAAAACTTCTCAGATTTAGTACATTATAAAACTAATGAAACAAAAAATTGAATAATTAATTGGCTTCACTGGCAGACTCCAAAAGTAAATTTTAATGGAGTCAAAGTGGTTTGTGAATGAAGATTTTCTGTAACCACAGTTCTAATTAGCATTTTGCTACAAGGACCTAATCTTGGATTTTATGTAGTATTTTTTTTTTTTTAAGAAAACGGAGATTTGCTGTAGCTGAATTCAGTACAGATTGGCAAAGCTGATAGGTCTATGCCTGGAGGCAACATGTAAGTGATGTGGTAGCAATTAAATGTAGTGGAAATAGCAGCTCAATTAAAGAAAGAGCTGAGTTGTGTGGAAACAAAGAATAGAAGTTTAAATATAAGTAGAGTTTTATCTAAACTTGCTGGAGTTTTAATGACTGTTTTAAGTGTAATGAAAAAGCACCCTAGGAAGCCAAAGTTGATGTACAAATATTGAAGGATTATTTTCCAAAGTGTGAGACACTGGGGCAGACATGTGGAACAGTGGCTAAGTCATGGGTTGGGAAGCCACATCCAGTATCAGAGCATTTGGTTCAAGCTCTGGCTACTCTACTTCTGACCCAGTTTCTTGCTAATGTGTCAAAGAGGCATGAGGTACATGATTTTCTGCCACCCTCATGGGAGACCCTGGATTGAGTTCCAGGTCCAGCTCTGGCTGTTTCATGTACTGAGAGCTTAATCAGCAGACGGGCACTATCTCCATCTGTCTCATGACCTTTCTAATTAAACAAAAATAAATGAAAAATTCAAAAAGTGTCAGATATCAAATAAGGAATTTAAGATACTTCGCAGAAACCACATATTGTGAGGTGTCTTTGATGTGTATGAATTATGAGTATGAGATGACGAGGGAGGAAGGGGGAGAAACAGGAAGATGGGGAGATAATGACAGAATGGAAGAAAAAGAGAGTGGGAAAGAGGCAGTTTTTGTGTGTTTTAGCAATCCAAATAAATGAGTCATTCAATTGCCTGCAGATCGTGCTACAGCCAAGAAAAGCAAAGATTTTGTAGCTCAGAGAAATTTTCCTTTCTCCATTTTGTCTGGGATTCTTAAAATGCAAGCTTACACATCTATTCAGAGCTATTGCATTGTTATATAAATTCATTAAGTTGAAAATAAGGGCAGATATTTTTAAAAGCAGAAAGCAAAATTGGATACGAAGGCCTTTGTGCCAGCACAGTTTAAGTTTTTCAATGTTTTTCAAAGAAAAAAGAAAAAATAGCAGAATTATCTTATTTTGATGCCAAATTTACAGAATATTCACTTCTAACTATCTCTTGCTAGTCTCCCATGTTTCCAGCTAGACTTAATGGAGAGTCATGTAGAAGTTCTGTTTTGTTTCAGAAAGGTGACAATGCACTTGCAGAATCAATAAATCTTCAATAAATAATAGGATAAATCAATAGGATAAATAAATAAATAATATAAATCAATAAGATCCATGTTCCTCAATTAAAGGGAAGTAAACATTACTAAAAATAGCAAGCAATGATAATTAAGAGGAACCTATATTTGATCCCTATAGTAAAAAATTTTAGATTCTTTTCTCTGTTCATTTTATTAAAGGTTTATTTTAATAGTAATGTAAAGAAAACCTTCTATGTCAACTTCTCCTGGGGATCTCAACATTTTCACAGAGAAAGGGCAACTGTCCCAGGCACTGAATGAATGGTGCAGTTTGTTACAAGTCAATGCATCATAAATCCCTATAGAGGAAAGCAATTTTGTGAAGGCTCCCTGAGTAAGACTCTGTAGAATGCACTAAGATGTATTTCTCTTTCATCAGACATCTAGTTGTCTCTTCTGGGGTCACTCCATTAGCAATCTGTCACTGCCTTCCACCTGGATCAGTCACGGATTTATCTACAATTTTTTTTTTTCACTATCTACTCTTAACATTTGAGACACCAACAGCAGTGAGATTAAACACCCTGGCCCCTGCACCTTCATAGTATAGTATTACTAGTAAATGCAATAAGTAACAATGACGAGAGACCTTTGATGAAACAACATCCACATTAATGACTATTTAGGCCTTTCTCTTCCATCCCTGCCTCTCAGTCTCTCTCTTCCTCTCTTTCCTTCTTTCCCTTGGCTCCTCCTCTCTCCCCACACGCCCCACTTTCTCTCCTCTCAATCTCTCTAGGTCTAGTCCTGGTTTATGTCTCTCACATATAAACAAAAAATACATGTCTGTGATTAAATGAGAAATGTTGATTTGATAGGAGTGTGTCTTTTTCTCTAGACCGATACTAATACTTACTGCATATTGTTATTTTACTTTTGATTTCTTTGAATGGTTATCACAGTGGTGCTTGTCTATTGCAGAATATTAATTAATGACATTTAATTGAATGGTTCCAAATGAAAAAGGATGCTGCAATCCATTGAAATATGAAGTTCAAGAGAGAAAAATAGAACTGTTAATTTCTGAATATCAACTATGTTCTAGGTACTGAGGGCTTACAAATGTTTCATTTGATCATCAGTATGATATTGTGAGATATGTATTCATGATACCATTTGATTCATAATGGAAAAATAAACAACTCCACCAAGGTAAACATGAATGCTAAGAGGAAGAATTGGAATTTTAATTCTGGAATAAGAGCTGCTTTATTTCTAGAGCTGGAGCATATCAACCACCATTTTAATTTTTAGACAAGACCTTTACTTAATCTAAAGAATCACATATTCTGTGAGATCATGCTTTAAGATATATTTTCATACATATTTTTCAGATAATAATTTCCAAATTTTAGCAGAAACAGATGGAAATTATACACTTATTTCTTTCAAAGAAAATCTCTCACTCCTTCCCCTGTCACTGTCTCATTCTTCCTCTCCCTCATCTCTATATTCCATCTACTGTCTACTTAGAATTTATTTTTATAGACTATCATTTAACTCACTGTAATGTACATAGGTTTACTACTAAGAATCAGGAGAAATACTGAGTAGGTTATTAGAGGGTCAAAATTTGTCTTTTGGATATCTTCAAATCCAAGCATATGTATGAAGGCAATTTATAGAGTTAAAGGTAATGCACATTTCTGTGAATTTCCTGAAGTACCATTATACACATCTGACCTTCAGTTTCCTCTTCTGTGGTGGCAACAATAATGGTGCCTACATCATAGTTCTGTAGTTCTGCAAACTATCAGAAAGAAGGTGAGACTTGGCCTTGTCATTTCAAACACATGGATCCTCTTGGTGAAAACTTTGCTCCATTGAACACTAGACAGACTGAGATTAAATCAATCTGGGAATAGGAGCTTCGGCAATTTTTAACTTTACAAGGTTCACTCTAAATATTTCAAATGGTGTCAAGTTCCCCTTCTGTGTCTTTTTGCACAAAGTGATCAACCATTGATAATTCTCAGTGCAGATTACTAGGAGAAAAATGTGGTTTGTTTTTTGTTGTTGTTGTTGTTGTTGTTTTTTGCCTCATTGTGTTTGAACTTTTTGGCCATCGGGTTTTCTGAGCTATCCAAGACACTACTGATGTTTCCAAGTATGTAGGATATACCACTCCCAGTTGATACTATTTCAAAAATTACACCTCGGATCATGGAGGCTGAATAAGCTTTGGGAATTAAAGGTATAAATGTCATAGCTAACATTCAGAACCCTACAACAGAGTACCATGGACACATAGAAACACCAGGATGGCTGACTGACCAGGGAAGTTGTATGGAAGGCATATATTAGAACTGATCTTTTCAAGGCTGAGTCCTAAAACATCTCACCAAGAGACCAGAAGTGTCAAATCTCTCTAGCTCAAGTGTCATGGTACCTGTCCTGTGAAATTGTTAGCTATTGTTGTGACAATAAGACAGAAATCCATTTCTTAACAACACGTGGACATGAAGAGGATAGTTTTCCTTTGCTGTCATCTACATATCAACATGATCTTCCCCTCATCCCTCCTACTCACTATCTCCTCTCAAAAGCCCTCAAAATACCTTCAAAGTGAGTGATATTTAGGGGCGGGTTTTTGGCACACTGATTAAAATGAGGAACACCCGCATCCCATTTCAGAGTGTATGGGACTGAGCTACAGCTCTGCTTATGATTCTGTCTTCCTGCTGATGTGCAGCAGCAAGTAACTGGGTCCCTTTGACTCATATGAAAGTCCTAGATTGAGTCCCTGGCTTCAGCCTATGCCAGCTCTGGGCGTTGTCAGCATTTGAGGAGTGAACCAGCAAATAGAAGATCACTCTTTCTCTCCCTTTCAAACAAAACTAAAAAATAAATACATAAACTTTTTTTAAAGTGAATGTAGCAGCCAATATGGTGTTGCAGGTAAAGCCACTGTCTGCAATGTATGCATCCCATGACACAGCCAGTTCAAGTCCCGCTGCCTCCCTTCTGATCCACCTCCCTACTAATAGTCTGGGAAAAGAATCAGAAAATGGTCCAATGCTTGGGCCTCTGCTACCCACATGGGAGAATAAAGCTCCTGGCTTTGACCTGGCTCAGCCCTGGCTGTTGCTGCCATCTGGGGCATGAACCAGCAGATGGAGGTCTCTGTCTGCCTCTCTCTCTCTCTCTCTCTCTCTCTCATTATAACTCTTTCAAATAAATAAGAAAATCTTTTAAAACAATGAATGTATTTAGGATAATTACTAAAATTAGCTCACTTTTCATGAGACTTATTAATCATAAAGAATTATTTAAAGACCATAGTTTATTATTAAGTAATTCACCAGAAGCTTCTTAACAACCGAAACTTCAGTTGTACACAACTTAGCTGCCTTTATAAATTTTTGTGAAAAAAAATGATTTGTCAATTTGCCAATAATGAAAGGGTATTTTGTCACTAAAGCTTCTGAAACTTTTGTTCACCACTCCTTTCTTTACTAGAGAAAAAAAAAAGACAAGCAAAAATTATTATTCTGATTTTTCCGGAATTTTAGAGTAGTTTCTTCCATAACTGAGATCATTCTGCAGTGACATTTCCATTCACAAAAACCACAAACATTTTCATGTCCTCTGCCTCATATGAATTTTAATGGAAAACAGCATCAAATAAAAAGAAACTCATGTACAAGCTGTTTTGAGATTGCCATAAGCAAAATTTCATGGTATTTGAGCAAGTCTTCAAAATTATTCTTTGAATTTGCCCTAAAGGACCTTATGGTTTAATTAATTAATAATGACATTTAGGGAAAAGAGTGTTAAAATAAATCCCTTCTCCACCAGAACATTGCAACTCACATACCTCACATAACCACACATGCCCAGTTAATCCTCACATCTGGTTCTTGAATCAGGAGACAGGACCCTGCGCTATGGAATGCAGAGGGTTGAGTAACAGTTGTCTCAGCTTCTGTCATTTTATACTTCCTTTTTCCTCTAGGGTTTCTGTTCCACCCTATCACTGTCGCTCAGATAAAAATAACCTCATGACTTGTTCACATTTCAATTACTCTAGTCTCTTCTAAGCTTTTTCAAGTCTAAATCTATTGCAATCAACACTCTCATACACACCACTTAGACACAGTAGCTGAGATACCAATGTTCTTGTTCTGTGTAGAATCCCATAGTCAAAATAATTTATGTATTATGTACTTAGTACTGATATACAAACATTTTTATGCACTGTGCTAAAAAGAATAATTCATTATAAATGCAAAATGAAAAATTATGTGCATTTTCCTGCAAGATTTCCCAAGCTTATGAGTTAATACTATGATAAGGGGCCAGCGATGTGGCATGGTGGATAAAGCCACCGCCTGCAGCTCCAGCATCCCATATGGGTACAGGTTCAAGTCCTGGCTGCTCTACTTCTGATCCAGCTCCCTGATAATGCACTTGGGAAAGCAGTAGAAGATGGCCCAAGTCCTTGGGGCCCCTGCACCCATGTGGGAGACTCTGAAGAAGCTCCTGTCTCCTGGTTTCGGGTTGGCCCACCTCTGGCCATTGCAGCCATTTGGGGAGTGAATCAGCAGATGGGAGATGTCTGGATCTCTCTCTCTCTCTCTCTCTCTCTCTCTTTCAAATAAATAGATAAATCGTTTTTAAAAATACTATGATTGAACAGAATTGAGATTGAGTCAGTATCTGGTTAAACCCCCAAGTATTTTAATAATGGAAAAGAGTCCCAATCCATACTTATTTTCTTGAAAATGCATGTCACAGGTGGTGCTATATCATTCTGAATATTACTTTATTGCATCATTTATTTTCTTTTTTTAAGATTTATTTATTTATTTGGAAGGCAGAGTTATAAGAGGCAGAGGCAGAGAGAGAGAGGTCTTCCATCTGCTGGTTCACTCCCCAGATGGCTGCAACGGCCAGAGCTGCATCGATCTGAAGCCAGGAGCCAAGAACTTCTTCCAGATATCCCACATAGGTGCAGGGGCCCAAGGACTTGGGTCATCTTCTACTGTTCTCCCAGGCCATAGCAGAGAGCTGATTCTGAGGTGGAGCAGCCAGGACTCAAACTGGCACCCTTATGGGATGCTGGCACTGCAGGCAGCATTTTTACCCTCTATACCACAGCTCTGGCCTTGCATCATTTACTTTCTGTTCTAAATATTGAATTAAATGTATTGTCCTTCATAAATATCGTACATTTTGGAATGTTCCAGATCTTTTTTTTTTTTTTTTGACAGGCAGAGTGGGCAGTGAGAGAAAGAGACAGAGAGAAAGGTCTTCCTCTTGCCGTTGGTTCACCCTCCAATGGCTGCCGCGGCCAGCACACTGCGGCCGGCGCACCACGCTGATCTGAAGCCAGGAGCCAAGTGCTTCTCCTGGTCTCCCATGGGGTGCAGGGCCCAAGCACTTGGGCCATCCTCCACTGCACTCCCGGGCCACAGCAGAGAGCTGGCCTGGAAGAGGGGCAACCGGGACACAATCCGGCGCCCCGACCGGGACTAGAACCAGGTGTGCCAGCGCCGCAAGGCGGAGGATTAGCCTGTTGAGCCGTGGCACCGGCCATCCAGATCTTAAGAGTCTCTCTTACTGTGAGATGTTCAGAAAGTAAGGACCATTCATGCCACACACAAGTGTAACTGGAACAGATACACTAAGCAGATAACTAGCACAGACTGTGTGCCTGCTGAAATTCCCAAGTAGTTTCGTTACCATTTCCAAAGATTTACTTCAGGGGTCAGCACTGGGAAATGTGTCGGCCAGGGCTGATTTTACAATCTACATTGAAGTTGAGCTCAATATAAGACACAAACACAAGCCAAGTACTGATTCCAACACAGATTCATAAATGAGAAACCACCGAGGAAATCATAATCAGAAGAGGGTGGATAATCTTTGAATATTTACAAAATAGTTAGAATGAAATGAATTGATACTCGGAAATAAAGTATATGACAGACTGGGCTTGTAGCTAGTCATTGAGACACTGCATCCCACATTAAAGTACCTGGGTTTAATTTCTGGCTCTGGCTCCTAAATTCATTGACTTCCATGTGTATTCGGAGAGTGAATTAGCAGGTGGTTCTCTCTCTCCCTCTCCCCTCCACCTCTTTCTTCTTCCTCCCCATCTCTGCCACTCAAATAAATAAATAAAATATAAGAAAAGGGAAAGTATATGAGGCAAAGTAATGAATGTTCACAATGTCCTTTATACTACAGGCTTATTGGAAAAGTGTGTTATAGAGATTTTGAAAAAAAAAAAAAACAAACTTTTCAATGGTTAAGAAATATAATATAACTCAGATTTGAACTGAACATGAATCATGTATCACGGGGCCAGCACTGTGATGTAGTGGGTGAAGCCACCACCTGCAATGCCGGCATCCCATATGAGCACTGTTTCGAGTCCCGGCTGCTCCACATCTGATCCAGCTCCCTGATGTGGCCTGGGAAAGCAGTGGAAGATGGCCTAAGTGCTTGGGCCCCTGCACACACATGGGAGAACCACAAGAAGCTCCTGGCTCCTGGCTTCAGATTAGTGCAGCTCTGGCCATTGTGGCCATCTGGGGAGTGAACCGATAGATGGAAGACATCTTTCTCTCTCTCTCTCTCTCTCTCTCTCTCTCTCTCTCTCTCTCTCTGCCTTTGTCTCTGTAATTCTGCCTTTCAAATGAATAAATAAATCTTAAAAAAATGAATCAAAATGTTTTCTTTCAACAATATGGAAGCTTATCTTTACCAGAAAATATTGATCTTTTAGAAATGCAAGAAAGCCATAGACTCATACAACCCACTACATAAGTCTACATACAAAACAACTGAGGCCCAGGAGCATAAAAGGACGTTCTTATATGACAGAGTCTTAGAACCAAATTTAGGACATAGGATAATGAATTTGTAATCCTGTCTCTTAGGTCACTGTCAATCCTAATCTATCACAAAAGATGAGTTTGACTTCAATATTAATGTTGTTAGAGTGAATTTGGACTAAAGATGCAATAGCAGTGTTATGGGCTGAATGTGTTTGTAAAAATTCATACTTAAAACCTTTTAACCCAAATGTGATGATAATAGATGGAACCTTTGGGAGAAACATGATTTGGGGCAGGTGTTGTGGCACAGCAGGTCAAGCCAATGCTCAGGACGTCTGCGTCCATATCAGAGTGCAGGTTTGAGTCCTGGGCCCTCTTCTAATCCAGCTTCCTGCTAATGTGCCCAGGGAGGCAGTAGATGATGACTCGGGTGTATGGATTCCTGCCACCTATAAGGCAGATCTTATGGACTTCCTGATTCCTGACTTCTGTCTGTGAGATTGATGTCTATTGCTGAAGTCATTTAGTTTGAAGTATTTTATTTTAGCAATTAAAATGAATAAGACAAGTAGTGTTCCCAGAAGGACATGTGATGGCCCAAAAGCACCATGAGAAAATCTCTTGCGAGTGTACAATGAAGAGCACCTTCTGTCCTGTCATCTTCCATGTCCCAGACCACCTTTAGGACTGGTGCTGTCCACTGTATTTGATGACAGTGACTGATTTTTTTTTCCTGGCATGATATAGCTCCTTCAGAAGTATGGTAATGCTGGTTAATACCAATAAAACCAATCTTGAGTGGTAAATTAAGTCTCATGGTATCACCTACTTTGCACTATTTTCAACGAGAAAATATTTTCAAAATAATTCAGTTGACCCAAGAACATAAATTTTTTTAAACAAATCAAGAAACCTTTTATGACCTTTGGCTTTGAAAAATACCATAGTTTTAAAGTTATTTATAGGAAACACCTTCTCTTAACAAATAAATATAAAACTATAGGTTCAGTATCACTGGCATTTGGGGTTAGTGATGTTGAATAGATGTTAGTAAAATCTTAGATACAGCAGAACTTATTTTTAGATGATTTGTCTTTCATTTGGCTTTCTTATTTCATGTTTTGATATATGTATAAGTACATGCCACAAACGTTTTGGGAGCATTAATTTTACATGAAAAACTACACTAGTTAAAGTGGAGTGTTAAGGCAAAGAGGATTAAATTAAGTGGCAGATATTGTACAATGCAGAAAGAAACACATATTTGAGGATCTTCAAAAGTCTGTGGAAAATATATATTGTTAATAAACTATGCATGGATTTCAAAATATTTTGCACCAACATAAATGTCTTCCAAATACTTTTATCAAAAAAAACTTTGTGAATAATAAAATAAACTCATTCAAGTGATTCTGATTCAAAGGATATTGTCATCTATGTTATATAATGGATGAAAAATAATTACTATAGGAATAGAATGGAAGCAAGACGACTTCTAAAGAATGCTTGATTGTGGAGACTTTGACAAGAAAAAGTAGAGCTCCCTGCCACCAACATTGGAGAAATCTCTTAACCTCTCTCTCCCTCTCTCTCTACCTCTCACTCTCTCTCCCTCTCATTCTCTTCTCTTCTCTTCCTGTATCACTCTGCCTTTTGAATAAATGAAAGAATAAATAAGTAAATAAATCTTTCCTTAAAAAGAAGAGAAAAAATAGGGGTGAATCATTTAGTACAAACCATTCCCCAGAGGAGTGAATGTAGATAGAAAAGAGAAAGTTTAGCCCTGGCATCCTCCAAGTCTGAAGCAATTAGAAGATGAAGAGGAAACCAACAGGAATATCGAATCACAAAAGCCTAGTGAACAAAATGCAAGAAGCAGAAAGTGATACATTGTGGCAAATATTAATGAAAGGTTAATTAAGATGAGGGCCAGGAATTATTTGTTATACTTGGCAATGTAGATATTTCTACTGACATGCACAAGAGTAGCTAGGGTAGTAATGAGAATGAAATCTCGTCAAAGGGGGCTAAAATGGTGTCTGCATTTGTGGTTTGCTTAAAACCGTCCAAGTGCTAATTCTTAATAATATTTTCTTTTACTCTCAATAATATCCTAATTACCCAGTGACTTAAATCATGGGGGAATATAACTTGTTGACAGCAAATATACATATATAACTTTTTGAAGAGCTTTGCTAGAAAGTAGAGTAGAGAAATAGCTAATGGGGCCTTGTATCAAAATAAAGTTTTTTTAGTTTGTTTTACAGGAAAGCAGAATTCACTGAAATGTTTTATGTTGATGAATACATCCACGTAGAGAAGTAATCTTAGATAATGCAACAAGCATACAGTTTCTGCAGCACCATCGTTTCACAGGGAGGAAAGACCACGGCACACACATGGAGGCCAGGTCTTATAGAGCAGCACTGTGTACAAGCCACAATCGAGAAGGCAGAGCACCTGCGTGAGTTGGAATACAAAGCACATTCAGGAGGTAAATCATGAGAACAGGATATGATCTGAAGAGAGGAGAAGATATTGAATCATGGTCTAGGGAACAGTAAAAGTGAGTGAGAAGAGAAATATAGGAACATTGCTAGATAATGCTATGAGAATTTGGGTCCAGATCACTAATAATGTAGAAGATCATCACTATAGCTCAGATAAAATAACAAAGAATGAAACTCAAGAGTAAAAAAAGATCAAAATGACTTCAAGTGCATTTACAAAGATTTTGGCAGGCAGGGGGGTGTTGAAGAATGAAAACCAAAGATGCCTCCATGTCTCTCGATGAAAGGAAAATGTTTGATCATTTTTCTTAAACTATAGAGGAAAAATACTGAATTCTAGATGATGGATTCAGTTTGAAAAGACATTTACTTCTTAGTGCCCTTACTACTTATAGAACGTTGCACCAAACTCTGAAGACTTTCTATCCTTTATTTATATCCTACAGTTCACATAAAGTACAGCAAACAAACAAACAAAAAAAGACATTCAACCAATTTTGACTGAATTAATAAAAAGTAAATATATCCATATGTAGAGATGACAAAAACATAAAAGCACAAAGTGAGTTATTGAGTCATATCAAGGAATGTGATGTGCACACAAGGTCAAGAAATAATGAAATATCACAACTATAGAAGATGAAGACAATTTGATCAGGTCTTTTTCTTTTTTCTTTTGACAGGCAGAGTGGAGTGGACAGTGAGAGAGAGAGGGAGACAGAGAAAGGTCTTCCTTTACCATTGATTCACCCTCCAATGGCCGCCGCGGCCGGCGCACCACGCTGATCTGAACCCAGGAGCCAGGTGCTTCTCCTAGTCTCCCATGCAGGTGCAGGGGCTCAAGGACTTGGGCCATCCTCCACTGCCTTCCTGGGCCATAGCAGAGAGCTGGCCTGGGAGAGGGGCAACTGGGACAGAATCTGGCACCCAGACCGGGACTAGAACCCAGTGTGCCAGTGCCGCAGGCAGAGGATTAGCCTACTGAGCCACGGCGCAGGCCTGATCAGTGTATTTTTCGAAAGAGGAGTAAATATATTTTAGGTAATATTGGATATCCTCCTTGATTTCATTCACATTCACTCCTGTCTCTTTGGAGAATTTTAGTGAACGTATCATGAACATAGGTCTATGAATAAAATTTAAAAATCAAAAATACAGAAAACCATATACAAGATTGTTATAAATAAAGGTGCCAGATATATATAGAGAGGTGTACATATATATTTATATAAGCATATATAAATATATAAAAATATATATTTCAGATATATAGAGGTGTAAACGGAATAGTGGACATTGTAATTTATAATTAAACTTGCACATGCAATCACAAAAAATGCTGCAAAAGAATATCATGGTGGAGCTGGTACTGTGGTACAGCAAGTTAAAGCCCCAATCTGTGGTGCCAGCATTCCACATAGGCACCAGATCGAGTCCCAGCTTCTTCTCTTGCAATCCAGCTCTCTGCTATGGCATGGGAAAGCAGTAGAAGATGGCCTGAGTCCTGGGGCCCCTGCACCTGCATGAGAGACTGGGAAGAAGCTCCTGGCTCCTGGCTTCAGAACAGCTCAGCTCTGGCCATTGCAGTCACTTGCGGGGGGGGGGGGGGGGGGGGGAGAACCAGCAGATAGAAGACCTCTCTCTCTCTCTCCCTGGCTCCACCTCTCTCTGTAACTCTGTCTTTCAAATAAATAGAATAAGTTTTTTTTTAAAAAAAGAATATCATGACACTGCTATATATTAGATGACATTTATATTTATATATTTAAAATGTGTATGCCTATGTTCTAAAACACATGAATTGAAGGTTGAATCAACAGAGACTACAGAGGATTTCTCATTTTGGCAACCTTAGAACCACTCTTTGACATATATTTGACACTGCCCATCCACATTCGACTCACACCCAGCTTGGTCTGTCCCTTGTGACGGAGTGAGTTTGTGTACCTCTACTCAGCTTGGCTGCATAATGCCAATTCAAGAACGGCTTTTCCTTTCACCCTCTGAAGCCTACTGAAGAGCTCACAGAGGCCAACAAGGCTTTTGTGTAAGGAGTTGCAAGAGGAAAATTTTAAGTTATTTTCAAGCAATAGATTATTTGTTTCATTGCACCTTACTTTTCCCCACTGTGTTGTTGCCACGCTAATAAATAACTGAAATTTAGTCACCATAGCCTTTCCATAAGATGACATAAGAACATTAAGGTTCTCCTGAAAAAAAAAATGGCATAAAAATCTTTCTAAAGTAGTCTTTGGCTCTGGAGGATCAGCATTAAGAATTCCCAGAGGAGATGGAATACACGTTTGCTTCCCTCTCCAAACTCCCCTGAAAACCTAAATCTCATCACTGAGGACCCAGCTGCCGGACTGGAAGATCAGCTGCTTCTTTTGAACTCTGTTCAATGTTGGGGAGCGTATTGTTTTCCTATACTGTTCTTCCTTTTATTCTGTCTTCCTGTGTATTGTGTGATTTTTTTTATCTTAGCAGCACAACCAAGTAAAATGTACTTTAATATTAGTCTTTGACTAGAAAGGATCAAAAGGCAAAGCAGTGACAAAAAATACTTCTTTGATGTATTTTTTATATTTCTAAAGGGGAAAAATAGTGAAGCTGAAATAGATTACTTACTCTTCAGTCCTGGTCTCTGACAGGCTGTCTTTTTCAATAAAACCTCAATATGGAGTAAAAACAAAGATAGGGTACAGAGAGCTTCTTCAGGGCTCCAGGAACTCAAGGTCCCCTGTGGATGCCCCCAACCCTAATTTACATATTCCCCTTAGAACCAGTTAACTATGTTTCCCAACAGGCCTCAAAACATTGTTTTTAAAAGAAAGAATAAATGGATTTCTCAGTAGCTATTTCTTTCTAATTTCAATAAATATGTTCTAGTTAACATGCAGATTTAATCTAGCCTTAAAAAAATCCATCTATGCAGGTGTATGGCTTCTCAACAAAGATACGAAGAGTTTGAATTGTGATAAGGTTGAAAAATACCTCTGTATTTGTGTTCCATTACACCCAGTTGAAATGAACTCATCTAATAAGCACATTGACTCAATTTTGCATTGTTGGTTCACTTTAGGGATTAACCATGCAATTATCAAACCACCTGATTTCAGAATTAAACTGAATTTCAAGTGAATAAGAATCATGAGAGCTAACCTCCTTCTCCCACCTTACCTTCTGCCAAATTTACTTATCTGAGATTAAGAGCTAATAGGTCACTGGAAATAGTCAGGAGCCATCAGGGCAAAAAGGCAGATAATGTGTCAAGAAACAAAAGTTTCAACCACCTTCACCCCGGAATCACCTTATGTCCAAATTTCCAAAACAATGCTGACAAGCCACTGTTTCTGGCTGCTATCTCTTCTTTCCTCCTCTCCTTTGGAGAGGTGTTAATAAGCTGGCAGTGGCAGCCCAAACAGAGGAAGTGTTAATTGCCAGTGAAGGAGCCATGTGTAGACAAAATCTAACACAAAGGTGGAAAGATTAATTCACAAGATTGTTAAATGTCCTTAAAGAGTTAGGAATTTATTTAATTGCTTAATAAATTTCATATATTAGCATGACAATAAAGGGAGAAAGAATTGTGATAATACCATTATTATAGACATTTCAAGAAAGAGAAAAATGCTAATTCAATATCTTTACTAGTAATTAAGTGTTGGAACAGCTATAATAATAATAATAGTGTTTTTTTACTGTTATTATTGCTGGTACTTACAATGAGCCTGGCACTGTGCTAAAGACATTGCCTGTATTATCTCATTTGATTGTCAGGATAACTCTGAATTAAGTACTATTATAATGCAGCTTTTTATAGACCTAATTGTATGGAGTTATAAGAATTTCAAGTGAAGTAGCAGAATCAAGCTTGAAATTTGCACCACTATTAAGCAGACGGGGATTCATTTATTCAAAGACCTTACAATAGCGAAGGTGGCCAAAGCAGAGCCTAAACTCAGGACCCCCAAATACAAAAACAGGCCTGTGTGCTGCAGTATCTTAGTCCAGCCAGTGTGCTTACTAGGTGGATTCCTGCTCTCCTCACCATGAGGAAGGGAAGTTTCTCCTATCTTAATGATAAGAAATAGTTTTACAACTTGAGATTAGGCACCCTCCTGTCTTCTTTGGTGGTTGCATTTCAAAGTAATGGCTATTGGGTCCTTGAGAAAGACAATTCTAAGTTGTGAAAAAGAGTAAGAAACAGAGTTGGCATTTGTGTGGTCAACAGGTTAAGTCACCACTTGCAACTTCTGCATTATCAGAGGCTTGGTTCCAGCTCCGGCTGCTCCGTTTCTGATCCAGCTTCCTGTGAATGAACCTGGGAAGTCAACAAACAACTACCTTAGTGTTCACAATCCTGCCAACCATACAGGATACTAGGATGGGGTTACTGGCTGTTGGGCTATTTGTAGGATGAAAAAGTAGATGGAAGATCTCTTTCTCTCTCTCTCCCTCTCTGTCTCTCTCTGTGATACTCTTTCAAATAAATAATAAAATAACAAATCTTTCTGATATTGGAATTTGGGGTATCATATGATATCACCGTGTGCTTATTAATAAATTCCCAATATTACTAAGCCTGTGTGGGTTCTTGCCTAATATCCAGAGAATTCTGAATACCGGCATAAATAAACAAGACAGTGTGATAAGTTTTAAGCTTTTATTCAGTGAGAGAAATGCATAGAAGAGTGAGGGCCTATCTAAAAGAGAGAGGAATCTGGATTCATATGGAGTACCAGGAGCCAGCCACGTGGAGGAGCATGTAGACCAGGAAGCATGAGGTGGGTGGCCCAAAGGCCACGCACCCTGTAGGCCAGGGCCAAAGGGGCCCACGCTGGCAAAAGGCCAGAAAATGAAAAGTCTGGGCATACCATGCCCCAGGCTTTTAATCCACTTCCAAAGGGGAGTGGTTAATTAGCCTGACTGGCAGGTGGGCACACAGGTATGGTCAGGTAGGGGCACAGGGTCACACAGGGGTGTGGTGAAGGCGTGGTCTTCCAGCTCACAAACCTAATTGATTTTATCCTGTATGCCTGCCTACATCATTTCCAGAAAAGAGAGCAAAGAGTCTTTTTAAAAGATTTTCACGTCAAAAGGGGCAGCAAAAGGATTGCTAAGTAAATGCTCTAAGAGAAGGAAGATCAGAAACCTTGAATCAGGAAGAAGTCAGCTTAAAGTTAAATCCACTTGGGAGGAAAGTGAAGGCCACCTTGGTCTCTGATCTGAGTAAAACATCACCACCCTCTCTATGAATTGCAATCAATTGCTGGGAAAAATTTAACTAGGAAAGAAAATGACATTTTTAAACTTCATATCTATTTCATTTCTTCATTAAGTTTCCTCATTCTTAAAATTATATGTTTCCAATCTGTAGATTGCAAATCACTCATCTTGAAGACTCAGGGTTTTTTAGAAGCTAGGAGGTGTAGGAGATGGGTGGGGACCTGTGCTTTGAGCAAGTAAATGTACAGAGCCCATACTGGGTTTCAAAAGGACAGATCTGTGTGTTTCAGACATAAAAAGTGGGCTTTTGTTTAAGGCTTTATTTGAAATATCAACACATGGAAAAGAATTTTCTTGGCAAGATAAAGTGTAATAATCATTAGACAACATAACATTTCTTATGCCTTTTGGTCATAACCTATTGTGTTTCTCTAAAACACTATCAATATCCCAGCATCCAAAGATCAAAAAGATAAAACACCTAAGAAGAAAAGTTAATGATTTCTTCTCCTCTATAGAAACATCCATGTGTGAAAGTCTGGCTATTTCTAGTTGTTATATATTTCTGTTAGGCCATCACAAAACACATCAAACATCGGAGTAAGGGAAAGGGTTTATTGGGGAAAACCCAGCAGGCTGGAAGGGAGGGACAAAGAAGGATAAGAGAGAGAATAAGAGTATAAGAGAGAGAGAGAGGAAAGGAGCTAGTGAGGAGAGAAGATAGAGCAGAGAGAAGAGAGACGAGAGGAGGAGAGGAGAGCAGATGAGAGGAGCCAAGAGAGCAGGAGAGAAGAGCCAAGAGAGCCATGCATTCAGGAACAGGCCCTTTTAAAACTTTGCTGGAGGGCGGGCAGGGAAGCAGGAGCAGCGAATCCCATTAGGATGGGGGTGGAGCTTGACAACAGCGGTTGGGCTACATGGTCACCTGGCTTCCAGCAATGGCTGTGGGGGCTAGAGCCTGGGATATAAATCAGGGTGTAGATCACGCCATAGATAAAACTGTACCAGTTTCCTAACACTAGTCATATATGGAATTTGAAGACACTAATAACATAGATCTACCATATTCCCTACCCCCTACAGATAAGACACATGCCCATACAAGCAAAACACATACCCAGTATATAACAACATGAATGCCCCTATACACACAACATTCATACTTACATATAGAGAGCCTATAGCATACGTGACCAAAACACACCAACCCAACATGTTCATATACACCAGGATATGCCCACCATTAATCTCAAAGAAACCACAGATCCATATAGTATTCCTTTTGTCTACATGGAATCTTAAACATTTTTTCAGTAAACTAAATGCAATATAGCATTCTTTGGCATAGCAGCAGTTCATGCATGACTCAGAAACAATGCTTTGCCACGTCCTGCTCAAATACAACTTTGATTTACACAATATGAAGAAGGATAGCAAAATCCACGAAGTCTTCATGCTGAAATCACTAATATTTCAAAATTTTATTTGCTGTAGCTTCTTTGCTACATAAGACTGTATACCCTCTAGAATACTTCTTAGCTTATTTCAGCATCACCTCTTCCTTTTACTATTTCTCACAAGGAATACCCTGTGAAACATACCCTGTAATCACTGCATTCAATGTTTTTTCAACAAATTTTGAAGCTCCACAAATTTTAAAATATCTATGTCTTTGAGATTTTATTTATTTATTTTCTATTATTTGAAAGGTAAAAAAACAGGGACTTTCCATTCCCTAGTTCACTCCCTAAATGCTGGCCACAGTCAGGGCTGAGCCAGGCCATCAGGAGCCTTCAACTCAATCCAAGTCTCCCATACGGATTGCAGGGTCCCGAGTGTTTGTGTCATCATTTGCTGTCTCCCAGGGTATGCATGAACAGCAAGGTTGGTTGGAAGGGAGTGGGGACTCTAACCCAAGAACTTCAATATGGGCATCCCAAGTAAGGTATCAAACAATGGGCTAAATGCCTGCTCACAAATCCATCATTTTTTAACCATCTGTTTGTCATACTTGATTAGAAAATATTTCTTGTTGCAAGTGTTTGACACAGAATTAAGACAGCACATGGGTCCCCCTTTATCCCTTGTCAGAGTTCAGATAGATAGATGGATATTATTTATATATATAAATATGTTTATATTTATATAAATGAACTGCCAATTATTGATTCTTTCATGGTTTGAAGAAAGCATTTCAGTATGTGGGAAGTGAAAATGTTAAGTTATAGACACAGGGACCAATTCAAAGTGAGGAGATGAATTGACTATAGGAGTTTGTAAAAATGTAGTGCTGTTGGAACAGGACCTTAGGCTTGAATACTCATGGCCACCATTTTCACTCCCCACCACTGACAGCGAGGATACCTGCAGACTGCACTTTCCCTGGCCTACCATGAATGGCTTTAAAACAGATATTCTGTTATGAGAGAGAGAGATTTCATGTATTTTACCTTATTACAGCTGGTAGCAACAAGAAATAGCCTTGAAAAGGATCTTTTTAAACCTAATATTTGTACTGTGCTCTGCAATGTATAGACTATTTTGATGTGGTCCATCCCCTCCCCAGAAGGCAGAAGTACTTTTTAACATGGAAAAAGTTATAAATAAATGATAATATAGCTTTAGAAATTAATTGGGCACTGGTAACCTCACTCTCTGGCAGAAAAACAGAAAATAAAAACTCTGGTTCATAGCATTTGGTGACTTCCACCATGCGATCATTCTCATTTGCTATGATTTTATCCAAGGGTTGTCTCTGCTCGCAGGACTGGGAAAAGAGAGTAGGTAGCCTGCATTAGCACACCTCTGAGGTCCTTGATGAGTAAAAGAAAATTTCATGAATTGATCTTTTGCAGTGCTATTGAGAACTATCTCCCTTCAAACAAAAAGTAGTCACTACATGGGCATTGGGTCTTTAGACTTAACCACTCCTTTTGAAGTTTATAACTGAGTGGGTGTATGGTTAAATATGGGGTATTTTAATACTGTTGGCTTTTTATTTTAGGAATGCCTTTAATACTTTGATGCCATGGCAGTATGTCTGGATATGATTTGGAAATAGAAGAGTGAGTAAAATTTCGGCTGGAAGATAAAGTGACCCTGTAGTTAATGCCTGTTTTATGTACTTCATGTCCTGTACTGACCCATTTCAGAGCCCTTGGGAGCAAAATCTAATCATTTACCCATTATCTGGAAGAGATAGGTTTTGATGGATCTATCACATGAGAGATAGAAGCAGGGATGCTTTGATTCACCACCAATTTTCTTCCATAAAGGTGAAAGTCAGCTCTAAAGGACTTTAGACTAATAGCTAAGCCCAGTGCCTATCGGCTGATATAATGTTTTGCAGAGGAATATTTTTTCATGATGGGCTTCTTTTTTTGAGTTTCGGTCCTCATGTCAAGGTACTGCCTTCAGGATAACAACATGACATGTTAAAGTTACACCACTGTCTTGCTAGGCGAACCTCATTCTCCCTGGAGAAGAGGATGTATTTACTTGGGAATGTTCACTTCAGCCCATTCTCCCTGACTGCAGATGTTGTACACTCCAGTCTGCTGTCCTGGCAACTTGCTCAGTGAACCTCAGTGCATGAAGACCACCTCTGCCTGGGAACTGTCAGCACTGGTACTGGGCTCAACACAAAGGAGATTAAACTGGCTTGTTTAATTGCACTTTCAAACTGCCTGCTCCATTGTGGCTATTTTCTCTAAGAAAGCTAAACTCTATCCTGCAACTATTCCTCAGTGGTTCTGAACTCCAGCTGGGAAGATACTCCAAAACCCAGGCAGTCACCTTTTTCATTCCCCTTGTCTGCAGTACTTTCACAACAACACTTCTGACACCTCAAGAATAGAGTTTTTTTTTTTTCTCTTCCCAACACCAACTGATTCTCTGACATTATCTGGGTTTCCTATTATCAATGGAAATTGACACTAACCACATGGAGTCAGCACCAGCCTCCACAGATTCAGAGGCCAGTCACAAGTAATGGGTCCTGAGATTATCCTCACTTCTATACTAACTGGCTACAATATCAGTGGTCCATGTGATTCCCTCATAGGTTTGATAATTTGATAGAATGGCTCTTAAAACGTGGGAATTCACTTTGTTTACCATCACTGATTTATTATAAAGAATACAAATGAACAACCAGAGAGGAGGTACATGGGGCAGAGTCCAGAAAGACACAAGACAGAAAGGTCTAACCCCATAGAGTTGGATGTTCTACCTTCCCAGGATGTGTATGCATTCACCCACCTGGAAGCTTTCTGAACCCCACCACATTCATGGAGACTTCACTGCGGAGGCATGACTGAGTACATCATTAGTCACTGGTGATCATCTGAATCTGCAGCTCCTTTCCCCTTAGGAAGTGGGGACAACCAGCTCCCATCAGAAAACTACCTAGGGTCTCATCAGGAGTTATCTCATGAACATACAGAGGCACAGTGGAAAGAGGCCTATTATGAATAACAAAAGACCTTCCCTCATCCATGTCACTCAAGAAATTCCAAGAGTTTTAGGGGCTTTGTTCCAGAATAAGTATTTCCTATTGCATCACAACATCACACCTTGTTTTTTGTTGTTGTTGTTGTTTTTTGTTTTTTGTTTTTTTTTTTGACAGGCAGAGTGGATAGTGAGAGAGACACAGAGAGAAAGGTCTTCCTTTTTGCCGTTGGTTCACCCTCCAATGGCCACTGCGGCCGGCGCATTGTGCTGATCCGAAGCCAGGAGCCAGGCGCTTCTCCCGGTCTCCCATGTGGGTGCAGGACCCAAGCACTTGGGCCATCCTCCACTGCACTCCCAGGCCACAGTAGAGAGCTGCACTGGAAGAGGGGCAACCGGGATAGAATCCTGTGCCCCAACCAGGACTAGAACCTGGTGTGCCGGCGCCGCAAGGTGGAGGATTAGCCTGTTAAGCCACGGTGCCAGCCCACACCTGGTTTTATAAGAGTGTGTGCTGTTGTCCTTTTACTTGTAGTTCAATGGTGTTTCGGGAGGATCTAAAGATAGTAGCTCTGTTCAGTTGTCCTTGTTTAACCTGCCCAGCTAGTCATTAGGGGTGGAAATACTTTTGGAATAAGAACATTAAGAAAAGTGAGAATTTCTAGGCTAATCCTCCGCCTGCGGCGCCGCACACTGGGTTCTAGTCCCGGTTGGGGCGCCGGTTCTGTCCCGGTTGCCCCTTTTCCAGTCCAGCTCTCTGCTGTGGCCCGGGAAGGCAGTGGAGGATGGCCCAGGTCCTTGGGCCCTGCACCCGCATGGGAGACCAGGAGGAAGCACCTGGCTCCTGGCTTCAGATCGGTGCAGCACGCCGGCTGTAGTGACCATTTGTGGGGTGAACCAACAGAAGGAAGACCTTTCTCTCTGTCTCTCTCTCTCTCTCACTGTCTAACTCTGCCTGTCAAAAAAGAAAGGAAAGGAAAGGAAAGGAAGGGAAGGGAAGGGAAGGGAAGGGAGAGGAGAGGAGAGGAGAGGAGAGGAGAGGAGAGGAGAGGAGAGGAGAGGAGAGGAGAGGAGAGGAGAGGAGAGGAGAGGAAAGGAAAGGAAAGGAAAGGAAAGGAAAGGAAAGGAAAGGAAAGGAAAGGAAAGGGAGAATTTGATTAAGCATTGAAGAATAACAGCTGATATAGTTGTGTCTCTGTCCCTGTAAGTTTAAAGACCTTTATTAATTGTACAACTCAAACTGTGGTCAAGAAATGATTTTATGGTGACTGTTTAGGTGTTGCTGTTGAAGTCACTTCCAGCTGATATCCTAGACAGGAATCAGACATGATTACTATTACTGAAGTTATTTGGGTGACTCTTGGTTCACACCTATTTTTATAGAGAAAAAAGAGACCATTACAACAGTTGTTTGGCCTAGTTATTAGGCTGCCAGTGGATGCCTGTGTCTCACGTTGGAGGGCCTCAGTCTGATTTCTGGCTCCAACCAGGTCTTGATCTCAACTTTCAGCTAGCACAGGTTCTGGGAGACAGTAGTTGATGACTCAAGTAATTGGGATCCTGCCACTTCCTTGGAAGATGTGTTAAGTTCCCAGCTCCCATATTTGGCCCTAACTGTTCTGGACATTTGGGGAGCAAGCCAGTAGATGACAGCCATGTATATGTGTGTATATGTGTGTGTGTGCATGTGCGCATGTGCGCATGTGTGCACATATCTCCCTCTCTATTTCTGTCAGATAAATAAGGAAATAACTATTAAATTGTACCATTAAGAAAAATATAGAAGAAAAAAATATGTGGCCTACTAATGAAAGTTGAAATGATAAACACAAAAATAATTTCATCAAAATCCTAACAAAATCAAAGCTCTACGTCTGGGAATTATCTTGCAGACTGGCCTTCCTCTCCTCACCTCCTTTCATTTTATTTAATGCTTCTCACATATTAACACGAATCTGAATCACCTGTGGGGCTTGTTAAAATGTGTATTGCTGGCCCAAGATCCAGCATTTATTAGACCATGTCTGAAAATTTGCATTTTAAGCAAGGTCCAGGTGATAACACTGGACTGCTCAGGAAAGCTCACTTCAAATACATTGCTCTAGTACTACTACACAATTTTGATTTTTATTGGTCCCAGGACATAAGAAGAAGTGAGAATACATAGATTTGAGGAGGTAGTAGTAACAGAGATGAGGAAAAAGATGTTTTTGTTAGCATTTCTTCCATCCATATATTCAGCAAAAACTTTCCAAAAATTATGCCATAAAATAGCAACAAGCATAGTTTTCATGTCAGTATTTATGTACAAAACATAAGATCACAGTTTTTCATAGTACTTTCATAAACACTAACTCACTTGTTTCTCACAAGAGCATTGTTGAGGTTAATAAAGACATTATAATTATATATTAAAATTATAATTTTAATTTATTTCCATTTTACAAATAAAAACTAAAGATAAACGAATCTATGGTTTTCAAAGTTCACTTGGCTAAGAATTCCTGAGATAGAACAATCACCCCCTTGTCTCACTCCTAATTTTGTGCTCTGACATCACTCTGACTTTCAGATAAGACAAGCATCAGAAACCAGAGACTACTTCTATATACATTTTAGTGCCAGTATATAAAACAGTGATGCCTCAGGGATGGGCTGACACTAAATTAATGCAAGCGAGATACCTGGCTTAGGCACAGAGATTTAGGAGGTGGCAGAAAATACAATAATCTAGAAAATAATAATTTAGTGCAAGATTCTGAAATGACAAAATCAGTGTAAGAATCAATAATGAATGATAAACAAAAATTTATAAACACATACAAGTTATTTGTTTTAAAATTGGCATTATGGCACAATAAAAACAGTGTTTTGGTCTTGTGTTACTGTACAGTTTGGGCATTTCCAATTAGACCCAAATTCTACAACACTCAGGCCTGTTGTGCTCCCAGCTGGGCTGGGCTGTGAGTGTTGACAAGAGTGTGTGAACAGAATCGAAAACAATAAAGTGGGGCTTTATCATCCTGTCTTTTGGCTCTGGAGCTTATATCACCCTTTCCTACTGGGTTTAAAAATACATGAAGGTATTCTGGTAAATGTATCTGGGTGTACATTTTTTTTCCTTTTCCTTCCTCCTGTAATGCATCTTAGAAAGGCAATGTCTCGTGGGTCAATTCTTGAATCATTGAGAATGTCTGGAGTTTCTGAACAACAGTAGAAGGAGGGTGGAGAATCTAATTTATATCTAAAGTGAAAGAAAGATAAGTGCATATCCACTTCAATAAGGTTAATCTCTCTATCTGAAAGGCAGAGTTACAGAGCGGCAGAGGCAGAGAGAGAGAGAGAGGTCTTCCATCTGCTGGTTCACTCTCCAAATGACTGCAACAGCCGGAGCTGCACAGACCTGAAGCCAGAAACCAGGAACTTCTTCTGGGTCTCCCACATGGGTGCAGGGGCCCAAGGATTTGGGCCATCTTCCATTGCTTTCCCAAGCCATAGCAGAGAGCTGGATAGGAAGTGGAGCAGCCAGGACTCAAACTGGCGCCCATATGTGATGCCAGCACTGCAGGGAGCAGCTTTACCCTCTATGCCACAGCGCTGGCACCAAAGTGGTTTTAAGTTACAAGAATTGCAGTATTAATTTTATAATGCAGCATCATCTCAATTATCTTCATTAAAATAATGGTCACATTTCAGTCATAGAGTGAGCTGCATTGGTCAGTACTGTCTGGTGGTGTTTTGGTTATACTGAAACCACATCTTAAGATTCCTGTCAATTTCAAAATTGTAATAAGCAATATCCTGGGAAAGAAAACATGCCTAATAGGGTGCCACTTGGTGGGGGTGGGGGTGGGGTAGGGGTAATGCATCTTTCTTCAATGAAGAAGAGAATGGATCCTTCTATTTATCTAAGACGTGGTGAGGAGAAATCATTTAACTTTCCCGCCATAAATATGGACAAGCAGAGCTGTTAAACTGCATTTTCCCTAGTGCCAAAGGGGGAAAGAGACTTTCCAAACTTTCCTTTCTTGGAACAATTTCTTTTTGAAAATTTTTAGTTGTAGATTATTTTTCTATCCTTTGAGGATGCATATTAACCCTCTTTAAAAGCAAAATAAATCTCTTGTCTGCTTTATAGCCCAGAATTTTTTTTTGGGGGGGGGGTTCAGGGCCTTGGAACCATTTCTTTAAAATGAAAACATCAAGGAAAACAGCATCCCAGTCTGTCCGTCTCTGAGCAGGTTTAGCCGAGACACCTGTCTGTATATTGTAGTGCCCTCATTTCCATAGCACTGTGAGAAACGTTAACACAGGTGGCCATGCCAATCACCAGGTGACTTTGCTATGCACTCTGTTCCAGTGGTGTTGTGAAAACTTCCTCCTCCTGCTTAATATGACCTGGAGAAACTCTATACAATGGGTTTTATCTACCTGGCTATGGAAAAGGTAAGTTTATTTTTGTCTTTGCAATCTCTTAGTGGATTTCTTGTTATACACATCATACCCTACTTGGATTATTTTTTTAAAAAATCTCCTAAATTATTTCCTTCTTTTGTGGAAAAGGTACATTGGGTTAAAGGGAGATTTTACTTTCCCCTGTACATAAAATACAAATTGCTTTAAGAAGAAAAAATGGCTCTTTATTAATTATGCTAAAATAAATTAATCAATGTTTTGAACATCTTCAAATCTTAGCTGACATTTTAAAGTTCAGTTAACCTCACAGTACCAACTGCAAACCCAGCTCTCCTCTGGTATTATAATAGGGCCAAACTTAGTCAGTGTATATAGCTTGTATATATATATATATATATATATATATATATATATATATACACACACATACACACACACACAAACCCATATACATACATACATGAAACTACATTTACAAGAGAGCGGCAAGCTGGCGGAATAGGAAGGGAGCACACTATTAGTCCGGGCGAGAGACAGGTTAATAAAAGTGGAGATACTGCAGGGTCAAGGAAGAATAGGGGAAGAAACAGCAGAGGAAACTCTTCTGGAACTAGTGATTCACAGTGGACCTGCGTGGAAAGCGTGGGAGCCCAAGTTCGGGACACCAGCGGCAGAATCAACACACCAGCGCTGGAACGCAAGGTGAGCCGAACCTCAATAGCCCAAGACACCAGCGGGAAAGCGGAAAGAGACTAGAGGTAATGAGGCTTGAAACTCCGTGGGGAAAAGTTCACCAGGCTAATTAGAAGAGAGAGAGGAAAAAAAAAAGTGACCGATACGGACACGAGTTTCTCTCTCTCCGCTCACCCCTCAAAGGCAAGCAAGACAAAGAGAAGACGCCATTTAGACATACGTCATAAGCAGGGTGACCTCAGGTCTGCACCGGCCCTGAGCCTAGCAGAAAAACCTGACTCTGGGGGGAGGGGTGAAATAACAGGAGATTAGCATCTAACTTGACAACCCAGTGGGAGACTGCAGGAGAATTGGAGCCCACACTGAGGGCAGCAGAGATTCCCTGTGTGGTCCTTGGGAAAGAGCTTCCAATCTCTGGCTCTTGTGGGTATATCATTTGCCTGCTAACTACCTCCAATTACGTTCAGCTGTGCGGAATTACTTCCCTTTTGAATCAAAAAAAGAAAGAAAGAGAGAGAGATTTACCACACCTAACCTGGGAGTGTCATCTTTGACACACCCTCAACCCTGAGGAACCAAACACAACTCTCAGTCCACACTCATCTCAAGCCTCTAAGGCTCCACCGAAAGCAGACAGTCCACTTAATATAGAGCCATAGTGTAACAAGAAAAAAACACCACAGTGAAGAAACCAAATATCTCCAACATGCCAAACAACAAATGCAAAAACCGAGGTAACAAGAAGAAAGAAGATACTATGACACCCGCAAATGAAAAAGACACCCCAATTCAAGATTATGAAGATGATGAGATAGAAGAAATGCAAGAAGCGGATCACAAAAAATTGATAAGAACATTAAGAAGTTCTCAAAAACAAATTCTTGAACTACAGAAATCCTTCATGGACAAGATAGAAAATCTCTCTCATGAAAATGAAATATTAAGGAGGAATCAAAATGAAATGAGACAACTAGTAGAACAAGAAACTGTGATAGTGACGAGAAATCATAATGAAATGAAGAATTCAATAGATCAAATGACAAACACATTAGAGAGCCTTAAAAACAGAATGGGTGAAGCAGAAGAGAGAATATCAGACTTAGAAGACAGAGAACAGGAAAGGAAACAGGCAAACCAAAGAAAAGAAGAAGAAATTAGAAATCTAAAAAATATTGTCGGGAATCTACAGGATACTATTAAAAAACCCAACATTCAGGTTCTAGGAGTTCCTGAAGGCATGGAGAGGGAGAAAGGATTAGAAGGCATTTTCAGTGACATACTAGCAGAAAATTTCCCAGGTTTGGAGAAGGACAGAGGCATCTTAGTACAGGAAGCTTATAGAACCCCTAATAAACATGACCAAAAGAGATCCTCACCACGACATGTTGTAATCAAACTTACCACAGTGAAACATAAAGAAAAGATCCTAAAATCTGCAAGAGAGAAACGTCAGATCACTCTTAGAGGATCTCCAATTAGACTCACAGCAGACTTCTCATCAGAAACCCTACAAGCTAGAAGGGAATGGCGAGACATAGCCCAGGTACTAAGAGAGAAAAACTGCCAGCCCAGAATATTATACCCGGCAAAGCTCTCATTTGTGAATGAAGGTGAAATTAAGACTTTTCATAGCAAACAGAAACTGAAAGAATTTGTTGCCACTCATCCTGCCCTGCAAAAGATGCTTAAAGATGTGTTACACACAGAAACACAGAAACATGGTCACCAATATGAAAGAAGGTAAAGGAAGGAAACCTCACAGCCAAAGATCACAGGAAGCTCAATTTCTCTTTGACATAGAATTAAACTCCGATGCTCTGTTAAAGCAATGTGTTAAAGTAATCTATTATGTTCTCTTGATGTCTGTTAAATTCTAATTGTTCAAAAACAGCTGAATTTTTATTAAGAGCTATGGGTTATTTAAATATGTGCTTACTTTCAAAGATTTGAATAATCACCTTGTAACAATGATCAAATTTGGTCTATATTATGTCATGATTTTAAGGAATCTTATTTCAACCAGATATTTTGGATTTTGAGCCTTCTTGGCATTCTTGACAGGCATTCAAAAAAATCAAAGTTTCAAACAATCTGGTCTCTAAAATTTCCAGTAAATCCTGGACTTCGGTTTTTCCAGTCTGGGCCCAACTGAAAAAATCGAAAGACCTATGTCTCTCATCTTATAGAAACACCAACTAATCAGGCTATTTGGATTATATTAGAAGTACTGTCAAGATGTGATGTGGTACCAGACTTTAAGTTTCTATAATGGAAAATGCTATTAATACAAATGTTTGAGAATTAAAAAGTCTAATGATCTTGTGTTACTAGACATGATAGTTATCTTAATGAGAAAGCCCCAGAGGCCTAAAGGGTTAAATACTTGTAAAATCCTACAGGTGCTTTCAAAAATACTGTGAAGTAAGCAAGTGCCTCTTGTTGGTTGACGAGTTTATAATTTTAAACATGGCGACTTAAAGTCTTTTGTCATCTAATGTTATATATGATTTGCTGCTCATAAAATTAAAGCGTTGTTGGTTCTATGTTTAGCTGTCCTCCTATAGGTTCCTATGGACTTTTTCCAGCCACTTCCATTGTATTCAGTACTTTGGGATGGCTCTGTAAACAGATGAAGCCAATAATGTATTAACAGTACCAACTGAGAGAAAGTGTGGTTAACTGAGGTTACTAAAAAGAAAAAGCAATTCAAATCAACTGGCAATCTACAAAAAGAGTTAAAGATTTTAAAAGCTATTATTAAAATTGCTATATTGGTCTACTATGCTATATTATATGTGTGTACATATGGTATGTCCACATGGGGAAATTTTATTAAGAGTTTTATTTTAAATGGCTTATGGATAAGATTGTCCATAAATTTAAGCTGCTAAAATCAATCAAAGATACATTTTAATTTGTGTGACCTGAATCTGTGTATCATATGTTTTAAACTTGTTGGTAGAAAGAAACTAAAAACATATTATATGGTTGTGCTTAAGTTTACTGGCTAAACAAACTACACCATGTTAGATATTTAAGAGGTGTTTTCAAATACATGATTCTTAAAATTTATAGAAGGCATTGGACCTTCTGGTAAATTTTTTCTTAAGTTGTTTTCTAATGGTTGAAACGGTTTGCTAAGTATTCATGTGATATTGCTATTGTAAGCAAGCGATCTAGGACTTGCTCCCTCATTTCTCTATTCTAAGCCCAACTTGTTCTTTCATTTCTCTATTCTCTTCAAGGTAGGAAACTAATTCTATTATGAAGGAATCTGTAGGACGCACAATTTAATCTTTAGACCTTATAAAAGAGATGGCTAACATTTTTCTGTAATAGCATAGCCAAAATAAGAACTTAAATAATAATCTCATAGCTAGATTCACTTCGCCATCAGCCAAGTATACAGTAAGTAGAAAAAACCTCCCTTTCACACCAAAGGGAAAGAAAGTTTTCAAGTGAGAATATAATTTTCCTCATGGGCATTGTCTACCTTAGAAAAACTACTACAGAACATGCCTGTGACTATAGACTTGTAGTTCAGGCCACCGAAGATTAGAGATGGGAAACGGGCACTCCCTTGACTTGCATCCTCTGGTCTGCTTTAACACAAACCAGGAGGAAAAGAAAGCTAGGCATCAGAAGCAATGGGTGGCAGGCCTATTAATGGCTGATCTGTACAGTGATCTGCCCTCAAGGAGACCCAACAGGCCAGTCCACTGCAGTGGCTTTCAATGTGGTAAGCCTGGGCTTCAGCAGAAGTCAGCTTGTGAAGAGCCCTGGCAGCTCTGCCAGCCAAGAGTTGGATCAATGGAAATGGACCTGCCCTGGAGTCGAAGGATGCCCAGGTCAGAGCCGCAGATCTTATTGGCTCTAAGCTGAAAAGCCCTTCACTCAGCCCAACTTCCAAAGTGACCACTGCAGCTGAGGGGACAGCCAAGTAGGGTCAGCAACATTGCAGGCAGAACTGTAAATTTCTTGTTAGAGAAGCCACCTGCTTTTACCTGGCCAGCTCTCCTCCCAGGCCAGCCAAGTAATGAAAGTCAACAGCGTGCCTTCCCCTAGGAGGTTCACACCTCCCTTAGGATGTACCCCACGTGAAGAGATAGATAGGTCTGGGCCTCTTAACTTACAAGGCCTAAAGCCCACCAGATTATTATCAAGCCCCTTCTGTCAGGTTCTATTTGCCTCTCAATCAGAAAACTTAATTGTAGCTTAGACAGCACCTTTCTTAGCTCCTCTAATAATGACTCTGTCCTTTGTTCTAGGTCCTGTCTAGTGTACTTGGGCCTCATTCCTTCGTAATCACAACCTCTACTCTACCACCAATGGCTCTACTCCCAACCTGTGTGTACTGATGGTCCTCTTCCCCACTTAATGCTGTATAATTGTTCAAACCTCGTAAATGCCACTCTTAGGATCATTGGTTACTATCCTCACGCTGTCTTTTATGACCTTGTCTAAATATGATCAGAGTCGGCAAACTTGTAAGGCTTCCATAGCCTTGGCAACTCATGATGACAGCCTAGGGTGGTTACTGGCGCCATAAACTAGAGTGTCAATTTGTTGGGTCAACAACAGGAGCCACTGTGCACTTGCTCCTCATGTGGGATCTCTGTCGTTAATGTGCTGTACATTTTGATTTAATGCTATAACTAGTACTCCAACAGTATGTTTCACTTTGTGTTTCTATGTGGGTGCAAACTGTTGAAATCTTTATACTAAATTGATCTTCTGTATATAAAGAGAATTGAAAATGAATCTTGATGCAAATGGAAGGGGAGAGGGAGCGGGAGAGGGGAGGGTTGCGGGAGGGAGGGAAGTTATGGGAGGGGGAAGCCATTGTAATCCATAAGCTGTACACTGGAAATTTATATTCATTAAATAAAAGTTAAAAAAAAAAGAAACTACATTTACAGTTAGAAGTGATTCCAATTATCTATATGTACACTCACTATATATTCATATATATACACTTTCATATCCACATATAAATACACACAAATATCTATATACACATTATACACACATGTATATACATACATATGCATATGTATATATAAAATATATCCATATATATTTACCTCCATAGGTGAGGTAAATATATCTATCTATATGCCAAATAACCTTAATGTAATCTCAGCTTGAAAGAATGGTTGTTGGTGCTTACATTTTAATATTGTTGGCACTTGATAAATAACCTCAAGCCCCCAGGGCACGTTTCTTAGACAACGCCTTCATCTGAGATGTCAACAACCTCATTGTAATTTATTTTTACCATATAATTACCTGGTAACTTGTTTTTCCCTTCAAGTCTATAATTTTCAGCATTCAAAATGAGTCTATTTCCTTTTATGTTCCATGTGACTAGCAAGGAACAAGGTACATATGTCCAGAGAAATGCATTTTAATTGATAGAACAAACAGGGAGAAGCAGAGGAAGGGCAGAAGGGTTGGAAAAGGGACAGAGCTTTGTCATTTCTCTCTACCGTGCAACCCGCTCTGGACCCAAACCTCACCAGCTCCTAGCCCAGGGTAAAATTAAAGCTGGAGGAAGGGCAATAAACAACATTGCATGACATTCCCAAAAACTCCAGGTTTTTTTTCTTTTTTTCAGGCTCTTGAGACACTGAGGAAGAGAAAGGAAATAGAGTATCCGAGGCAATCATTTTTCTTCATTGATGTTATTATTCTTCAGAGCTAATAGCCAGAAAACCTAATAGAGTAATTACATAACAGTATACTTCTGAGTTTGGCCTGTTATATAAAAGCTAATGCAAATTAGTTTTCCTTGCATTTAATTTTACAATTTGATATACTGCAACGAATGTAGTTATGAAGAAGGGTTCACCTGCTTAATTCATTTAGGTAGTCATCAAACATTTACATATTATATGCAAAGAAATGTTGCTGGTGATCCTAAGAGATATATAATTATATTGTTTTTAAGTTCTCTGGGCATAGTATACAAACAGTAAATTATAATACAGTTCTGAATAATGCATACAGAAATATATGCTAATTATTATGCTAACTAAATCTGTAATATAATGAAACCAGATTAAAGCAAATGGAAATTCAAAGGGGATTCTTTAGCTTTCAATTTAAAAATATAAATTAAAATTCTTCTTTAATTTGCAATTTGAGTAAGAGAGAAGAAATTATGTACATATGTATGTGTATATAATATATATATATATAATACACACACACACATACATACACACTCCAGACATATGGAAACAGGACTAAAAGCACATAGAAAAATTTTACCTTCAATCTATGACAAATTTTAGCTCAATATTGCTGGGTTTTTTACTATAAAATGGCAAAAAAATTAGAAAAATATTTAAATGGGCTGCTGGGCCCAGAGCACTGAAGAATGACAAGCACACGTGAGCATCATTCTATAGGCAATAAGGCGCAGTTCAGCATTTTGGGACAGAGGAATGATACTATAAGTTCTTGTTTTCAGGAAATCGGTCTGGAAACCAGGCCCAGAGGTATACTCAGAACGTACAGTGTGGGAAGATGAGACATGCAGAAACTATTGGGAGACTACTGCAGTGGTAAACTAAGATTGTGTGCCAGGAGGGAGGAGGAATAATTAGAAGTTGAATGACAGACACTTTGGGAGTAAATCAAATAATGTCTGGAGAAGTTATCTAGCAAGGGGTAGGTGTTTGGCACAGTGGTTAAAACATGCTGGGATGCTCACATTCTAGTAGGAGTACTTGTGTTCAAGTCCAGCCTCCACTCCCAGTTCCAGCTTTTTGCTATTGTTCATCTTGTGAAGCAGCAGATGCTGGCTCAAGTAGTTCCTTTTCTCGCCACTCACTTGGGAAACCTGCATTGAGTTCCAGATGAACCAGCAGATGGGAAATTCTCTCTCCTCTGCCACCCTTCATTCTCTATACTCCTTCTCCCCCAGGCTGCCTCTCACATAAAATTATGTGAAAGAAAAACTAAAAACAGATGTCTAGCAAATGATTAACCTGTTCTCCAAAAGGTAATTGTTTTTAAATGATTTACTTATTTGTTTGAAAGGCAGAGTTACAGAGAGGCAGAGAAAGAGGTTTTTCATTCGCTAGTTCACTCCCCAGTTGGCAGTTACTGCCGGAACTGCACCAATCCGAAGCCAGGAGCTGGGAGCCTCCTCCAGGTCTCCCACGTGAGTTCAGAGGCCCAACCACCTGGGCCATCTTCCTCTGCTTTCCTAGGCCACAGCAGAGAACTGGAAAAGAAGTGGTGCAGCAGAGACTTGAAACAGCACCCATGTGGGATGCCAGTGCCGCTGATCTGGCTTTAACCTGCTGTGCCACAGTGCCAGCCTCAAAAGGCAATTTCTTAAAAAGCAATGGATAATATACAAAACAGTATGAGCATCCTGAGAGGTAAATCTCTCATTTATGCCACTGAGAAACTTAATACAAAGACTACATTAGCTTTTAAGTATTAGTCATTGATTTTGAAAAAAAAATTAAGAGCCCTTTATGTAATGTTTCTAACATTTGGTTTTCTGACATTAGAAAAAAACAGACACTGTTTTGCATAAATTCCCTTAAGATTTGATAAAAAAGAAAGTCTGCTTTATCTCCATGTAGAAATTCCAAACTTTAAAAATTTATCAAAATGATTCTTGGATAAAGATGCTGTTCAATGCTACTATTTCTTTGCTTTTCACTGTGAGGTCTGTCAGTTCAATTACTGAACTGTAGGTGAAGATTCAATCTGGGCAAAAGTGAAAGTTATCTTGGCAAAGCACGAACAATCATGGCACTGTGTTTTTCACAATCTCTTTTCTCCCACAGGTTGATGTCCAACTGCCCATCAGTATCATGTGATCCCGTGCAATTCTGGGACTGTCTAGTTTCCATACCTCCAGTGCCCTTTTAGGTTCTGTACTCCCCTGAAATTACCAAACACCCTGGCCTTTCTCTAAGTACAAGTTTCCACTAATGTGCATTTGTTACTCTTCCAGACAGCTATGGCCATGACTAGGAAGGCCAATCCATTTTAACCAAAAATGATTGAAAGAATATATGTCAAAATATTAGGGAACTGGGGGAATGCATAGAATATATGTTTGTTTGTCTTTGTGTTCAGGTGTGCATGAGTGCTCTGGGAGCTATAAAAAATTGAAAAGCATATTCTTAAAATAAGGAAAGTTAGTTTAAGAAAATAATAGAAATCTTAGATAAAATATGAAGAACTGATAGGGCATGCCTCTGGCAAAGGGATTAAATTCACTGGAATTACAATCAACTTGCTGGGAATCCTGTTCTGCTTCTTAACTGAACGTGATTTATGCAAGGTACCTACACTGAATAGTCCTGTTTCTTTATCTATCAAATCAGTAAAATAAAATCCTATCATTCATGCTTCTCTTTGGGGGAAAGGATTAAATAAGATAATGCATATTTTTCTCTTAGAGACACTGGCTGGAATATCTTAAGCACACAATAGTCACTGGCTCTTTTTTTTTTTATCCTGGTGGATTTATTTTCTTTTTCTTTCTGTTCTTCCTGTTTCTTCTTCTTTTCCTCATCTTGTGATGAAAGTTTGGTTTTGAGTCCAATGTTCTCAAAGATTCTCTCGTGTGCCTTAAACATATGGTTGAGAAGTAGTTGACACTGTCCCATTCTTATGACAAAATTTTCCTCCACAGAAGGATTTTTTTCACAACTAAATTATTTGGTTACTTATTGTAAATTTATTTTTCTTTATTAGATAATTTATTATAGATGCACATTTGAAATAAGCAAACTATAATGATAAAGCTTATGGGATTTTGTATTTTACAATTAGATTAGCTCACATTTGTCCTGGTCAGCATCCAGTAGTTTTCAACATGTGCACATTATTGGTAGGATCTCAATACTACACCACTTCTGTTTCATCCATTTTTCTCTGTGTTAGATGCAGTGGGAACTACAGCTATAGCTTAAAGTCCAAGCTTCTTTTCTGTCATATGTCCCACCATGACCTACCTCTCCATTTACCATCATCCTCTTCCTGCCAAATGCCATCAAATTAAAAAATTTGCAAACTTGCTCTTTGTGGTGTTTCCCATCTTTCCCCATATGCAAACGTATAAATATATGTACTTACTTTTTATATTGATTATTTTTAGTATTGTTTCATAGCTTTGAGAGTATACTGGATATGTACTTGTTTAACTTTTATTTGTCCCACTTAATACATTATGCAATCCTCCCAATACACAGATTAGCTGATAGAGTCATAACACATTGTTTTTAATGACTGATTAATCCTCTATTGATTAGACAGACCACTACTATGCAACAGATTTAATAATGTATACTTGCATCGCTTTCTATTTGTTACCTCCATAAATAATGCTATATTTCCTATAGGTATAATCCACGTGTCCTGAGCTTCTGTTTCCATGACAGGGAATCTGAATAAAACAATTGTATTTCATTTAAATATGTGTTCCTCTCTTGCATTCCCCACAAAAGCTTTGTAACAACCCATAGTCCTCTTGTATCAACATCCTGCAACCCACTCCCCAGATCTGAAGGAATAAGAAATAGCACTCTTGTAGTCTGCCCACTATGAGTGACAAGTTGTACTGCATTCTCACTCCCACTTAACATTTCCCAGAATACAGGCCAAGTTCGGATATTATTCTCTCTTTTGAAAAATGTCTTCTAAAAGTTAAGTAAGCATATTTGAGGCAAATTTTGCTATTGTTGTATGGTCATTTTATAATAGTCATCTACATTTAAAATTTTTGGTTATTTATCTTCATTTCTGAAAAGCAGAGAGAGGGAACAGAGACAGATAGAGATCTTTCAGCATCTCATTCTCTTCTCAAATGTCCTCAACAGCCAAGACTGGGCAAGGCTAAAGTCACCAAACTGAAACTCAATGTGGGCTCCCATGTGGGTGCCCTGCACCAAGTACTTGAGCCATCAGCTACTGCCCCCCCCAAGTTACACAATAGCAGGAATATAAAATTGGAAATGGAGCTGGGGCCCTTACTCAGGTACCCCCATGTGGGATGTGGACCTCCCAAGCAGCACAAATGTTGCTCCAAACACCCATGCCAGTCTTCTATACTTTAGAGACATAAACGTGTGGCTCTATTGATTTACAAAGACCTCCATCTTACATTTGGTTTTGACTTTGTGCTAAATTTTAACATTTATTGATTTATTCCATAATTTGAGTCACTGAAGGCAGTCAAATGTGTCTTCATAATCCTTCCTAGCTTGAGTCTTACTAACTTGCTTAAAAGGGCTTGGGCTTCTAACAGACATTTAAAGAACAAAGAGGAGGCCAGAGTGTCTGGAGAAGAATTAACTGAGGGGAGATTATCAGAAAGTGAGTGAATATGTTCACATTTATTGATTGTGTCCCATTTTGATAAAGCAAACTTTCATGAATTTAGCACGTATTTCAGGTGAAAATGTGGGCCACTTTCTTCTTTTCTCAGTCGTAGGGATTGCAAGTACATCCTACATTAGGACATTTATTTATTTATGACTAATGCATTTGACTCTCCAACACATTCTGATGAAAAGACACTTTTAAATTCAATGTCATCACATTTTTTAACTAATCAAGCAAATTTTTATTGAAGCTTAAATTGTGCTACAGAAATACATTTCAACTAATTTAAGTCCAACATCAACAAAGGGAGAAATTACAGCACCAAACATTTCCTCCTCTATTATACTAAGATTAGATTACTATTCAATCTACAGTTTTCATTTTTGTAGCCTTTGTGCCACACAAATTTGTGCAAATTTTCCACATTAGAATTACTAGGGAAATCATTAGAAATCTTAGGGAAAAAAATTAGAACTCAAGCTCACAATCATCTTTAAACTACTAGGATACTATTCAAGAACAAAATCCACTTTCAGTATTGGTCCTCAAAATGGCAGCTCAAAATAGTAGGTGCTATGCTCATTACAGAATCAAACTGATCACAGTGATTGAAATCTTCCAAGGAAATTTTCAATCAATCACATGCTAAAACTAAGTCAAAACAGTGTTCCAACCACTCAGTTTCAAACCAAGTAAATGTTATGTTTAGAAACACCAAAAAAGGTGCTTCATTTATAAATATGAAAGGAACAAAACATCACTGCATGAGTCCAGAAATTATTTTAACCCAATGTTGTGAAGGCAAGAAATAAAAATGTCATTCCTCATTACTATTCTGTCAGTTGCTTAAATCCCATAGTAACTACAAATATACCTAAAAGATGCCAAATCTTGACAGCCTGTATTCTTTGTCATTTCCTGTTGACTATTTTGGAATGTTACATTATATTTCATTCATTAATTTGTATATTCTGTTTTGTCATATATCTGAACAACCTGAACAATTCTCATCCTGAGCAGTCATTCATCTGATCTAGTGAACACCATGGTGAATGGAACACCATAGAGTGAGGTCAGAACAGTCACATCCATTACAAAGTCACAGAACTTTAAGCTACAAGATGGGAAAGACACTGACTCTGCTTTGAACCAAACTTTACTCTATGGTATTGAATGTTAAGGTCAGTAATCCAAGCTGATTTATCAAATCCAGTAAAACCTTTGCTAATTCTCCCTGCTAATCAACTGACAAAAATTTCTTTATACTACAACTTAGCAAGATAGTCAAAGGCATGGCACTCCTTAAAAACCAATTTCATTTACTGTGGAGCACAAAATAGCTTATGTTTTCTACACAGGTGAGCCAGGACAACCTAGTCTCTACAACTCTCTATGGGTCTTCCTTGCTAATCAAAATCAGGTAAGTTTATTTTCACTATCTTCCAAAAGAGTCCATGCCAATTCAAATGTCTCATGCCCTTAAAAGAAAATAAAGCCAAGGGACCAGCCCTTGTTTCCCTATGTGGGGCATTAGAGTAATTTACTAACCCACAGTGCTTTATTTGGGGGATTTGGTGAGGTAAGAAATCAATTAAAGAAGTACAAATACAGGGAGCAGGAATCAACTCATGAAGACAAACTTTAATTGCTGTATGAAGTAGAAATTGGTTTCCATAACATTAGTAGAGAATACGTTCTAGAAAGTGCAACTATATGCAAAATCCTGGCAACCATAAAACAGCCCCAGATGGTTAGGCTGAGGCCAACACCTAATTAGGATGAAAGACCTGTCTGTGGGGAATTTTGGATGATACCTGCACAAATATTATACCGCGCATAAACCAGATTGAATTGTTTTCTCAAGTGTTGTAAAGTTTTATATAGTAAAAGTTGTTTTCTACATGCACTTCAATTTCATAGCAAGAGTGGCATAGAATACCTAAACACAGAAGAGAGCATTCATTCAAGATATCTAACTCCTTGATATAATAATGCACTCAATTCAAAATGATCCCACTATCATTGCATCTAGGGCTTTGTACAACTACAAGGTAGTGGTTAGGTAAAGCATGGACCCCATTGTCAACATCTGGAAAGCATCTACCACGTTCTATGTGTGTTCTCTTTTTGTGTTTTTTCTTCATGTCTCTTAATCATCTCTGCTGTTGTTGCTGTTTCTTAGCAAAACTGGTAAAAACAAAATTGTAATTGCTGAACATAGCACTCTGGCACCAAGACGTTTAAAGCTTTCAACCTTCTGGGGCAAAGAACACACTGTGCGACATTTACAACTCTGATTAGCAAACAAGGTGGTCACAAATTTTCCTGGCTTGAAGACTTCCACAACATTGCTGATCAGGTCATCACAGGAGGTCTGACTTAAGTTTGTTTCAAAGCTAACATAAGAAAATTTTGGTTCCAGAGTGATATGAATAGCCCAATAAGTCCCATTCAATTTCATTCCATTCATTGAATACCCACAAGAATTGAATAGCGTGGCATCGATGACAGAACCTGGTGTCAGGTCGCAAATTCAACTCTCACAAGTGATGTCCTGCACAGTAACACAGTCTTTCATGAAGAATGGATCCATGACTGCTGGGTCAAGTTCACTTATCAGAATCTCCAGTTTGATCTGGCTGGCTGATTACCCGATTCTCTGGAAAATCCAGAGTATACAGGTACCAACAGTCAGAATCCATATGTCCCATACAATATGCTACTCCATTTGGGAAAATCGCGTTAAGAAACTCCATTTTTTCCTGGAAATTTCATTGTGAGTACCCATTGTGAGAAGGCTTCATAAAATTCTTACAAGCATAAAAGAAGCTTTGAATTGAGTCAAACCCACTGTAGTCCCTCGCAAGTTTCAGTAGGGGAACCAGCGCTTTCAGCAAGAGTGTGTTACCACAGGTCTTCAAAATGAAATGTCTCAGGGCCGGTGCTGTGGCATGGCGGGTTAAAGTCTTGGCCTGAAGCACCAGCATCCCATATGGGCACTGGTTCTAATCCCAGCTGCTCCTCTTCTGATCCAGCTCTCTGCTATAGTCTGGGAAAGCAGTAGAAGATGGCCCAAGTTCTTGGGACCCTGCACCCACGTGAGGGACTTGGAAGAAGTTCCTGGCTCTTGGCTTCAGATCAGCGAAGCTCTGGCTGTTGCAGCCAACTGCAGAGTGAACCATCAGATGGAAGACCACTCTCTCTCTCTCTCTCTGCCTCTCCTCTCTCTGTGTAACTCCGACTTTCAAATAAATAAATAATCTTAAAACGGCAACAACAACAACAAAAAATGAAATGTCTATTGGAGACAAACATGCTACCCTCCATGAGTACATCAGCTGCCTGCTGGTCAGTTTTGAACATTGCACATCCTTCAAAAGTATGTCCCACTCAGATCCTTGGTTTGCTGCCGGATGAACCAAACTTCCAGAAGCTTCTCAAGGTCCCTTCGAAATAACATGCAGCTTCCATCACCATGAAACTATGGACCAACCAACAACCACAGAAAACCAACCAAATAAAGTCTTTCCTCCTGTTGCTGCCACTGCAGATTGTTCCAGCCATGTTACTAAAGTACAGGTTCCTTTTTTTTTTTTTCGCTTTGCTACATTTTATATTAACTTTTTTTAAAAAAGGGATTAATAAAATTTTCCCGGCTTTTTTATTTTTTGTTAGCAAAAGTTGATGTGAGTCTGTTGGAAAACAGAGGCAGATAGAATTCAGCCTTTGTAGTCTGCCATTCCCCGTTAGAGTGTTGAGTGAGCTCTAGCTAGTGTCGTCAGCAATACAAACTCTCCTTTATTATCTTTCCATGTTTCCATCTTATATGATCCTAAAGATTTTCCATATTTAGCCCAAGATTTTTATAGTTTTTTCCTTTTCTATATATCTGCAATCTGCTTGAAATGTAGATTTGCACGTGATAAGAGACAGAGGCACATTTTCAAGTCTTCTCGCGAAGACAAATAATTGCCCAGGTGCCATTCATTGAAAAGCATTTACTTTCATCTGACTTATAAATTGTTTCCACATGTGAGTCTGTTTCTTGACTTTCTGCTTTCTGCATTGGCTCTGGCCTACTCTTCTAACCACCAAAATTTGCAAAACCATGAAAACTGAAGCTCATACTTTCCAATTCAGCAAATATCCTCAGTGCAAAACAAACTTCAGTGCCTGGATTTCAGCTTTTATCTTGTCTTGCCTGCTTACATTCCCACTTATTTAGTCTACTTCTTCAAAGCATTTTAAATGTTTTATATATTTTCATATATTTTATCCAGCATTGCTGTTGCACAAAAGCCTTGTGATACTTGCACTGATTGAAACAAATGCCATTTTATATCTCATGCATAATGTGTTAATGAACATTATGCATAAAGATAAATAGAAACTCAATTTTTTAAAAATCATATTTTTAAAATATTATTGTTTTAGAAAATAAAATATTGTGAACTTTCTAGAATTACAAGCCTCTTCTCTCTTTTTCTTCCTAATACAAGCACATACACACATCTCTAACTAAATGCAATTTTTTGTCACAGTATCCAATTCATTGCATATTTGTTGCTATGTTAGACTATGGTGTTTCATTGTTTCTAATGTCAGTTAAAAACAAGGACAACCTCATTAATATTCTTCATAATTTTCCTAATAGTTTTGAATATGTATTATTCCATACTGACAATAAAATTATGCTGTCAAAACAAAAACAAAAACTACAGTAAGACCCTGAGTATATGTCTTCAAAGTGTATTGCAAGGTCTTCAAAAAGGTCATGGAAAATGCATATTATGAAAAAAATTACATGGATTACAAAGTTTTTGCTCCAAAATAAACTTATTTTCAAATTTAATTTTTCATGAACTTTTGAAGTACCTTCACATAATAATTTTGGAACAGAAAATATTTTTATATTAAGACTCACAATCAATAATGTAATTATTCTTTCCAAGTTTCATTAAGTTCAATGAGACATTAAAAATATATTTAGAGTGTGCTATGTTCAACTTGTTCTTAAACATATTTTTATTTTTTCTTCATCTTTTTCCCAAAAAACTTAAGGAATACAAATTACATAAATACTACTTTAAGAATATAGTTATTCTTCCCACCAACACTTCCACCCCTCCTCCTCCTCTCTCTCTCCCTTTCCCAGTCCCATTCTCCATTAAGATTGATTTTCTATCAACTTTGTACACAAAAGACCAACTCTATACTAAGTAATGATTTAAACAATTTGCACACACACACACACACACATAAACTGAGAACAAGTTTTACAGTTAACTCTCATAATCCAATTCATTGAAGATAGAAGTCCGGCATGGGAAGTTAGTGCACAGTGAATCCTGTTGTTTAACAATTAATAATCTTACGCATGGTGTCCATGATCACCTGAGGCTCTTGACATGAGCCGCCTAGGCTATGGAAGACTTTTGAATCCACAAACTCTGTCAGTATTTAGACAAGGCCATAAGCAAAGTTATAAAAAGTGTATCTTTCTTTGATGGCCCCTTCTTTCCACTGGGTTCTCACTCACAGTGATTCTTCATGGAGAACAATTTTTGCCACAGTGTCTTGGCTTTCCATGCCTGAAATGCTCTCATCAGCTTTTCAGCCAGACCAGAAAGCACTAAGGGCTGATTCTGAGGTCAGAGTGCTATGTAAAGCAATTGTCATTCTTTGAGTTTGCTATGTGGACTGCTTCCCATATTGGAACATTCTCTCCTTTTTAATTCTATTATTATTGCCAGACACTTGATCCTATTTATATAATCATTTTAACACTTAATCCTATCTATATGTTCACTTTAGCACTTAATATGATCACTTTAACACTTAAGAAAACATTTTTACCATCCAGCTTAATGGGATTTGGGGTCCCATGGCAAATTTTTAAACTGTACCCTTAGAAGTAAATCTGTTGGAATGTACACAGAACTATACAGATTTATAGTTACAAATTTCCTCCTTCATCTCTTATTCCCACTCTTATTTTTTAATGGGATCCATCCTCAATTGACTTTATACACATGTGATTAACCCTATGTTAAGTAAAGGGTTCAACAGATATTAAGAAAAACAAAACAAAACAAAAAACTAAAACAAAACAAATAAACTATTCCTTGACAGTCAATACAAGGGCTGTTCAAGTCATCCCTTCTTGAAGTATCAATTTTGTTTCTACAGATTTTGTTTTAGGTACTCTATTAGTTATCACAGATCTAGGTGAACATATGGTATTTGTGCCTTTGGGACTGGCTTATTTCACCAAGCATAATTCCAGATTCATCCATTTTGTTGCAAATGACTGGATTTCATTTTTTTTTTTACCACTGTGCAGTATTCTGTAGTGTACATATCCCATAATTTCTTTATCCAGTCTTCGGTTGACAGCCATTTAGGTTGCTTCCATGTTTTAGCTTTTGTGAATTGAGCTGCAATAAACATGAGGGTGCAGATAACTCTTTTATTTACTGATTTCATTTCTCTTTGGTAAATTTCCAGGAGTGGGATGGTTAGGTAGTATGATAGGTGTATATTCAAATATCTGAGGTATCTCCATACTGTCTTCCATAGTGGCTTTACCAGTTTACATTCCCACAAGCAATAGATTAAGTTACCTTTTTCCCCATATCCTCGCCAGCATTTGTTCTTTGTTGATTTCTGTATGAAAGCCATTCTAACTGGGGTGATGCATAGACAAAGAATTCTTGGAAAAGACTCCAGAGTCACAGGCAATAAGAGCCAAAATTAACAAATGGGATTACATCAAATTGAGAAGCTTCTGTACTACAAAAGGAAACATTCAAGAAAGTGAAGAGGAAACCAACAGAATAAGAGAAATTATTTGCATATTATGTAACTGATAAAGGATTAATAACAATAATATATAAAGAGATCGAGAGAGAGAGAGAAACAGACAGACATTGAAATCTCTTCATTCTCCAAATGCCTGTAATATCCCTGTCTGCGCCAGATTGAAGCGAAAACCCTAGAATTCAACCTGGGATACTATGAAGCTGGAATCAGGAGCAGAGTCTGAACTCAAACTTGGGCACTCTGATATGGGATGCAAATGTTCCAAGAGGCATCTTAACTATTAAGCCAAAAGCCTGCCCTTTTCCAGGAATTGTTGGGGTGTTTTCATATTATTTGTCCTTTGCCTATAGTGCAATGATGAAAAGGTAGGAGAAAATCAGCATGAAATGAAAAATGGAAAAAAAAAAAAACAGTGTGGGTAGCTGGAGCAATACAGGTCCCAGCCTGGTAACAATACAGAGTCCAGAGGGAATCATGAAGCAAGTTGATATTGTCCTAGAATACTGTATCAGAAGTGAAAAGAGGAAAGAGGCAGTTTAACCAAGATACTGACTTGTGTTCTCTGTTCTCAAATTTTAGAGAACATGAGGTGAACTCTACAAATCCAAAAAACAAGAAGAGTCTCCAGACTTTCATCTGGAAATATAGAAGAAAGAGAAAACATGAATACAATTCTGAACAGCGCCACTGAAAATGTTCATCTCTCATTTACAGCATTTTTGATGATTGCACTTAAGCAGCCTGTTGTGTAATTGGTTATATAATTAATTGCACAAATTTTAGGCTGAAAGCTTTATGACTATAATAAGTACTAATATTTCATTTCAGAATTTTGCTCCTAGTGCCTCAGACATAGCTGATGATCAGTGAATGTTTTTTGAAAAGCTGAATACCTTGAAGGCTAAGTAAAACATTTCTAAGGGGAGAGATAAGTAAAACACTTCTATTGAAAGTAAGAACTGACATTTTTGGGCTGGTGTTGTGGTGCAGAGGGTTAAGTTGCTTGCCTGCAACACTGGCCTCCCATATGTGCACCAGTTCCTGTCCTAGCTGCTCCATTTCTCATCCAGTTCCCTGCTGATATGCCTGGGAAAACAGGGAGACACAGCTCATGTCTTTGGGCTGCTGTACCCACATGGCAGATCAGAAAGAAGCTCCTGGCTCCTGGTTTTGACTTGACCCAGCCCTGCTTGCTGTGGCCATTTGGGAAGTAAACCAGGGAATGGACCATTTCTCTCTGTGTCTTTCCCCCTACTTCTGTAATTCTTCCTTTCAGATAAATAAATAATTCTTTTAAAAAAAGAATTATCATTTCAATCTAAGTGTGGGCATCAAATAAATGTAGTTAAAATAACAAAAAGAGAAACCTTGTCAATGATATGTACCACATAACAGGCCAAGTGAACCTGAAGGGTGTGGTGGAGAAGTTTATGAAACATAGCTTTTATGAGACATAGCTTTTTTATTCAGTCTGTTTTTGCATGTATGTATTTGAGCACCTACACTTGGAATAGTTACATGAATATTTCCTCCAGAGATATGTTTATTGAGCTAGCACAGCCTCCTGGAGTTCTAAATGCCTCCAACTAGAAGAAAATTTCTTGCACAATCATTTATTTAAGGTAAAGGAATTGAGATAAAGAAAAAACAAGGAGCTGATTTGATGAAGGAAAATGGCCATATAGTGGCAGAGGCAGACAGCTTAAAGGCAATGTTGACACCTTTAAAAATCGTTGGGCATCTTGTAAGGCTTGATTGAATTATAAAATTAATTGTTTATGAACCCATTATTGAGTTAAATGAAACATCAAGCACTTTTAAAGCAGTTACCTCCACATCTCTTCTGGACTTGTTCACCAATGGAACAATTGAATACATGTCTAATCAACTACAAATTCAAATGCAAAATAAACATTTACTGCATTAAAAAAAATAGTACTGTGCTTTCTAAAATTACTATTTTTTTTGCACTTAGATTCCAGCCAGGAAAACCCTAACAAGACTTGGTGCAATGTTTCCTTAGCTTGTGTTTTTCATAGTTTTATTTAAAGGCATAAAATCAAATATGCTGAAATTTTTCAGTTTTTTTTCATTTTTTAAGTTTAGGGTAAACAAATTTTCATGTAATTCATATAACAGATTTAAGAACATATTGATATTTGTTAGTAAAATGGCACAGTCTTATCTATGGCGTGATCTACACCCTATACCATCCTAGGCTTTACCCCCCCCGCGCCATTGCTGGAAGCCAGGTAGCCACATGGCCCAACCACCAGTGTCAAGCTCCATCCCCATCCTAATGGGATTTGATTTAAAATCCTGACCTCTGAACTACACTGCTGTTGGATGGGGAAAACAAAAATCATTGTCCAGAGATGTATTGTCCAAAACTGCAGCCACTGTCCCTAGGCAGCTATTAGAAATTTGTAATGTGGCTCGTCTGAATCGAGATGTGCTATAAGATTCATACCTGACTTCAAATATTTGGTGTAAAATGGGTCAATTTTTATATTGGATAAATGTTGAAATAATTTGGATATACTGGGTTAAATATATTAAATTGAATTTTACATGAAAGAAGATCAATTTAGTATATACTAAGTAAAGATTTCAGCAGTTTGCACCTACACAGAAACACAAAATATAAACTACTGGTTGAGTACTAGTTATGCCATTAATTCACATAGTGCAACACATTAAGGACAAGAGATCCTACATGGGGAGTAAGTGCACAGTGACTCCTGTTGTTGATTTAACAAATGACACTCTTGTTTATGGCATCAGTAATCACCCTAGGCTCTTGTCATGAGCTGCCATTGCTATGGAAGCCTCTTGGGTTCGCCGACTCTGATCTTATTTAGTCAAGGCCATAGTGAAAGTGGAAGTTCTCTCCTCCCTTCAGAGAAAGGTACCTCCTTCTTTGATGGCTCATACTTTCCGCTGGGATCTCACTCGCAGAGATCTTTCATTTAGGTCATTTTTTTTTCCACTGTGTCTTGGCTTTCCATGCCTGAAGTACTCTCATGGGCTTTTTAGCCAGGTCCAAATGGCTTAAGAGCTGATTCTCAGGCCAGGGTGCTGTTTAGGACATCTGCCATTCTATGAGTCTGCTGTGTATCCCACTTCCCATGTTGGATCATTCTCTTCTTTTTAATTCTGTGTTATTAGCAGTATTAGCAGAAACTAGTCTTGTTTATGTGATCCCTTTGACTCTTAATCCTATCATTATTATCAATTATGAACTGAAACTGATCACTTTGACTAGTGAGATGGCATTTGAGGAACAACTTACTACTTTATTCCTTTTACTATTTTTTGTTCTACTTAATACCATTGGTTGAACTCTTTAATTAACACCCAATAAACTCTTTCTTTTACTCTGGTGTGTTGGGAGCGCCTACTGTCACGCAGCTCAACAACAGCAAGTGCGACGTATGACTTGTCAGTCATGGGGAAGAAAGGAACACCAGGACACAAAACTGTCTTTCCAATGAGAGATTTTATTGCTCACACACCAGGGGTTTTTTACACACTACTCATCAGCCTGCTCATTGAAGTCAATACTACTTATCAGTATCAATATACTAATCAATCTATACTAATTAATATACTTATCAATAAACTTAACACCACTACTTAATCATGACTTAACTACTTAGCTACTTAGCTTAATGTAACTACTTAGCTTAACTACTTAGTTTAACATAACTACTTATCTTCTACTTAACTTACTATAATACATAACTATCAGAGTAATACTATTTCCTTAATGACTAGAGGACTGCTGGCATCAATACCATTAGTATCAATATCAATAATACTACTTGAACTTATCCATTAATCCACAGATCACAGTATACAGTGTTAAAGTAATTTTGAGAGCTATCTAATTATAATAGTGTATGTACATCAAGGTCTCCAGCATTATTTGCAGATACCTTGCATAGGGTCAAAACACAGGGTCAAAGCATAGTTGTATTATATTACACATGACTAACATTATTTGTAAAAGCTGTGTTTTCAAGGCTCGTATCACGGTCATGAAAAAGAGTGTCACTGTTCAAGGTCCAGAGCTCCATATCTCGGCAGAGACGGATCTCAGATTAGTCACTTACAGTCAGGAAGTCGTGGGAAGGCTGTCACTCTGGGCAATAGGCTCAAAGTTACCAGGTGGACAGCCAGGCGAGAAGTTGGAGAAGTCCCCTGCTGAGCGGCCTGGTCTGGCTTTGTGGTCAGGTCTGGCAGCAGGCTGATAAGGACTCCAGGCAAGGCAGAGAGGCAGCATCTCGGCTGCAGTTTTGATCCTGTAGTTGCCTTGTATCACATAGTAAGGGTGCTAGCGAGCTGGCTCTTCAGCTCCAAGTGCAAGGAGATCCAGAGGTTCACATGCACTGGGCCCACACACACACACACACACACACACACCATTCACACACAGACAGTAGGGTTACAGCTCAGGGACAGCTCTGCAGGTCAGCTAGTGCCGCTACCTGCTCCATACAAAGTAGTGGGCTGCCTCTTCAGCTCCAGATGTGTGGAGATCCAGAGGTTCACACACACCGGGCCACGATCCTCGAGAGGATGGAGAGTGGTGCAAGGGCTCCCCTTTTTATCCTCATTTTCCAGCAGTCCTCCAGCTTGCCATTCTCCTACTTGTTGTCCAATCAATGCTGTTTCCTCCTTGCTTGCAATTGAACAGTCCAGTCAATACTGTTCCTGCCTTACATATGTTTGAACAGTCCAGCCAGCATGGGTAGGAGGGTACTGTCCATAGCACACTGTTATATGACTGCCAGAGATGTCTGCTTGGTATGATTATGAGTGTCTCCCTAACAGCTGTTAGGTATTGCCTCAGCTCCTGACATATAACTCCACTTCACTTTTTGTTTTTGTTGCTAGTGGTAACTTTTTTTAACTCAATGTTTTACTGTGGAGTTTCCACAGTTCATCTCCTTTCCAGGTAAGCGATGATCCGTGACTCTTTTTGAGATTCCTGTGGGATTCTCTACATGGTGTTTGGTGTGTTTTGTGGTGGCTTTACAATATTTCCCACCCTAACTTCTCTCCTGCCCATGTTCCCTCCCTCCCTCCTCCTTCCTCTTATTTCCTCTCTTAATTTTTCCAATTATCTACTTTCAGTTTACTTTATATTCATAATATTAACCGTACACGAAGTAAAGAGTTCAACAAACAGTAAGAAGAAAAAAACTATGATATCAGAAATGACCCCCTAAAATCTATACGAAAATGTAACCCCTTAAAATTCCCCAGAAGTGCCATCTGGGGAGCCACATTTGTTATTGAAATTTGGGGTGCCATATGATATCACCATATGCTTATTAATAAATCCCCAATATTAATAAGCCCAAGAGGGTTCTTGCCTAATATTTAGAGGAGAATTCTAAATACTGGCATAAATAAACGAGGCAGCATCGTACATTTTAGGCTTTTATTTAGTGTGAAAGATGCATAGGATAGTGAGAGCTTTATCTAAGAGACAGAGGTAAATCTGGGTTCATATCAAGCACCAGGAACCAGCCATGTGGAGGAAAATCCAGGCCAGGAAGCCTAGGGTGGTTGGCCCAAAGGCCACGCGCCCTGGAGGTGCAGGCTACAGCCATTCCCCTCCTGGCTAGAGGCCAGGCCAAAGAACAGAAGGCTTTTAACCCACTTCCAAAGGGGAGTGGTTAATTAACTTGATTGGCCCGTGGGCACTCAGGTGTGGCCAGGTAGGGGCATGAGGTCACACAGGGGTGTGGCAAAGGTGTGGTCTTCCAGCTCACAAACCTAATCGATTTTAACCTGTATGCCTGCCTACTTCAACACTGCTACTCAACTGTAGAAACAAGGGCTGTAAACAATCATCGAAACTTAAAATGTCAATTTCATTCCTAAACATCACACTTTCAGTACTATATTCATTACCACAGATCAGGGAAAACATATGGTATTTAAAAAATGTTAACACTTTCTTGAAATCTTATCAGGGTAGATTTTTGGGGAAAAAAATAAAGACAAAGTTCATTTTTTTCTTGATTAGATTTTTTGTAATATATTTACAGAGGCATAATTTGGGAAGAAGATTGAGTTGCAAATTGCTTGTCCATGATTATTTTTGAGTCTGGCTCCTGTTCCCTACAAGAACCACTAAAAGGAAAAAAAAAAAAAGAACAAAAGACAAAAGAAGAAAGATAGCTACTGTTAGGAAAAGAGTTGCAGATTGATGCCTCCTCACATGGGGCACCATAAAATATTCGGAAAAGAGGTGCAGAATAGAGAGGAAGCAGTGTACATATTTACAGCCAGACCAAACTTATTCAAAGAAAATAAATTCATAGAGGTGGGTGACTAACTGCCCTCCTGCTCACTTATGGAACACAGGGCAGAAGGCCTGGACTCCCAGGAGCCAAGCCTTTTTATATTTCAGGAGGGCTGGGGATGGGGGTGGGGATAGAGGGCAGCAGGTGGAGGGGAATTCCTGGAATTCCAGCAACTGGTCTTTCAGGTGGCCTTGGGGGGGTGGGGGGTATGAAGGCAATAGGCTGTGAGACTCAATGGAGATTCAAGGGGAAGGAATACATTCCAATGTTTATCTTTTGGCTAGTGAGCAAGAATGGCTGAGGCTTATGTCTTTGTTCCATCAGCTACTAATATTTAAAAATGTAATTGTCATAGTTTGTAAAGTACTAAAAGTATCAAAAGGTAAAATATAGCATAACACTGCTTCTGTATTAAAACTAATAGCCCTGGAGGCTGGTGCTGTGGTGCAGCGAGTTAAAACCCTGTCCTGAAGCACCAGCATCCCACATGGGCTCCAGTTCTAGTCCTGGCTGCTCCTCTTACCAACCAGCTCTCTGCTATGGCCTGGGAAAGCAGTAGAAGATGGCCCAAGTCTTTGGGTCCCTGCACCCATGTGGGAGACCTGGAAGAAGCTCCTGGCTCCTGGTTTCAGATTGGCGTGGCTCCAGCCATTGTGGCCATCTGGGGAGTGAACCAGCGGATGGAAGACCTCTATCTCTGTCTCCACCTCTCTCTGTAACTCTGTCTTTCAAATACATAAAAATAAATCTTTAAAAAAAAAAACCTAATAGCCATAAATCAAAAACTGTAATATTTTAAAGATTTATTTATTTATTTGAACTGCAGACTTACAGAGCGAGAAGGATAGAGAGATTCGTCTGTCTTACTGATTCACACCCAAATGACTACATTGGCCAGGAATGGGCCAGGCCAAAGTCAGGAGCTTCATCTGGGTCTCCCACATTGGTAACAAGGGCCTAAATACTTCGGCCATCTTCTGCTGCTTTCCCAGGTGCATCAGGAAGCTGGATCAGAAATGAAGGAGTCAGGACTTTAACTGGCTCTCATAAGGGATCACTGTGTCTATCTGAAGCCAGGGGCCAGGTGCTTCCTCCCGGTCTCCCATATGGGTGCAGGGACCCAAGCACTTGGGCCATCCTCCACTGCCCTCCTGGGCCATAGCAGAGAGCTGAAGAGGAGCAACCAGGACTAGTACCCGGCACCTCAACCGGGAATAGAACCTGGGGTACCGGTGCTGCAGATTAGCCAAGTGAGCCATGGCGCCTGCGGCATAGATTTTTTTATACTATTCAATTTTCATGAAATTTTTGAAGACTCTACATGTATGTATGAGGTTGATCTGTAGGAGCATATATCCATAAATATGAATGAATAGCTATAAATATGTATATGTCATAATTCAAGGAACTTACACAAGCTAAAAAATTATCAGCAACTAATATAAAGGTAGACCATCATCATCAGTATAAGAAAGTAAAATGGAATGGAATGTCCCAAATTTACTGAATTCAGAGATTTCCTAACTTAAGATGACTTGACTTAATGAATTTTCTACTTCACAATGCATCCAGTAGAACCGTACTTCAAATTTCGATGTTTTACCTGGCTAGCAATATGTGTGTGATACTCTTTTGAGAAGCCAGGCAGCAGCAGCCAACAACATCTCACACTCAGCCATATAATTATGAGGGTCAATAACAAATAACCTACTGTGTTGCTAAGCTATATTATTGAGTAGGTTAGACATATTTTGACTTATGAAATTTTCACTCCTACAGTAGATATATTGTAGTACTAATCCTATGTAAGTTGAGGAGCATCTGTACCACCCAACCCATCCGTGAGTCCAGCATTACCTTAATATCAAAAATAGAAGACATTAAAATAAATGTAATTAATTAAATTAGGTTAAAAGAAAACCAATGTCTTCTCATGAATATAGATAAAAACTCCTCCACAAAATACCAGCATATAAAATCTAACCATGTATAAAATGAATTATATACCATGACCAAGTGGAAATTATCTTAGATATGCAAGCCTCATTCAACATTTGAACCTCAATTAACATAATATCTGTCAACAAGTTAAAGAAATCACATGATCATATAAGGAGATGCAAAGTATTTGACAAAATTCAACACATATTTGTCATTAAAAGTGTCAACAAAGTAGAAATAGTGAGAACTTCAACCTGCCAAAGAACACTAAGATCAAGGAATAAGTCAAGGATATTATCATTCTTTTCAACATCATACTTGAAGGTTTTTTTAGTCAATGTCATAAGATAAGGAAATAAAAAGTTAACAGATTAGGAGGCTGGTGTTGTGACACAACAGGTTAAGTTACCACTTTCAACGGCAGCTTTCCGTATTGGAGTATCAGTTCAAGTTCAGCTGCTCTAAATGCTTGGGTCCCTGCCACCTGTGGGGAAGTCCAGCACTGAGTTCTTGGTTCCTGGCATCCTGGGCTAATCCTAGCTGTTGCAGACAATGGGTGAAAGAACACTCTGTCTCCTTCATCTTCTCTCTCTGTCACATGACCTTATAAATAAATAAATATTTTAAAAAGATAACAGATTAGGAAAGAAGAGATTAAATTTTCATTGTTTTTAATCTGTTTATATACAACATGAACATCCACACAGAAAACACAAAACATTCACAGAAAAACCTTGTGAATCTAAAAGGTAATCATAGAAAAATTACTTTCTGGGGCCGGCTCTGTGGTACAGTGGGTTAACGCCCTGGCCTGAAGTGCTGGCATCCCATATGGGCGCTGGTTCTAGTCCTGGCTGCTCCTCTTCCAATCCAGCTCTCTTCTATGGCCTGGGATAGCAGTAGAAGACAGCCAAAGTCCTTGGGCCCCTATATCCATGTGGGAGACCCAGAAGAAGCTCCTGGCTCCTGGCTTTGGATCGGCACAGCTCTGGCCATTGTGGCCACCTGGGGAGTGAACCAGCAGATGGAAGACCTTTCGCTGTCTCTACCTCTCTCTGTAACACTGTCTTTCAAATAAATAAAATAAATCTTCAAAAAAAAAAAAAAAAGAAAAGTTACTTTCTGTAACTTTAATACACAAAAGTCAATCAATTTTATATACTAGCAATGAACAAATGGCATCTGAAATTAAAAAAATACACTACAATTATAGCAGTACCAGAGAAAATGAAATATTTAGTTACATATCTAGCAAAATATGCATAAGAATTATATGAGAGGCCGGCGCCGTGGCTTAACAGGCTAATCCTCCACCTTGCGGCGCCGGCACACCGGGTTCTGGTCCTGGTCGGGGCGCCGGATTATATCCCTGTTGCCCCTCTTCCAGGCCAGCTCTCTGCTATGGCCCGGGAAGGCAGTGGAGGATGGCCCAAGTGCTTGGGCCCTGCACCCACATGGGAGGCCGGGAGAGGCACCTGGCTCCTGGCTTCGGATCAGCGCGATGTGCTGGCCGCAGTGGCCATTGGAGGGTGAACCAACGGCAAGAGGGAAGACCTTTCTCTCTGTCTCTCTCTCTCACTATCCACTCTACCTGTCAAAAAATTTAAAAAAAAATTAAAAAAAATAAAAAAAGAATTATATGAGAAAAACTATAATTTTGATGGAACTTATCAAAAAAATTAAGTTATGGAGACATTGTCAACAAGATGTCAGTTCTTCCCAACTTGATCTGTAGTTCAATGCAATCACAGCCAAAATACCAGCAAGTTATTGTGGATATCAGTAAACTGGTCTAATGTTCATAAAAAAGGATAAAAGACTCAAAATAGCCAACTCAATATTAAAAGAAAAGAACAACACAACGTTGGAAAACATTATCTCACTTCAAGGTTTACCATATGCTAATGTTATCAAAACAGTACTGAACTGGTGAAAGAACAGATAGATCAATGGAACAATAGAGAGCCTCTAAATATATCCATACAAATACAATCAACTGATCTGGACAAGGGAACAAGGCAACACAGTAGAGCAAGAATAGTCTCTTCAGCAAATGGTGCCAGGACAATTGGACATCCACAACCAAAAACTTAAATCTAGACACAGACTTTATGTCCTACACAAAAATTAACTCAAAATAGGCAAAAATTACAATGCAAATATAGAATGCAAAACTATGAAATTCTTAGATAGCAACATAGGAGAAAACCTGGGTGATGTTTGGTATGAAGATGACTTACCTTAAAACACCAGGAGCAGATCTATGAAATAAGTGATTAAAAGGCAGGTTTCATTAAAATTTTTTAAAAAATGAGAAAACAAGCCACAAACAAATTATTTGCAAAAGACAGATTTGATAAAGGAAAGCTATTGAAAATGCACAAAGAAGTCAGCAGCAATAAAATAAAAAAAATCTCATTTTGAAATGGGCAAAATATCTGAATAGACACTTCAGTAAGAAGATATACAGACAACAAGCTAGTACAAGAAAAGATGCTAATAGAGTACCTAAAAACTAATGTATAGGATTGAACTTGACATTTTGAGATTCAATGACTGTTTACAGCCCATGTCTTGACTGTTGAGAAACAGTATTTTTTTCTTCATATAATTTATTGAACTCTTTACTTAGTGTAGGGTTAATCTTACCAGTATAAAGTTAACTGATAATAGATCTTTGTAAAAATTAAGAGAGGAACTAGGAGAGGGAAGAGGAAGAAAGGTGGGAGCACAGGTGGGAGGGAGAGGAGGGAGGAAGTATTACTATATTCCTGAATCTGTACATATAAAGTACATGTAATTTGTAAAAGAAAAATCAAAAAGAAAACATGCTCAATGTCATATGCTATTAGTAGATTGAAAATTAAACAACCTGGTGTTAAATTGGAAATGGCATAGAAAATTTATTAATTTTTTAAAAAAACTATTATGTAGGATCTCTGTCTTTAATGTGCTGTACATTGTTATTTAATGCTATAATTAGTACTCCAATGGTAGTTTTTTCACTTTATGTTGCTATATGGGCAAACTGTTGAAATCTTTACCTAATATGTACTAAACTGATCTGTATATAAAGAGAATTGAAAATGAATCTTTATGTGAATGGAAGGGGAAAGGGAGCGGGAAAGGGGAGGGTTGCGGGTGGGAGGGAAGTTATGGGAGGGGGGAAGCCATTGTAACCCATAAGCTGTACTTTGGAAATTTATATTCATTAAATAAAAGTTTAAAAAAAAAAAGAAAATTAAAACAATGAGATACCATTACACACCTTTTAGAATGACCAAAATCCAAGACACAGACAACACCAAATACTGGTGAGGATGTACTCCAGTAAGAACTCTCATTCATTGCTGATAGGAATGGGAAATGATTAGCCACATTAAAAGATAGTTTGGCAGTGTTTTATAAAACTAAACCTAATTTTATCCAACATTTGTGATCTTTGATTCTTGTACAAATGAACAAGAAAACAATATCCATGCAAAATCTGCACACAGATGTTTATAGCAGTTTTATTTAAAATTGTCAAAACTTGGAAGCTTACAAAATGTCCCCCCATAGCTGAGAGAATAAACAAAATACTGTACATCAAGACAGTAGAATATTGTTCAGCACGTAACAGAAATGAGTTATCAAGCTATGAAGATATATGGATGAAGCTGAAATCCACAACACCAAGTGAAAGAAGCCAATCTGAAAAGACTATCTACGGTATGATGACAATGATGTGGCATTCTGGAAACTGCAATACTGTGAAGATAGTAAAAAGATCAATGGTTGCAGGAATTGGGGAGAGGACAGATCACAGAAGATTTTCAGACATGTGTAACTATTCTGTAGGATGAGGTAATGGTAGATGCACATCATTATACAGTGCACCCTAAAGTAAAGTATGAATGTTGTGCCATGATGTGACAATGTATGTTCATTAATTGTAAAATTAATACCATTTTGCTGTGGGATGTTAACAATAGGGAGATTGTATTTATGTGGGAATACATGGGCATAGGGGATCTGTCTGCAATTACTGCTCAGTTTTGTTGTAAATCTAAGACTGCTCAAAAACATAAGCTTTATTAATTTAAAAAAGTGGGTACAGTGTTTGAAGAGAGTGTTGTCCAAGTTATACAAATATGCACAAAATACAATATATAATGTATAAGCATAATCTACAGTAACCACATGGAAATATGTTCAATATAAAATTAATCATGAGGGAAATGCAAATGAGATACCATTTTAAACCCCTAGAATGGATGAAATCAAAGGCAGACCATTACAACTGTAAGCAAGGATATGGAGACACTGAAAACTTCACATCTTGCTTGCAAAAAGGTGAAATAGTACAGTGCTCTGAAAAACAATTTGGGATTTCCTCGAAATTTTAATATAGAGAGACTGCATGACTTGGAAATTCTACTCTTAGCTATATACTCAACGGAATTGAAGATCTAAGTCCACACAAAAGTATGCACACCAATGTTCCTAGAAATACTATTCATAATTAACAAGATTTTCCAACAGCTGAGGAATAGATCATTAAAATTTTATATAAACATGCAATGGAGTGTTATTTAATCATAGAAATAAGTGAACATCAATACATGCTGTAGCATGGATGAGTTGTGAAAATATGCTAAGTGGAAAAAAAGTTGTATTATACTATTAAGTTGTAGAGTTAAGACAAGGAAAATCTATAGAGATGAAAATCATATGATTGATTGAAGTTGGAAGAAGGGAATTGAATGGAGGAGTGACTACCAACGGGTACAGGGCTGCTTTTTAGGGTGTTGAAAATGATAGAGATTATCGTCATAACAACACTATGAATATAAAACCGTTCAATATGAAACCACTAAAATCTACTGAATTGCAAACATCAAATGGCGGCTTTTATGGTATATACATTATATCTTATTAAAGTTTTTAAAAATATGCTTTGGATGTTGGATGCAGCAGGTTAAGCCCCACTTGGGGCAGCCATATCCCATATCAGAGTGCCTGGAATTGAATTCCAGTTCCTCTGGTTTGGAGCCAGCTTCATTCTAATACACACTTTGGGAGGCAGCAGGAGATGGTTCCAGCACTTGGGTCCCTGCCAGTCAACCTACGAGACTGCAATGCATTACAGGTTCCTGGCTCCAACCTGACCAGTTCCCAGCTATTGCAGGCATTTGGGGGAGTGAACCATCGGATGGATATCTCCCTCTCTCCTTCCCTACCCCCCTGCCTCCCTTTCTCCCATTCTGCCTTTGAAATAAGTACACAAATAGTTAAAAAGATGATATTTGACTCCGTCAGATTAACAAAAAGACGACTTTTTGAGCCTCATCTATCAATAAGTTCTCATTTATATGCTGTTGCTTAAAAGTGCTAAGACTGCATTATGAAAACTGTGGCAAAAACTGATAAGAACAAAATATTTGATTTTCACAAATACATGTTATCTGTGAGGTGGGCACAATCAGGATAAGCTTATTGGAATCCTCACGTATGAAGCTGCAATGAATATCAGCCAAATTAATGAGAGTGGGAGGAATGAATGTTTGCTTGTGTCTCAGTCAACAAACTGCTTTTTGCCAAGCCACTCAATCAGATGCCTATCTCCATTTATGTTTATAAGCTCTCTCTTCATTTCCTTCATGGTTAAATTGCATGATATGTGTTGTTCTGCTTCAGGAAGAACCATCTGTTGTGTAATTATCACCAGGGGCTAACCATTATCTCAAGGTGCAGAAATTCAGCATTATAGGTAATATGAATGCATAATTTATCATTCTTATGTTCCTAATTGAAAACCCAAATACATCCAGTTAGAACTACATTTGATCAAGAATCTTTGCTTTGAGAAATGGCATTTTCTTTTTTAAAATTTGTGAGCAAAATAAGTTTAAACCTAAAAATTCTACTGAGAAAAAAAAATCTTTTAAATCTTGGTTTGGAAACAATTGAATCTGACTCAAGAAATTCAGGCAGAAAATTAAACTGTTTGAAAAAAGAAGAAATACATTCTTTGGCATATATTCATATGTGACTTTAAGCCCTCTTACTATTTAAGAACCTATAAGGATAATTATAACAGCATGAGATAATGCCAACCAGAACATAAGTAGTAATGTTACTTTTAATGTTGTTTTGGTTTTTCTGAATGAACACATAAATTGGAGGACAAATAAAAATAGTAAAGCTAACTACTGAGGATGTTTTCTGTTATATCATATTCTCATTTTAGTCTCTAGATACAAGTTTTCTGTCTATTTTGCAAATTATGCACCAGTGGCAATGTTTCATTTTCAATAAGGAATCTCATATAGATATATTCACTATTATTTACAAAATACAAAAGTGAAAACAGAGTATATTCATCTCTACATGGTGTACTGACTTTGTAATTGTCCCTCCTCCTCCATAATTCCAAAAATTACAAGATTTGTAAAGTGGATATTTGCATACTGCTACCATTTCTTCTTTTATGAGAACTTAGACAAAATTTTTAAATCATGTTGAAGTTTTAGCTACTGCGACATGTAATGTACCTAATTGGAGTGCTTACCTGATCTGTTCTTGCTCTGTTTCTGGATTCTGAGAGCTGCTGTTAGGTTAGACACATCTGACTCAGTTACAAAGCTTTAGCATTCCTTGAATGAATTCAACAACCCCAGAATTCAGATATATAACAAAAGGTTTAATTTTTAAAATACAGCACATTTAATTTAAGTATATTTATTCAGAAATATAAAATTAATTATGACTTGTCTTATGCTTTTGCCACCGACTTTCATTCCTACATTAAGACTTTGAGAAAATTTAATCAGCTGTTAATGAAATCTTTGTGTCTAGCCATCAAGAAGTTCCCAGACTGTGGCCCTGGGACTATGATTGACAAGGTCACCTTCAAATTTATTGGAACTGTAGGACCTCCCACCTTACACCAGGTCTTCTGAATCATAAACTATGTACTGATGCCAAAGCACCTGTGCTTTGCCAAGCAATCCAAGCGATTCCAGAGTGTACAAACAATTGAAGACCAGAAGTACATTTTATCATGACTTCTCTCATCATTCAATTTTGGGTTGTCTTTTGGGCCAGTTGCTGTGCCATTATGGATATTTATGTCAGGAATGATCATCTGTTATTCTTAACTGGCTGGCGTTTTAAAATATATCCTCAATGTTTTAATTATGTATTATGTTACTATATATTGTAATACATTATGTATCCCACCCTTACAAATACTAAATTTCTCACACTGCTTTGATGCTGGGGAATGGCATGCAGCCTGGTTTATACCTATTAAACACACTTGAATGAGAACAGGATAAATGTGGGCAAGCATAGTAATGCAAGTGGATCGTTCTGGGCTGCACAGAACTTACCATTCTCAGACGGCAGCCTTGTTAATGTCCAGTGGTGAGCTGAGATAGCATCGGTGCTTTTCATCCTGTGTTTAGTGTTTGGGAATGGCTCCTAGCTACATTGTTCCCATTGAGAATATAAACCTTGGTTCTTCACTCCTCCTGAAAATTCTGTGAACGCCAGAGCTACCTTTAATAAAAATTTGCCTTTCAATCTTGCTACCGTAGAGTCTGTTGCTTCTAACTGAAAATACTGCATGTAAAGACTACACATTTGCTGTTAGTTTCTGAAAATTCTCCATATCTTCCCCAGCAATGAGCAGATGAGTTTCTCCATTGGCATCAGCTTCTCTCCTTAGAAGCACGCTGGGTGGAATATCCACAGACAGTGCTTGCTGCCAATTACTGAACACCAAGAAACAGTGTCTTTGTACTTGAACTGTACTTCAAATGTCTGCTCTGCGTCTTCTTCAACAATCTGTCATCTCTCTAAATACCTCTATTTGTTCCTTTGCATTGTTTACTGTCTTCGGTTCAGTTCCTTTAGAATTGTCCTTCAGTGCTACTTTGTTGGTGGCTGATTTTATGGTTACTGGCTTTCTGTCAGGAACAGCTTCCAAAATGATCATGACCTTGATGCTGCACTGAGTGGAAGCCACCACAAGTCTTGATTATTTCCTACATTTCAAAATCCCTCATTCTCCCTCCACCCTTGCATGCTGCTACTAGGATTTTATAAATTCATCATTATATATCCATTTTGTGGCACTATGTAATTCAAGGATTGGCTGTTCTTGATTGAAAAATTGCAATGATGTGGCAGTATTGAATTTTATATTAGAAAATAACTGGTGAATTGCCTCTTTAACCCTAGCTTTGAGAGCATAAGGAATAAAATAAATTAATATCAATAAATCAAAAATTAATAGGAGGATAGATAGGAAAAGATCAGGGAATGTTAGCCTCATGTTACCCATAAATGACAGAAGAATTTAAGTTACTTTAATAAGCAGAGCTATTTTACAAAACTGTTAGAAGATACATAATATTTCAAAGGTTTAATGCACTGGTGGAGAAAAACAGAGAGACCAGATATAGGACACTAATTTAAAGGAGTTTTTTTGTGAATCAAAAAGTGGAAATAATCTCAATAAGACATTTAAGTAAGAAGATCTGTAAAACCTAACACTCATATACACCTGACAATGGAGTGACCATTAATCTATTAACATCTGCAGCATTTTCTCTTCAAAACAAATTAAAACTAGTCTTTACAACAGAAATAATGAGATCACAATTTATGAATCTGATATTTTTTTAAAAATTTATTTATTTATTTGAAAGTCAGAGTTACATAGAGAGAGGAGAGGGAGAGAGAGAGAGAGAGAGAGAGGTCTTCCATGCGATGGTTCACTCCCCAGTTGGCCACAACGGCTGGAGCTGCGCTGATTTGAAGCCTGGAGCCAGGAGCCTCCTCTGGGTCTCCCACATGGGTACAAGGGCCCAAGGACTTGGGCCATCTTCCACCGCTTTCCTAGGCCACAGCAGAGAGCTGGATTGGAAGTGGAGCAGCAGGGTCTCCATATGGGATGCCAGCACTTCAGGCCAGGGCGTTAACCCGCTGTGGCACAGTGCTGGCCCCTATGAATCTGATCATCATCTTGTGGGTGCCAGCCATTTTCTCTTTACCAACTACATGCTGTGCCTACACAAGGAGCTACAAAAGAAGCTTGTTCACAGTGACCTATTGTGGAAATTATTTTGTTCCCAAATACTCAGTCTGTTTACTAAATAAATAAACATTACAGGATGTAGCAAACATCAGAAATACACTTTCCAGTACTTCCAAGGGCAAGCTGCACTAAATGTTTGGGAAGCACTCTCTCCCCAGAGGACAAACTCTCAGGATATCCAGACTTGCCTTTGGCTCAACAAGCAGAGATGGAATGGCTCTCTCCATTTGAATTTGTTATCATTCTTCTTTTTTCAATATGTTCTAGTAATAGAAGGCAATAAAACTTTGTAATTCATTTAAAAATACTAACTTTAGTCCAGTGCCATGGCTCAGTAAGCTAATCCTCTACCTGCGGTGCCAGCACCCTGGGTTCTAGTCCCGGTCGGGGCGCTGGATTCTGTCCTGGTCGCTCCTCTTCCAGGCCAGTGCTCTGCTGTGGCCCAGGAATGCAGTGGAGGATGGCCCAAGTCCTTGGGCCCTGCACCCACATGGGAGACCAGGAGAAGCACTTGGCTCCTGGCTTTGGATCAGCGCAGCACCACTAGGGGGTGAACCAACAGAAGGAAGACCTTTCTCTCTGTCTCTTTCTCTCTCACTGTCCACTTTGCCTGTCAAAAAAAAAAAAATACTAACTTTATATGTGCTTATTGCCATATCTTCATTTGGTTGAGACTTTTTCTTTTTTACACACACACATATTTAATTGATATGTAGTAATTGTACACATTAATGGGATACCTTGTGATTGCATTGTGTACATTGTGTAATTTTAACACTTAAATAGTGATTTAACTATCTATCTGCTCAAAAATTTATCATTTGTTTGTAATGGGTACATTAAAACTCCTTTATTCTAGCCATTAAAAATATATACAGTACACTATCACTAGCTACAGTCACAACTATTGTACAACAGAACACCAGGACTTCTTACTTCTATCTGTAACTTAGTCCCGATTAGCCAGCCTGTTCCCAACCCTCCCTACCCACATACTCCTTTTTCTTTTAATAAACTACATATTTCCTTAGGATAAAATAACACTTTTAGTATACCAAAGCATACATGAGACTCTTGCCACAGGATACATGAGACAAAATAAAAGCATGGATTTGTTTTTAGAAATGTTAAATGTTTTAGGAGACAGATGTTTTTGTCTGACTGGACATTGCACACTATGTACATGTAACAAAAGATCACATTATATCCAGAAATATGCACACACTTTTGTTGCTTAAAAATAAACTTTTAATTTTATTTTTTCTTCATTTAACTGAAAAAACAGAGAGACAGAGACAAAAACAGAGTTAGAGACCTTCCATTCAATGGTTGACTGCCTAAATGCCCCCCAACAGCCAGGGCCAGGCTCTGCCAGGTCAGATAAAAGCTAAGAGTCCAGAACGCCAACAAGGTCTCCCACATGGGTGACTGGGACTCACTTGCTTGAACCATTATCTGCTGCCTTCCATGATGCACATCAGCAAAAAGCTGGATTAGAAGTTGGTTAGCTGACCTCTCTCTCTCTCTCTCTCTCTCTCTCTCTCTCTCTCTCTCTCTGCCTCTCCTTCTCTCTCTGTGTAACTCTGACTTTCAAAATAAATAAATCTTAAAAAAAAAGTTGGTTAGCTGGGTCTTGAAACAAAGATTTTGGTATAGAATGCAGGCATCTCCAACCAGCCCTAAATTAAAAACAACAATAATAATAAAGTATGAGGTAGGGCAGTAACATAGAGAAGAAGGGATTCGTTTTACAAGTATTTGGTAAACTTAGTGGGATTTTGTGATAAATTGGATTAAGTCAATAAATGTAAACTAACTTGTAATGAGTGCATATGAGAATACAAGAAAATTAAGGCACTAATATAAATTTAAAAAGCAAAGAGATAAAATGTTCATGATGGAAAAAATATGTATAGACATATATATGTATGTGTATATATATATGTGTGTGTGTGTGTGTGCGTGTTCAGAATTATTTATACAACCAGTTATTTACAGGTGGAGAAGGGGAGGTCAAAGAATTAGGAGCCTCCTTTTAATTGCTTCATAAGCATTTTGTTTAACACTCACCAAATGCCTTACTAGGGCGGTTAAATGAGGGGCCTTCAAAAGATCCATAGAAAATGTTTATTATCTTCTAATTCAACTTTTTCACAAATCTCCTGAAGCCCCCTCATATCATATTTACCACTGAGGGAACACAGGCTCGGGATTTTAAAGCTTTCCCCAGTTCACAGTCAGCAGAGGTGGAGGCAGACTTTGAGTCTATGTTCCTGACAACCCACTACTATCTCCCACTAGAGAAAGAGGAGGCCATTGATGACGCCCCAGAGCAGATGTGATTGAGCATCAGGACAGACCCTGTCTCATTCTGAAAGGAAGATTCTGTGGCACAAGAGGAGATCGCACCAGGATAGGAACAAATGTAGATGATGGCTTAAAGAAGGTGGACAGGAACTTAAAACATTTTATGTTTGCTGTTCTTCCACTTACTTGATGAAGAAGAAAGCAAGGCCATCGCTCAATTCTAAAGCAGGGCGAATTTTGGGTGGCTACATGTAAAGCACTCACAGAATGAATAACTATATGAATGTGTGAGTAAATAATAGCAAATTTTACCATTTTTCTAATGATTTTACTGTGCAATTTATCTCTCAGCTCCATTCTTAGATGCACCTTACTATTTTGTTGATAAATGGGTTGGGATAGTAAACCAAAGTGTTATACAATGCATGTGTAAGATTTGGTATGAAGCACTAATTGCTATACATCATTATACATTGTAAGGATGTGCATCTTGTCTTTAACTTTGCAGGACAGATTCTGATAGCATACTGATTTCATGTACAAGCACTTTAGGTGGAGATAATATACTATAGAATATCAGTGTAAAAGTCTAAAGCATGCTGAGCAAACAAGTCCCTACAGACTCAATAAGGAGAAAGTTCTGAAACACATTCATTTCCTGTAAGAGCAAAATTAACACAACTCACATAAGGAACTTTTATTTCCTTATCTAGTATATCAATATGCAAGCTTGAATGTAACAACCAGTTTTTTAAAAAAATTATTTATTTTATTTGAAAGACAGAGAGACAGAAACAAACAGATCAATTTCACACCCACTGATTCACTCACCAAAAGCACACAACTGGCGCTGGATCATGCTAAAGCCAGAAGCTGGAAATTCAATACAGCTCTCTTACACAGTGACAGAGACTCAACTCTGAGTTACCACCTTCTGCCTCTCAGGGTCACGTCAGAAGGAAACTAGAATCAGGGGACGAACTAGCAACCAAACTCAAGCACTCTGATACTGGAAGCAGTCATCTCAACCGGTATCTTACCCACCTGGCTTAACTCCTGCTCCTGATAACCAGTTTTAGCTATATGTTTTTTGAATTTTTACAACAGATATTTTTTCAACATGAGAGTATGCAAGTCAAAAGCTGTAGAGAAAGCAGCCTGTTTTTTTTTTTTTTTAAAGTTTATTTATTTCATTTGAAAGTCAGAGTTACACACAGAGAGAAAAAGAGATAGAGACAGAGATAGAGATGAGAGAGAGAGAGAGAGAGAAAAAGAGAGAGAGAGAGAAAGAGAGAGAGAGATGGGGGGGGGGGAGAGAGAGAGAGACCGATCTTCCATCTGCTGGTTTATTCCTCAGATGGCCACAATGGCTGGCACTGGGCCAGGCTGAATCCAGGAGCCAGGAGCTTCATCTGTGTCTCACATTGGGTGGCAGGGTCCAAAACACTTGGATCTTCTTCCACTGCTTCTCCCAGGACATTAGCAGGGAGCTGAATTGGAAGTGGAGCAACCAGGACATAAACCGGTGCCCACATGGGATGCCAGCATTGTAGGTGGCAACTTTACCCACTACACAATACCAACCCCATAAGAAAGCATTCTCCATTAGATCACTGCCTTCAATCTTAATGAATATAAAATAGTACAATGTAATCTTTAGGTTTTATTCAAATTCCTTAAAGGGTAAAACTGTTTAAGTAGTACATTTTCCTCTTACTTTTGACATTTATGATTCATAATCATGATTATAATGGTAAATTTGCTTTCATAGTTGATTGAATAAATAATTTCTCTACACATTTTGAGTATGCACTTCAAATTCAAAACTGGCTAATCTGACTTTCAAAGACAGTTTTCAAATTAAATTTGTCATGTAATTTAAAAATGGCTATGTATTCTTCTTCTGTTAATTTAATTCCTGTTTAAAAATTGCTAACTCAATATACAAGTTGGCCATTTGGCAACACTGAAATATCAGAAAACAGCAGATAATTCAATGGTCAGATTGGATAGTCAGATTGTATTGGTGGATTGGATAGTGTATTTCTTATTAAAATTATATTACTTTTTATGCCTGATTGAATGATTGGATCTATTTAATTCAAAATCTGTTCCATATAACATAGAAAAATAACTCCAAAGGGTAGTTTAAATTAACAAACTACTTTAGTCAAGATTAGTGAAGCCCATCAGTTTCCATGAAATGCCCTGGGTGTTTGGTCAAGTGATTCAGGACTTTAGTCCTATATTTTTTTTTTTTTGACAGGCAGAGTGGATAGTGAGAGAGAGACAGAGAGAAAGGTCTTCCTTTTTGCTGTTGGTTCACCCTCCAATGGCCACTGCGGCCAGCACATCATGCTGATCCGAAGCCAGGAGCCAGGTGCTTCTCCTGGTCTCCCATGCAGGTGCAGAGCCCAAGCACTTGGGCCATCTTCCACTGCCTTCCCGGGCCATAGCAGAGAGCTGGCCTGGAAGAGGGGCAACCGGGATAGAATCTGGCGCCCCGACCGGGAGGGACTAGAACCCGGTGTGCTGGTGCCTCAAGGCGGAGGATTAGCCTGTTAAGCCACGGTGCCGGCCTTTAGTCCTATATCTTCAAACATGGGCTCTTTCATACTCCAGTGAAAGACTAAATATACCTGGGAGATGCTGCTTAATACATGTTGACTGAAATTGTTAATGTTTGTACCTCTTTCATTTGATACTACAAAGAGAAAATTAATTTTACAGAGCAGACAATAGCATTAGGCCACATTTTCTCTAAGCATAAAAAATAAATGATATACAAGTTGCTCAAAAAATTTTCAGATATATGAATGATTCTTTAGATATATAAGAAGAGAAGATATATCTAGTCTTATAAAAAAATTCTGTACTTCTTTGCAACATAACTATCAATCTTTGAAGACATCATTGTAATATTATTTATAGTAAATTGCTACCCTTCAATGCAAGATTGTTTTAAAAATATAAGATATTAATGTTAAGAATAACTCATTTGGTCTGGCCCTGCCAAGGCAAGCACAGATGAGACTCAAAATTCAATAAATTTATAGCAGGCTAATTTTTAAGTGGATAATTTTCTATGGCCTTCAAATGATGTTATAAATATCCAAATGGCATTTGGCAGAAAAATGGTTCCCCACCCCTAGGCTCAACAGATATTAACATTTTTCTTGCATTTTTCATGCATGTTTATTTCACCATGGACAAATTCCAATTTTGACATCACAAGTGATGTGCAGTTCAGATCCTTGCCAATTCTCTGGCTGTGATATTACCACTTTCTCATCGTTGCTGCTTGCTCAGATACTGCTGACCTACATGACCAGTGTGAATAAGAGCCAGTGTTATTAAGATAGACTTAACAGTGGCAGTTAAAGTAAAATCCATAATTTTGACTCAGTTGCTATTCTATCATAAGGAGAGAAATATACTTTACGAGAAAGCTAATATTTCTCTATCATTTCCAAGATGTCAAGTTGAAATTGGGTCCCATCCTCCCTGTACATTTCTCTTCTGAAGCAACTTTGCTTTGGTTTTTCCTGCTTTTTCTACTTCCTTCCTTGGTAATGCTGTGTCCCTCTGAACTCTTTTAACTGATAATTAAGCCAATGTATTTTTTCGTGTATAACAGTGTAATTCTCTTTTATTGACTTTAATTCTTGATATTTGAAGCTCTTCTCTCCTTGATCCCTAATGTTTCTCAGTTTCCTCTCTTAGATATTCAGAAAAACATGCTTTTCAAATATATATAATTTACAGACAAGACAGGAACATTACCTATGGAGAGTAACTGGCTGAAATATGATTTTGAGTCTTCTCAGTTTTGAAGTTTAGTACCACGATTAATGGAAATTGAATCACATTTACTGAGAAATCTTTGGTAACAAACCACACACACACACACACACACATGCACACATGCACAGACACACACAATTAAGCACGTATTTGTAGTGTGCTACACTCCAGCAACCTATTTAGTATTAGATATAAATATTTGACTTAAAAGCTTAAATATTTATAAATCAGTTTAGTAGCACTTTGCCTATTTTTAAATCCTTCAGAATTTATTGCCTCATATTTCTTTACTACAATATGGGAGGAAAGGAGAGAGAGAGAGAGAGAGAGAGAGAGAGAGAGAGATTGACTGTTGTTCATTTCTTTCTGACCATGTCTTCAGAGGATACCCTCATGTTGCTGCAGCCTGATATATTTTGTAGGGAACAAGTAAAATAGGAGCAGTCCACTGACTGAGTACACAAAATGACCAAAGAAGCTCTGTGCAACATCTATCTTTCCCCTTTAGAGCACCTTTAGGCCTACTTTTGAGGAATTACTGGGAAGTTACCATTTATGTACTACACTCACATGCCAATAGTACTAAATCCATCTCTTACCCTACGCATTTTTGCCTTCACACTTCCACATCAGGATTTAACACAGTTTACGAGTTCAACAATGATCAGTAGTATATTTAATATAACTGTACACAAAAATTACTTAAATTGCCAACTGATGGTTTACCAAAGTTAACAAATAACAGTATGAGGGATTGCTTTATCATATAGATATTAAATCAAGATATTTTGTATACTTTTTAGAAATCATGTTACTGTATTTTCAATTTCATATACTGATCTTCTCAGATATTATCACCAAACTGAACTTTTTTTTGCTGAAATTAGTCCTTTATCTGAGATTATTTTTCTGATTTAGTGAAATAATTTACATTTAGTGATAACTTGCCTCACTACCTTGTCAAATTTTAGGATTCTGATTGGAATCATCCTTTTTCCAGGGGAAGAATCCCATATATTATTTTTTTTTTCTTGAAGATAGTCCTGCTTTTACCACTAATGACATAACTGTAGCTCTCCATTCATGTCTTGGGCCTTCTAAAGTTTTCTATCAAGTACAACAGATCCATCTTCAACTCTGACTTTTACCCTAAAGCCAGAGAGAAATATCTAAAATACCAATAATCATAAAACCATTCAAATATTGAAAAGATAATAGTGTAACTCTTTTGTGCCACAGATGTGTTCTTGGACTTGTTTGGTTTTGTTCCACTACATGTATTTAATCAAAGTCTAAAAAGAAAACTGGGTTACCACTCCATGAGGATATAAGTGAAAGTATTTTGCAAACATAGAAACAGAATAAAGAAAGGCAAGCTACTCTGCCACTGGTGTGGTTCCCAGCAAGGAGTTTGTGCGGGTAGATATGAGTGTGGACTAGAGGGCATGGACAATGAACTCCAGTACATGCTTTCCCAAGTAGAATAACGATCTTCCTTCAGTGTTCCTGAGGTATATGTGCAATCCAAAATGAGTGTTTCCCCACAGGTTATACTAGTGATTGTGAGATATCCACCCTCCTTGTCAAACAGAACAGTTTGAAAACCTAGCCCATGTTTTATATATCTCAGTGTCTCCAACAATCTGAACCCAGTTCAGTGTGTTGTACAGTAAATATTGAATAGATGTGTGTGAAATTGCCTTCAGTGCTCCATAGATTATACATATAATTGTGAATGCCTGCAAAGGAATGTCATGCATTATCCAATTACTAATATATGTGGAATTTTGAAACTGTAACAATTTTTTACAAATAAAAATAGCATAATACAGCTGGCACCATGGCTCACTAGGCTAATCCTCTGCCTGCGGCACTGGCACCTCAGGTTCTAGTCCCAGCTGGGGCGCCGGATTCTGTCCCGGTTGCTCCTCTTCCAGTCCAGCTCTCTGCTGTGGCCTGGGAAGCAGTGGAGGATGGCCCAAGTGCTTGGGCCCTGCACCCGCATGGGAGACCAGGAGGAAGCACCTGGCTCCTGGCTTTGGATGGGCACAGCACCGGCTGTAGCGGCCATTTGGGGAGTGAACCAACAGAAGGAAGACCTTTCTCTCTGTCTCTCTCTCTAACTCTGCCTGTCAAAAAAAAAAAAGTAGCATAATACTTCTAGAGAGGTGTTTGATGGGAACCTATTAATTGCTTTGTCTTTAATGGACTTAAGAAGTATTCTGATTTACTGCAGAGATGAATTAACTAGGTTTTGTGTGTTATTATTATTACCTAGAACAAAACACCAATTCCCATTGACTAAGGTACTTAGCCCCATTGCTTCTCAGCCTTTTGGCTAAGATCAAGTGTGTGTAAGGTACTTTGCACAACACAAGTTTCAACTAGCCTTTTCTTAACCAGCTAATCAACATTCTAAATGATTACTTCTCCCAATGAAACCATTCATTCCAGTTCTCTTAAGGACCTGTAGAAAGAAATCTCAGATTTCTTGCTTCTTTTAGGACTCCTCATTCAAGCTTTCTCTGTCAAAACTATTCCTCAGCTAGTTATGGACAGATTTTCAGGTACTGTGAGTTCCATCTTTATTTTCCAAATTCTAAATTTTATTTGAGAATATTTTCTTTAGTTACCCTGATCTTTTTTAAAATTCCAATCTAAAATTCAATGAAGTATGAGGAAAGAGGAAATTAGATGGTTATATTTAATGTCATACCTCTAATGATATTCACCATGATATTTTTTTCAATGTACTATCTGATATCATTCTAATAATCAAAGGAACATGTTAGATTTCATCTTTTTCTGAAATTTACTTCAGCTATCAATATCAATGCTTCCTCCTTCTTTATTCCCATTGATAAAACTAAGAGATTTTTCACCTATTACTTGTGCTGGATGTTACCTTTGTAATTTTTATGTTTAGATTTTAGGTTCTATATCAGAGAATAAAAATGGACAGTTCTTGGGCCAAGAAGTTTGGCCTATAGAGTACAGGAAAAAGAACCTAATGTTAAGGAGCATGTACTATTTTTACTTGCATTCAGTTACCTGACTCCTGGAAATAAATTCTCTAAATTAGGTTATCAAAATGAAATTAATGGAAAATAAATGAGTGGATAAGTGATGGTTACTCAACTTCTTTCCTCCCCTAAATAATATTTTTGATCTTTTTCCCTTTTATATATACATACATTTGTTTGATATACAATCTGTCCTTAAGAATGATGTCTGGTTGGAGTTGTGTTATTTAAATTTATCTTACAGCAATTGTAGGTACTATTTGTTTCCATCTTGAAAATGAAAGAAAGCTACAACTAATTTCAGTGTTGCTATTTATTATCTTCATATCCTTCTTACTCAAATACAATACTTAAATTAGAAACTGTGGTTAACTCAACATTCTGGGTCTAGCTTTTTTCTTTTTTTTTTTTTTTTTTTGAAAGATTTATTTTTTTATTTGAAAGGCAGAGTTACAGAGAGGCAGAGGCAGAGAGAAAGAGAGAGGTCTTCCATCCACTGGCTCACTCCCTGGATGGCTGAAATGGCCAGAGTTGCACTGATTCGAAGCCAGGAACCAGGAGCTTCCTCCAGGTCTCCCACACATAGCTGAAGCAGTCCAAGGACTTGGGCCATCAATTACTGCTTTCCCAGGCCATAGTAGAGCTGGATTGGTAGTGGAAAACTAGGACTTGAACTGGCATCCATATGGGATACCAGCACTGCAGGCTTCACTCACTCTGCCTCATTACCCATCAGGGACTAGCTCCTTAATATAACACAATTACCACATATTGTCATTATTTATCTATATTTCTGTCTTTCCTCAATGAAGTGTGACTTTTTCAATAATGGTAACCACAATTTTCAAATTTTTGGATATCTATAACTGTATTAATAATAAATCTACCACACTATTTTTAATATGTTAGACATGCAACAAATACATGTTAAATAAATTCAGCCAATTTCTCCTTTGCCACTTCAGATATCTGTAAGGACTATAGTTTTGTTTGAATGAATCTGACTAGAATATATAGTATTATAGATATAGTTTCTCCAGAATTAAAAAAAAAAATCTAGTCAACTTAAAAAAAATCTAGTCAACTTGTTGAGGAGAAAAAACACAAGTTGACACTGTGGATGCAAAATTACCAGCTTCTTCAATTTTTCCTCTCCTTTCCAAAGAATGTCATGTCTTGGCATTATAAAAATAGAAATAAAAACTGCTGTGTAAGTCAGATTACACTTAGCCCCCTTTCCCATTCCTTCTTTAATTTCATTTAGCAAGTTGATTCCCCTTGCTCAGAAATGGATCTTCTATAAGAAGTATTACCAGCTTCACAATGACTCTAGAATCTCATAAATAGTAATAATTAGCATCACCTCACTTCATAATTCAATTAACAATGAAGGAACAATTTCCTATGATAGTTTCACCTCTATTGTCACTAATAACATTAACAGGCAAGGCTATAGATGGCACCGTAAGTGAGATCATTGCTTTGTCCATACACACACTTGTTTTGAACTGAATAGATGAGGTATAGAGGGTCTGGAATAAGATCACTTCTGTAGGAAGGAGTCTATTCCTCCCTCTCTTATTATTTTATCCCAATAATTTAAGTGATATTCAATTTACATATTTGTATGGGAACTGATTGTCCCTTATCCCCTCTAATTGTTTAGCTAAACTTCTGTTGCTACTATTATTCCTGAAGTTATCCATTTTCCATGTCATTATCAACCTTTATATATCAAAGTATCCATTGATAGTTTATTGCTTCTCAGAATTTTGGCTAAGATCAAATGTGAAATAATAATAGTTCAAAATTTTTGGATTTTATAAACAAGTTAGAATAAGCATTTCATTTCCTTAGAAAAAATAAGGAATTCATTTATATTACCACTAAAGTCCTTTCCTTTCAAAAACTGTAGAATCAAGAATCAGAAAAAGTGCTAGTGCTACTGCATGACACAAATCCTAAAAAAAGGTGTGCCCACACAGGCTTCTTCCAAATAAGCTAAAGGCTTTTGACACAGAACTCTGTTCATCTTCCTTGGCTGATTGGCCAGCATAGTGAGTCTAAGGCTACCATGAGTGCTGGCTACACGGGAGCAGCATGACTCAGCCAAACGCTATGGTTGGAGAATTCAATTGGTATGTGCCATCACAGAGGAACCGAGTTAGCTGCTGCTGTCAAGGAAGGAGAAGCAGAGAAAACGGCAAAACACCAGTGAATGGAATTCAGAACTGTCAAATATCTTACGTTCTAAGTCTTCAGGGTATCTTAAACAAAACTATTTTTTTCCTATCAAGCTCATAAAATACTTTCTAAAATTCTTTGTTTTTATATACCTTACAGAACTATTGTTTTAACATTTGACATAATTCGAATATGTCATCTTTTTTGTGTGTGAAGCAAGGATTCTAAATAATTATAAAATTATTTATCTTAAAAATCTTCTTGTTGGGGCTGGCACCATGGCATAGTGGGTAAAGCCGCCACCTGCAGTGCCAACATCACACATGGGGGCCAGTTAGAGTCCCGGCTGCTCCACTTCTGATCCAGCTCTCTGCTATGGCCTGAGAAAGCAGTGGAAGATGGCCCAAGTCCTTGGGCCCCTACACCCATGTGGGACACCAGGAAGAAGTTCCTTGCTCCTGGCTTCGGATCTTTGCACCTCCAGCCATTGCAGTCATTTTGGGAGTGAACTAGCAGATGGAAGACTTCTCTCTCTCTGCCTCTGCCTCTCTCTAACTCTGCCTTTCAAATAAATAAATAAATCTTTTTAAAAAAATCTTTGATTTTTATAATAGTAGGATATAAAATATAATTTTTATTTTGATTAGATAAAATATAATTGCATGATATAATTGCATGATACTTGTTTAGTATATTTAATTTTATACTATTTTCTATTCAAGTTCATTATCTGTGTGAAATTTTGAAAATAATATTCATGTAATACCAATCAAATAAAAAATGCTTTGTAAAAATTAAGTCCAACACAATGCTCTTTCCTTTGGCTTTCAAATAATCTGTGCAGTTGCAGAAAAAGCTGATAATCTTAAAAGTAATGAGTTTTATTGAACCTTAACAAGAAAATATGCACAATATAGTACTTTCAAGGGTTTATGAAGAACTGGGCTGATTTGAAGGCAGGAGCTGCTTCTGAGTCTCCCACGTGGGTGCAGGGGCCCAAGGACTTGGGCCATCTTCTAGTGCTTTCCCAAGCCATTCCAGAGAGCTGGATCAAAAGTGGAGCAGCTGGGACTTGAACTGGGGCCCATATGGGATGCCAGCACTGCAGGTGGGGGCTTTACATGCTAGGCCACAACATTGGCCCTCCAATCTATTCTAATTTCTCCTAGAGCCTTCATAAGAGAAAGTAATGCAATTAAATCAACAATACAATAATGTAAAGGTCATGTGCTTCAGTTAAACCACATATTAAAAAAGATAATAAATTGAGGAAAAGAGAAATAACATTTTTTTCTCAGTTGCAGTCTTTTGGTGATTATATAATACTAAAGGCTTTAAAATTTTAAACAGCAATTAAGGAAACAAATGAAATATTTGAAGCTACTGAACTTTATTGAGTTTCATGCTTTAAAAATAATATCTACTTAAGAAGCAAAAATGAATCCAAATTAAATGCATATTGAATAATTCTATTCATAACACAAGTATGAAATGCAAAGATAAGGGCATCTGGAGTGAACTAAATGAATGGGAAAGAGTGACCATTTCAAACCTTTTTAAATTTACCCTAAGAATTTATTTTTAAAGGTTTAATTTTAATTATATATTTAAGAAGTTTTTATTCATAATTTTAAATTACTTTTTAACACAAAAAAACAGTTTGAAGGCATAAGAATAATGAATTATATTTTTATTTTAAGAAGTGCATTATTGGCCGGCGCCATGGCTTAATAGGCTAATCCTCCACCTTGCGGCACTGGCACACCGGGTTCTAGTCCCGGTTGGGGCGCCGGATTCTATCCCGGTTGCCCCTCTTCCAGGCCAGCTCTCTGCTATGGCCCGGGAAGGCAGTGGAGGATGGCCCAAGTCCTTGGGCCCTGCACCCGCATGGGAGACCAGGGGAGGCACCTGGCTCCTGGCTTCAGATCAGCGCGATGCGCCGGCCACAGTGGCTATTGGAGGGTGAACCAATGGCAAGAAGGAAGACCTTTCTCTCTGTCTCTCTCTCACTGTCCACTCTGCCTGTCAAAAAAAAAAAAAAAAGGAAGAAGAAGTGCATTATTTTACATGAAGTGTTGCAATTCTTAGTGGCAGAGTTTATAAGAAGTAGCTCCTCGGTGTAAAGTTTTGCCATGGTTAAGTGTTTCCTTACTCTTCTGCAGAAAATAAGAGGGGTTTTATAAGTTGTCAAAAAAAGAATATAAACGAAGGGTGTCTGAAAAATAATTTCAAAATTTAGGATTCACACACGACCTTTTGTTAAATCATGTTGACCTCAAATCAACACTGTCTTGGCATATCACAAGACACCACATCCTAGCAATGTCTTTAATGATAATTTACTGCAGGGTAAGATAATTTCCTCTATGCAAGAAAATGTTGGTGGTCTTCTTTGTTTTTTCCATTAAAGTGCTATTCCTATACTTTTTAAGGGAAAATGTGTGTGCAAATAATATAAAAACTTACTTTAAAAGACACTAAGGATTATATTAAATTCAATTTCAAGGATAAAATAAAAGTTTACATACATAAAATTACATTTTGTAAAACTAATCTTCATTACTGAATAAAACCAGTTATTAAACCTAAATATCTGTCACTTCATTAGAAAAAAGAGAGTTGTATTATTTTAACATCCTGAATTGAATAGTTTAATATTTACAATATCCTTTATCAATGGTATTATTTTCTTTTTTAAAGGTTAAAACCTAAATTTTAATTTTTTTTGACAGGCAGAGTGCACAGTGAGAAAGAGAGAGACAGAAAGAAAGGTCTTCCTTTTGCTGTTGGTTCACCGTCCAATGGCTGCTGCGGCCGGTGCATCGCGCTGATCTGAAGCCAGGAGCCAGGTGCTTCTCCTGGTCTCCCATGCAGGTGCAGGGCCCAAGCACTTGGGCCATCCTCCACTGCACTCCTGGGCCATAGCAGAGGGCTGGCCTGGAAGAGGAGCAACCAGGACAGAATCCGGCGCCCCGACCGGGACTAGAACCCAGTGTGCCGGCACCGCAGGCGGAGGATTAGCCTATTGAGCTGCAGCTCCAGCCCCCTAAATTTTAATTTAATTTAAAGGTTCTGCTTGATGTAAAGTTTGGTTACTGTACTTAAGAACTGTAATATAACCAAAATTATTTCTAACCTGTGGATCAGCTTCTAATATCCAAATGGTTCCAACTCCACTATCTTTCTCTTTGTCTTTCCAGCAAGGAGTCACGCGTTCTAAAAACACAGAATTCATCACCTTATAGCCTTATTGATCATTTAGCCATCTCCTTTGTGTTAGGTCATGAAATATTATTAACTAAGTATATTATAGCCTCTAGAATTACAAATCCTGTTCCTACCCAGCAACTTTCCCTTGGAATTCATGCAATTCAACTACAATTCCACTCTGCTTCTATATACTGTCCTTAGGGTTCTCACCATGATTCCTCCTTACCTGTGTGATACTCCAACCGACTTCCTGTAACCATTCATGGGTAACCCTTTCATGGACTGGATTCTCAGCTCTTTGAATACCCTGTTCCAAGGAACTTACCCTCCACTATGCTAAGCTCATGCTCTGGGTTTTTTCATCATATAAAATTACTAATTTCTGCATCCTGTTGGGTTTCCTGATGCCACTCTTGTTTCATCATAGCTTGTTCTCCACATGGTTATTAGAGAATTTTTTTGGAACTTTTCCAAATCCTGAAACCACGTGCACCAAATGCCCTCCAGAAGCCCTGGCTTCTGTGCCCTCCTCCATCTCTGGTTGTGCTCCTGTCTCCAGCCTGTGGACAGCTGATCCATCAGCCTGAAGGTTCCCTGGCCTTGTTCTATCATTCCTTTTGGTCATTGTTCAAATACTGTTCCCTCGGAAAAGTCTCCAGTTAGCATCCTATTGCTTCTGCTGCTCCTTAGTTTGCTTTATTATCTTTTTATCATTTATTGCCGTATAACTTTTTATGTACATACATATTTACATATATACAAGTATATATGCTTACGAGTTTACTGCGTGCTGCTTCCACTTGAAGAAAAATCCTCATGGGTGAGAGGGCTTTCTCTATTTCTGTGATTCACACCAGTCTATCATTAGCAGTAAGCCTGCCTAGACCAAGAAAAAGAATATGAATACAAAAAAGGGAAAGAATCCTGTCTCTTGAAAATAGCTCTTTTAGTTTACCTGTACAGCTTTCTCTCTAAAGCCCTTTGCCTTCCACGTCAGAAATTCAGTGCATGTGTTTGCCAAATTCATAGGGCCCAATATATGTAGCTAGATTCATGGCATAACATTTCAATAACATTGCTGCAGATACCAGAGTCCCCCTATTGTATGTACAAGCTGAAACCTAATCTTGGGAGTCTGTGTTGTGGCTAGTAGGCTAAGCCTCCGACTGCAGAGCTGGCATCCCATTTGGGTGCCGGTTTGTGTCTTGGCTGCTCCTTTTCCAAACCAACATCTTTGCTTATGGCCTGGGAAAGTAGTGGAAGATGGCCCAAGTGCTTGGGCCCCTACACTCACATGGGAGATCTGGAAGAAACTCCTGGTTCCTGTCTTTGGAGCATATCAGCTTGGGCCGTTGAGGCCATTTTGGGAGTGAACCAGTGAATGAAGACTTTTCTCTCCCTCTCTGTAACTCTACTTCTCAAATAAATCAATAAAATCTTTTTAAAATATTAATCTTGGTTTTACTTTATAAGCTACATTCTCCACAATTGTATCCATACCACTCATTGCTGTTTTAAAGACAAAGAAAACAGGCCGGCGCCGTGGCTCAACAGGCTAATCCTCCGCCTTGCGGCGCCAGCACACCGGGTTCTAGTCCCGGTCGGGGCACCGATCCTGTCCCGGTTGCCCCTCTTCCAGGCCAGCTCTCTGCTGTGGCCAGGGAGTGCAGTGGAGGATGGCCCAAGTGCTTGGGCCCTGCACCCTCATGGGAGACCAGGAGAAGCACCTGGCTCCTGCCACCGGATCAGCGCAGTGCGCTGGCCGCAGCAGCCATTGGACGGTGAACCAACAGCAAAAGGAAGACCTTTCTCTCTGTCTCTCTCTCACTGTCCACTCTGCCTGTCAAAAATAAAAAAAAAAAAAGACAAAGAAAACAAAGCAAATTTTATTATTCTAAATATTTAAGTAATAGAATTGACAAAACTGGATGAAAGGTAAAATCTAGGGTGACGCTCACACAGAAAATGACTGGCACCCTAATGCGACCAGATGCGTGTGGCACTCTAGAATACAAAGGAAAGGGAAAGGATCAGGAGTAGTGGAAGAGGAACTCACCAATTTGAGTTGGTCATGTGAATTTTTCGTTTGACTTCTAGACATTCAACCAGTATTATTAGGATAGCATTTATAAATGTGGGGAATTAACAATCTATGGATGTCTATTACAGATATGAACAAGTATAAGATTGTATAGACTGGGAGGGTAGAGTTAGAAGGGCAAATGCTTGATGTTCCTTGAGGTTCCAATATGTAGAGACATGGAAGAGGAACATGAGAAAAGTTACTGTTCAGAAGCCAGTGTGAAATGATAGCGTCAAGAAGAGAGAATACAAACATCACATACTGATAAGTGGTCAGTTTAGATGACACTTGCAAAGGGTCCATTGGATTCAGTGATATGGATGTCATTGATGTCCTCAGAGAAAGCCCTTTCAAGAAATGGTGCAGGAAGACACCAGAATAGAGTGTATTAAAAATTGAGTTAGGGGTCAGCAAACAGAGGCATCAAGTACCATGTACCGCAGAAAAGGTAATTTTCAGGACCTCAATCAACACTGGAGTTTTTGACTTTGTGTAAAAGGAGTGACCCCTCTGATGTTCATGTGAGGAGAGGCTTTTCCAGATGAAGGTAGATTTGCAGGTCTGACTGCTGCACAATGGGGATATTCCTCTCTATTAACTTTAATTTTCAAGGAAAAAGAGAACAATTTGTCCTCAGGAGAGCAAGGGGAAAGATGCCTGGAAGTGGGCGTGGGATGCTAGTTTAGAAGAGAATGAAAAGGCTTTTCCTACTTATATGGCGAAAAGGCCAGTTGACAAGGGTTTCACAGAAGGACTGCAATGTAGAGCTGACAGTCCATGTCTATCCATCTTTATGGCCACCCACCTAGTCTAAGTGACCACATCTTGCCAGTATGACAGTGACTAATGGGTCTTTCTGTACAGTCCTTGCTATCTAGTTTTATTTAGTATAGCCAGGAGATATATGCAAAACCTAAATCTGATATCCTCGTTACCCTCTGTTTAAAAGCCTTAGCTATTTCCTATTGTCTTTAAGATAAAGAACAAAGTCTTAATGCCCATAGCATGATCATATAATGTATCATCTAAACCAGGAAAGTTTTGAGATTGGAATAACTATTGATAATTGTACTGGGAAAGCTAAATATAAACCAATATTGCTGTGGGCAAAACAGAATTGAGTATAACCCTAATAGATCTTATTTGATTTAACATTTTCAATCTTCTTTTACATCACATTATTCTCATCTTCTTCTTATCCAGATAAGTAATCCTTTCAGTTTTGTTCCATGCAGTCTTCCTTCTCCCTCTAGGCATTTGCACTTGTTATTCCAGTCACACAAATCTTGTCATCTCATACCCTCCCACCACTTGCTGCAGAAACACACTACAGGTTAAGTTTTTAAAAACATAAATTTATCTTGGTGAATAGTTGCACTGCAGGAAAATGTAGGTGAGTGATCAACAGTCAAGGCTTGGACCACCACTCATACGTATCTTAACTCATAGAAAGACAGATTTTGATCAACGTGGACATATAACCAAGACTCTCTCCCATATTTCTTTGTTGCCCAGGAAGCAATATGAGGTAGAGCAAAGTTGAGTGATGATAGAGAAAAAGGACTATGAGGTTGTAAGCTAGTAAGCAACAAAATGGTTCACAGAAATTCTGATAATATGCTTTGAGAGAGGCCATGGCATTTGTCCAGTAAAATATTCAGGTTTATAAAATATCTATTACTGAGATGGGGAGTAAAGTCCAGATCTTTTAAAGGATAACATTATTTGTCTGAGGTAGTAATGCATTGTGAAGCAAGACTGTTTAACTTTTTTCATATATATAAGAAGTTCAATTAATTATGGAACATCTGGGTTTCTCATCTCCTTCACAGCTTGGTCAAATTTTAATTCAAAAGTGACTGCCACCTGCTCCAAGAAGCCTTCTTTCTAACTGTTCCTCCACATTCACTATCCATTTTCACAGTAATATGCACATTTTCACTGTAGTTCCATTTTTATTTTAAAAATGCTGTTGTAAATATTCCAACGGAATTTTTTGTGACATAGAACATAAGGTCAGTAAGAATTGGGACCCTATTCCTCTCTTTACTATTGTATACCCAATCATTACCATGGAGTTTTGCATATAATGTCAACTTACTATTTGTGGAATAAGTAAGTGAATAAATGTAGCAATATGCCAGGCTAATCTTTCATATTTTAATGTCCGTTTTGATATAATGCCAATGACATATTATTCTACACTTTACTTCATGATCATGTATGAACATCATGAAGGGAAATGATCTTTGTTTTTTATAAACACAACATTTTTATAACAAAGATAATGAAATTATAGTAACTACCAAAATAAACGTAAAATAAATTGAACATTTATTATTTCTCCTAATAACATTACCTTAACCGGAATCTAAAATAAAACATATGTTCTATCTTTTCTTTGAGAGTATACTTCCAATCATATCATGGTGGCTTAAAATGTGTGTGCTAGATAAAAATATCTTGCTTCTATGAAATAGAATAAGGTAGAATTGATTGGGTACGACCTTTTTTTTGAGACTTATTTACAGACTTATTAGTACTTTATTAGATTTGTATACATGTGCATAAATTCTAAATTCTTTTGCATTTGCAACAATTATATTTTATTTTTTGCTTTCAAACTTTATTTTTTTAAATCAATGTATAGCATTTTATTTATTTAGTGTGTACAATATATAATAGTTTGAAATATATATATATTCATACTATGGAATGACTAAGGCTAATTGATTTACATATGCATACTTAACACAGTATCATTTTTATGGTGAAAAAATTTACAAGTACTCTGTGCATTTGTCAAGAATATAACTTTTTTTTTTTACTTGACAGAGTTAGACAGTAAGAGAGAGAGAGGCAGAGAGAAAGGTCTTCCTTTCGTTGGATCACCCCCTAAATGGCTGCTACGGCCAGCGCCCCGCGCCAATCCGAAGCCAGGAGCCAGGTGCTTCCTCCTGGTCTCCCATGCGGGTGCAGGGCCCAAGCACTTGGGCCATCCTCCATTGTCTTCCCGGGCCACAGCAGAGAGCTGGACTGGAAGAGGAGCAACCGGGACTAGAACCCGGTGCCCATATGGGATGCCAGCACTGCAGGCGGAGGATTAACCAAGTGGCCACGGTGCCGGCCCAAGAATATAACATATTACTAACTGTAGGAATCATATAGTAGAACAGATCTCTTGAGTTTATTCTATCTGAAATTTTGTATGTTTTAGCCCATATCTTCCCAACACTCCTACCTCCAACCACCCCAGCCCCTGGCAACCACTTTTTTATTCTCTAATCTGTGAGATCAACTTTACCTGGAGGACATTATATTAAGCAAAATAAGCCAGGCAATGAAAGACAAGTATGGCATAATTTCACCCATACATAGATCTAAGATGATGGCATGTGACTTCTAAGAGCATATGGCATCTTCCTTGTCCCTCTCTCTTGAGTTGTAATTCTAGAGACTCCAGCTGCCATGTTTTGAGGATGACCAAGCCTCGTTATGGAGAGATTCACAAAAAGGCAACAGAAATGCCTGCCAATAGCCAGTGAGAAACGAAGTTTTGTGAACAATTATTGAGTGAATCTTCTTGATAGAAGATCTTTCAGGCCCATTCAAGCCCTCAAAAAACTGCAGTCCTAGAAAACCAATTTTTTTCTTTGAAAATGCCATTTTGACCATTCTGAAACACCAGCTAGAGGCCAGACAGTCCCACTTCTTCAGCAGCTGACAAAGTCCACATCTGAACCCTCTCCCTTACTGGGCTCTCCCACTCTGGGCCACTCTCCAACCACTCCAGAAATCCAGGGCCACACACCAGCAGATAAGGGACAGCCCAAATGGTCAGAGCCCATTGGACTTATTCAAGGCTCAGGCCTGCTGACCCTGCCTCTCCTCTTCTCCTGGCCTACAGCTCTCCTTTCTCCCTCTGCCTTGTGACCTTGACCTGTTGTTTCTCTTGATAGTGCCATGTGGTCTGCTGTGTTCTCTTGAGAAAGCTATGAACAGAACAAAACTGTAAAATGCCTCCCAGTTTCTCTCTCTAGATGTACATATGGCCTCATCATACTCCTCACCAGTAACAACCTCCTGAGAGACCTAGGCCAGGACTATGCTGCTCAGCTGCTCCGATTGTTAACCTCTGAAATCTTATGAAAGTAAATATTCATTTGTTTTCAGCACCAAGTGTGGGGATAATTTGTTTTGTGGCAATAGATAACTAATATAAAGCTCACATGCTTTGAAATTGGCCTGGCCACTATTTTTCTCCCTGTCTTTGAATTTCATATGTAATATGTATATGTGAAGTACATATCGTATCTCATATATAACACATTTATATGATACGTGTGTATGTCTGTGTATATTCTAGAAAGAAATACATACCTAGAAGGAGAATTTTACTTATAAATCAGAGAAAATTATGTAAATTATATCTTTTGAAATCATTCATCCACACATATGCTTCACAGATTTTTTTTCGATCCAAAACATTTGACCTTGATTTGATTCCACTATGGTTTAAGTCAATGAGTTAACCAAGTGGAAAGTATGTGTGCAAAATTCTGGCTGCGACTGATGGAAAGACAAAAGAAGGAGAATGCACAAATTCGGTCCAATTTCAAGGGCAGAATGGTTTAATTAGCTCATTCCCAAACTTTTATTGGTAAACTGGATAAAAATGCAAATTTCATGCCCAGATCAAGTTACTGCTTCAAACAGAATCCCTGATGTAGATAAACACTTAGTTTTTGTAAGCTGCTGAAACAAATTTGGTGCAAATGGATCCTAGAAAAATCTTTGGAAAATTCTTCCAGCTTAAAAGAACATAGAATAATTATTCTACTAGAGTTTTTCTTAATATTAGGAGAAGCAAATCTGAAACACCTGTCATCCGATATACTTATAGACACCTAGTGTCATCAACAACGTAGACAAGGCTGTGAGTGGGCAGAAAAAAATTGGGTTGTGGTTCCTATTGCTTTTCTACTTCTTTCACCCTGTCCTTATAAGTGTACTTCCCTGGATTCTTCACCAGTAAAAGAAGTAATTGTACTAGATAATACCTTAAAATATTCTTCTTGAAAATTAGACAAATTAAAAAATCAACTTGTTAGATACCAGTATCCATGAACTATTTTTATCACACTACTTAAGACATGACATTTTCTATCCTGAATTTGTTTTAGTTTTTAAATACACAAAATTACTATAATCATGTCATTCACATGATTGTTAAAATGATTAAATGACACAAACATGTAAAATATTTTTTTTTAATATAAAGAGCTCTCTTTCAGCAATTCCCAAAGCTCTGTGCTAGGAAATTTACCTGCTTCTTGTCACTTAAGCTTCCCAACTACTCTATGTAGTTAGGAATATTATAACCTCATTTGACAGATGAGGACATCTTTGCTCAGATAAGTTAAGCAACCTCTGTCTCAGTGTCTCATAGCAATTTACACAGAGTTTCAGAGCTTGGATACCAACTCAGAATTGTCTCACTTCTAATCCAGGTAAATGCATAAACCTGTGATATCTGAAACAGAAAAGGGCCTAGGATGGCACTTGAATGGTTCGCTGCACCTAAAACTATTACAGGAAGGAAAACACTCTTTGTGCTCTACTCTGGTATTTCCAAAACTTCTCTGGTGATAAGAATCACTTTAAGGATCTGCTAAGAATATGAAATTATAGATTTCATTCTAGACTCCTTAAATCTGCATTTTCAGCTCAGGGGATTATTAAGAGCTGCTGTCATTTGTATCGTTATGGGATTTTGGGAAACACGATTCTGTCCATATCTTTCTACTTACTATACTTAGCAAGGTTACCAATGAAGATGATTTTCATCTTGCATTTGGATTTGATTGAATCTCATGACAGAAAGCTCTGACCTGTGATGAGGCAGACGGCACCAGTAAGACCCTATTCTTTCATACCGAACCTTCTCAATGGCCTGCTTTGTGGCCAGCTGTGGGGAAAACAGCTCAGTCCCATTCCCGATTGCTCAGAGATAAACAGCTGAACTATCAGTTGTTTCTGAGTTCTCTCACTGTCTACAGGAAGTTTGGCTAGCTGTGCTGGAAACTCTGGAAGCAGATCAGCAAAAGAGGTTCTAGGATTCCTTTCTGTAGTAGTCAGCCAGCTTGCTTTGCACCTGGCTGAGCTCCAGGATTGTAACAGAAGGGGTACATTTCCAGAAAAAAAAAAAAAAAAGAATGCAAACATTCTATCTATTTTCCTAGCTCTTGAGTCATTACAATTCTCCAGGCTTCATCAATTTAAATGTGCTTTTGAAAATAATGGACATCAAGATACAGCTGATCCTTCAAAGCCATTTAAATGAAGTAGTGATTAAACTACAGAAAAAAAGAAGTAATAATTCATGCCTTTTATGTCGTTTCTATCCACAAGATTATAAGCTGCATTTAGCTAGGACTTTTTTTTTTTTTTTTTTTTGCTTAAGTCCTAGTGTCTAGCACTGTGCATTACTGACTATTCAGTGAATATTTATTGAATAAATTGTGAAAATTAAATTTAATACACTTCTACAGATACTAATCTGATTATTTGAATGTATCATCAGTCTTCATACCAGTCTGAGAAGGGTTATAGTAATAGATGACTTGAAAGAAGGGAAGGTGTTTTTCTACTCAGTATTAAAATAAGGGCACAGTTGGGTTAAAGTAGGCAAAGTTATGAAATTTATTTTTATAATCAAAATCCTGAAGTTTCTGGATATATTTTATTTACCCCTCAAAAATTTTTCCAAAAAAATCGAAGGCATAAGTAAAATTAGATAATGTCCTGTAGAAGCTGATATTTCGATCTATCATCAGACTATAAGGCTATCTAGGCCCTTACATTCCACATGTCAATAATTATTTGTCTGTCTTCACTCACACATTATATAGTGGGACAGGACAGTACCATGGGAAGTGTTTACATAGTTTGGAAGGTTGCAGAGGGAGCCCTCTGAACAGTCTTCTGCACATAACACATGCTTAACAAGTTTCAGCTATTATCATTAGAAGTAGAGCATCAACATCATCATCATTACGATAACTGCCTACCAAAACCACATAGTCCTGTGACTGGAGACCTCTGAAGAAAATGTTATACTGTCTTTCTCCCTCCTTGACTGTTTTCTCTATAGTGGTAATACCTAACAGAACCTTCTGCAACAAAGGGAATACTCTATAGCTATGCTATTTGATATGACAAATGCTAACCACAAATGAATATTGGATATTGGAAATGTGGATGGTACAACTAAGAAATCTATTTTAAATTTTATTTAATTAGATTGTATTTTAATTTACAAGGCTAGTGGCCACTTTCATGGATAGCACAGCCTTACTGGCTTCATTAGAGCACATTTTTCCCTTCTCTCTTGATCAAATTCTGCTCTATGGATATGAGAGTAATTTATGTTCCATTCCAAGTAGCTAGCAATGTTCTTATGTTCTGTGTTCTTTCCACAGACTGGACAATTCATACATTCTCACAGTTCTTGAGGAAGGGAAGTCCAAGATCAACATGCCAACAGATTTAGTGCCTGATAAGAACTTGCTTCAACTCCAAATGGTGGAAGGGGTAGAAAAACAGGAGAATGTTTTGTCTTCACATGGCAGAAGAAGGTGTCTCCTCCATCCTGCCACAGTTCATATGTTGGAAAATTAATCCCCAATGTAACAATGTTGGGAGATGGGGACTAATGTGAGGTGTTTAAGTCATGAGGGCTTTATGTTAATGCATTGATTAATGCTGTTATAAATAGGGGTTTGGGAGTAAATTATACCCCCCCGACACACACATGCAAACACACACGTGCATGCTCCAGTGGTCTCTCTATTCCTCTCTCTACTTTCCTTCACTCTGCTACTCTTCTGTCCCACGAGGGCATATCTTTCCTGCCTTCTGCAGGAGGCAGCCTTCAGACATCATCTTGGAAACAAGAGACTGGACCTTGGACTTCCCAGCCTTCAGAACTGTGAGAACATAAATTTCCAATCCTGATAAATTACCCACTGTACTCTGTTATAAAAGCACAGAACTGTCTGAAACAGGAGGACAAGGGACCAAGGCCCTCACTTCATCCTCTTGACTTATGACACTCATGACAACCAATTCCCACAGTCCCCCATCATTTAATGCTATCATATTGGGTATTGGGTTTAAATATATGGATTACTGAGGGATCTATGCATTTAAACCATTGCAGCTGGCTCTTGATTAAACTGCAAATAGATAATTGGGTATAATTCAAGACTTTACTTGAACTACCAACAATCTTCACAGAATCAACTACAAGAGTCAGTAGGCTAGGTCAGCGGTTTTCACTAGCAGTACTTTGGACTTTCTGGGTAGGATAATTGTTTGGTTAGGGGAATTCTTGGTGTTGTTCTTTGTACTGTAGGATATTTGGCAGCATTCATGGCCTGTAGTCAACTAGATATAAGCATTCTCCCCTACTGTAGACCAGTTGTGAAAATCAAAAATCCTCCAGAATTGTCAAGTGTGCCCTGCAGGTTACAACTACCCTGAGCTGAGAACCACTGGAATAAGGAGGAAGAGCTCTGGAGAATCCATCTCATGATCCCTTTATTAGGTTCATATTGTTTAAATTTTTCTTCCACTGCAAAAGCAAAACTGTATGCAAGTAGATCTAGTAGCAGTAAAGTTTCTCCTTTCTAAACACTAAGATTTAGCAGACCTATGGGGAAATTCCTTTCCTCAGAATTTGGCTTTGGTGTCTTTGAGTTTTCTTAAAATCCAGTTATGGTTATACTGACTCTTATATAGATGAATACACAAATCGAAGAAACACTCAGCCACCTCTTCATTAGTAACTCTACAGGCAAAATCCCCATCATTTTGAGATGTTCTGCATTCAAAGCAGTTTCAAAAAGAGCAGTTTGAGATTCTACTGCCTCCTCTAAATCTGTGGTTTTGTCCTTATTATTGATGTGGCCTATTATTGCTGGCCAATTGTGCTATAAAAGATGCAGCTTAAGTTTCATGTCTGTTTCTAAACAGTCATGACTGCTATATTCCTACTCTAGGGGGCAAACTCTAGATCTGATATTGCCAAAGGACCTATGTCCTATACATCTGATCCCAGTAGTGACTCAAGATATCTGCATCTGAGTTCTCACAGTCAAAGCCATATCAAAGAAGGGCTATGCTAAGAGAAGAAAAACAAAGCCATCAGATTCAAATACCTGTGCTGGGTACAAGCCCATGCATTGGAGAGCTGTGCATGGCCAACTGCTAAAATGTGAATTTAAGGCTCCTGGGTATCTTCGCCCCAATTATCCAGAGTTAACCAGAAAAACAGATCATGGAAAAACGAGACTGCAGTCCAGACACTTTATGTACTGTCTTGTTTTACTGCTTGCAGTTTATTGTTCTGGAAGACAATGTAGTATTTTCTTTATGTTCTAAGGCTCAAAACTTGAATTTGCCTATCTTAAGACAAAATTCCGGCAGAAATTCTGTTTAAAATATTGGCCATATTCCCAGTCTTACGTGTCACTTGAATTAAGTCACCCCAAGACACAGCTCTAACTACAGTTTGTATGGTAACAAGCTTCTCTGCAGCTGTTAGGGGAAAATCACAGTGTGACTTTGCTCAGAATTTGGCAACACACTTTATACCTTTATGACTTTTCTCTTATGCTATAGATTGGGTTGATATTTCATGTTTAACATTCAACACAAAGTGCTAGGCTCTGGGACTGATACTGAGGAATCTTAAAAGGAGGAGGAATAATGGGAGGGAGAAAGAAAGAGAGAGAGAGAGATAGAGGGAGAGAGAGAGAGAGAGATTCTCAATATGGATGGAGGGAAAGAGGGGGTAATTCTTCTTTCCTGGAGAATTTATTCCCGAAACCACTGTCTCTAAGTAGGTGGCTGGGAGTAGCTTGAAAAATATGCAAATAAAGAAAACAGATTTTCATAAGTGCATTGAAATCAATGAGCAAAATCTCATGTAGATTTAAAATCTTCTTATATTGAGGGAAATCCCCAGAGCAATTGGCTGTACTATTCTTCACTTGCATTAAAATAAGAAACTGCTCCAGGATTCTGAATTGAGCAGCTGTTGGTATAAATGTCTCCTGCCACACTCATAAAGGTTTTTAATGTACAATAATATAGTGTGTAGCTCTTTCCTTCTATGGTCAGATGCATTATTTATAATTAACTAACTTTGTGCCATCTTCACATGTGGAAAAACAATAATTGGAGCGATCCATTTTTAGTTCACAGGAAACAAGGCTCTCCTCATTTTATTAGTGCCGTTTACCTACCATCCTTTCTGCCAGTGATTTGGGTTGTTCAGCTGTGGCTCCCTGCTTTATTTTCACACTCTCATATTTCACAACTGTGAGAAGATGCTCGTTCAACATGAATTAGCCTGAGAGTGCCTCAGAGAATGCTGAGGGGTTAGCTGCAGCCCCATAGCTTCCATGCAAACACCTGGGGCAGAATTGAAAGAACAGTATGTCTGTACCCGAATTCGCTCATCTGTAAACTGGAAATGATCATTTGGATGTTAAGAAATTTGAAAAAATGATTATTGGATGAAAGTTAAAATACTAGCTTCACAGATTGATCTTGCCCTCTCAATCTGCCTCACTTTGGAGCCTCAGGAGAAGTGACCTTACCCACACACTTTGTTCTGAGACAGAGTCTGCATATTTACTAACACTCTTTCCTAAGCTCCTCTCTGCAGAGAATGTAGAAATATCTGAAGTTGGGCTCCCTTTTCCTCCAACTCTACTATCCCATATTTGGGTCATCTTTCTCCATCATGGACCACATAGAGGGACAATAGAGATGTTTACTGGAAGATGTGTTTCTGCAGATCAGAGGAGCACATTTGTCTTACAATAAATTTCAAAGAAGGAGGCAAGGCTCTATGACAAGCAGATTGTAAATGTTTCAACTCGTATCCATCCCAGATAGAGCAGTGACCCAAACTCCCATCACTTGAAAGAGCTTTAAACAGAGTACTGGAGTCAAGCATATGAAATAGTACACATAACACAAACAACATAAGGACTGAATATAGGTGCACATAATACAGTGCTGGAGTAATACATCCTGGCTGTGGAAGCTCAGTAGGTATTTACTGAGGCATTTACACATCTGAGCTGAGATGCGGTGATAAGAGAAATTCAATAGCAAGAAAACATTTAACTGGTAAGTAGAGGTGGCGGATATAGCACTCGGTGAAAGAAGCAAGGCAATAGGCATTTTTGCAGAAGCTAAAGAAAGCTTGATCATCTGAACTGGGATAAGATTCTCAACCTTACAACACAGAGTGACAAGGAGGTGGGGGTTACATTTTCATCTTCAAGTTAAATGACCTGAACTTTATTCTGCACACAACAGTCTACTACTTGATTTTTACCGGGAGTTGATCCAAGCTCTCAGCTCGGCCCTGACTTTTAAATGGATTCATCTGTCCACAATAACAATATAGAATAGAACCAGAGGAGACAGAGGCGCTAATGGTCCTCAGCTGCGGCTGGGACTGTGCATGTGGGACGCTTCCTGTTTCACTGGACTCTCGTCTGTGCCAAGTTATTATCTGTGGGAGCTGAGGTCACACTTGGGTTCCAGACAGGGGTGAGAAGTCCCGCGTGTGGAATACAGCAGGGCCCACTGCCGTCAGACTCCTCAGACCTGCCGGTCCCATACGTTCACCCACAAAGCCGACAGATGTTTTTCCCTTTCACCTTAACAACTGGGCTACTTCGCAGACATGGATCCGGGTGCTTTGCTTTTCCATACGACAGGCGACAGGCTCCTCAGCCAGGCGGCCTCTCGCCCCAGCGGTTCCCTCAGGGGTGACTCCTGTCACCCCACGGCGCCATTCCCGGCCCGGGGAACGTTGTCCTTGCCCCCATCCTCAGAGGTCTGAGCGTCAGCCCAGCGAGACTTCAGGATTTCTGACTCCCAACCACCACGCCTCCAGCTGCCCGCCCCGGAGCGCGCGGCCGCCGCAGCAGCCTCGAACCCGCGCCTGGAGCCTCCCTAGGATTCTGGAGAGGAGGTGCTGGCCCCACCCCCGGCCCCGCCCCGGCCCCGCCCCCGCCCGCCGGCCCGCGCGCCACCGTCGCCCGGCCGCTCCCGAGGCCCCGCCCCGGCCCCGCCCCCGCCCGCCGGCCCGCGCGTCACCGTCGCCAGGCCTCCCCAGGCCCCGCCCCCGGCCCCGCCCCCGCCCGCCGGCCCGCGTCGCGGTCTCTCGCCCTCCCCGGGCCGCGCGGCCGGAGCTGGCTCTGAGGAGCGGCTGCCGCGGCGGGCTCCGGGCCTGGAGACGCGGACGCCGCACCGGACCCGGCGCTCCGGAGAGCGCCCGCCTCGGCGGCTCAGCCGCTCGCGGCCCGGCCCGCCTTCCCGCGGGCGTCCGGCGTTGCCCGAGGGCGGGCGTGTCCGCGGGGCGCGGGGCCCCAGCCGACGAGGGCGAGCGAGCGCGGGGCCGCCGCCGGTGGGAGCGCGGGGGGCGCCGCCGCGGCCGCCGAGAGCCGCGCGGGCAGCGCCGGGCCCGGCCCCAGGGCTGAGCGCTGTCCGCGAACTGCCCACGTCCGCCTCCGGGGCCCCGCGCGGCCGAGACCCCGTCGGAGCTGCCTGAGGTAAGCGCACCTGGCCGGTCCGGGGTCCCTCGGCCCGAGCCGCAGCCTCCGAGGCGGGGAGCGGGGGGCGGGCACCGGGGCCGGCCCGTTCGTAGCAGCCGAGTAGAAAAATGCAACAGGCAGGGCGGGTCAGGAAACTCCTGGCGGTGATGTTTCCTCCGGAGAGGAGACTTGTCCAACACTGAAACTTGGTTAGCGTCTTCCAGCCAGGACCGGCGAGGCGAGGACGCCGTCTCCGTCTGGGCGAGCGCGCCCTCTGGCGGCCGCCGCTGGCACGACGCCCAGGCCACAGGTGAGAGGCGGGCGCACCGTCGCTAGTTCTCTCTGCAGCCTTCAGCCAGAGTGGGGAAAAAGGCCAAAATGCTGTTACATTTTTGGCCGTGGGTCCTTTGTAACCGTCTTAACAAGGGAGATGGCAGGACTCATCTTTGTGCTCATTGCATCTGGGTAAAAATCTGTTTGAGTAAAGCAAACCACAGTTAAAATACAAAAACATCTCGTAGTTACTTGTCTAACATTCACTGGGATCCAAATTTCTGTGTGAAAGTGTAAGAACAATTCACTTGAGCTTGGTTAGATTGTGTACAATATTATACTTTATTGTGATTTCTAAAATTTCTATTAAATGAATATAGAATATTTAAATGATCAGTTTACTTTCACTCCCAGCATACTTGTGGCCTCAAAGAATTTGTTTTGTTTTTTCTTTTTTTGCACCAGAAAGGACTATCATGAAAAAGGAACAGAAAAGAACTGCCTCTATTGGTGAAAGGGGAGTTTTCTTTCCCAATTGGTGGTTACTTCATGATTGGAAGAGAAGTACCTAGGTGGCTGAAGATAATACATTTTTATATTTGTTCTAGTGAAGCTGATCAAAGAAGATGTAAAAATACTGTTTCTGTCATAATAGGCTGCTGAGTAAGAAAGCCTGAAAAAAGCCAGATTTTAAATGACGTCAGATACTTTGATTTTTTTTTTTAAACCAAGTGGGACTTCGAACACTTGTTGAGGATGTTTTCTCTTAAAAATGGAAGAAGAAAACGTTTACAAAGCATGAATTATAAGAAGTTGAGAGAAGAAGCAGCTGTGTCCACTCACTCAAAGAATGTCAGTACTTCAGTACTTCTGTCTTCTTTGGGAAGACATATAAATGTACCATACATGTGAGTTTATCACCAATGATCGTTTCCTATGCTAAGGATGACTTTTAATTTGAATTTTGGAGTGTTTTCTTTTCTCTTTTTTACAATGTGTGTTTTGACTTTTCCTGTTTAATAGATTTATATAAAGGAAGTAAATTCTGAATTCAGAGTACTTTTTATTTTTTTTACTATACCACTGTTTCCTGTGTGTTACAGAAAAATTAGAGGTTTTAACATTTCTTAAAGTTTTATTGGAAGGAAGACTGTGCCAAGGACACAGATAGACAGTGTAAGTTTTTTATTTTTTTTCTCTTTGCCAACTATACTTGCTTTGAATGAGCCGACTATCAGCTGGATTTCACAGTATATAAGATTTACAATCTTTGTTTTATCAAGGCCTTTAATGTATGTTTTATACTAACCAGATGGGAAGCACACTGAGCACCGTGTTTGACATGTTTGCCTAAGGAAGGGAACTCCCCGATGGATCATGGCGTTAATGTTTATAGGACATTTCCTATTTTTAGCATTAGTGATGTTTGGTTTCTCTACTCTTGAGGAATCAGTGAGTAATTACTCTGAATGGGCAGTTTTCACAGATGATATAAATCAGTTTAAGACACAAAAAGTACAAGATTTCAAGGCCAACCAAAAGCTGAAGAAAAGTATGCTCCATCCAAGTTTGTATTTTGATGCTGGAGAAATCCACTCAATGAGACAAAAGTCTCACACAAGCCATTTGCATCTTTTCAGAGCTATCAGAAGTGCAGTGATGGTTATGCTGTCCAACCCGACATACTACCTACCTCCACCCAAGCATGCTGATTTTGCTGCCAAGTGGAATGAAATTTATGGTAATAATCTGCCTCCTTTAGCATTGTACTGTTTGTTAAGCCCAGAAGACAAAGTTGCCTTTGAATTTGTCTTGGAATATATGGACAGGATGGTTGGCTACAAAGACTGGCTAGTTGAGAATGCGCCAGGGGATGAGGTTCCAGTTGGGCATTCCTTAACAGGTTTTGCCACTGCCTTTGACTTTTTATATAACTTATTAGATAATCATCGAAGACAAATATATCTGGAAAAAATATGGATTATTACTGAGGAAATGTATGAATATTCCAAGGTCCGCTCGTGGGGCAAGCAACTTCTCCATAACCATCAAGCTACAAATATGATAGCATTACTCACAGGAGCCTTGGTCACGGGGGTAGAAAAAGGTTCTAAAGCAAATATATGGAAACAAGTTGTAGTGGATGTGATGGAAAAGACAATGTTTCTATTGAATCATGTTGTTGATGGTTCTTTGGATGAAGGTGTGGCATATGGGAGCTACACAGCTAAATCAGTCACACAGTATGTTTTTCTGGCTCAGCGCCATTTTAATATCAATAACTTAGATAATAACTGGTTAAAAATGCACTTTTGGTTTTATTATGCCACTCTTTTACCAGGTTTCCAAAGAACTGTAGGTATAGCAGATTCCAATTATAATTGGTTTTATGGTCCAGAGAGCCAGCTTGTTTTCTTGGATAAGTTCATCTTAAAAAATGGAGCTGGAAATTGGTTAGCTCAGCAAATTAGGAAGCACAGACCTAAAGATGGACCAATGGTTCCTTCCACTGCCCAAAGATGGAGTACTCTTCATACTGAGTACATCTGGTATGATCCCCAGCTCACCCCACAGCCTCCTGCTGAATATGGTACTGCAAAAATGCATACATTCCCTAATTGGGGTGTTGTCACCTATGGAGCTGGGTTGCCAAACACCCAGACCAATACCTTTGTTTCTTTTAAATCTGGGAAGCTGGGGGGACGAGCTGTGTATGATATAGTTCACTTTCAGCCTTATTCCTGGATTGATGGGTGGAGAAGCTTTAACCCAGGACATGAGCATCCAGATCAGAACTCATTTACTTTTGCTCCCAATGGGCAGGTATTTGTTTCTGAGGCTCTCTATGGCCCCAAATTGAGCCACCTTAACAATGTATTGGTATTTGCACCATCACCCTCAAGCCAGTGTAACAAGCCCTGGGAAGGCCAGCTGGGAGAGTGTGCACAGTGGCTCAAGTGGACTGGTGAGGAGGTTGGTGATGCAGCTGGGGAAATCATCACTGCCTCTCAACATGGAGAAATGATATTTGTGAGTGGGGAAGCAGTGTCTGCTTATTCTTCAGCAATGAGACTGAAAAGTGTTTATCGTGCTTTACTTCTCTTAAATTCTCAAACTCTGCTAGTTGTTGATCACATTGAGAGGCAAGAAGATTCCCCAATAAATTCTGTCAGTGCCTTCTTTCATAATTTGGATATTGATTTTAAATACATCCCATATAAATTTAAGAATAGTTACAATGGTGCCATGATGGATGTGTGGGATGCACACTACAAAATGTTTTGGTTTGATCATCATGGCAATAGCCCCACAGCTAGTATACAGGAAGCAGAACAAGCTGCTGAATTTAAGAAACGGTGGACTCAATTTGTAAATGTTACATTTCAAATGGAATCCACAATCACAAGAATTGCTTATATCTTTTATGGGCCTTATGTCAATGTTTCAGGTTGCAGATTCATTGATAACTCCAATTCTGGACTTCAGATTTCCCTCTCTGTGAATAATAGTGAACATGTTGTTTCCATTGTGACTGACTACCATAACCTGAAGACCAGATTCAATTACCTGGGATTTGGTGGTTTTGCCAATGTGGCTGATGAAGGCCAAATAACCCGATTTGGTTTGGGCACTCAAGCAATAGTAAAACCTGTGAGACATGATAGAGTTATTTTCCCTTTTGGATTTAAATTTAATATAGCAGTTGGATTTATTTTGTGTATTAGTTTGGTGATTTTAACTTTTCAATGGCGGTTTTACCTTTCTTTTAGAAAGCTAATGCGATGGATATTAATACTTGTTATTGCCTTGTGGTTTATTGAGCTTCTTGATGTGTGGAGCACTTGCACTCAACCAATCTGTGCAAAATGGACAAGGGCAGAGGCTGAGGCAAGCAAGAAGGCTTTATCTCCTGAAGGGTACCACGTGGATCTTCCTGATGTTGTCATTACCTCACTTCCTGGTTCAGGAGCTGAAATTCTCAAACAACTTTTTTTCAACAGTAGTGATTTTCTCTACATCAGGATTCCTACAGCCTACATTGATATCCCTGAAACTGAATTTGAAATTGACTCATTTGTAGATGCCTGTGAATGGAAAGTGTCAGATATCCGCAGTGGGCATTTTCGATTACTGCGAGGTTGGTTGCAGTCTTTGGTCCGGGACACAAAACTACATTTGCAAAATATTCATCTCCATGAACCCAGTAAGAGTAAACTGGCACAATATTTTACAGCGAATAAAGAAAAGAAAAGAAAATTGAAAAGGAAAGAGTCTTTGCTAGAACAAAGAAGTAGAATGAAAGGCGCCTTTGACAGAGATGCTGAATACATTAGGGCTTTGAGGAGACACCTGGTATATTACCCAAGTGCACGTCCTGTGCTTAGTTTAAACAGTGGGAGCTGGACTTTAAAGCTTCATTTTTTTCAGGAAGTTTTAGGTACTTCGATGAGGGCATTGTATGTGGTAAGAGACCCTCGGGCATGGATTTATTCAATGTTGTACAGTAGTAAACCAAGTTTTTACTCTTTGAAGAATGTACCAGAGCACTTAGCAAAATTGTTTAAAGTAGACGGAGGTAAAGGCAAATGTAGCTTAAACTCAGGCTATGCTTTCGAGTATGAACCTTTGAAGAAAGAATTATCAAAATCCAAGTCAAATGCAGTTTCCCTATTGTCTCATTTGTGGCTTGCAAACACAGCGGCAGCCTTGAGAATAAATAAAGATTTGCTGCCTACCAGCTACCAGCTAGTCAAGTTTGAAGATATTGTGCATTTTCCTCAGAAAACCACTGAAAGGATTTTTGCCTTTCTTGGGATTCCTTTGTCTCCTGCTAGTTTAAACCAAATATTGTTTGCCACCTCCACAAACCTTTTTTACCTCCCCTATGAAGGAGAAATATCACCAACTAATACTAATGTTTGGAAACAGAATTTGCCTAGAGATGAAATTAAATTAATTGAAAACATCTGCTGGACACTGATGGATCGTCTAGGATATCCAAAGTTTATGGACTAAATGCTGCAGGTCAGCAGAAATTTGCACTAATGCTTTCCAGCCCACTTGGTGGATATGAATTGAAAGTTTGTTTATTCTTGTAGTCTGTGTGTGTGCGTGTATGCGTGCGTGTGTGTGTGTTTTCAGATTGTTTTCTTGCACAGAGAGATTATTTTAAAAATAGGCACCGTATCTGATATGACCTGGTAGGATTTATGTCACCACTTTCTTTACCTTTGTTTTTGAAATGTTTTCTGCTTAAATATTTCTGCTACAGAATTGTAGATAAAGTCACATCGTGGGGTCGGGGTGATGTAAAAGATTGTAAAAGACTTTTTTGTCTTAACTCACCTTCATATGTAACTGTAGTCTGAGACCTAAAACACTGCTAAAGGCCTTGAATTGCTGCTTTACCCAAGCATCTCTTGCTTTCAAGATGGATTTCAAAAGTTTCTTATCTTTTTGAAAAGGTCTTCTAATATACCTAACTTGCAGAAAGTAAAAGAAAAGGAAAAATTAAAGATTGATTTTTAGTCTGTGTAGTATACAGTGGTAGTGAATGGTCCTATCATAACTATAGGATTCATTTTGGAAAATACAGATGGAAATACATAATGAGTATGTTTTGTTTTCTTACCTGTTAGGTCAGAAACTGTGACCTGAAAAGCTTCCGTAAAGTTTTTTGTTAGAAATCATAAGGAATAAATGTTTGAACAATCTGGGTGCCAAAGACTGGTAGATTATTTTAGACATGCTTTTGTGTTGAAAACTATCTTTTTTGCCTCTCTGAAGCTACAGCTGTTCCCCATCACACCACTCCCACCCTGTTCTTTTTTGTCACTGTCAAACAAAACTATCAGTAGTTACTAATTGCTAAATGCTCAGTATTTGTGGAGATTTTTTTTTTGATGATGATGATTAATTTTGCATTAAAGGCTGACATAGACTCAGAATCAAATTTATTTTTGTAGAATTGTCATTGTATGATTCAAAGAAAGCAATGTGGCTGCTGCCAGTGATTTTGAAGACTGGAAACAATTGGAAAACTGCCTAACTTATCTTGTGTCCCTTTGAATGAGTTTACAGCCTGCCAGTGTCTGCAAAGGTTGAAGGCAAGTGGGAGATGATGTCAGAGGCATCTGTTTCCTTTACCATCTGCATCTTATTATAAATGTAGTCGTCATAAAATGTGGTTCATTCCATTTTGGTAGGAAGAAATAAAAATGCTATGCCCGTATAAGCCAGTGCAGTAATTACAATGTATTGGATGAAAACTATTAAGCGATGTTGAGACTTGATGAGAATTTTTGTACAGATTGCAGTCGTCTTCCTGATGTTTCAAACTATAGTCCCCTCAAGCTCTCTAACACTTGAGAGTCTGTCATTCTGACCTAGATAAAAGTGTTTCTTTCTCAGTGGTTTATTATTATGTCAAAATGTGCCTCCAGAGTGATAAGGCTGTGGGTATGTTACATTCTAGCAAAACCTAAGTTGGCTGTTAGTTTTCTTCCATTATAATGTGAATGGAGACTGTTCCCGCTTCTTCGTATCTACTTCTTTCTCACGGCTCTTGTGATTTTTGCTACATTATGTCAGAATGAATAAAAATCATATTAATGTAGGTTGAGGAGCCACTGAAGACTTAAATCTAAACTGTTACTTTCAGATTATTCTTTCTATCTTGAGTTGTCAGTAAGCATGGAAAATTGCTTCATGGGTGATAACACTGTTTCCATTATTTGTCATAATCTCAGTATTTGCTTTAAATTCACAACATGTCTGATCTTGAATCAGATGAAATAAAAAGGTTCTGACAGTAGTATTAGATATGATGAAGGTAAGAATTAAAAATGCAGGTGACAATTGAAGCAGAAGCTACCACTGCTTTTTAACATTGTACAGACAAGCACCTATGGGCAGAAAAGAGCCAGGTGGAGTGTATCAAGGAATAGGAGAAGAGATGTGGAAAATGAAGGTGATTCTGAGAACAGATACAGGAATGTACTGACAGTGAAAGAAATGTACTTGTTTAAGAAAAATGTCAAATTGTGTTCTAACCTTCATCCCATATAGCAATGCTGAGTTGAAGTTACCTGTCTCTGTGGTTACCCATTCCTACTCCAAGAGAATATTTAAGACAAGAACCCTACTACTTGGTTAATTCTTAAAAAGAAAGATTGCTGAAAACTACTTCTATTTGCATATTCTCTTGGGAGGAGGGTTATATAAGTAGGTGAGCAGAAGATATATCCATTGCATATGCTTGTAATCATGTCTGACATGTCCTACCTTTACCTTAAAATATGAATACCTAAGGTTCTTCCATCATATCCCCAGGTCCTGCACTCTCAGGGTGAACTAATAAAAATTTGAACACCTCTACAATTATTTTTATTCCTATTATATTGAAAATGAGGGATCATCACCATCTGACATGTCTAAAATTGGGATAAAAAAATTTAAAAATATTTTTAAAACATTTACATATTTATTTGAAAGGAAGATTTAGAGAGAGAGAGGAAAACAGACGATCTTTCATCTGCTGGTTCACTCCCCAAATGGCTGGAATGACTGAATCTGAAGTGGGCTGAAGTCAGGAGCCAGGAGCTTTTTCCTGTTCTCCAACATGGGTGGTAGGGATCCAAATACTTGGGCCATCTTTCACTGCTTTCCCAGGCCATTAGCAGGCAGCTGGTTCTGAAATGAAGCAGCTAGGACTTAACTGACACCCATATGGAGTGCTGGGGTCACCGTTGGCGACTTTACCCACTGAATCTTACTTAACCTGGCCCAATCAGATGAAAGCTTGTTAAAAATAATAGCATTGAAATCTTGAGATTATTAATAGGTGTGTTGGTTTTGCTGACAAACGCAGCAAATAAATGTATGAAAAATAATCTGGGTTTCAAATGTTGCAAGCAATACAAATTTACTCAGACTGAAATTGAAAGGCCATATTCAGAGTTGATGTCATTGGAATGCAACATACAGCGGTACAAAATAGGAGAACATATTCCAGAGAAGGAAGCCACATGAATGTGTTACAATGTAATTTGAAGAATTAAAATTTTAGTAAGCATTTTACACATATGTACATATTAGATCTCTGCCCCACAATTTTAGACATTTGGCTTTCTCTTTAGGAAAACAAGGATTAATAAATTTCTGGCAAGAATGGGATGATACTTATTATGTCAAATTCCAAGCAATAGCATGACAATGTGATGTTTGTAAATATTACTTGGAGAAGAATCCATCTTCCATGTAGACACATACTAAGCATGTCTTAAGAATCGCCAATTGTGAAAAGGTTTGCCTTTTCTGTTCTCTACTTATTTTTAAGTTTATTTATTTTTAATTGAGAAGGAAAGAGAGAAAGCATTCCCCATATGCCAGTTCACTCTTTAAATGCCCTCAACCACTGGGGCTGGGTTAGGACCAGAGTCAGGAGCTGGAAATGCAGTCCAGATCTCCCTCACATCAGGTAATTGAGCCATCAGTGCTGCTTCCCAGGGACTGCACTAGCAGGATGCTGGATCAGAAAGTAGGAGAGCACAGTCCCTCAAACATGAGCACTCTGATATGGGATATAGGCATCTTAAGCACTAGCAAAATGTCCACCCCTACTTATCCTTTTAATAAGATTATTTGAAAACCATGTGACAGAAAAAGATATAGATATCTCCCATCTGATAGTTCATTCCCCAAATGACTCTCAACAAGACTAGGCCAGAATCAAGTCAGGAGCCAGTCTCTCATTCAGGTCTACTGCTTGGATATACAAACTTCATGCATTTTTGAAATACAAATTTAGGAATGTAGTGTTTCTTCCCACCTTACCTGCCCTCCTACCCTTCTTTCTCCCTTTCCTATTCCTATTCTTATTTTCTACTAAGATCTATTTTCAATTAACTTTATACACATAAGATTAACCATATACTAAATAAAGAAGTCAACAAATAGTATAAAAAAAAAAAAAACCTCCCTCAACAGTAGAGGCAAGAGCTGTTCAAAGTCATTGCAATTGAAAATCTCAATATCACTTCTATAGGTTACATTTTAGGTACTCTATTAGTTACCACAGGATGGGGGTGGGGGGGATATGGCATTCATCCTTTTGGGACTGGCTTATTTGACTAAGTATAATGTTTTCCAGTTGCATTCATTTTGTTGGAAATGACAGGGTTTCATTTTTTCCACTACCATAGTATTCCATGGTGTATATATCCCATTATTTCTTTATCCAATCTTCAGTTGACAGACACTTGGGTTGATTCCATATCTTAGCTATTGTGAATTGAGCTGCAATAAACATGGGGTACAGATAACTCTTTCATATGCTGATTTCATTTCCCTAGGGTAAATTCCCAGAAGTGTGATGGCTGGATCATATTGTATGTCTGTATTCAGATTTCTGAGGTATCTCCATACTGTCTTCTACAGTGACTGTACCAGTTTACATTTCCACCAACAATGGATTAGGGTACCTTTTTCACCACATCCTCATCAGGATTTGTTGTTTGTTGATTTCTGTTTGAAAGTCATTCTAACAGGGGTGAGGAGAAACCTCATTGTGCTTTTGATTTGCATTTCCCTGATGACGTGATCCTGAGCATTTCTTCATGTGTCGGCCATTTGGATTTCCTCTTTTGAAAAATGTCTATTTTAGTCCTTTGCCCATTTCTTAACTGGATTGTTTGTATTATTGTTGTTGGGCTTCTTGAGCTCCTTATATATTCTGATTATTAATCCTTTATCAATTGCGTAGTTTGCAAATGTCTTCCATTCTGTCGATTGTCTCTTGATTTTGTTGAGTGTTTCTTTGGCAGTGCAGAAGCTTCTCAATTTGATGTAATTGCATTTGTCAGTTTGGGCTTTGGTTGCCTGTGCCTGTGGGGTCTTTTCCAATAACTCTTTGCCTGTGTTAATTTCCCCAGTGTTTTCTAATAATTTGATGGTATCAGATTGTAGATTTAAGTCTTTGATCCATTTTGAGTGGATTTTTGTGTAAAGCACAGGGGGTCTTGTTTCATCCAGTTTTCCCAGCACCATTTGTTGAAGAGACTGTCCTTGCTCCAGGGATTGATTTTACCTCTTTTGTCCAATAGAAGTTGGTTGTAGATGCTCGGATTGATTCCTGGAGTTTCTGTTGTGTTCCATTGGTCTATCCATCAGTTTTTGTGACAGTACCAGGATGTTTTCATTCTAACTGCCCTATAGTATGTCTTGAAATATGGTATTGTGGTGCCTCCAGCTTTGTTTTTTATTTTTTAAAGATTTATTTATTTTAATGACTGAGTTACAGAGAGAGGTGGAGCCCGAGATAGAGAGAGAGTCTTCCATCTGCTGGTTCACTTCCCAAATTGCTGCAATGGCCAGAGCTGAGTTGATCTGAAGCAGAAGCCAGGAGTTTACTCCAGGTTTCCCACATGGATACAGGAGCCCAAGCACTTGGGCCATCTTTGATTGCTTTCCCACGCCATAGCAGAGAGCTGGATCAGAAGTAGACCAGCCAGGACTCGAACTGGTGCTTATGTGGGATGCTAGCACTACAAGCCAGGGCTTTAACCCACTGCACCACAATGTCAGCCCCCCAGGTTTATTTTTGTTACAGAAATTGTTTTAGCTATTTGGAGTCTCCTGTGTTTCCATATGAATTTCAGAATCACTTTTTCTATATCTGAGAAGAATGACTTTGGTATTTTGATTGGTATCTCATTGAATCTGTAAATTGCTTTTGGTAGCATGGACATTTTGATGATATTGATTTTTCCAACCCCTGAACATGGAAGATTTTTCCAATTTTTCATATCTTCTATTTCTTTCTTTAATGTTTTGTAATTCTCATCATAGAGATCTTTGTTGTCCTTTGTTACATTTATTCCAAGGTATTTAATTTTTTTATAGTTATTGTGAATGGGATTGATCTTAGAATTTCTTTCTCAGCTGTGGTACTGTCTGTGTATACAAAAACTATGGATTTTTGTGTGTTGACTTTTTATCCTGCCACTTTACCAAACTCTTTTATGAGTTCCAGCAGTCTCTTAGTGGAGTCTTGATTCCACTATATGTGGAGTCATGCATTAGGGATAATTTGCCTTCCTTCTTTCCAAGTTGTATCCCTCTGATTTCTTTTTCTTGCCTAATATCTCTGGCTAAAACTTCCAAGACTATATTGAATAGCAGTGACAAGAGTTGGCATCCTTGTCTATTTCTGGATCTTAGTGGAATGCTTTCACCTTTTCCCCATTCAGTAGGATGCTGGCTGTGGGTTTTCCATGAATTGCTTTGATTCTGTTGAGGAATGTTCCTTCTATACCCAATTTGCTTAAAGTTTTCATCATGAAAGGATTTTGTATTTTATCAAATGTTTTCTCTGCATCTATTGAGATAATCACATGGTTTTGTTCTTCAGTTTGTTAGTGTGATCTGTCACATTGATTGATTTGTGAATGTTGAACCATTCCTGCCTACCAGGGAAAATCCAATTTGGACCAGATGAGTGATCCTGATGATGTGTTATTGGATTCAGTTGGCTATTTTGTTGAGGATTTTTGTGACTATGTTCATTAGAGAAATTGGCCTATAGTTCTCTTTCTCTGTTTATTTTTCAGGTTTGTGAATTAAGGTGATACAGGCTTTTTAGAAGGAGTTTGAGAGGATTTCCTTCTTTTTGATTGTTTCGGATAGCTTGAGAAGAATTGGAGTTATTTTTTCTTTAATGTCTGGTAGAATTCAGCAATGAAGCCATCTGGTCCTGGGCATTTCTTTGTTGGGAGGGTCTTACTGATTCAATTTCCTTCTTGGTTATTGGTCTGTTTAGGTTTCCTATGTCTTCATGGCTCAATAGAGGTAGGTTGTATGTGTCCAGGAATCTATCCATTTCTTCTAGATTTCCCAGTTTGTTGGCATACAGCTCTTTGTAGTAATTTCTTATTGTTATTTTTATTTTTGTGGTATATGTTATATTTTTATTTTCCTCTCTGATTTTATTTATTTGGGTCTTCTCCATCATTTTTTGGTTGGGCCCATGGGGTGTACATTTTCTTTATTTTTTCAAAAACCCAGCTCTTTGTTTTGCTGATCTTTTGTATTATTTTTTATTTGATCTTTGTATATTTGTTTTTTTTTAAAGATTTATTTATTTATATGAAAGGCAGAGCTATAATCAGGCAGAAGCAGAGAGAGAGAGAAAGGTCTTCCATCCACTGGTTCATTCCCCAAACAGCTGCAACAGCCAAAGCTGGGCCTATCTGAAGCCAGGCTCCAGGAGCTTTCTCTGGGTCTCCCATGTGGGTGCAGGGGCCCAAGCAGTTGGCCCATCTTCCACTGCTTTCCCAGACTGTTGCAGAGTGCTGGATTGGAAGTGGAACAGCCAGGACTTAAGCTGGCGCCCATATGGGATGCCGGCACCACAAATGGAGGCTTTACCCACTCTGCCAGAGCACTGGCCCTTGTTTATTTCTTCTCTAATTTGAATTATTTCTTTTTCTATTACTAATTTTGGTTTTGGTTTGTTATTGCTTTTCTTGGTCCTTGAGATACATTGATAGCTCATTTATTTGGTAACTTTTCAATTTCTTGATTTAGGCACCAATTGCTATAAACTTTCCTCTTAACACTCCTTTTTTATTTTTTTTAACTATGTTCCCCTATACTACAGCAGTAAGCTTCCTCCCTCTTCTGCCATCTTGGAATGATTGTAAGACCCAAATAATTTTGGAATTTACACAGGACAAAAAACACTTTACGGACAACAGGTTCCAACAATATTGTACATGCTTGAGCTATAACTCATATGGGTTTATGTTATATGTAGTCCAAGTAGCCTATTTATACTTTATATGTTATTACATATTATAATTAACTTATTTAATTGATTCTGTTTCTAAAAATAAGTTCAACCCAATATTTAATAAATCTTTTTTTTTTTTGCTTTTGTCTTTTTGTTTGCACATTATCTAATTTAGCAGCAAAGAAATCAGAGACTAAAGACCAAAAACAGTTCATTGGATCTATTTATATAGCAAAAGTCCTTTAGTAACATAAAAATAAAATGCTAAAAGCAACTAGGTTATGATTGTGATAATTTGACATACCCTTTAGGTCTTTGGGTAATGGTGTTAGGATTTTATATGGAGTTAAGGAAGCATTAAGTGGTAAATTACAGAGTAAGTTGAATCCTTACTCATCTCCTGATATGAGCCACTAAACTTGAACCCATACCAGCCCCAGTGATGAGCAAGTCTTGCCAACATTAAGCTTTACAATAAGCTTTGCATTACTTAATGCTGCATCTTGACTGAAACTTTCTACATGGCAAGGATGTGCCTACACTAACCACTAAGTATTTGTGCTCTAAATCTGCCCCAATAGCATCTTCATTTGGGAATAATACTGCTAAAAGAAATAACCTCCTCCGAGGTAACTTGATAAATGCTACCTACATTTTGTGTAGGGTTAGCACAGTGGACTTTTTTAGGGTATGGGGTAGAAAGAATAAGGATCTCTCATGAATTATTCACTGAGTCAAGGTTTCCTCATTATAATCTTTACAATTACATATAAATGATTTTACTTATAAATTTTCAAATTATGTGAAGATTATTGTCCAGGGTTTGATCAATATTTAGGCACAGTTTTTCTAACTTCAAAAATTTTGAGTAAATTTATGATTTATTCATCAATTCACTTATTCACCATACTGTTCTGGATATCTACTATCGAGGCATTAATTACCGTGAAGGAAGGGTACAGAAATTGACTGAATATGAACCTGTCTTGGGAGGAAATGACAGTTTCTAGAGACTTTAAAACTATTAGGAATCTATCAGAAAGAGGAGAGAAGGGACATTTGAGATAGTGAGTGATTACAACCAAGGAGAAACAACAAAAAATGCTATCTGATCTGTAGTAGACATAGTTTATGTACTTTTTAGCATCTGTTTGTTTATTTTTGAAGCATGCGATTATGAGGAAAGCGTAGTTAATCAAGTTAGGAGGAGTTATGATAAGAAGTCTGCATGGGTATCATCTCTCTTTTTTTTTTCTTAATTAGGTTTTGACTCCAAGGTTGTCATAGTATATTCCATCATTGAGTAGCTCTCCCAGAAGAAATTCAGTGTTATCTGTAAGTGAAATAGAGAAAAATCACTGAGCATCTCACCATTCTGATTCACTCAATTATCTCAATATTTCATAGCAAAGAAATCTGGCCTATAATTGAATATCAAGAGATGCCTTAAGAAGTAAAGAATGTCTTTATGTAGTCTTTTTTTCTTGAAGAGTTATTTTATTCATTTGAAAGACAGAATTACAGAGAGAGGTAGAGACAGAGAGAGAGAGGTCTTCCATCTGCTGGTTCGCTCCCCAGATGGCTGCATGGCCGGAGCTGCACCAATCCGAAGCCAGGAGCGAGGAGTTTCTTGGTGTCTCCCACATGGTACAGGGGCCCAAGGACTTGGTCCATTGTGTACTGCTTTCCCAGACCATAGCAGAGATCTGGATCAGAAGAGGAGCAGCCATGACTAGAACCTGACACCCATATGGGATGCCGATGCTTCAGGCCAGGGCTTTAACCCCTGCGCCACAGCGTTTGTAACATTATTAGTATTCATAGTAAGATTGGTAACTCGGTGTATTTGATCCAGGCTGCAGTATTCTTTTATTTCCCTCTTCCTCCTAAGTATCTCCAGATATATAGTACCAGACACAGCACTAGATCTTGAGAATTCACTAGTGATGAGATATATGACTCTACTTCCATGGAGTTGACAGTCTAGTGTAACTTTTTTTTTTCTTTTAGTCTAGTGTAACTTTAAAGAAACATGTTCTTTTTCTGCTTTTCATAGTTTCTAGCATAAGGAGCCAACAACAAGTAGAACTGAATACTACTGTCAATTCTGTGACAATCAAGTGTAATCACATATAATTTGTTCAATGGGGGGGGGGGGGACTAATCCTTTGTTCCTTTTCCTACCTTGGAAATAGTGCCGGAAGGAAAGAGGGGGTAGGAATGAGGAAAAGAAGTGAATGGAGAAAGGGGTATCAGAAGCAAGTGAAGAAGGAAGGGAGGGAGGGCACTCTGAACCTAAATCTGAATACAAAGTAAGCTGCTCAAGAAGAATTATTCCTATAACAGTTTTGTTAATTGTGGCATAAACTATTTGAAAGTTCTTTGAAATGTTAATGTACATAAAGCTTGATTTAAAAAAGAAAGCTAAATTATAGTACACAGATTCTGTTTCATAGTACATTGCAATTTTTTCCTTTTAATTATTTTTAAAGATTTGGTTATTTATTTGAAAGAATAACACAGAAAAATGGAGAGACAGGAATAGAAAGAGATGGAGAGAGATCTTCCATCTGTTGGTTTACTACTCCCTAGACGGCTGCAATGGCCAGGACTGGACCAGTCCAAAGCCAGGAATTTCTTCCAGGTCTCCCATGTGGGTGACAGGGACCCTAGTACTTGGGCCATCTTTTGCTGCTTTCCCCAAGTCATTACAAGGGAGCTGGATCCAAAGTCAAGCAGCTGGGACTTGAACCTGCACTGATATGGGATGCTGGAGTTGTAGGTGGCAGCTTAACACACTGTACTGCAACTCTGACCCCTAATTATTTCTTTAAACTATGTTTATATTGCTATCTTGTGATGAATACCATTTTGCTTGCAAGTATATTAGCACTAATGTGGAATTTCAACTGCATGTCTGAGGTTTTTAAATACCTTAGCTATGCAATGTTCTCCCATATGTATTGATCTTAATGGCGTAAGGAGAGAAACATTCATGCACATATGGCATCCTTGATGCTTTTTGTTCTTATTTTGGGGGTCAGTTTGCTTCCATTACTGTCAGTTTCCTCATGTTCCAAATGAACAATATGAACTCTTACCCCTGAATTAAAATCTGGCACTCCCTTACAAACAATTTTTACCTAATTATTCCATAGTGCAAATAGTGCTCCAAGCCTGTATTATACTGTGCTGAAAAATTACTGCCTAATTTTATTGCTGTTTATTTATTGTTTAAATTATATGCTAATTTATTTATTCCTCCACATTGTTACAGAAGATTAATTTTGTAAATTTATTTAAATTATGTGGAACTTCAAAATACAGCTACTTTATCTTCATTTAGACATTTTTATTTGATGTCTTAATGCAATATTTCACAGTTTTGAAAGGGGATTTTTTGTATAAAAATACATAGTTCAGTGAAGCAATGACATTGTTTTTATGAGATACCTTTTAAAGATTAATGAATATAAAGAATACAGTAAATGAAAACCCCACACAGATAAAACAAATGGATTTTACTGTTCATTTTAAAACATTAGCTGAGCACTTGACTATTTCAATGCTGACTAGAACATAGCATGCTTAGTAACTTTCTCATAGGCTTGACATATGCCTTTTCACCATTTCCTTGCTTTAATTTGAAGAGGAACATTTCTGTATTATGTGAGATTTGAGGCTAAAAATGAATATAAATCCCTGGGTCAATAGCCACTAGCTCTGAGGTCTTAGGCAAATTTCTTAATTTTAAATCTTGATTTTAAATAAAAGTAAATCGAATGATTTTCTTTAAAAATTAAGTATGAAGATTAATATAACTGTCCTTGTTTTCTCTTAATAGCCACCTTCAATCCTCTAGTCCCGTTGATTATAGGAAAAGAAAGAGCAGCAGACATATGTTTACTTTGGTTCTGCTACTGTAGGTGTCCAAAGAGAAGGCAGTCCCATAATGCAATGTACTATTTTCTCAGACAGAAAATAGTTAAAATTATTTCTGATAATTTCAACACATATTTTTAAGATACAGGCCAATTAGAAATCTATTTTAGTATGTAATGTTTTTGAGTTGCATAAATATGTAAAATCACCATTACATGATTAATATATTAGAAGTACTGCTTTTTATATTCACATTTCCACAAATTTTACTTAAACTTCCAGTACAGTGTCAATTTTTTATCATTTCTAGATGTGTGTGTATTAGTAATCTTTTCATTACTTTAACTAAAATACCTGAGAGAAGCTACTTAAGAAGGAAGCAGGCTTATTTTTCATTTTACAGTTTGGAGGTTCACAGTCCAAAATGAGGAGGATCTATTGATTCAGCTGTCCAATGAGATGAGGATGACAGAAGGATGATCATATGGCAAGCCAAGAAGCAGAGAGAATGGTTGAGCCAAACAGAGCTTCTATAACCCAGCCTCTCTCTGCAGTCTCTTGTTTCCATCATAATTTGATCATGGGATTACATTCTAGCAACTGAAGACAATCCAATCACTTCCCCAAAGACCTACCTTCAAATAACAAAATTAAATCATCATAAACCATCAATGTTAATTTATTAACTATTAACATGAGATTTCGAGGTTTAAACATCTGCATTGATCTGGAGAGACTATTCTATTCTGATAATGCCATGTTTTGAGTTTTTCCAGAGTATCTCATGTTCATTTCTTAAACTTACTGAGATATAGAGCTTTCTGAATTCAAGTGTGATGATACTACTCAGTTTTATTCCATGTCACAATTTTAATAATATTAGGCATAACAATTTTTTAAATCTTCATTTGGTATGTACATATGTATGATCTACCTTGTAAATTCTTATATTTGTTCTATTTTAATTTTTCCACTAGGTATGCATAAAGTTAATATTGTCTAAGACTGTAAATGAACATCACATTTATTGCACAGGGAATTATGGCATAAATAAAAATGGAGGTAATGTTTTCAAAGTGCATATGCATGTGTATGTATATAGTATTATTCACCTTAATACCACTTATAACAAAAATTAGCTAATTGAGAATTACATTTGCTTTTAATTTACATGCCATTCACATATGTCTTTTGGGTTGGGATCAAATTCTATATTACTTTATCTTCTGATTACATTTTAAGTTTGAGTGTGTTTGTCTTCCACTTGGGCCCCAAATTCCATAGCCTCTATTAAGAATCTCTTTCAGACTGTCAACTTATCAGTTAGGAGTGTATTAGAGTATGTACCTATGCGATGGCCCAAGTATCATAATGATATGATAGTAGAACTCATTCCCTCCTATCCTCAGTAGGGAGGAATACATTTTCTCTGATTGATTTTTTTGGGCGTTAGTGTTCACACCTTTGTGTTGGTTAACTGTAAAGAATTGGAAACCATTCTAGTTGTTGATACTTGCATATGTCAGTTTTGTGGCTCCTCCATATTAAACTGTAGGTTTTGGGATATGAAAATATGCTACACTGATATGATGACAATAGGAAAAATATGTTTATCCTGGCCGGGAACTTGGGAGCCCTCCTCTGAGGTAAATTGCTTCGGCCATTGAGTTAAAGTCAGACTCATGTTTTCTATAATGAGAGACAGAACATATATAATAAAAGATAGAAATAAAATGAACATGTGTGTGCCCCCCATCCACTGTAAGAAGTACACAATAAATGCCAGTTATAAGGCCTTCATGTATCTGACCTTCTATTATCAAATACTCTGCTGCCACCAACCATCCCAGAAGTAACGTCTGTCCTGCTTTTTGTATTGACCATTTGTTTGCTTTTCTTGATAACTCTCTCTACTTCCTCTCTCTTTTTCTCTCTCTCCCTCTCTTCCCCTTTCTCTCTCCCACTCATATATGTGTGTGTGTGTATGAATTTACATATTTTCAAACTTCATGTCAGATAGTAACACACTAATACATATTTTTATGCAACTTGCTTTTCCTTATTCAATTTTTATTGTCTAGTGTACATGATGTTTGTCGGTGAAGATCACATTTTTACTATGGTAGTGTTTCATTATATTATATCTTTTATATTATATATATTATATATATTATATATAAAGATATATTACTATATATCTTTATATGAACACACAATACCTTATTTATTTTTTAGCTTGTAAATGGGGATATTTCTAGTTCCTGCAAATTCAACTAATATTCTAAAAAAGTTATTAAATAGTTTCTTTAGTGATGAATGCAAGAATTTTGCTGTTTCCTTGTTTGTACCCACAACCTTCCCACCCAGACCCAGCTGACCTTCCTTCATAGCACATATATCTAAGGCTGAAAAGTTCTGAGTTAGCATGATTTGTGCATTCTCAACTATTCTAGATGATGCCAAAACTGTTTTCCATATTGTACAGATTAACAGCTAATATAGAAGTGTTTCCTACTTTTCAAAATTTCCTGATTGGTGGAAAACATGGATGTCTCATTTTGATTTTCCTTTGCATTCTTATATAGTCCATAAGCACAAATGTGTATATACAAGTATCCCCCTTCCCCCACAGTGATCATTATTTTTACCATTTGTGTTTGTATTATGAAATGAAATTTATTGTTATGTCTTCATCCTTTTATTTATTGAGTTCTATTATTTTCTTACTGGTTCTTTGAAGTTTACCATGTATTATGTATGCTGATCCTGTCTTTTGTATGTGTTATAGATGACTTTCTGGTTTATTTAATATTGGTAGTATGACATTTATAGTGTCTTTAGATATGCAGGTGTCTTTAATTTGAATGTAAAATTTTTCCTTTATTTTTTATTTTCCTTTATTATTTATATTTTTTTGTGTGTCTAACTAGTAAGCTTTCCCAAGATTTGGCCCTAAAATGATTCTCATATTTTCTAAGTGTTTTACTTTTTATTAGTTATTGTTCCACAACAAACTTTGTGGCTTAAAGCAACATGTTTATTTTCTCATGGTTTCTGTGGATTAGGAGTCGGCCATGGTTTAATTGATTTCTGTGTTTAATATCTTTGACAAGGTTGTGATCAATTTGTGAGATAGGGCTGAATTCCCATCTGAGATTCAACTGGGGAAGCATCTGCTTCTAAGCTCACATGCTTGTTGGCAAGATTCAGTTCTTATGGGTCATTGGGTCCAAAGCCTCAGTTTCTTCCTGGCTGTTGGCTGGAGATCAACCTCAATGTCTTACCACGTGGGCCTCTTCTTATGTCTGCTTCATAAAAGATAGGAAGAGAGAGTTAATAGAGAAACCCTAACAATGTAGTATAATCATGAAAGTGACTCACTTTCACCTTTCTTGTGTTCTTTGGTTCAAAGCAAGCATAGTTCACACCTATAACCAGGTGAAGCAAGAATATAAAGCAATGGGAAATATTGTGTGTCATTTTATAGTCCATCTATTTAATACTTTTTAATCCTGTGATAGAATTGAGTCAGAACACTATATATTGTTATTACAGTGGATGATATTTGTTTAACTGTGTGTTTTTTATTGGTATATAGAAAATGCACTGACTTTTGTACATTTGTATTGTTTCAAAAGCCTTATTATTAAATCCTATTACTAATTAAATAATTTACCTGGAAATTCTTCTGAGATATTTATGCATACAGTTTTGTATTGTGTAATGAGGAATATATTTCCTTCTTTCTAATTTTATAGCTACTTTATAATCTTCTGCATTTGTTAGGTTCTCCTGTGAAACACTATGTGGATATAGTTATAGTGGATGTTCTTGTATATTCCTGATAGGAATGAAATTATTCTAACATTTTACCATTGATTAAAATGGGTGCTTTGTGTATTTCATAGGTTTACCTTATCAGGATGGGTATTCCCTTCTAATCCTAATTTGTTAAGTGACTTTTTATCATGAATTCATGATGATATGTATTGAATATTTTTGCTTTACTCCTTGAGATATTTGTATATTTTGTCTTTATCTGTTCAGGTTGCACCATTATATGATTATTTTTTCTTATGAGATCACATTCAACTTGGTTTTCTATGATAAAAGTAGCTTTGAGCATGGTTCATTTAAGTAATATTTGTATATGTTGCTGGATTGTTTTTGTTAATTAAGAAAATGTGTACATCAACATTTATAACTATGGATAGCCTGTAACATCTTTTTTTCACATTGTACGTGTCAAATTCTGAAGTCATTGTTATAATTGTGACAAAATAATTTGGGTATGTTATATTTTTATGTTCTTATAACAGTCTGCATAAGATTGAAATAACCTAATACTACAATATTTGGCAGAACTCATCTGTAAAACCATCTGAACATTGTGTTTTCTTTGTGGGAAGATTTTTTTCATAGGGCTTATTTGATTTAGCTAATTCATTTATTTTTTAGTCTGCTTTGGTAAATTGTAGTTTTAAGAATGTTTCCTGGCAGTTGGCGGGTCCTCGCTGAGGACGCGGGGCTGGGTGCCGCCGCCGGTTCCTCTACCCTTTCCCTCAGCTGACTCCTTTCAACCTTGTCCACTGTCGGCGCGGCCTCTGGTGCAGCAGCTGCGGCTCCCGTACCTGCCGGAAAAAAAAGAAAAAAGAAAAAAAGAATGTTTCCTTTTCTTTTGCTCAAAGTGCATTCTGTTGCCTAAATACATACCCACACACATGCACATACACACACATAATTTTCCATCTCTGGTATGAGCATACATGTGTTTTGTTTTATTATTCTAGTAGAGTTTGCCTTTTAATGTATGTCTTTTAAAAGATGATTTGTTTTTAGCTTTCAGTTTTTGCTTCTGTAATTCTCTATTTTTTGTTCATCCCAAACCCATTAGGTACATGCTGGATTTATTGCTCATGCAATAAGAAGGATTTAAAAAATATGTCTTTGCTTTAGAGTAATGTTGTCATGGTGTCTAAATAAATCTTGTCTAGAATGAAAGAAGAATGAAAAAGCTAGAGCTATAATTAGTAAAGAAGCAATTGTTACTTATATTGACCAGGAGAAATGGTTTAGAAAATGTTTTATTTTGGCCGGCACCGTGGCTTAACAGGCTAATCCTCCACCTTGCGGCGCCGGCACACCGGGTTCTAGTCTCGGTCGGTTGCCCCTCTTCCAGGCAAGCTCTCTGCTATGGCCCGAGAGAGCAGTGGAGGATGGCCCAAGTCCTTGGGCCCTGCACCCGCATGGGAGACCAGGAGAAGCACCTGGCCCCTGGCTTCGGATCAGCACGATGCGCCGGCCACAGCAGCCATTGGAGGGTGAACCAACGGCAAAAAGGAAGACCTTTCTCTCTGTCTCTCTCTCTCACTATCTACTCTGCCTGTCCAAAAAAAAAAAAAAAAAAAAGTTTTATTTTTCCTATATCCGGATATGATAATGGAATAGTCTTGTTTTTGTCTTGATATATCATGGAGATAGACTGCCTTAGTTCTGTGAAATTATTTACCTTCAGTAAGAGAACATCAGGCCTGTCTGCAGTGGCATCAACATTTTTTGACATAGAAGTACTGATCAGATAAATAAGCTGTTTAGCTCCTGTCATTTCTTAGATGGTCTCATTAGCTAAGAAACTGCAAGAGCTCAGTTCACTATCCCTACTTTCCAGGAATTTGGGAGGAGGACAGAACCACCAGCTGATGTCCTCATCTGAAAAGAGCCCTCCATCTATTCTCTTCTAGTTTTAGGAAGTGTAATTTCAGCATAAATGAAACATTTCTAGAGTTACTTGAGATAAAACCAGAGGAAAACAACTAACTTACACAGATTCATAGTTCCTGGATCTTGAGTTATCCCTGGTATTTGTGTTTTCAAAATGTTCATCCTTGGGGCAAATATCAGTGGTTCGAACACCCACATTCTATATTGTAGTTTCTGGGTCCCAGGCCTGGCTCCACTTCTAATTCCAGCTAGAGATAAAGCATTCCCTGGGAGGCAGGAGATGATGGCTTAAGTACTTGGGTTCCTGCCACCCAGACAAGCTGGGATTGAGATTCTGGCTCCTGACTTTAACCTGGCTCAGCCACAGCCATTGCAGGTGTTTGGAGAGTGAACTGTTGGATAGATTTTTCTGTCTGTCTCTGTCTCTTTACATTTTAAATGAAAATAAATGAATAAATATTTTAAAAAGAAATCAAACTGATCACACATGTGCAAAATAATCTTTCTGCCTCAAATAAAAATACTATTACTTTTCTTGTGCTTTACAATGGTAATGTAAATTCCAAATTATTTTCCATTAAAATCTCTCCTTTTATTCCTAAATAAATAGAAGAAAAAAGGAATATAGGAAAAAACAAAAAGTCTAAAATTCCTTGAAATCTAATCAAAGTTTTCAGGACGCTTCTGAACATAAAATGAAGAAAGAGCTATGATTTCATGCGATCGGAACTTTCACTGCTTCTCACTGGTATAAAGTGTCATTATAGAAAACTAAGCCTGCTCAACTATACAAGTGACACTTGTTTGAGGGGTCCAGAATCTCATGTTTATACAACTTTTGTGCAGTTCACATTGGTTACCCATCCATAAAGGCCAGTTCCTTTTAAGTCACCTTTTTTGTTTGTTTTCTCAACGTCACAACTCACTGTGCCATTGTTATTTTGTATTGAATAACTGCCTACATTTAGTAGATGTTATGCATGAATTAGCAGATTCTTTCTACCTTCAACCTCACTCTAAACACTTGGCACTTCTGTCGTACCGGATTTGACAGCCTAAAATCCCATCTCAAGGTTGTTTTATTTCAGGGGTTTTCTTGTTCTTTTCTCCCCACATAATTGTTTTGAGGTCAGGTTAAACCAACTTTCCAGGCTTTTCTACTTTCAGATTTTGAAAAAGAGGGATTGGTGACAGGCTCAGTTCACTCTCAAAAATACCCTGGGCCCCTTCAGTGAAGAGATCACAGGTCATTACTGTGGTCAGCTTGGTATTCCAAGGCATAGGTGAGGGACTCATTTTTCTCAACCACAAAAGATTCTTTATTTCAAGCCAACAGGCGTAAACTCAACTTAAAGCTAAAGTTATTTAAAAAGCTGTTCTTTGGTTTCTCCCTCACTATGGATGAGAAGTTGAATAGAGTTTCTGACTGGATAGAGAGTAATTCGGAAAATTAATATATACAACTGACGAATAAATATAAACACTGTCAATGTTAATTATGTAAATGCAAATTAAGATGTGTTATTTTATCTTAGTTTACAAACTGAAATGAACATTTTGGTGGATATAGAAAAAGGTCAAACGTTAGTTACTGCTTTGGCAAATCTAAATGTGTATGTCCTTCATTAAAAGCTGTTTGGCCAGCACTGTGGTGGAGCAGATAAAGCCGCCGCCTGCAGTGCCAGCATCCCATGTGGGCAATGCTTCGAGTCCTGGCTGCTCCACTTCCAAACCAGCTCTCTTCTATGGCCTGGGAGAGCAGTGGAAGATAGCCCAAGTCCTAGGGCCCCTGCACATGCATGGGAGACATGGAAGAAGCTCCTGGCTCCTGGCTTCAGATCAGCATAGCTCGGGCCATTTTGGTCAACTGGGGAGTGAATGAGTCGATGAAAGACCTCTCTCTCTCTCGCACTCTGTCTCTCTGCCTCTCCTTCTCTCTGTGTGTAACTCTGACTTTTGAATAAATAAATCTTTTAAAAAATTTTTAAAAAAAACTAGTTGTCTATTTGCCAGATATTGAAGTTACTCTTCCTCCACTCCAGACCCCAAAGTTTGCCTTTGGCCCAGAATTTCCATCAATAGGATTGTAACCTATAAGAAAAGAAAGATACACATACCTATATAGAGTCATATGGATATGTATCAATATAGAAATGGATATTCAGGGGCTGGTGCCATGGCACAGTAGGCTAATCCTCCACCTGTGGCATTGGCATCCCATATGGGTGCCGGTTCTAGTCCCACCTGCCCCTCCTCCAATCCAGCTCTCTGCTATAGCCTAGGAAAGCAGTAGAAGATGGTCCAAGTTCTTGGGCCCCTGCACCTGCATGGGAGACCAGGAAGAAGCACCTGGCTCCTGGCTTCGGATCAGCACAGCTCTGGCTATTGTGGCCAACTGGGGAGTGAACCAGCAGATGGAAGACTCTGTGTGTGTGTGTGTCTCTCTCTCTCTGCCTCTCCACTCTGTGTAACTCTTTCAAAATAAATAAATATTTAAAAAAAAAAAGTGGATATCCATCATGGCAACATTATGCAGCAAAACATGTAAAGCTTCTAAAAGTGCAAAAAAATAATGGAGAGGTATAGTATTTATTAGAAAAAATCTGTAACAATTTGGTTTATTTTTTGCTAATTATAAAGTAATACAAGTTTATTTTTATTTGAGTAAAATCAAAATGTCATTTTGAATGATGTCAGATAGTATTGTCAAAAGTCAACAATGGCTAAATGTAAGTAGTTTCAAGTAGTTCCACCTAAAGTTTATATCAATTTATACACGAATTATTTATAGATTTATATTGTATATAAACATACTCATACGCATATACATAGTTCTGAAATATATGTCAGATGTTAATAGTGGTTATTTTTGAAAATGAAATTTCAGATGCTTGTTTTCCACCTTATGATTGTGTTTTCCATTATTAGAATAATTGTTAAAAGAATATGGATTAAAAAGGAGAGAACGATCCAACATGGAAAGTGGGATACACAGCAAACTCATAGAATGGCAAATACCCTAAACAGCACTCTGGCGTCAGAATCAGCCCTTATGGCATTCAGATCTGGCTAAAAAGCCCATGAGAGTTTCTCAGGCATGGAAAGCCAAGGCACTGTGGCAAAAAAAAATTACCTAAATGAAAGATCTCTGTGAGTGAGATCCCAGTGGAAAAAACAGGCCATCAAAGAAGGAAGTAACTTTCTCTGAAGGAAGGAGAGTACTTCCACTTTGATTATGGCCTTGTCTAAATAAGGTCGAAGTTTGTAAACTCAAGAGGCTTCCATAGCCTTGGCAACTCATGACAAGAGCCTCAGTTCATTACTGATGTCATAAATAAGAGTGTGAATTGTTAACAAAGGGAGTCACTGTGCACTTACTTCCCATGTAGGATCTCTGTCTTAATGTGTTGTACTATGTGACTTAACAGTAAAACTAGTATTAAAAAAAGAATGGAAGAAAACTTTGAAAATTCAAAATAAAGACTATTAATATTTTCAAAAACTTTTAGAAAAGTTTTTTATTTGCTTATTTGAGTAGCAGAGTTACAGATAGAGGGAGAGACAGAGAAAGGTCTTCCATATGTTGATTTACTCCCCAAATAGCTGTAAAGTAGGCAGGCATACAGGCTAAAATTGATTAGATTTGTGAACTGGAAGACCACGCCTACGCCACGCCCCTGTGTGGCCTCATTCCCCTACCTGACCACACCTGGGTGCCCAGCAGCCAATCAGGTTAATTAACCACTCCCCTTTGGAAGTGGGTTAAAAGCCGGGACACGGTGTGGTCCGGCACGCTGTCTTCTTTCCTGGCCTCTTGCCAGGAGCCGGCTTGCTGTAGCCCTGTGCCTCCAGGGTGCATGGCCTTCGGGTCATGTGCTCCAGGCTCCCTGGCCTAGATGCTCATCCACGTGGCTGGTTCTTGGTGCTTGGTATGAACCCCTATTCACCTCTCTCTCTTAAATAAAGCTCTCACTCTGCTATGCATCTTTCTCACTAAATAAAAGCTTAAAACGTACCATGCTGCCTCGTTTATCTGTGCCAGTATTTAGAATTCTTCTCTAAATATTAGGCAAGAACCCTCTTGGGCTTATTAATGTTGGGGATTTAGTAATAAGCCCGTGGTGAAATCGTAAGGCACCCCAAATTCCGGTAGCACATGTGACACCCCAGATAGCACTTCTGGGGAACTTTAAGGGACCACATTTTGGTGTAAATTTTAGGGGGTCATGTCTGATTTCAGCTGCATCAGCTGGGCTGATCTGAAACCAGAAACCGAGAGCTTCTTCCAGGTCTCCCACGTGGGTGCAAGGGCCCAAGCACTGGAGACACCTTCCACTGCTTTTCCAGGCCATAAGCAGAGAGCTGGATCTGAAGAAGAGCAGCTGGGTCATGAATTGGCGCCCATATAGGATACCAACACTGCATATGGGGGGTTAGCCTACTATGCCACAACGCTGGCACCAATATTTTCAAAAGACTATAAAATTCAGAAATTGGGTTAAATGGCTATTACAAAAAGGAACAACTGTTGAATCTCAAAAAATGTGAAAACAATGAAATATTTTTACCCCAAATCGCAAATTCTGTTTAAGAAATAGATTCTTTTAAACATTACTATTCAGCTTGAATCATAAATAACAATATTAAAAGTAGAAATATTTAAGTTTACATTCATTTATTTTAATAGCATTTCAGATGAAGTTATTTAGGGCTTAATTATACTTTATTAAGTTATTTTTATAAATTATGGAAAGAACAACATTTGGCTTTTTCTTTCCTTCTTTTTCTCCCTTTATTTATTTATTTTTTTTTAATTTAATACCATGATGTATACTCAATTTAATACAAGAATTTCGGTTACACATCAAGAGAGTAAAAAAAAAATCCAGATTTATTTATTCTTTCCGCAAAATAACTGTCCTCTTAATTAGTTGCATAAACTCTTAATCAGCCTGTATTTCTGAATAACCAAAAACCAAGGAACCAAACCTAAAAACAAAACCTTATCCCTGTGAAACTGTAACTAAAGGAGATTTCAATACTTTTCACCCATTGGGGAAAAGCAGTAAATGTTATTATAGGAAAGGAGGTTATCCTTTATGAACCCCGATTTAGAGAAATTGTGTGGTACTCCATAATAACTAAAAACAAAAAAAAAAAAAAAGGAGGGAAAAGAATACACTTATAATTAAAAAGTGTAATTGTATTTAATTGGGAGTTTACTGGCAGTAACTGACACACATGATTACTGAAAACCTGGTTTGGGGATATAGCAAGTTTGTACCAAAGTTAAAGTCAACTGATTCTACAATTGCATTTAGTCTGGAAGCATAGGTTAAGGACTTAAAGAGTTCTCATCATAGAGTTTATGATTTTACTATGAAACATTACTTTAGTTCAAATATATTTGCAATGTTTGGCCCAAAGACACTTTAAAACCCAACAAAATGTTAATTCTGGGCAGCAGCTTTTAAGAAAGTAAAAATCATTAAAAATTTTAAAGCCATAGAAAATCAGATTGTATGGATTTCAATTGTGACAAAAAGTTAATGGCGATTTTAAACTATCATCTGGTTCTTCTTCCCTTCTTTATGGACACAGTATATAATTTTTCTTTAAGACAAGCCAATCAACACCACAAATAAAAGATTATTCCTTGCTTGGTTTAGAATTTAATGAACTAATACCTAGCTGTTACCTTAGCCAAAAACACAGATAACCTGCATTATGTCAGACATATAAAATGGATACAGAAATCAGCTAAAAGTTTTGAAATGTTAGAACTGTGGGCTTTCTGCATTGTAAATTACTGGCTACTGAGTGGAGGCAAAGGGGACAGCTAAAGTATTTAAAGACATTACATCTTAAAGCCTATAATGAAAGGGATAAACAACTAATACTAGTTCTTAAAACTCAAAAGTTAAAATAATTTAAAATGAATTTACTATCTTAGCTGATTTTCAATGTTTACACATGCAATATAAATTACAAATATGTATAACATTATAACTCCATTCAAAAGAAAATAATGATGTACAAAATCTTTATAAATAAAATTATTGCATTTAATGTCATTTCTCTTGAAAACCAAAATCATCAAATCCTTAATGTTATATCAAACATGAATAATACTAACTCAAATTAGAGGAAATATATGCCAATACCAGCTCCTAAAAACAAAAATAAGAAAGCTAAAGCCCTACAATTTGTCTAATTTAGGACAGGTAATCATGGAAACAAAAGAATATTAAAATTATTTATTTTATACTTATGCACACTGAAGGGAAGTATAATAGACAGCAGAGTTCTTTTCCACCATCAAATTATTTACACCCATTTAGCTAGACACACTAGCTTGAGAGGTACTGATATATTCCATTTGTAATAATTTCTCTACAGCAAACAACTGTCTTATATTTGGAGCATGTTGAAGAAAATATTATCTCATAAGTCTCTTCTGTTCTTTTGAGTCTCAACACTGACTTCAAGGTACTTTGGGAGAATCTTGGGTGTCCTGATGAATGCATTAAAATCAAGCAATGTATCTGTATTCTGAAAATACTTTTAAATCCATACAAATGCTGCCCAGGCTGTGGAGCTGATTTCTCCTACTGGCACTATGACGTCTGAAGAACCGTTGTGAAAGTTTCACACCAATTTTGTTTTGTTCCTTTTTCATTAGCCACTGTGCTTCCTCTTCCATTTTCTTCCTTTGTTGTTCTGCTGCTCTCTTTTCTCTGTCTGCTATTTTCTGCTGCCTCAGAACTTCTTCTACTTGCCATGCCGCGTCTTCCTCTTCTTCCCATGCATTGGTATTTTCTTGCCAGGTATCTAAATCACCTAATTCAGAAGATTGATGAATAAAAGGCATATCCTGTGTAGCTGCTAATCTACTACAGAAACCTGTGCTACCGTCTGGGATGCCAAAATTCAATGGTTCTCTTTTCTTAATAACGATTTTCTGAGTTTTCCTTATAGTTGGTGTCATGTCTTTAAAATAGTCAGGTTCCAGTTGTTCCAATGCATTTTGCTGTGTTGACACATTCCCATTTCCTCCTTCAATTTTTACACTTGTAGGTGCATCTTCATCCCAGGAAGTCCACTGTTCAACATCAGTCTGCTTAGGAACTGATGAATAGTCAACTGTAGTTGGCAAAGTTATTTGGTCTCCACTTAATTTCCTTCCTCTGCCAGATCTGCATATTAATCTCTTTAGGAATGAGAATACTGTTGCTAGGCAGGTACAAACTTTAAATAACCGAAACTCAGTGATGGCCATGGTGGAAATTAAAACATGGGAGACCAGGAGAAGCACCTGGCTCCTGGCCTCGGATCAGCACGGTGCGCCAGCTTCAGTGCGCCGGCCGCAGCGGCCATTGGAGGGTGAACCAACAACAAAAGGAAGACCTTTCTCTCTGTCTCTCTCTCTCTCTCTCTCTCACTGTCCACTCTGCCTGCCCCTCCCCCTCCCCGCCCACCCAGTGGAGGCTCCAAGCTGCTGCGTGCGTGCGCTCCCCCTCTATTTTAATTTTTCTCTTTCTTCCATGAACACTTTAAAAAATTAGAATTTATGGCTATATTCAAAAGGAAATTAATTCAGATTATATTAAAAAATAGCTCGAGAAGTAATATGGCCAGAGAAGAACTTCACCCAGTCCCTACTTAAACCAAAAGACAAAAGTAAGGACTCTTTTTTTTTTTTAACTGTCAAACTTAAAAAAAAAAAAATGTTGATTTTTAAAGATACTGTGAATGGAAAAAAGTAAAGTATCAAAAATGTAGTTGTCCACTATTGTCCCTTTGTTTTCTATTTAATATTCTTTTCTAAGGAAAGAATGTTGTCATTACCAGAAATGGATAGAATGGAGGTTCTTATCTGCACAAGAAAGAATTCAGACATGAAATAGAGTAGTGGTAAGCAAGATATCAAGGTTTAATGGAGTAGGGCATCCAGCAAAATGGATGGGCAGCTCTCTAGATGGAATTTGAGAGAGTGCCTAACTGTTCAGACTCAGGTAAAATAAGGTTACATAGTTTAATGGGGAGAATACACCTAACACACCAGGTGGGCATCTCAGCAGAGAACTAAGGGGAGCTGAGAGAATTACACCTGAGAGACCAAGCAGACATCTCAGGAGAGACTGAGTGGGTAGTCTGTATTCAGACTGGGGCTTATAAGGGAATGGGGTCCAGTTCTTCCCATGATTCTTCTTCCCTTCACCCTCTTCTACTGGACAAAGGTTTTTCCTGGGTGTGAAGTACATGAAATTCTTCCCAACATTTTATTACCCATTGTTATCAAACTGTGTAGCCCGCTTGGTATTGGGCAGGGATTCTCCTAAGGTATCTTCCTTGGGGGAAAAACTGGGAACATCTTTATAGATTCTGGGGTATGGACAGGACTATCTAGTGTAAAATACTAGGCTTCCTCTAAGGTGTGCATCCCTGGCTGCTAGAGACTGATTCATTCCTTCCCATGGCTGCTTTATTTTCCTCAGGTCCCTCTTGCTCACATACGCTAATTTCTTTCTTTAAAAAAAAAAAAAAAGATTTATTTTGTTTATTTGAAAAGCAGAGTTGCAGAGAGAAAAATGGAGAGACAGATCTTCCAACCACTGGTTTACTGCCCAAATGGCTGCAACACCCAAGGCTGGGGCAGGCCAAAGCCAGAAACAAAGAGCTCATTCTGGGTCTCCCACATGAGTGCAGGGCGCCCATTCTGCACTGGTTTCCCAGCATTGGAAGTGGAGCATCTGGGACTCAAATTGGGACAAATGTGGGATGCTGGCATTGCAGGTGGCAGTTTAACCCACTATGCCAAAGCAGCGGCCCCTACCTAGGCTAATTTCTATTTTGCTACCTGTCTGGGCTTCCCAATTGAGATGGATGTCAATGCCGATGACTGTGATGATAATGAGTTCTACTCAAGTACATCTTACTTCTGGGTGCTTGTGTCATTGCTTTTGAGAGGCACCACAGCTGACTTCCACATGACCTGGATTATGTGCTCTTAGGCTCTGATTTTCTATCTCCCCTTCAGGAACTGAGGAAAAGCCCACATGTCCAGTCCTTGAATAGTTAACTGCAACAGGGACATTCTTTCTCATAGTGTTATTTGTTGTAAATCTAGCTCAACAAAAGTGATGATGTTTTAAAATTGTTTTTGTTGTTTTGAAATGCAGACTTACAGAGTGAAGGTTAGAGAGAGAGAGAGAGAGAGAATCTTCCATCTACTGATTTATTCCCCAAATGGCCACACATGCCGAAATTGGGCTAGCTGAATGAATGTAGGAGACCAGAACTCCATCTGCATCTCCCACATGGGTGACAGGGGTCAAAGCACTAGTGTCTTCATCTGCTGCTTTCCTAGGAGCATTAGCAGGGAGCAGAATTGAAGTGGCATGGCAGGGACTGGAAAGGGCTTGTGCATATGGGATACTGGCATTGCAGGCAGTAGCTTAAGCTGCTGTGCCATAACACCTGCCTCCCCCTAAAAATGATGCTGTTATAAAGTCTAAATATTTATTAAATATGAGAGATTAGTTCTGCAAAAGGATAGGTATCACTACTAATTGTAATGTTAGACATCTACTGTTTCATGTTAGGTTTGGATAAAAGAGTTGGTATTTTCACTAGCAACAACTGAGATTTTTAAAATGTTTCTTTATCAATATTTCTCTAGTTTTTTGAAACTTCAAGTTATCTTGCTAGCAGTGCCCTCTGGATATTATTCATCAGTTTTCCATTTGACTGCACTCATGAGATACTTCAATAACTTTGAAATAAAACTCAGATCCCAGGATACACTCCTTACCAGCCTTTTCCAAACAGAGAGAACCTGCAGATAAAAGGAAAAAAGAAATACTCCCAAAGACACTTGGGAGGGTTTTTGATATGCTAATGATAACTATTCACAGCTTTTAGAGGCCTTCAGCTTGGAGACTTATATCCATTCAAATAGGCTCCAGTTAAACAAGCATCCTTGAAGGTACTTTCACTTTCAGTAAAGAACTGGGACACTTGTTGCAAAAGAAAAGGATGGATTCCAGGTCTCTTTATTAAGTTTGTCACTTTTGTTTCAGGGTCCTTTTTCATCTCTCATAGATTAAGAGCTTCATAATGAACATATTTCCTTCTGTGCCTAAGTTATTGGTGATCAAAAAGCATTCTGTCCAAATTCTCAATAAAGATAAGCCTTGGTTACTCATTATTTGTGATTAGGATATTCCTTAGAGTCATGATTTAGACAGGCAGATAGGATTAAATCAATTAGATTTGTGAGTTGGAGACCACACCCTGCCTCCTTTCGTTATCTGATGCCCCTACGTGACCTCACCTGTACACCCACTTGCCAATCAGACTATGTAACCACTCCCCTCTGGAAGAGAATAAAAGGCCTGAGGCATGGTGGGCCTGCCCTTGTTGTCCTGCTCTGCTCTCTGCTTTTCTGCCTGCGCTGCACTACCTGTGGCTGCTCCTAACTTCACACTTCTTGCATGTAGCTCCTGGCCTGCCCTCTGCCTGATAGGTATCCAACTTAGTTTCTAGACTTCTTTTTCCCTTAAATAAAGCCCTCACTTTCCTGTGTATTTCTCTCACTGAATAAATGCTAAAAACTCTCCCATGTTGCCTGTTCTATTTACAAGCAGCCGGTATTTAGAATTCTTATCAAAAATATGGCAAGAACCTTCAAAATTTTGAGTAAAGTTCCCCCATTACAATTATAACATCTTTATAAGACATGGTCTTTATGCAATTTACTATTCCTATGGTGACATAAGAGGCTATTATTGAGATAAGATTGACCTTTTAAGACTAATGGCAAAAATGCATTTTATATAAATGAAATAAAATTTATTTTGCATTAAAATTTCATTGAGATTTTGGAGAAGATAAACATTTGAGTACGCACAAGGGTGAACCTCTTCTAGTTAAATTTACGTGATTACTTGATTTCAACCTAGGTGTAAGATAAATATTTCTAATCATGGCTCAAAATTTGCATGCTTGAGTTAGGCCAGACTGATTAAATCATCCCCTTACTGTTACAAGTTCTAGAGAAAATACAAGAACACTAACAGTGACGGACACTGTTGAGTGGCCAAAAGATAGCAGAAACTGGAATGAAGTTCACTATAGGCAAAAGGAATGGCACCGGGGATTTTATGATTTCGCTGCTTCCAGTTACACTCATGGCTACTGAAACAGTAACAGGAAACTTCACTGGAAAGTGAAAGAGGAAACAAGACAAACACAGGTGCCAGAGATGGGGACACAGATTCTTTACATTATCTCTGTTTAAATTGGCTGGTTGGCCAAATGCTAATGGCAAATGCTAAGACTAGGCAGCCTACATATTGATAACATAAGTGAACTACAGTTTGGCCTGCCACTTAAATTTGAGAAAATTTGAGAAAATAAAAGACAAATTTGAAATCTGACTGCATAAAACTAAAAAAAAAATCACTTTAATAAGAACATAAAAAACAAGTCAATAGAAAATGGAGGAACGTATACCACTGTATCAATGATAAAAAACTAATAGAGTTAATAATAGGGAACTCATGTGAGAAACCATCAAAAAATTTTCCTAACAAGGGGCCAGCCTTGTGGTGTAGTGACTGAAGTTGCTGTTTGTGACGCCATCATGCCATAAGGTTGCCAGTTATCTAACTTCTGCACTTCCAGTCCAGCCCCTTGCTTATGTACTTGGAAAAGCAGTGAAAGATGGCCCAAATATCTGGGTCCCTGCCTCCCATGTGGGAGATCAGAATGGAGTTGCTGGATTCATGCTGGCATAGCCTTGGCCATTGTGGCCACCTGGGGAGAAAACCAGCAGATTGAAGATACCTCTCTCTGTCTCTCCCCCTCTAACTACACTTTTCAAATAAATAAATAGATTAATCTTTTTTAAAAAGTTCATAACAATGGGCAACAAAACACAATTTACTAAAATCATTTAAACTAATTTTAGCATCTGTGAAGGTGTTCAACATCCATCATAATAAAAAACTGCACGTAAAAAGCATTTTATTTTCATAATGGCAAAAATTAAGATGCTGGTAATATATTGTGCTATCAAAACTATATAGAAACACAAACTTTCTCCATTATTCAAAGTGTCATGATGAAGCTCTCTTCTTGAGGGAAGGATTGTTTTCATTCTAATAATCATAAAACGAGATTAATCCTACATCTCAATGGGCTGTAGAAATACTTCCTAATTTCATCAGGCCATAAGTGTCTACACATTCCTCCAGGATAAACAAGAATGCATCATCTAGAGACAGCTGGCTCTAAAGAAGTTCTCAGATCTTAGATTCTCAGGGTGATTCCTCTTGTTTCACCCATTGTATTACTGAAGTTTTTCTTAATATAATTAAATACCTGAGGCAGACTAATGTTATCTAGAAAAGATTTTGGAGGCCAAAAATCCATGATTGGGCAGCAACATCAATTTGGACTCTGATGAAGGCCCTTGGCAGGTGCATCACAATGGCAGGACTAGGAGGAGCTGATACAATGGCTTTCCCCCCCCCTCCATAACTTCCCTCCCACCCGCAACCCTCCCCTTTCCCACTCCCTCTCCCCTTCCATTCACATCAAGATTCATTTTCAATTCTCTTTAAATATAGATCATTTTAGCATATATTAAGTAAAGCTTTCAATAGTTTACACCCACACAGAAACACAAAGTGACAAATACTGTTTGAGTACTAGTTATAGCATTAAATCACAATGTACAGCACATTAAGGACAAAGATCCTACATGAGGAGTAAGTGCACAGTGACTCCTGTTGCTGACTTAACAAATTGACACTCTTGTTTGTGGCATCAGTAATCACCCTAGGCTCTTGTCATGAGGTGCCAAGGCTATGGAGGCCTTTTGAGTTTGCCGACTCTGATCATATTTAGACAAGATCATAGTCAAAGTGGAAGTTCTCTCCTCCCTTCAGAGAAAGGTACCTCCTTCTTTGATGACCTGTTCTTTCCACTGGGATCTCACTCACAGAGATCTTTCATTTAGGTTTTTTTTTTTTTTTTTTTTTTTCCACAGTGTCTTGGATTTCCATGCCTAACATACTCTCATGGGCTTTTCAGCCAGATCCAAATGCCTTAAGGGCTGATTCTGAGGCCAGAGTGCTGTTTAGGACATCTGCCATTCTATGAGTCTGCTGTGTCTCCCGCTTCCCATGTTGGATCGTTCTCTCCCTTTTTGATTCTATCAGTTAGTATTAGCAGACACTAGTCTTGTTTGTGTGATCCCTTTGACTCTTAGTCCTATCATTATGATCAATTGTGAACAGAAATTGATCACTTGGACTAGTGAGATGGCATTGGTAGATGCCACTTTGATGGGATTGTATTGGAATCCCCTGGCACGTTTCTAACTACCATTCAGGGCAAGTCCAATTGAGCATGTCCCAAATTGCACATCTCCTCCCTCTCTTTTTCCCACTCTTATATTTAACAGGGATCACTTTTCAGTAAAGTTTCAACACTTAGAGTAACTGTGTATTAATTACAGAGTTCAACCAATAGTATTAAGTAGAACATAAAAAAATACTAAAAGGAATAAAGTATTAAGTTATTCATCAACAGTCAGGGCAAGGGCTGATCAAGTCACTGTTTCTTATAGTGTCCATTTCCATACAACCCAGCCATCCCACTCCTTGGAATTTACCCAAAGGAAATTAAATTGGCAAACAAAAAGCTGTCTGCACCTTAATGTTTATTGAAGCTCAATTCACAATAGCTAAGACCTGGAACCAACCTAAATGCCCATCAACAGTAGACTGGACAAAGAAATGATGGGATATGTACTCTATAGAATACTATACAGCAGTAAAAATAACAATGAAATCTGGTCATTTGCAACAAAATGGAGGAATCTGGAAAACATCATGCTGAGTGAAATTTGTCCCAAAGCGACAAATATCATATTTTCTCCCTGATCAGTGATAACTAACTGAGCACCAAAAGGGAAACCTGTTGAAGTGAGATAGACAATATTTTAAAATATTTGTTTATTTGACAGGCAGAGTAACAGAGAAGGAGGGAGAAGCAGAGAACAGAGAGGTTTTCCAGACACTAGTTCACTACTAAAATATTTGCAGCAACCAGAACCAATCTGGGGCCAGGAGCCAGGAACTTCATCTGGATATCCCCCATTGGTGGCAAGAACTCTAGAACTTGAGTCATCATCTGTTGCCTCCCAGATGTATTAGCAGGAAGTTATTTTGGAAACAAAGTAGCTGGGATACTACCTGGCACTCTGATATAGGAAATGAGTGTCCCAAGAGATGGTTTTAACTGTTGCATCACAATATCTGCCCCAGATATAAATTATGTTAACAGTCATAAGACAATTTCTTCTTAAAATTTTCAGTGAGAAACCAAGAGATATGGCATGCTTGTTGCATAAGCATGTGTTGTCTCCTGCTTTCCAAACATACACTCAGTGATTGTATACCCATGTGGAAAACATTCAGTGTTATTTTTCTTTAGCTTTGTTTGGTTTTCAGAGAAAGCAAAAGCCATTGTTTTTAAAATATTTATTTTTTATTTATTTGAAAGAGTTACAGAGAGAGGTAGAGAAAGAGAGAGAGAGAGGTCTTCCATCTGCTAGTTCACTTCCCAGATGCCTGCAATGATCCAAAGCCAGGAGTCAGGAGCTTCTTCCAGGACTCCCACATGGGTGCAAGGGCCCGAGCACTTGGGTCATCTTCCACTGCTTTCCCAGGTGCATTAGCAGGGAGCTGTATTGGAAGTTGGGCAGCTGGGACTTGAAGTGGTGCCCATATGAGATGCCGCTGCTGCAGTCCAGGGTTTTAACCTGCTGAACCACAGTGCCAGTCCCTGCAAAGACCATTTTTAAAAAGGAACAGATCTTGTCATTTGCAACAAGATGGGTGGAACTGCAGGTCTTTATGTTAAGTAAGTCAAACCATGCACGGAAAGACGAGTACCTCATGATTCCACCATGTAGAGTCTAAAGAAGTTGATCTCATAGATGTTGCAAGTATAATGGTGGTTACTAGAAGCTGAGGGGATTATGGGGGGAAGGAAGAGCTGGGGAAAAGTTGATTAAGGGTTCTAAGTTTTAATTAATACGGAAAGAAGTTCTGATGTTTTGTTACACAGTAGAGCTACTATTATAGCTAACAATAATCTGTATGTTTTATAAAAACATACAAGAAATAATTTGAATATTTTTGCCATAAAGAGATGCTAAGTGGTTGAGGATAGAGATAGAGCTGAGTATGTTTATCTTGATTTGAAAATTATACAATGCCTACATATATCAAGACATCAATAACACCTCATAAATTGTACAAGTTTTGTGTATCAGTTAAAAAAAAAGAAAAGTCCTTCAAAAGAAAAAGAAAAAAGGATAGAAAAGGGTGAGAGACTTAGCTCCTCAGTGGGTAAAGACAAACTTCAACCAAACTATGGGGTGGGGGCACTGGGAGCTCCTTTGTCTCAGGTCTGTCATCCTCACTTTTCTCCTGGAGAGCAGCCAACTTCCTAGAGCCAGCCTGTCACCCACTGAGCTCATGTTTGCAGAGATACACTCACCCCTGTGCCAGACACATTCTGCCCAGCTCTGACACTTCCACTTTGAATGCTCTGATCCTTCTTGATGGCTTCACTCAAAGTCCAGGACACAACTAAGCCAACAGGCCGCCAGATTCAGGATATAGACAATGCAGGAATCATCACAATCTGATGAAAGACCCTTTACACCTAACAAAAAGCAGAAATAAAAGCTAGTTTGAAATAGCCCTGTGATCCAGGAGAACTGTGGAATGTAACACTGATGTTAACATTCTGTTTTGCAAACTAGTATTTCTCTGTGTTGGTAATTTTAGGAGCCTCATCTCACTATTGCTAACATATTTTCACACCTAATTAAAATCTCAGGATATTTTTTTCCAAAAAAGAATTTCTCTAAAGAGGTTTCCTCTTTGAAATTATACCACTGAGTTTTGGAAAGTACTAGACTTCTGTTTTCATTCTATAAATATTTTTCTAGGTTTCACCACAGCATACCAGATGATCAAATCTATGTATTTTTCCCCTTGATTTTGTTTCTGTTATATTTGTTTCACCCTCATCTTGCTGCCATCTATAAATCTTAAAATCATGTCTTTTATATGTCTTCCTCCTAGATATTAATTAAATCTTTAACAAGACCTGGCTAAGATCCAATACTCTATAGGGCTTACTAGAAACTATGCAATGTGGTCATTTGAATTTATTAGCCTTCTGTGGGCTTCTTTCTGCAATATGACTTGATTTTTCTGTGAAAACCTATGAGTCTTTTTATGGCATCTTTTTATTTCTAATATGGGATGAATATTTAGCAGCGTTTCTCACACCATCTGTTGTGAAAGACAGTATTGCTTTTCAATTTTCAGTTGTCAGAGATGCTTTTGTGAAATAGACAATGAAATGGATGAATAAAATTACCAGAAAGTGAATTATAAAAGTGAGCTGGAGCAAGGCATTTTTATTATTTGATTTAGCAACTAAACTCACATTTAAATATTCAGTTAAAACATAGAATAAGAAAAAAGAATTGTGTACTTTATTCATTAAAATTATGCATGTTAATTAATATGAGTAATAGTGTTACAGCTGCTGCTTTTTGTTGTTCTGCAACCGTAACCAAGCAAAGGTTATGAGAAGATAACAGTCCCCAACCTAAGCTCCGGTATGAACATTTTGAATCAATCCTCTGTATATTGATGAAATTGTAATGTGATTGATAAATTTGCATTCTACTTCTTAAGTAATCTAGGTTGGATGAATGACAATTCTAGCAGGGGACAATACCTACCTTGACTATTAACATGTTGAGTTCATGATGCTAATCATATGACAAGCCAGTGTCCGTGATTCACTCTCATCAGACTGGAAGGAAATTTGAAGTCATCTTAGTAAGATCATGAATAATTATAAAAAAGAGCAAGTGACTTTGGATTTTTTTAAAAAGTTTATTTATTTGTTTGAACGAGTACAGAAAGGCAGAGGCAGAGAGAGAGAGAGGGAGGGAGGGAGAGAGAGAGAGAGAGAGAGAAAGAGAGATTCTTCCATCTGCTGGTTCACTCCCCAAATGGCCACAACAGCTGGAGCTGGGCCCATCCAAATCCAGGAGCCAGGAACTTCTTCCAGGTCTACAACGCAGGTGCAGGGGCCCAAGGACTTGGGACTTCTACTGCTTTCTCAGGCCGTAACAGAGAGCTGGAATGGAAGAGCAGTAGCAAATATGGGACTCAAATTGGGGCCCATATGGGATGTTGACACTGCAGGTGGTGCCCTTACCAGCTATACCACAGCACCTGCCCATAATTTTGGATTTTTTAAGTCTGTCTTTAATTCCTCATTAAAAACACTTCCAACTATTAAAATTTTAAATTTACTTAGGTTTAAAGGAAATGAATTCTATGTTTGGCATGGACCTTTGACAGGAAAATAATTCAAAATTACAATTAAATTTGTAATTACATGGTGATAATTTTTCACAGCTGTACAACATCAAGGTTATCTGAAGCATGTATGTGTGTATATGTGCACATGTTCCTTTCCAGGCATAGACATATTACGATTGTTGAGCAGAGACTGGTTATTATTTTACATATTTTAAAAGTTAATAGTGAATCAGTTTTAATACTGTGAATGTCTGGCTGTTCCAATACAAAGTACAGGAATAGTTGTTCTTCATTCAATTGTCTACTTTTTTTTCAAAAACTATAACCATATACACACTTTATACTGTGATATTGACTTATATATCTACTTTCAGTGATAAAGCACTGCCTTGATTATGGTAGTTTTACAGTCTTAAACTCATGTAGAATAAACCTTCAGATTTTGTGTAATGTTTTTGACTCACTAATTAAAATTAAAATTTGCTTCATAGAAAATGGAAATTATTTCTTCCTAGAAAATGCTATTGTGATTTGGGTGAGATTGCATTACATTTTCACATTGATTTGTTGAAAAGTCATACCATAAATACGTATTTATGTAATACGTGACCATGACACTTCTCTTCACTTATCTTGGATTCTTATTTATTTATTTTATTTGAGGTAAACAAATTTTATGTCTTTCATATATACAGATTTAGGAACATAGTTTTACTTCGCACCCTACCTTCCTTCCCACCCATAGTGTCAATTCCTCCTCCTTCCTCTCTTATTCCCTCTCTTAACTTTTACATTGATCTATTTTCAGCTTACTTTATACTCACAAGATTAGCCCTATACTAAGTAAAGAGTTAACAAATAGTAAGAAGAAAAAAACACTGTTACTCAACAGTAGACAAGGGTTGTAAACAATCATTGAATCTCAAAATGTCAATTTCACTCCTATACAGTATGTTTTTGGTACTCTATTAGTTACCACAGATCAGGGAAGATATATAGTGTTTGTCTTTTAGGGACTGGCTTATTTCACTAGGTATAATCTTTAATATCCTTCAGTAGTGTTTTGAAGTTCTCAGCATTCAGATCCCTACATATATACAGAAATGTAAATATTTATATCAAAGAATGTAATAGTTTTGTTGATATTCGGAATGACATTTTGAATAGGAATTTCGAATATTATTTTCCATTTGTAAAAATTAGGTGGGATTTTTGTACTTTTCTCATGTTTGATCTTGCTAAATTCATATATCAGTTAAATAGCTTTTTGATGGATTTTTTGGGATTTTCGACATAGTTAATTATGTAATCTGTGAATAGATTACATTATTTCTTTCATTCCAAGTATTATGCATGTTGTTTTCTCACCATGTCTGCACTGTAGGTAGGTTGGAAATGGCTTCTCAAGTGTTATTTTTCTCACAAAGTCTTTATTTTTCCTTCATTCTTGAAAAATTTCTCCATACTATTTTCAAGACACAATTTGATGTGCTGAATAAAGGTGAATGCTATATGATTCCAAATTTTTAAATTTTTTATTGAGGGCAATTCAGTTTAATGTGAAGTTATGTTACATGATAATATAGTATGTTATAGCATAGTATATCATAGTAGTAGTATGAACAAGAGCTGTTGGAACCCTCTGGAGAGATTCGATTAAAAAAATCTAATTGGGGTTATATTAAAAGAAAAATATCATTGGGGCCAGTATTGTGGAACTGTGAGTTAAGCCACTGTTTAAACACTAGCATTCTATGTTGGAGTGCCTGTTGGAATTCTGGTGGCTCTGCTTTGGATGCAGCTTTTGCCTACTGTGACTTGAAAGATCACAGATGATGGGCCAAGTGCTTTGGACCTTGTCAAACCATGTTGGAGACCCAGATGGAGTTCTTGCTTCCTGGTTTCAGCCTGGCCCAGCCTTGGATGTTGTGGCCATTTGGGGAATGAATCAACAGACTGAAGATACCGCTCTCTTTTCTCTCTTCCTTGCCCACATGCTATGCCTTTTAAATAAATAACTCCAAAAAAAAAAAAATGACAAAAGTCCTTTATTAGAAACTTATTTAAAAGATGAACGAATTATTGCCCAGTAGACAAAGTAAGGAGTATTTTTTAAAACCTAGAAAGCAATATTTGTTGCACAAAGAAAGGCAAAGGAAGAAGCTTATTCTTTTGAGAAATATCCCTGACAGATACTCTTTCAGTATGGGGGACTTGTAGCGGGTACAGAATATTAGGACCAGATTGCCCTACTTCTGTCATATTATGGTGTTTGTATTTTATTCTATGTAAAATAAGAATTATTTATGTGTTTAAGAAGGGCAAATACATATGAAGAATTACTCAAACGAATAAGTTTTATGGCAGCTTATCTAAAGCAAGGAGACTGTGATGGTAAATTTTATAAGTCAATTTGACAGGGCCATGAGGTGCATAGATACTTGGTTAACAATGTTCTTGGTATGTCTGCGAGGTTGTTTCTTGTACTGATAGATAAAGTAAAGCAGATGCCCCTCCATAAAGTGAGTGGCTCTCATCTAATCAGTTGAAGGCCTAAACAGAAATCAAAGGCTGAGTAGGAGGGACTGGCTCCTTCCTAAAAGCTTTGAACTGGGTCATCGGTCTTTTCATGCCGTTGAACATAAACTGAAAGCTGACTTTTCTCATATCTCAAGCCTGGCAATTTTTGACTTGCATTTAGATTGCTGGCTCTCTTGTTTTCAGGCCTTCAAATTCAGTCTGCAACTACGTCATCAGCTACCTTGGGTCTCCAGTCAATCATGGAATTCTCATTTCTTCCATTATCACTTGAGCAGGCTCCTTCTCTCTCCTTTCTCCCTCCCTCTCATCTCTGCTCCCCCCAAGTTGGTTCTGAATCCTGACTCATAAATATGTTAATATAAATAAAATATATTCTTTTATAATATATGGAAGATCTATCTCTGTTTCTTCCTCTCCCTCTCTGTCACTCTGTCTTTTTTTAAGATTTATTTATTTTATTTGAAAGTCAGAGTTACACAGAGAGAGGAGAAGCAGAAAGAGAGAGAGAGAGAGAGAGAGAGAGAGGTCTTCGGTCCGATGGTTCACTCCCCAGATGGCCGCAACGGCCGGAGCTATGCCGATCCGAAGCCAGGAGCCAGGAGCTTCCTCCGGGTTTCCCATGTGGGTGCAGGGGCCCAAGGACTTGGCCATCTTCCACTGCCTTCCAAGGCCATAGGCAGAGAGCTGGACAGGAAATAGAGCAACCTGGTCTTGAACAAGCACTCATGGGATGCCAGCGCTTCAGGCCAGGGTGTTAACCTGCTGTGCCACGTGGCTGGCCCCTCTGTCACTCTGTCTTTAAAAATAATCATTTAGAAAACACTTGAGTGTATAAAGAACTTTCCATGACATTGAAATGTCTTTCCTGTAATCATCGTTATTTTTCATTTATTTTTATTTACTTGAAAAGCAGAAAGATAAACAGAGACAAAAAGAGATCTTTCATCCACTAGTTCATACCCCAAATGCTTAAAATAGTTGTGGTAAGGCCAATCCGTATACAGGAGCCTGAAAAACAATCTGGGTTTTCTAAGTAGGTGATAGTAATTTAAGCACTTTATCTGGCACCTGCAGCCTGCCAGAGTGTGCATTAGCAGGGAGCTGGATCTGGAAGCACAGCTGGTGCTCAAACTCAGGCACTCCAATAAGGCATGCAGGCATTCAAAGGGGCATCTTAACTGCTGCACCAAGTGCTCACACCTTATAATCATTTCAGCAGTTTTATTGTCAACATGTAAATATGCAAAAGTACTTTTTATTCTTTAAGCCATTGATATTCAACAACCACTACCCTCCTAGTTTGTATTACATAGCTGACCAGAAAAGAATTGTAATAAATCATAATTTTTAATAATTACAAGAAACAGAATCATTTTAAACATTTCTACATTATATTATGATAGAAATAGCAAATATTGCTTACTGGTGGGTACCTATCTGCCAATGTTGTCAGGCCTTTGAACTTACATAAGAAAAATAAGAAATGCATATGTATTTTAGGCAAACTTCTTCAATGTACATCTAAAATGTACCATTAGTACCACCATTTCAAATTGTACAAAAGAATGTGACCCTATTATTTAACCACCACTTTGGCCAAAAATATTTGAATATATTTTGAATAGTAGTCTCTTCTATTATGTACAGGTTTGTCAGCATAACAGAAAAGTTGATACCAATTAGGAAAAGGTGGATGAAGACCTGTAGGACTTGATAAGATGACCCTCATCCTCCTCCTGGGGCAGGAACAGTCCTGAGCTTGACCTCAATTTAGTAGGTGGACCCCAAACTGAATTTCTGCTCCCTCCCAGCTTCTTGGCAAAATTGTAACATGTAAAAATAATACATGGTGCTTTGACAGGTTGGGAATAATTCATGGGGGAATCTAAGAAAAATTAATATTCCTCCCTCCATTACCTTGCCAAATTTGATAATGTGACTTTCTCCTAAGATGCATTAGTCCAGTGTTTGTATGTGGACATTTCAGTAGAACCTCACACAAACATACCATTGATTTCCTCAGTCTGCTGTACTTTAAAGAGATAATCCCCGGGGTGCTAGCTGTCACAGAGCAGAGACAGTAAAGCATTTTGACTTTATGCTGGAGAAACTGGTTCACATCTGGTACTAAAAGTGGCCATATTTCTTGCTTCTGTTGACAGTTTTTTGGCAGAGTTTGCTAAATCCTAATGTTTGTTTGAACATTTTTAAAAGATGTGCCCACATTGCTTTTATGTCCTTACAATTTATTTGTAAAATCGTATCATGTGGAAGATCAGAGAGGTCATGGGTTACACAAATGACCAATACATAAATGATTGCCAATTGTGTTCAAATTCTTTACTATGTGGTATACAAAGATGCTTACACTTGTGGAAATGTTTATAAAGCTAAATGTAAAAATGATTTTAAAAAACCTCTTACTCATGAACTTTTAATGATGGCCAATAATCATTGAGCTTCAAAGCAGAACTGTTCTTTCTGTGCCTTCCTGGAATGCTGACCATATCAGTATGCATACATTTACTATTGCCGCTGTAACAAATTACCATAAACTTAGTGCCTGAAAACAACACAAATTTATTACCTTATGATAATAGGAATCTGAAGTCAGAAGTAAGTCCCACTGGGCTAAAGTAATGGTGCTTTTTTTTTTTTTTAAGATTTATTTTATTTATTTGAAAGAGTTGCACAGAGAAAGAGAGAAACAAAGAGAGGAGAGAGGTCTTCCATCCACTGGTTTACTCTCCAAATGACCACAATGGCCAGGGCTGGGACCCGACTAAAGCCCAGAGCCAGGAGCTTCTTCTGGGTTCCCCACATGGGTGAAGTGGCCCAAGTATTTGGATCATTTTCTGCTGCTTTCCCACTTGCATTAGCAAGGAGCTTGATTAGAAGTACAGCAGCCAGGACTCAAACCAGTGCCCATATGGGACACCAGTTTCACAGGCAGTGGATTTACCCATCACACAACAATGAGTTGTTTTGTTTCTTTCTGGATTCTCTGGGGGAGAATCTGTCTCTGTATTTTTCGGCTCTTAGAGGGTGCCCACATTTTAAGCTCAAGTCCCACTCTGTCTTCAAAAATATCACTGGTGGACCAGGTCCTCACATGTCCACTTCTGTGATTCTTCTTTCGTCCTTCTCTTACACTACTGTGGATCCCTGGAATTACATTAGGATCACTCTAATAATCCAAGATAAATTCCTATCTCAAGTTCAGCTGTTTAGCAATCACAATTCTAGCTGAGACTTAATCCTCATTGCCATGTAACCTTCTATATTCACAAGTTCTGAGGATAGAAAGTGAATATTTTAGGGTGGTATATTGTTCTTCCTTTTGCTGCGTGTTTCATCTTGTATGATATACTATTGCAAAATAATTGTCATCGCTAATAAATGATTAGATCTTGATGAAAAAGATTTCTTTTACACCAGTATTTGTTCTGACAGATGGAAATAATTTGTAGTTAGTATTTAAAAATGTTTGCTGGCATTCCACATCACAATTTCATGTTTTATGCACATGTGTAAATATGTATGTGATACATTTCTGTTTATATATAAGCATATACATTCATTTAGTGAAAATTCTGAAGTTAATTAAATGTGGACACAACTTTATTGACTAGACTGTATTGACATTTTTACAAAAATTTCTATTTATTGATATTATTTATTTGGGGGGCAGGGAGCTAGAGAGAAGGGGCTCCAATCCACTGACACATTCCCCAAATGCCCTCAACAGCCATGGTAGGCCTGGCTCAAGCAAGGGGCCAGAAATTCAGTCCAGGTCCCCTATGTGGGTGGCATGGATGGTACTTGAGCCATCACTTCTGCCTTCCAGGGTGCATGTTAGCAGGAAGCTGGAACTTGGAGTGTAGCTGGGACTCCAACCAAAGCACTGTAATATGGAATGCCAGCATCCCGAGTTGTGTGTTAACCATTGCACCAAGCACCCACTCCATGTTAAAGTTTAAGGGAGGGCAATATTGCCTTTCTACTTCCTGGCCCAAACTGTTGCCACTGAGAGAAAGAACAGAGGAACAGAGATTCAAATGTAAGTTCAGTGAGAATGTCCAGGTTGGAGAAGTGCAGTGAAGATGGGCTTCCTAACACTTATGACTCAACATAGGCAAAGGGAATTCCCCACCCAGTTTCCTTGGTATTGGACACCTCACATGGAAATCTGCCCTTTCAGAATTCTTGGTCAGGACTTGAGTATGATGAGTCTTAATTCTGACTCTTGTGTCTGTATGAAAGAGAGATGTAGATATATAAAGATGTATATGTAGTATATCTATTTTAAAATATATTCTCAAATATTTGGTTAAAAGATATAAATGTTTGACATTTAAGTCTAGATGCCATGACCCTTGTGAAATTGTTCCTATAATGAAATTTTGTTTTCATATCCAGTTTTCTGAGGTTATTAATTTTTAAATTATAAATATATAAATTGGTTTCTGATGCCATGTAACACCTGTGACCTCAACATTTCTGGTGATAGTCTCAGGCTTCTCATAGGATCTTTTTGGGATTCCCACCTGTTTTCGGGCTGTGACTTATCTCCCTTTCCTGCGTTCTCTTTACCAGCAGTGCTAATCTTATCTGTACTGTGCAGCCTGGTATTTTTCACTGTATGATGTGTCCCACAATTGCATAAAATCTCTCAATTCTTTGCTGAATCACCAATAAAAGATCCTCTTGTGATCTAATATTGTTTAACCTTTTGAATTTTAGTGTGGTGCAACAATTTAGAATTGAATATGAGGGTTTTTTGTTGACCACAGCCTGCTGTCTCTTTAGAAAACGTGAAGACATGGGGAAGAAAACTAATATTTTTATTGATTCAAAAGTTACAGAGAAACAGACAGAGAGATTATCCATCTCCCGTTCACTCCCCAAATGGCCACAACAGCCAGCTGGGCTAGCCTGAAGCCAGGAGCAGGAGCTTCCTCCAGATCTCCTACGTGAGTGCAGGGGCCCAAGCACTTGAGCTATCTTCCACTGCTTTCCAGGTACATTAACAGGGATCTGGATTGGAAGTGGAGCAGTTGGGACTCAATTGGTGCCCATAAGGGTTGCTGGAACTGTGGGCGGGCCTTAACTCTCTAAGCCACAGCACTGGCCCTTGGTGAAATTTCTGTGTAAAAAAAAGATCATCTGTAGTTGAGTTAGATTGCTACTGTTTTGTTAAAATGACACATCATTAAAAAAAAAAAAAAACAAACCTTCAACTTACCCTTAAATTCAACCCCAAATCTGATTTAGTTCAGTCATTTCATTTTAACCAATGCGTTATATTTCTTCAAAGACTTTAAAATGTATTTTCAAATATACTATATAAATATATAAAGAGCTGATAGCACAGCAACTTTTCCAAAATTTAGAAAAATATTATAAATCTAATAAGGAAAAAATTACATATAGTAAGTTCACTATTCTTTAAAACACTGTCACATTTCTGTAATACATTAAATTTACTATCACAACTTTGGATCACTTAACTAGACATGTTTAAATTGAAATCACCAGGTAAGTTTTCCAGAATCTCTAGAGTATGTAAATTTTATTAAATATTGTAAGCATTTCAATGTAAAAAATATATGGGTTATTCTAAAGACTGAAACTGAATCCCTCATATTACCATCGAACAACTAAATCCGTTACTTAGCTTTTTAGTACCTTTATGTTTAATTCTAAATCTTTCCAGAGTTAAAAGACATGTACAGAAATTAGTATCTTCTCCAAATTTAAGATAGTTATCTGTCAGAAACTTGAGAGTAAAATGTTTAATCTGCAGACAATTAATTTGACTTGTGTTGTAGGTAGCCAAAATGAACTGTCTAGTAAATAAATGTGAACAATACTTTTTACTTTATGGTGTAAAATACTATAAAATTTCCACAAATGTTTCTGCCATAAAGTGTCTTACAGTTTCAAGTTATATTTTCTGTATGATTGAGAGAATTTCTATACTCTTCCTTCTCCCATCACATGCAAATGTACACACACACATTGTAGTCAAGTTGGTTCTCTAGTAACTTTACTATAATATCCTTGTGTATTAATATATTACTTTTGAAGTTTTCGGTATACTTCGGTATACTTGTGGATACTTTCATGGAACTGGAATGGATGAAAATACTAATACCTAATATTCGTTTTACTGTAAGGTTGACTTATACAAAGGCCACATTAGTGGATTTCCATGTGTTTGAAAAAGCGTGATTTTGTAATTTATTTCAATGAAGTTCTCCAGTAAATTATTTATATTTCAATACATTATTTTTTCTCTGCAGTTTATAAAGCAATTGCTGTTGCATCCACATGAAAAAGTAAAATTGCCAATACTAATCTTTTTTTTTTAGTTATTTTATTTTTTTAAACTTTTATTTAATGAATATAAATTTCCAACGTACAGCTTATGGATTACAATGGCTCCCCACCCCCCACAAAATCCCTCCCACCCACAACACTCCCCTTTCCCGCTCTCTCTCCCCTTCCATTCACATCAAGATTCATTTTCAATTCTCTTTATATACAGAAGATCAGTTTAGTATATATAAAGTAAGGATTTCAACAGTTTGCCCCCACATAGCAACACAAAGTGAAAACTACTGATGGAGTTGTAGTTATAGCATTAAATCACAATGTACAGCACATTAAGGACAGAGATCCTACATGATTTTTTTTTAAAAAAATTGATTAATTTTGTATGCTATTTCCAATTTAACACCAAGTTTTTTTTTTCATTTTCAATTATCTTTATATACAGAAGATTAATTCAGTTTATACTAAGTAAAGATTTCATCAGTTTGCACACACACACACAGAAACACAAAGTGTAAAAATACTGTTTCAGTACTAGTTAGAGTATTACTTCACATTGGACAACACATTAACGATAGATCCCACATGAGTCGTAAGTACACAGTGACTCCTGTTCTTGATTTAACAATTTGACATTCTTATTTATGGCATCAGTAATCTCCCTAGGCTCTAGTCATGAGTTGCCAAGGCTATGGAAGTCTTTTGAGTTCACTGACTTCGATGTTATTCCGACAGGGTCATAGTCAAAGTGGAAGTTCTCTCCTCCCTTCAGAGAAAGGTACCTCCTTCTTTGATGGCCCGTTCTTTCCACTGGGATCTCACTCACAGAGATCTTTCATTTAGGTCTTTTTTTTTTTTTCCAGAGTGTCTTGGCTTTCCATGCCTAAAATACTCTCATGGGCTCTTCAGCCGGATCCAAATGACTTAAGGGCTGATTCTGAGGCCAGAATGCTATTTAGGACATCTGCCATTCTATGAGTCTGCTGTGTCTCCCGATTCTCACGTTGGATCGTTCTCTCCCTTTTTGATTCTATCAGTTAGTATTAGCAGACACTTGTCTTGTTTGTGTGATCCCTTTGACTCTTAGACCTATCAGAGCCATCAAATGTGAACTGAAATTGATCACTTGGACTAGTGAGATGGCATTGGTACATGCCACCTTGATGGGATTGTATTGGAATCCCCTGGCACGTTTCTAACTCCACCATTTGGGGCAAGTCCAATTGAGCATGTCCCAAATTGTGCATCTCCTCCCTCTCTTTTTCCCACTCTTATATTTAACAGGGATCACTTTTCAGTTAAATTTTAAACACCCAAGAATAATTGTGTGTTAATTACAGAGTTCAATTATCAGTACCAGAACAAAAAAATACTAAAATGGATAAATTATTACATTGTACATCAACAGTCAGGACAAGAGCTCATCAAGTTACTGTCTCTCATAGTGTCCATTTCACTTCAACAGGTTTCCCCTTTGGTGCTGTTAGTTGTCACCGATCAGGGAAAACATATAATATTTGTCCCTTTGGGACTGGCTTAATTCACTCACCATGATGTTTTCCGGATTGTTCCATCTTGTTGCAAATGACTGGATTTCATTGTTTTTGACTGCTGTATAGTATTCTATAGAGTACATATCCCATAATTTCTTTATCCAGTCTACTGTTGATGGGCATTTGGGTTGGTTCCAGGTCTTAGCTATTGTGAATTGAGCTGCAATAAACATTAATGTGCAGATGGCTTTTTTGTTTGCCAATTTAATTTCCTTTGGAAAATTCCAAGGAGTGGGATGGCTGGGTTGTATGGTAGGGTTATATTCAGGTTTCTGAGGAATCTCCAGACTGACTTCCATAGTGGCTTAACCAGTTTGCATTCACACCAACAGTGGGTTAGTGTCCCTTTCTCCCCACATCCTCTCCAGCATCTCTTGTTGGTGGATTTCTGAATGTGAGCCATTCTCACCGGGGTGAGGTGAAACCTCATTGTGGTTTTGATTTGCATTTCTCTGATTGCTAATGATCTTGAACATTTTTACATGTATCTGTTGGCCATTTGGATTTCCTCTTTTGAAAAATGTCTATTGAGGACCTTGGCCCATCTCTTAAGTGGGTTGTTTGTTTTGATGTTGTTGAGTTTCTTGATTTCTTTGTAGATTCTGGTTATCAACCCTTTATCTGTAGCATAGTTTGCAAATATTTTTTCCCATTCTGTCGGTAGCCTCTTCACTTTCCTGACTGTTTCTTTTGAATTACAGAAACTTCTCAATTTCTTAAAATCCCAAATGTTAAGTTTGGCTTTGACTACCTGTGCTTCTGGGGTATTTTTCAAGAAGTCTTTGCCTGTACCTATATCTTGCAGGGTTTCTCCAATGCTCTCTAATAATTTGATGGTGTCATGTCGTAGGTTTAAGTCTTTAATCCATGTTGAGTGAATTTTTGTGTAAGGTGAAAGGTAGGGGTCTTGCTTCATGTTTCTGCACATGGAAATCCAATTTTCCCAGCACCATTTATTGAATAGACTGTCCTTACTCCAGGGATTGTTTTTAGATCCTAGATCAAATATGAGGTGGCTGTAGATGTTTGGATTGATTTCTGGTGTTTCTATTCTGTTCCATTGGTCTATCCATCTGTTTCTGTACCAGTACCATGCTGTTTTGATAACAACTGCCCTGTAGTATGTCCTGAAATCTGGTATTGTGATGCCTCTGGCTTTGTTTTTGCTGTAGGAGATTGCTTTAGCTATTCGAGGTCTCCTGCATCTCCAAATGAATTTCAGAATCATTTTTTCCAGATCTGAGAAGAATGTCTTTGGTATCTTGATTGGTATTGCATTGAATGTATAAATTGCTTTTGGGAGAATAGACATTTTGATGATATTGATTCTTCCAATCCATGAACATGGAAGATTTTTCCATTTTTTGATATCCTCTTCTATTTCTTTCTTTAAGGTTTTGTAATTTTCATTGTAGAGATCTTTAACATCATTGGTTAAGTTTATTCCAGTGTATTTGATTGTTTTTGTAGCTATTGTGATTGGGATTGATCTTAGAAATTCTTCCTCAGTCGTGGCATTGCCTTTGTATACAAAGACTGTTGATTTTTGTGCATTGATTTTATATCCTGCTACTTTGCCAAACTCTTCTATGAGTTTCAATAGTCTCTTAGTAGAGTTCTTTGGGTCCCCTAAATAAAGAATCATATCATCTGCAAAGAGGGATAGTTTGAGTTCTTCCTTCCCAATTTGTATCTCTTTAATTTCTTTTTCTTGCCTGATGCCTCTGGCTAAAACTTCCAGAACTATATTGAATAGCAGTGGTGAGAGTGGGCATCCCTGTCTGGTACCAGATCTCAGTGGAAATGCTTCCAACTTTTCCCCATTCAATAGGATGTTGGCCGTGGGTTTTTCATAAATTGCTTTGATTGTATTGAGGAATGTTTCTTCCATACCCAGTTTGCTTAGAGTTTTCATCATGAAAGGGAGTTGTATTTTATCAAATGCTTTCTCTGCGTCTATTGAGAGAATCATATGGTTTTTCTTCTGCAGTCTGTTAATATGGTGTATCACGTTGATTGTTTTGTGAACATTGAACCATCCCTCCATACCAGGGATAAATCCCACTTGGTCTGGGTGGATGATCTTTCTGATGTGGTGTTGCATTCTATTGGCCAGAATTTTATTGAGGATTTTTGCATCTATGTTCATCAGGGATATTGGTCTGTAATTCTCTTTCAATGCTGCATCTTTTTCCAGCTTAGGAATTAAGGTGATGCTGGCTTCATAAAGAATTTGGGAGGATTCCCTCTTTTTCGATTGTTCTGAATAGTTTCAGAAGAATTGGAGTTAGTTCTTCTTTAAATGTCTGGTAGAATTCAGCAGTGAATCCATCTTGTCCTGGGCTTTTCTTTGTTGGGAAGGCCTTTATTACTATTTCAATTTTTTTTTCAGTTATGGGTCTGTTTAGGTTTTCTATGACTTCCTGGTTCAGTTTAGGTAGCTTGTATGTGTCCAGGAATCTATCCATTTCTGATAGATTTCCCTGTTTGCTGGCATACAAGTCCTTGTAGTTATTTCTGATGATTCTTTTTATTTCTGTGGTGTCTGTTGTTATGTTTCCTTTTTCATCTTTGATTTTATTGATTTAGGTCTTTTCTTTTTTTAGTTAGTTGGGTCAGTGGGGTGTCAATTTTGTTTATTTTTTCAAAAAACCAGCTCCTCGTTAGGCTGATTTTTTGTAATTTTTTTTGGATTCAATCCTGTTGATTTCTTCTCTGATTTTAATTATTTCTCTTCTCCTACTGGGTTTGGGTTTGGTTTGCTGCAGATTTTCTAGATCCTTGAGATGACTTGAAAGCTCATCTATTTGGTGCCTTTCCAATTTCTTGATGTAGGCACCTATTGATAGAAACTTTCCTCTTAACACTGTTTTTGCTGTATCCCATAGGTTTTGGTATGATGTGCTGTTGTCCTCATTTACTTCCAGAAAATTTTTGATTTCTCCTTTAATTTCTTCTAGGACCCATTGTTCATTCAGGAGCATGTTGTTCAGTCTCCATGTGTTTGCATACGCTCTATGGATTCCCGAGTTGCTAATTTCCAGCTTCATTCCTTTATGATCTGAGAAGCTGAATGGTATGATTCTAATTCTTTCGAATTTGCTAAGTCTTGCTTTATGGCCTAGTATGTGGTCAATCCTAGAGAAGGTTCCATGCACTGCTGAGAAGAATGTAAATGCTTTATGTGTAGGTTGAAAAGTTCTGTAGATATCTTTTAGATCTATTTGGGCTATAGTGTTGTTTAAATCTACTGTCTCCTTGTTGATCTTCTGTCCTGTTGATCTGTCTGTCTCTGAGAGTGGAGTATTGAAGTCCCCCAGAACTATTGTATTGGGGTCTAAGTCTCCCTTTAAGTCCCTTAACAAATCTTTTAAATAAACCAGTGCCCTGTAATTAGGTGCCTATACATTGATAATCGTTATATTTTCCTGTTGAATGGATCCCTTAATCATTAAATAGTGCCCCTCTTTGTCTCTCCTAACAGTTTTTGTGGTAAAGTTTATGTTGTCTGATATTAAGATGGCTACACCTGCTCTTTTTTCATTTCTGTTGGCATGGTATATCTTTTTCCAGCCTTTCACTTTCAGTCTGTATGCATCTTTGTTGGAAAGATGTGTTTCTTGTAAGCAGCAAATAGATGGGTTTTGTTTCTTAATCCAATCAGCCAATCGGTGTCTTTTAACTGGACAGTTCAGGCCATTAACGTACAATGTGACTATTGAGAAGGAGTAACTTTGCCCTGTCATTTGCCAAAGATATTTTCTAATATATGCTTTGAGTTTCCTGTGATCTTTTGCTGTGATGTTTCTTTCCTTTACCTTCTTTCATAATGATGACCATTTTTCTGTGTTTCTGTGTGTAACACATCTTTAAGCATCTTTTGCAGGGCCGGACGAGTGGCGACAAATTCTTTCAGTTTCTGTTTGCTGCGAAAGGTCTGTATTTCACCTTCATTCACAAATGAGAGCTTTGCAGGATATAATATTCTGGGCTGGCAGTTTTTCTCTCTTAGTACCTGGGCTATATCTCGCCATTCCCTCCTAGCTTGTAGGGTTCTGATGAGAAGTCAGCTGTGAGTCTGATTGCAAATCCTGTGAGAGTAATCTGACGTTTCTCTCTTGCACATTTTAAGATCTTTTCTTTATGTTTCACTGTGGTGAGTTTGATTACGATGTGTCGTGGTGAGGATCTCTTTTGGTCATGTTTATTAGGGGTTCTATGAGCTTCCTGTACTAAGATGTCTCTGTCCTTCTCCAAACCTGGGAATTTTTCTGCTAGTATCTCACTGAAAATGCCTTCTAATCCTTTCTCCCTCTCCATGCCTTCAGAACTCCTAGAACCTGAATGTTGGGTTTTTTAATAGTATCCTGTAGATTCCCGACAATATTTTTTAGATTTCTAATTTCCTCTTTTCTTTGGTTTGCCTGTTTCCTTTCCTGTTCTCTGTCTTCTAAGTCCGATATTCTCTCTTCTGCTTCACCCATTCTGTTTTTAAGGCTCTCTAATGTGTTTGTCATTTGATCTATTGAATTCTTCATTTCATTATGATTTCTTGTCACTATCACAGTTTCATGTTCCACTAGTTGTTTCATTTCATTTTGATTCCTCCTTAATATTTCATTTTCGCGAGAGAGATTTTCTATCTTGTCCATTAAGGATTTCTGTAGTTCAAGAATTTATTTTTGAGAACTTCTTAATGTTCTTATCAATTTTTTGAGATCCGCTTCTTGCATTTCTTCTATCTCATCTCTTCATAATCTTGAATTGGGGTGTCTTTTTCATTTGGGGCATCATAGTGTCTTCCTTGCTCTTGTTACCTCGGTTTCTGCTTTTGTTTGGCATATTGGAGATATTCTTTGGTTCCTTCGCTGTAGTGCTTTTTCTCATAATACTATGACTCTAGATTAAGTGGACTGTCTGCTTTTGATGGATCCTTAGGGGCTGTGATGGGTGCGGCCAGAGAGCTCTGTTTGGTTCTTCAGGGTTAATGGTGTTCCAAAGGTGACTCACCCAGATTGTTCTCCTGCTTGCTCGCTCTCTCTTTCTCTCTCTCTTATTTTTTTTTGACTCAGTTGGGAAGTAATTCCGCACAGCTGAGTGGAATTGAGGGTAGTTGATGTATGAAATCTGACCTCTGTGAAATGTATGAAATCTACCCCTGGGACCACACAAAGCATTTATGCATCCCTCAGTGTGGTCTCAGATTCTCTGCAGTCTCTCACCAGGTTGCTGAGGTTACCGAGTTTGTGTACTCAGTGAGTTCTCTCACCCCCCAACCTCAGATTTTCACAGTCTCAGTTCGTTAGCTCCACACACTTTAACTAGATCCTAACCTCCTATTATTTCTCCCCACCAGATTCAGGTTTTTCTGTTCTTCTAATGGCCGCACCACTTTGTATACATAAAATGCCACCTGCTCTTTGTCTTGCTCGGCTTTGTAAGGTCAGAGGAGAGAGAGGCTAGTGTCCGTGCCAGTTCCCCTTATTTATTCGTTTTTTTTCTCCTCTAGGCAACCTGATGAACTTTCCCCAATGGGGCCTTAGGCCTCGTTATCCTTTCCCCGCCAATGTCTCGGGTTACTGAGATTTTTGTCTCACCTCCCCTTCTAGCGCTGGCGCGGAGACTCTGTGGCTCGGCTCCCGCAGCTCGGCTTCCATGTGGTGGGCAACCTTGCTCTCCCCGTAGGTCCTCTGTGTCACATCCACTAGATCCGGAAGAGTTTCCTTAGCAGTTTTTTCCTGAGTCTTTTCCTGAGGCTACAGTAACTCCACTTTTATTAAACTATCTTTTCCCAGACTATTGGTGCGCGCCCTCACTATTCCACCATCTTGGCTCTGCCCCAATACTAATCTTCTTAAAAACTGGTAAGATTCCTGTACCATATTTTGAGAAAATATGGCACAAAACCAGTTTAAATTACTTAGAAAGTTAAAATGTAAAATATATTAAATTAAATTTAACATTTTCATGCTTTCATAAAAAATTCTTACAATTTTCAATATTTAGTATTTATTCTATGAGCAAGCCATGTCACCATAAAATGATCCTGCCATTTTCTGAACTTCCATAATTTATATGATATAGCCAATATTCTAATTCTCAATCAGATGCATGTAAAATATTTATATTTCAAAGCATTCTGTTTAAAAATTTTTTTCTTAAAAGCAGATATTTATAGGTGTGGTAATGTTCCTGCAGGATAATAATGGCCATGTAGCAGGATGGTTTTGACTGACACAGAAAACAACTTCTCTCATGCTGGTTGTCCTTATGCAAATTTCTGTAAATGATTCTGTACACATCAGTTGGGAGTATCCTCTGGTCCTTCAAAAGCCCTGTTATCAACAGAGGCGTGGACCTCTGGTGTTGCACAACAGTGAGCTCCAACATACAGAACACAGGCAAGACACCCTCTCCTTACCCCCCACATATGCATACATTCTTTGTTCTGAAGTTTAAAATGACATGTGAATGGAAAGCTTGGAATTGTAGTAATAATTTTCACTAAGTTAAGCAATTTTGATGTTTGATGAAGAGGTCTGTAATGAGGATTTCAAATCAACAATATTATTAGTATTTGCTTATGGTAAAAATTCTGTGTTTTAGATGTTGAATTTATGAGTTATTAAAATTTATAGTTTATATTTTATAGCTTAACAAATGCCTCTCATTTACTGTTAGCAATATGTTAAATTTTTACTGGTTAAGGATTATTTGTATCACATACTGAAGAAATTGTATCTCAGCTAATGGATTTGTTTATCATTAAGAACACTCATTGGCACGGGTAGTTTTATACATATTCAATTTTCTAGTTGGTAACCATAACTAAATGTAGTATTTTTTGTAACAATGAAATAAATATTTTGCAATTATCTTTATTTAGCTTAAATCAAATAATTTCTGAAATGATCATTGTGTTTTTTGAAATTTCAACTATTTTTTTGTCTGGTTAACTTTTCACTTTTGCATATGTTTGGCTGAATAAAATAAATAATATCAAATATAAGAGCAGTGACTTATTAAAGACAAAGCATTAGAGTTTTAGTTAAGGTTTATTATTGAGAATATACGATAATTGATTTTTTTTTTTGACAGGCGGAGTGGATAGTGAGAGAGAGAGATAGAGAGAAAGGTCTTCCTTTTTGCCATTGGTTCACCCTCCAATGGCCGCTGCGGCTGGTGCGTTGTGCTGATCCGAAGCCAGGAGCCAGGTGCTTATCCTGGTGTCCCATGCGGATGCAGGGCCCAAGCACTTGGGCCATCCTCCACTGTCTTCCCGGGCCATAGCAGAGAGCTGGCCTGGAAGAGGGGCAACCGGGATAGAATCCGGCGCCCCAACCGGGACTAGAACCTGGTGTGCCGGCGCCCCAGGCGGAGGATTAGCCTGTTAAGCCACGGCGCCAGCCAAGATAATTGATTTGTAAGAATTAAAAGGGTGCCTAGCCTTTCATCAGCCTATGTTCTAGAGAGTTTGAGAACTAATTGGTAACAGTTTGACTAGTTAATTATATGGATAGGGAAAGTAGGGGACAGAGATAAAGACAGGTGGGTAGCGGAGGAGGAGGAGAGAAAAGAGGAGTAGGAAGAGTGTGAGAGAGGGAAGAGGAAGAGAGAGAAGGAGAGAAAAGAGAGAATGAATATGAAGCACAGATTCAAGCCAATGGGATCAATATGGAACTTTCTACTCATACGCTTACTTGGTGTTGACCTAGTCACCTGACATGTATGTATTTCAATTTCATTATCCTACAGACATAATAATCTTTTCACTTTTGCAATTGTGAAAAGGTAAATCAGTTACTGAGTCTTCATAATAGGTGAGATCTAAGAATTGGAAATACCTCTAGGCAGTTTAGTGATATTTAATCTGATATCTAATCTAAATAAGGAATAGACCTCAAGTAGGTCTCTAGGAGCACATTAAACACTCTTCCCAACTCTGGTGGCAAAATTACAAGATATGTTTGAAGGCCAGAGCATAGGCTGAAGCTAGGGAAAAGAAAGTTGTGGATGGGATTATGAGAAAAGACAACAGGGCTACCTATGAGGAATGAATGTGGTCTTGGTATGTCAGACACCATAAGAAGGAATAAAGGATGGTTATGGGTATAATTTAGCCTGAAGTGAAATCTATTTTTTTAGAGGAGAAAAGAGGGGCTATTAACAACTGCTTCCTTCCTTTTTCTCATGGGTTTTTCTTTGTTAAAGTTTAATATAAGAAAGGAGACTTGTTTCCTGTTAACAGGAAAGGAAATCAAATGCCTGGAGTCTGGAGGCTGAAAGGTTTGAGAAAAACATTAATGTTGGTTAGAGACAATGGAGGTGAAATGAGCAAATTCACCACAAAATTTAAAATTGAAGGGGAACCAGTTAACACAATAGGGTTGGACTCAGCAGAATAGTTTTGGCCCAAGGGTCTGGCCCATGGAGTGATGAACTGGTGAGAATAGAACACAGAGGTGACGGGACTAACAGGGAAAGAAGCTCCCAGACCTGGAGGAAGGTAAAAGTTTAGGATTCAGTGGAGTGTCTTTCTCTCAACTCTCCCTTTGTGGAACACCCAAGGATTCTTCAGAATAGTAAAACAGCTCAGATCCTGACAGTTGGTTTTGAGGAAAATGGGAAATCAAAAGGCCATTTCTTTTCATTTTGTTTAATATTTTGTCCTTAACCCCATGCCAATTCTCTCATAAATTCTCAGGATCAAACCTCAAGCTCATTAGTGAAGTACATGAATTCTGTTTTCTTTATAGTTATAAAAATTTAAAAAAAGAGAAGTTAGTCTAATAAGAACCAAAAAACCCCTAAAGTTTGTGTCATCTCTTTTCCCATACATAGTGGTAGAACCAAAGACACAGTATGGAGTACTTGAGTTCTGCTCTTTTGTCTAGGACTGAACTTTCCAGCACTTTCTGGTGAGGAATGCTTCTAAGTTCAAGAAAAAGAAATTTCAAGCAGTGACTATAACAAATATGGGTTCAGTTTTTCTAGGATAATAAAAATGTCTTGAACAAAGTTGCTGGAATTGGTTCAGTGATTCCGTGATGCCAGGGGCGGCAGTTCTGACATTGCCATTGTAATGAAACAACTAACAGTATAATGACATTATATCCACATTCCAGACAGAAGGAAGAGTGGAACTGATGACAACATATGCATCAATATTCCCTAGAAAATTCTTGTATTATCATTTTATCTCATTGGATAAAATTATATCATGTGAACACCATTAGATATGAGAAAATGTGGAAATATAAGAATTTAACACTTTCTTTTTTCTTTAAGGTTTACTTAATTATTTGAGAGGCAGAGTTACAGAGGAGAGGCAAAGAGAGAGAGAGAGAGAGAGAGAGAGAGAGAGAGGTCTTCCATATGCTGGTTAACTCCCCAAGGGCCACAATGGCTGGAGCTGGACCAACCTGAATCTAGGAGCCAGGAGCTTCCTGGTCTCCCACGTGCGTGCAAGGGCCCAAGCACTTGGTGCATCTTCTACTGCTTTCCCAGGCCATAGCAGAGCTGAACCGGAAGTGGAGCAGCTGGGTCTCAAATTGACGCCTATAAGGGATTCTGGCACTGCAGGTGGCAGGCATTTCTACCAGCTACACTACAGTGCCAGCCCCAACACTTTTAGGGATATAGGCAAGGGGAAAAGAATTAGGAAAGAATATTAGACTGGCAAGCCAAAAAGGTTTGCTCTACTACCCACCTCCACCAAAAGACACAAAAATCTTTTTTATAAAAATACACTTGTTAAATTAACACAATGAACACAAAACCTCTGGTACCTGTTTCCATCCAATTTGTGTATTCAGTGTCTATCTGTATGAATTCTGGAGCCACTAATGTCCTTAGTCCATTCCCCCCCCCACTGTTAAAGTTGTGTGCGTGTGCGTGTGGTCTGTTTGTAGGAGAGAGGGAGAGAAGCTAAATTTCCACTGTAGGCTACATATTATTAAAACAAGATTTATATGCAAACAGTCATATTCCTAATTTCAGAATTAACTCTGGCATGTTGATGATTACCTTTAAATCGTCCTTGGTTGAAGTTTCCAGGTTGCTGGCTTGTACTTTTTTGCTTCTTGAATGTTTTGATAAAAGGGTGAGTATTTGTCCCCTCCTTACCAACTGGAGACATCCTAATTATTCTCCAAGTTCAGTGCCATTATGCTGTTTAAAAAAAATTACAAACACCCTTTCAGTTCTTAGTACTTACATGATCTATGCCTGCCTATCATCCAGAGGATGTCTCCATGTATCACTGGAACCTTGAGTACAGAAAGATAAATTTATTTTTGCTCTATTCATTTGTGGCCCAAATTAGAGTTTGGATCGTCTGGCCACATTGACACAGGATTACATTCAAGGAAACAAAGTTGAAACAAAAACAATTCTGTCTGTCTGTCTGCTTTACCTACATACCTATCTTTACTGACACTTTTCCATGAGTCAAGTATACATTTTCTTAGAAAAAAAAATATTTTTCTTGAGAACAGTCAAACTTAGGAAATTATAAAAGCATTAAACCAACAATCATATTCTCCCTGGGTGAAGCTCAAAAATTAGAGTCTTTATTATATCTTTTCCTTATTATTTTAAGATATAAAATTTTAAAAATAAACTTTTAAGCATCACAATTTTTAGAGGCAATTACTACTATAATTTGATAGGTAAATTATATGCTTTTAATTTGATATATATTTTATATTGAAAAATGTTTGAGAAGAACGTGTGTGTGTGAAACTTTTAAACATAAAATAGGGAATTTTCAGAATAAGAAATTGAGTGGGGTAGTGCAGCAAATCGGAAGCCTTATTATGGCACTCCTCCAGAACTCATTAGGTCAGCCAGTTAAAACATGAGCCTTTGCTCGATTTGTGTTTATTTTCCATTTATTTTATTTTTGCGTATTGCCACCAATGCATGTATGCTTATTAGTAATGGGGAATATATCATTTCCTATTTTGTAAGATTAGTTTGAAAACAAAATGACTTTTAGAAAATTAGACTTTATGTATACAAGCCTTGTACGAGGATTATTTGTGATTTTGTTGTTGATATTGTTATTATTACTATTATTTAAAACACCTGAAAGAATTCTTGTGTAGAGTTTCTTTGTGCATGTATCTAGGTATGCAATATCAGGATTATGAGGTTTATGCTATGGTTTGGATATTGCATTTTCCTATGCTTTTTTAAAATTAAAAATAATTGTACGTATTAGTCGAGTACAGTTCAACCTTTCAATGCATATATACAATGTTTTCTGATCAAACTAGGGTATATAACATTTCCCCATTTGTAAAATTATTTTATGATTTGCATTTGGAGCTCCTTTATTCTGTTTGCTGATAAAATGTACAATAGTTATGGGGAACTTTAGTCACCTCACTATTCTGTGTGGCATTAGGAACTTACTCCTTTGATCTAACTCTGATCTAGTAGCTGTTATTCAAATTTTTCCAAAGACCCATGTGTAAAGACTTGGTCTCCAGGGTGGTGCTATTGGGGTGCAGAATCTCTAGTGGGAAGGGCCTTGCGAAAGTCTTTGTGCCACTGGGTGCATTGCCTCATAAAGTCACTCTTGCCAGAAGAAAGATTATTATATGGCCTGAGTTTGGCCCCACCCAGGCTGTCTCTCTGTTTCCTGCCTCACCATGTGGTTCTTCTTCCACAGGCTCTCTACAACTCACCATGGAGTCCTTGCAATAGCCTGTATCATACTATTTGACTTTTAGTTTCCCAAACTATAAACAAAATAAACCTCCCTTTATTTCATAAGTAACTTGCCTCAGGTATTTCATTGCAGTAATGAATGCTGACTAACAGAGCATGAAAACATATTCAGCTATCCAACTATTGCCAAACTTTTATCCAAGACACATGCAGCAACTTATATTCCCACTAGCAATAAATGAGACAATAACATGTTCTATTTCCTCACAATGCTTGATATTGTCCAGCTTCTTTCACATTTTTTAAACTGAAAGATACTTCATTATGTCTTTAATTTAGACTTTCCTGATGATGATATTTAAATATCTCTCCATATGTTTATTGTTTGTTCATTGCCAAGATCATCTTTGAGACTTTGTCTAATTTTTCAATTTGATTGCCCTGTTATTTTGAAACATGAATTTTCTTTATAAATTTTAAATAAATTGTGTCAGTTTGAAATGTAAATAACTTATCTGAGTTTTTGGGTAGTTTTTTTAATAATCTATGGTGACAGTTCATGAATGTTAAATTCTTAATTTTAGTGGAGCTGGATTTATCATTTGTGTTGCACTTTTGGAGTTTTCTGTGAAAATAATTAATCTATTTTCCAATATAGTTTGAAAATTTACAGAATTTTATTTTAATATTTAGTACTTCATCACTGATAGACTTTTTTTAAAAAAATTTATTTATTTATTTGAAAGAGTTACACAGAGAGAGAAGGAGAGGCAGAGAGAGAGGAAGAGGTCTTTCATCTGCCAGTTTACTCTCCAATTGGCCGCAATGGCAGGAGATGCGCTGTTCCGAAGCCAGGAGACAGGAGCTTCTACCGGGTCTCCCATATGATGGTGCTTGGGCCCAAGGACTTGGGCCATCTTCTACTGCTTTTCCAGGCCATAGCAGAGAGCTGGATCAGAAGTGGAGCAGCCAGAACTTGAACCGGTGTTCAGACGGGATGCCGACACTGCAGGCAGTGGCTTTACCCGCTACACCACAGCACCAGCTTCTCTGATAGATTTTTGTGTGTGGTATTATACACATCTTATCTTGTAGGGTTGAATTGAGGATGGGATGAGTTCATAATTCAAACTCCCTAGAGAAATGCTTGGTTCAGTGTAAGTACTCAGGGCAGGTATTTGGCCTAGCAGTTAAGACTCTGGAAAGTCTGCATTCCATGTCAGAGTGCCTGAGTTTGTTCCCTGTTCTTGATTCCCATTGATGTGCACTCTGGAAGACAGCAGGTGCTGACTCAATTCAAGTGATCAGGAAGCTTCTGCCTGCATGGGAGATTCAGATTGGATTCCTGGCTCTCAGCTTCAGCCACAACCAGTCCCAGCTATAGTGGGCATTTGGGAAAGTGACTCAGAGGATGGGCGTTTGCTTTGTCTGTGTGTGTGATTCTCTCTGTGTGTGTACATATGTGTGTGTTTTCCTGTCTCTATTCCTCTCAAATAAATAATGTAAGTGCTTAGGATTTCTTAACTGTGACTATTACTGTTTATTTCTGTCTTGCCTTCCTGGGATTTTAAGTCTTCCAAATTGTTAATATATTGGATTTCTATTTCCTTTCCAATTTTCTCCTATTTTTATTAGGTTGACCTCCATAGTTGTGCTGCTTATTCCACCACCCAAGGCCTACTCTTGTACAGAAACAAAAAACACACCATGAAAATTTGCCTGGATGCTCGCCCAGGGAGTCTGAACTGGAGTGACTGTGAAGCTTGATGTCATGAGAAGTGTCAAATAAAATAGTGAATCAATTAATTTTACCTGACTTTTTCCTATTACTTGTACTTATACATATCTTTCTAGGAAAGAAAAAAAATCCTTATAAAGTACATTGGATTTTCTTTTTTTAAGCTTAGTAAAGATGTATTTAATTATTTCTTTGAAAGGCAAACTGACAGAAAGAGGGAGAGACGGAGAGAGAGATCTTCCATCTGCTGGTTTACTCACCAAATGGATACAAAAGGCAGGGCTGGGCTACACTGAAGCCAGGAGCAGGAACTCCATTGTGGGTCTCCCACGTGGGTAGCAAGGGCTCATGTGCTTGGGCCATCGTCCACAACCTTCCCAGGTGCTTTAGCAGGAAGCTGCATCAGAAGCAGAGTAGATAGGGACTTGAAGCAGCACTCTAAGATGAGATGCTGGCATCAGAAGACGGGGCTTAATCAGCTGCACCACAACACAGGCCCTTGCCTTAGATTGTCATCCACATTCCTAATAACGTATACTTCTTTATGCTTACTTGAAACCTGTCTAACAGTCAGAAGATATACTTTGGGAATATACCTCATTCACCAGTTATACATTATACTATAATTGGGTAAAAATACATTAAAATGTATTTTATCTTAGAATTAGATGTAAACAGATGAGGGAGTGAGAGGATAAAAATAATTATATAATTTAATATATTTTGAATGGCCATAACTCAATGGATTAAACTTTTAATTGTTTTGTATTTGTATAAGAGAGTATGCTAGGAGCCAGCGCTATGGCGCAGTGGGTTAAAACCCCTGTCTGCAACGCTGGCATTCCATATGGGTTCTGGTTCAAGTCCTGGCTGCACTAGTTCCGGTCCAGCTCCTTGCTAATGCTCCTGGGAAAGCAGTGGAGGATGGTCCAAGTCTTTGGGGCCCTGCACCACTTGGGTGACCCAGAAGAAGGTCCTGGCTCCTGGCTTTGGATTGGCTTAGCTTCAACCATTGTGGCCATTTGGGGAGTGAGCCAGTGGATAGAAGACCTCTCTCTCTCTGTCGCTATCTTTTTCTGTAACTCTACCTTTCAATTAAATAAAATAAATCTTTAAAAAAAGAAAGAAAGACACAGAGAGAGAGTATGCTATTGTAATGGATCCCAGTAGTTGCCACATTCACATACACTGGTCTGTGGCATTTTTCTCATACTATTGCAGTACTAAGAAATAGGAAATCCTGCCCAGAAAGTAGTTGCACTGAGAGTGTTGTGATAATGACAACATGCTATATATAAAGCATTTGTTTTTTAAGATTTCCAATAATTTTCCCAGTCCCTCTTATTTCATGGTCAGTTTAGGTAAAAAAGGTTTGGTGTGCTGATTAGAAATTACTTTTATCTGAATATAAACAAATGTGTTTAGGCAACAACCTGTGTATCTAGACCTAAGTCTTGTCTTGCTCTCATGTGTGAGCTTTGGGAACTAACTTCTCCTTGGAGTTTTATAAATTCAGCAGCGTTAAAGGATTTGACCTTTTCCTCATCTTCTCTTTGGAGTTTCAGCCAAGACTGAATGCCTAAGATGATAAAATACTACAAGGAAAATATCTTGTAATTTTCTGGCAGTTGCCCAGAATATAACATAAGAAGCAAGTCTGAACGTGCATTCTGTGAAGAGTCACTGAAGCGATAATTTTCTAGATTTTACTCTAGTGGCCTGAAAGACATGATGCAGGTTTGAAAAAGGAGAAAAAAGAAAAATACCCAGGTGTATCCAGGGAGTCACTTACCATTCTATGCTTCAATGTTGGAATTCAGCTGGAAAAAAAATTGATTCAATTTTTATCTCTAAGGGAACTAGAGGTTACTTAGTGAAAATACTTCCTTTTAATCTCAGAAAAGTTCAAAAAGGAATTTTATTAACACACACCATAATAACAAATAATTTATATGTTACAGATATAATCCATGTTATATACAATTGATGTTCAGAGTTCTATAATATTTTTCATGTTGGTAGACATTGAGAGAAGTCAGTTTCATTTCTATGACTTTTAAATTTATACCAATGTTGCCTCTCATTTTTAACTATTTCCATTTCATTTACCATAAAGAATTTTTGTATTTGACAGTATTATTTCTACTAATGTAAGATGATTAATTTTTGTACTACTTACTGATTTTTGCCTTGGATTTTCTTAACATTTCAATATACTTTGCCTCTAATGACATTTCTACAAATTCATGTTGCTTTGTTTGGGACCTGTCTCTTGGAGGTTGCATGATCTCAGATTTTCTGTTTGACCTCATCAGTCAGACTTCTTGTTTGCTTATTTGTTTATTGTCTGGTTAAGAGGTTTCAGCCTATTAATAACTTGTTACAACTTGAATATTTCATCACTTGTGTCATCTATGATTTATTTTTGTTATTTTTTTGGTTTATATCCTTTCATGTGCATATTTTGTTTTCTTAACCTGTCCCTGCCCCTACTCTCCAGTGTTTTGGACAGTACATATAGTCATTGCCTGCTGCTTCCCAGGGTAGGAACTAGCAGGAAGCTGGATCAGAAGTGGAGAAATGACTGCTGAAACATTCTTCAAAAGGAATCCTTCATTTCATTTCCCCCACTTACTGTAATTTTAGATTTGAAACTCTGATTATTGCAACATTATTTGACTAACAGTATTTTTGCAGAATAATCTTGAATTTTATTCAGTTTAGAAATCACATTTTCTTAAAGTTATGCTTAATTACACTGTTTTTTATTGGTTTCGAAGCTTACAAACTAACATGTATTTAAGTACTCTTTAAAAAGAATGAACACATTGATGGCATATTTCCTGATCTGTTTTACATCTAAATCCTTAAAACTCCAAAACTGGCCATTCATCATCCCATCAGAATAATTTATTGACTGTTAAAATTTTTTCTTATGTTATATTTTTAATTCAAATGTGAGAATGTGTTCCGTTTTAGTATTAACCAAATGAATTTTTAAACTTACTACCCAGTACGCATTCATTTCTTTCACCACAATTTTATGCTAATACGATTTTGTAATCAAAATTATTCTTTTCCTCCCTGTTCTTTTCTGGGTTTCAGCAGAAAACAATAGCACACACAGAGAAGTTGAAGCAATGAGGGGATCCTTCATACAGTGGTGTGGATTGGGTTCAGGGTAACCAATAGGGAAGCCAAAATGAACAAGAGGGGACACTGGTGAGCACAGATTCCACACACAAACACACACACACACACACACACCCGAGAGCTCCAACTGTAGGCCAGAAGCCACCTAACCTGAGCTTTCTGCATTTTCAGGGAGAATTTGTCAGTACCTGACTGTGGCCCAACTGGGAGAGTCAGGGAAGTAAGAATTCTGATGTGTCTCCTTCTCCTCCTCTGGTGCTCGTCATTGGCTCCACTCGACAGACACCAGGAGACTAGGAAACTTGCTGACACACCCACTGGGGCCAGCAATCAGTCATCAGATGATATAAATTGAAATAAGGAGGTGGTCTGAAAAAAACTGTTGTGTGATTGTTTTCATTTCTTGATAAATGGCACACCTGCTGCTTGTTCCAGCTCCTTTCACTTTCTCTTGTCCTGTCTCTGACAGTTGAACAAAGGTCTCTGACAGTAAAATCAAGTAAATGTTGTTCACGTTTGAACTTATTGTTATACGAGAAAGGAAAGTCTGAATTCAATATTTAATACACATTGCTGGTCTCCATTTCCATTGTATGATTATTCTTTCCTGTATTTTCAACCTTTCAAAAAACTCCTAATTTCCAATCTCTCTGCCATAATATGACATTTTATTTTAATCCAGGATAATGATCAGAGGTTTTCAATTGACCTTTTTGCTTTATACTCTCCAAACTCTTAACGATTCTGGTATGCATTAGATTAATCTTCCCCAAACACCATTTCTACCATAGCACTCCCCTAACAAAATCCAAGTAATTACTTTTATCCTGTAGAACTAATTGCAGTACTCTTGTACTCCAAGGACATACACTATTTGGGTACGACCTAGTAGTTGGATCTTAACTGTTAATACTTCCTTTGGGTATGGAATATTTTGACACCACTATTTTAAAGCTGCATGCTTTTGGCATGTTTATGGTGACATTGCTATTATAATAAGGGGTCAATTTGGTTTTACCAGATTCATTAAATGCCATGTTTACCTTCCTTGCTTTCCTTTTTAGTTATCTGTTAATAAACAAAAGAGATATTGTCACTCCATTGTCAAACTTTCCTGAACTCTCTTATGAAGAAATAATTTATGGGCAGTCAGAACCCATTGACACAGTGCTTTCAAGTGTGCAAATGCTAAAATAAATCCACCCCTACACTTAAAAATAGTAGTAATAAACTAGACAAAAGAAAAATTAATGTAATTTCTTGTAGGAACATTTTTGTCTGAGGTAGGAGAGACACATCACAGAAGTGTCTGATGTTCATATTGTGAGGGACACCTTTGATGTTTCATCTATTGAAACTGTGCTTACAGAGAATCATGACTGATTTATTACTTACAAAACAGTTGCTGCCACTTCTAACTGGCTGGAATTTATTCATTCTGCTGCAGTGGTAATTCATTTATAAGCACTGTTTATGCATTCTTGTGATATTTATAAATTCTAATAGAATATTAAAAACTCTCAGTGAAAAAAGGCAACAAAGTTTGTATAAGATGATTAGCATTGCATTAAAGTATCATCAAAATAAAACTTTTGAATTTACAGAAAGAAAAAGTTGCACATTTTTTAAAACTTCTATGGCCAAAATAGAAAACTATGAAAATAGTACAGAACTGTATTGTTGGTGCTTAAGTAGATGTTTGAATAATAAATATTAATACAAAAATCTTATTAGATTTGGTATAGATGGGGCTGATGCAATGACAGAAGAGTATTTTTTAGCTAACATTTTAGTAAAAACAAATGCATCTTTTAGTTCTTACTACCTTTTATACCATACTCAGCTGTGGGTCACTTAAAAATGTAAATTAATCAAATTACATAAAGTTTTGTCTTGATAAATTATATAGTTTTGCATAATACATCAGTAAATACCAGAGTATTAAATAATAAATCTGAAGAGCTGAGAACTGAAATAATGAAATTTCCAGATTATGTGTATCTTAAAATGAATAAAGTAGTGAGATTAAAAAGCAGTTTGAAAATTGATTGATCTTATATTATAAATAAAATGTGAACTCAAACTAGTAAACTTTGGGGAATATATATCTAGCTAGCTAGCTATGAAATTAAGTTTTAACAGTTGTTATTCAAATATAGAGCTGGTTATCTATTTTGCTTAACAAAAAGTAATATTTTAATTATACCAAATCAGTTTGACTTAACAAGTAGCTGACTATTTATGTACACAGCTAATTAGAGAAAACCATAAGGAAAGTTGGAAGATGTGAAGTTGAATAAATGTTATGTTTGAAAAATAGTAAAAAATGTCTAAAAAGCTTATTAGACTGTGGAATATTATGTAAAAGTACTTTCCCTAACATGTAAATTATAATAAATATTTATGTCTTCATCATATTTATTATAAAACATATCTATGACAAAATAATGTTTCTAAAATTCTATAGATAAATATGAACTAAAATATTACAATTAAGAAAACTGACTTTTTTTTTAAATTAAATTAAATTTTTTTATTTTTGACAGGCAGAGTGGACAGTGAGAGAGAGACAGAGAGAAAGGTCTTCCTTTTGCCGTTGGTTCACCCTCCAATGGCTGCCGCGGTAGGCGCGCTGCGGCCGGCGCACCGCGCTGATCCGATGGCAGGAGCCAGGTGCTTCTCCTGCTCTCCCATGGGGTGCAGGGCCCAAGGACTTGGGCCATCCTCCACTGCACTCCCTGGCCACAGCAGAGAGCTGGCCTGCAAGAGGGGCAACCGGGACAGGATCGGTGCCCCGACCGGGACTAGAACCCGGTGTGCTGGCGCCACAAGGCGGAGGATTAGCCTAGTGAGCCGCGGCGCCGGCAGAAAACTGACTTTTAAAAAGAGTTTTATTTATTTATTTATTTGAAAGGCAGGGTTAGAGAGAGAGAGAAAGGAAGCGACAGAGACAGAGAGCTCTTCTATTTGATGGTCCACTCCCACATGGCTGCAACAGCGGAGCTGGGCTGATCGAAAGCTAGGAGCTTCTTCTGGGTCTCCTAGGTGGGTGCAAGAGGCCCAAGAACTTGGACCATCTTCTGCTTCTTTCCCAAGCATTAGCAGGAAGTTAGATCAGAAGTGGAGCAATCAGGACTGGCATCCATATGGGATGCCATTGCCCCAAGAAGCAGTTTAATCCATTATGTCTTAGTACTGGCCCCTAAATGACATATTCTAATGCAACTTTCTGACTTTGAAAGTGGTAAATCATAGAGACACTAAGAATTTAGGCTGGCGCCGTGGCTTAATAGGCTAATCCTCCACCTTGCGGCGCCGGCACACCGGGTTCTAGTCCCGGTTGGGGTGCCGGATTCTATCCCGGTTGCCCCTCTTCCAGGCCAGCTCTCTGCTATGGCCCGGGAAGGCAGTGGAGGATGGCCCAAGTGCTTGGGCCCTGCACCCGCAAGGGAGACCAGGAGAAGCACCTGGCTCCTGGCTTCGGATCAGCACGATGTGCCGGCCGCAGCGGCCATTGGAGGGTGAACCAATGGCAAAAAGGAAGACCTTTCTCTCTGTCTCTCTCTGTCTCTCTCACTATCCACTCTGCCTGTCAAGAAAAATAAAAAAATAAAAAAAATTAATTAAAAAAAGAATTTAAAAAATAGATCTGATATATTTACTTACAAGTGATATATGTTAATTTATAAACCTATAGCAATTGTATACTGAGTATTACCCATGTTATCAGATATGTGTAGGGAGATTGGGGTTGCAAGTGTTTTGGGATATGGCAATATGTCAGGTAAAACACATGTAATCATAATTTTCCTGTTTTCTAAAAGAGGAAAGTATGTCACTGCTGATTCTTTGAGAATATGAATTTTTTGAATAACAGATATTTTCTGTATTGTTTTATCTTGCAATCCCTTATGCTAACAATTTATTAAATAATAGTACATTTGATTAGTAGTGTAATTTAATGGAACTTCATTATAAAAGTGACATCTCCAAAAAACCAAAACATTCAAAATGAGTTCTACAGAAATCAGCTGTAGTAGGAGGAAATAGTGTGGATAAGAATCCAAAACGTCATTTTCATGCAGTGTGGTATGAAAAAAAATCCCAGATGGTTTAGCTGCAGCAGGGGTTTTTGGCTCAGCGGAGTCCAGATAGTCACATAAACTTGTCTGGGATAAAATTCCCTGGTTCTCTCGGTGAAACATGTCAACCCAGCTGAACTTAGTAGAGATGGTCCTATTGCCCAGGTCTTAAAATCTTTTCTATTTATTTTCCAAAATATCCAATTCTGTTTGTTCATTTTCTTTATTATTCTTACCGTAAGCACTCCCTTCAACCTGTATTAAAATGTTATGATTTTAACCTGCACCATAATATTTGTATTTATCTTATAATATCTTTTACTTATTTATATTAAGATTGATTTACTTATTTAAAAAACAGAGTTACAGAGAGGTGGAGACAGAGAGGAGAGGCAAAGAGAGAAAGAGGCCTTCCATCCACTGATTCAGTTCCCAGAAGGCTGCAACGGCTGGAGCTGAGCTGATCTGAAGGCAGGAGCCTGCAGGTTCTTCTTGGTTTTCCATGCGGATGCAGGGGCCCGATGACTTGGTCCATCTTCTACTGCTATCCCAGGCCATAGCAGAGAGCTGGATTGGAAGTAGAGCAGCCAGGACTGGAATAGGCACCCATATGGGATACCATCACTGCAGGCAGCGGCTTTACCAGCTACGCCACAGTGCCAGCCCCGTCTTTTATTTTTAACATGTGTATAATGTGTGTTGCAAATAGATTTTAAGATCTCTGGGGTCACTTTTTCATAGGTCTGCATGGCTCAGGAAATTCTAGCTTCTAACTATTGAAGTGAGCCAGAGAGAGAGTCAGAGAGAGAACCCACGGCTGGTTCACTCCCCTGATATCCATAGTGGTTGTGAACTGGGGAGGGGTGGGTGGCAAAGCAAGAAGCTGGAAGGCACTCTAGTGTTGTTAACATGGGTAGTGGGAACCCGACTCTACTGAGCTGTCATTGGTGCCTCAGAAGGTCTGCGTTGGCAGAAAGCTGAAGTCAGGAGTTGGAACTTGGTGTTGCACCCAGGAACTCTGATGTGGGAAGTGGCTAAACTGTCCACCCCAAAGACTAGTTTAAATCACCTTCTTTCCTAGTTGCAATTACACCTCAATCTGGGTATGTTTTATCTATTTACTTTATCTCTTTACTGTTGTAAAAAACTACTGACCTGTGACTGGCTTAAAATGCTGCTGCTTCGTGAAAAGCCACCATGAAGCAAGGGAAAACATCAAAAATGAACACTGAAAGTGCATCCCTTTTGTGATATGAGGAGATGTTAAAAAAAAATTATTTTCTTTCAATGAAGTTATTTGAGAAGTAGGGGTTTGTGGGGTGTGAGGGGAAAGAGGGAGAGAAAGAGAGCTCCCATCTGCTGTTTCATTCCCCAAATACCTGCAAGGGCCAACTTGGTCCAGGCCAAAGCCAGCAGCCAGAAATTCAGTCCAGGTTCCCCATGTGGACAGCAAGAAGCCAGCTACTTGAGCCATCACTGCTACCTCTTGGGTCTACATTAGCAGGAAGCTGGAATCAGTAGCTGGAACCTAGAATCAAACCCAAGGGACTCGCATGTGAGAAATTGGCGTCCTGGCTTCCTAACCATAAGGCCAAATGATCACCCTCCAACTTTTTTTTGTATTCTTAGTCTCAATTAACTGAATAAAAATTGAGGAGCCATTTACCACAGACAATATATTATGAAACAATGTCCAAGGAAATAAAACAAATAATAATCTCTGTTATGTATCCTAAGCACAGAGTCTTCTGTGATTAGCATGTAAGTAACACATTAATGTGTATTTACTACATATAAGAAAGCATTCACCCCAATCAATGGGTGACACACAATTTGTTGCAGGTATTAGAGGAATACAGAAAGTTTATAGAAATATGGACTTTAAAGATAAATTGTTTTATTGCAAAAATTTTGCAATGCATAGCTTTTTTTAATAACATCTATTTTCTGTAAGCTTTTTGAAGATCCTTCCTATATTGATGTACTTGATTATAGTGAGTTACTTTTGATTTCCCCAGAGTTGAAACAAAATATAAAATATATATACTAGGTTACTTTCCAACAGTGTAGAATATTTTCACATCTGAAATAAATCTGGCTCCATGGGTGTTGCACAAAGGTCGTGAGCCTCTATTTTTCACAAGATTTGTAATGCTGATTCTACTGATAGGACTCTTTTTTGTCCACTGATGTCTTCCCACCCCTTCCTACTTCTCCTGCCACCCTTCCTTCTGCCTCCCTCTAAGGATTTTGTTATGCAAAGTAGAAAGTAATTAATCATCAAACATTACATTACAAGGCAAATTTTTATGAAATTTTGATATCCAAGCATTTTCTGGTTTATAAGACCAGAAAATAGTGTAAGCACTGTAGTAGGCATAAAACACTTGAATTTTTAAATATTTAGATAAAGTAAACATTTTATATTTAATTTTGTAAGTTACCATCTGACATTCTATTTGTTCAGATATTCAGATTGCTTAATTGACTTCTTTTAATAGGAATTCTGTGTATGTATATTATGGATTATGTAGAAATTTATTGTTGGCTACATAAGACTTTCCCTACATATTTTTATTTATTATATTGCTTTAAATTTTTCACTGATTCCTTTACTAAAGCTGAGAAGTGCACTGGCTGATAAAGCTCTTCAGTGGTATTTATGTAATCACATTTTTATATTGAGGATTATGTTGATAAAAAGTTTCATATAAAATTGGTTAATTAATGGTGCGTAAAGAAACATTGGAACAACTTACTGGCTCAAACAAAGCTTAGGAAAGTATTCCTTACATGATGAACATAAAAGAAATTATTTTATTAAAATATTATCAGGTTTCAAGTAAAAATGTATAATTTCTAAATGCAGCTTGTTCACTTATTCTACAGAGACAGGGAGCAGCAAGTATATGTGAAACAAAGTTAAAGGTGCTAGGCATTTACCAGTAATCAAACATTATTCCTGTCTTCATTCCACATGAGTGGTAAATAAGCAGTGAACTAAGCAAATTCTATTGCATGTTATAAAACTATGAAGAACAGGCTAAGATTATTCCAAAATGAAGGCATGGAATTTGCCTTGAGCTCAAATAAAGAATGCCAATACCATTTAGTGCCAGTGTCATTCAATGATAGTGCCAATTAATTGGTTTCACACACACACACACACACACACATTATAATTGCTATTAAGGAATAATTAAGAAAACAAGCCACCCCAAAATTTTCCACTTTATTCAATATTGGTGGATAAAGAAGAAATTATTTTAAACTTAAATTATCTCTAAATGAGTTGTGTACTACAAGGGTTACTTTATGAATGAATTTTGGTCTAAAAATTGAAGTTAGGAACAACTTTAAAAAAAAATCACCATTGCTGAGTTAACAAAGTAAATATAAAATTGACATTCAAGGGAATTTGCTTTATGCTGTTTTCTTTTGTTAATATATTCATATCAGTGGTGACACAAAGCCAAATAATGTCTGCCATGAGGTGTAAAAATTTAGAAAAAATAAGTGTAATGTTATCACTGCTGGAGGACATCTTAAAAATGACCAGATCTTGTCATGGGGCTTAAGTGGCTTGTCAGATAAGACTTTTCATCCTCACATTGAATTCTCCCTGAGAGTGAACTATTGAGTGTTGGGAAAAGAGACACTCTTTTATCTGCCTTATTACATTTCTTCTGTCCATCAGGTTCTTTATATTTTGATTCTACGTCATTTATTCCCCTTTCCTCCCCACCTCATCCTTATCCTTTGCCTTGTAAATGCTCTCCTCTCTTCTGATTTTCTTTCTAAAACTTTTGATTATGGGAGGGAGAGATATCTTCCCTGCAGTGGTTCACTTCTCCAATGCATGCAGCAGCCTAGGCTAGACCAGGCTCACGCCAGGACTCTGGAACTCAATCTGGGTTTCCCACGTGGGTGACAGGGTCCCAACTACTTGAGTCACTACTTGCCGCCTCCCAGAATACACATTAACAGGAAGCTGGACCTGCGAGCAGAGCTGGGACTGAAAACCAGGCACTGTGTTATGAGAATGCAAATGCCTACCTCTGGATACTTTTTTTTTTTTTTAGTGTTTTATATTTACCTCTTCTCTAATGATTGCTTAAAAATGGAAAGTATAAAAGGGAAGAAACCAGAGGTAAGTTAATATTTAGGTCCTAGTGCCTGCTGGCTGAAAAGTCCATGATAGAACTTAGGTGAAGGAAAGAGGGAAGGCAAGGAGATAGGGAGGCGGATTGACATTGTGCATGCAATCAGTATTATTACTAATTTAGGGGGAATTTAGAAGAAGGAGGAGAAAGATCTTTTGAAATACAACAGCAATTTTATTTTTCAAAAAAGAAGGTAGCAATGTTATTACTGATATTGGCTGATCAATAAAAATTTTGAAGTTCAGTGGGATATTCAGCAACTCAGATGATTTAACTCACAAGTTGTTTCCTCACGTTGGTATGCAAATCCAGGGCACGATGATAGGAAGTAGCCATGGGACATCAGAAAGCAGTTGAATAAATTTGGAAAGCTTTCAAAATCTCTTTGTCAACTGAATCAAAGGGCTTTAATCACTCTTTCTTAACTGCAATATGGAACAAATCATTTTGTCAAAGAAATGACTCATATTTTTCCCAGTGTCAGAAAACAACTCTGATTTCAGGAAGCCATTTCTGCTTAATTGTGGCATGAGTCCAGTGGGCTGGACTGGACTGGATAAGTCTTAGTTGTTTTTCCTTTTTTTTTTTTAACTCAAAATGCTTGCATTTACATTAACCATGAACGAATTTCACTTATAAATACATTTATTCCAGATTAATATTTTATATCTTGGTGATCATTTTCAAAAGCTATATTAAGCAATCAAGTTCACCTTAATGTAAAGAAGGCACAAGTTGGAAAAATAATCTCCCATGCTGTTTCAGGTCATTTAGCGAGAGATTTAAGAAGACTTTTCGATTGTAGACTCTATTTTTCATTGTTTAATGTTACAATAGAAATATTTTAATATCTCTGAAGATTTTGGTTTTAATTGACCATCCCCTCTGCCTTTCCCATTCCATTAGCAGGGAGCTGGATGGAAAGTGGAGCAACCAGAATACTAACCAGAACCCATATGGGATGCTGGCATTGCAAGTGATGGCTTAACCTGCCATGTCACAAGGCCAGCCCCAACAATTTTTTAAGACAGAAACAAGTATGAGCAGGACTTACAGGATAAACAAATATGCAACTACTGTCTAAAACACTCAGATTGGAGTCTCAGAGATGTGAGGTCGAGTCATGTTTAGATACCTGAGAGTGGCTCTGAAGTATGAGACCTTCATATCTAATGACATTCACACACACAAAAAAATATGGCATGAAGGAAGCACTTGACAACCAAATAGACTAAAATGACAGTCATTCCCTAACACTAGCCACTCCAGCACTCCCACAGTAAGCATGCAGTACGGATGGGGTTACAGGTTGAGCTTACACAAGGGCCTACCAACCTGAGCTCTCACCGCTTTAGGTTGATTTCACTACTATGGCTGCCCAATGTCAAACCCGTCAGCAGCTGAGTGACTTCTGCATTCTCAGTATAGCATAGCATGTCTGGGAACCTAACAGCAACTCCATGGCAGATTGATTTTCCTGGACCCTTCCAGATGCACACTTTAGGCATGGCTTGCCTTAGCTTCCTGTGTGTGAGCTTATTCTGCTCCACTATCCGAGTGCTCACAGCATCACTTACTCCCATGCTGGGGATCCTGTACAATACTATCTCAGACCAACAGGACATGCATAGCAAAGGAGATGCACATGGCCATGGGATCCATTGGTTGTAACACACTACAGTAATCAGAAGTGTTTTGGCACAGCCTAATCTCAAGAATTTAAAAGAAAAAAAGGATATGGAAATGAGTAGGAAACTGATCCTCTTTTGTTTTCTAGAACCACCTTAGAAGGTGAGAGGAAGAATTTTTTTTGGTATATTAGTGATTAGTGCATTAGCGCTCCTAGAGTGATCTCACTCTCAGACCTCATGTTGTAGAAATCCTGCATCACTAATCAGAGATTGTGTCTTGTAAATGAGTATCCCCTTGACACCTAATTACCTTCCCAATTTTTTTGCCCATCAGAGCAAATGACTGTGTCTTATAGCATATTACATCGACAAAGATGCTTCAAAGAAATTAATCCCAAAAATATAATTTCTTATTATTTCCCATATAAGGAGCTATCCAAGTAGCTCCTTACTTACCGAGTGAAAACTTGCCTCAGGCCTAGGCTTTTAAAATTTGTTTTTGTGAAAATAAGATGAAGTTGGTTGTAAGTAAGAGTTCACTTTTATGTGATGTCAGAATGTCACAGTGTAAAGAAAAATGGTGTTAATTACTTCCTATTAAATTTGATAGTTTAAATACTAAATAGCAGATGCTGTGGGAAAGCATGCAAAAGTTTCCTCCTGGTATAGCTTGCTGATCATTATTTTTTATGTGTAGAAAAGAGGAATTATAATTAAAGGGAATTTAGTTACCCTTCTGGAAGGATTTCATTGGTGCTAGTTTAATGCAAAGTCTCCTCTAGGCAGTGCTAAGCTAAGTAGAAGTTGTTGCTAATAAACTAAACTAACATCCTTCTATACGTTTTATAACAGAAAAGAGATTTGGAAGAAGAGGATGATTTCCATTTTGGTGGTATCAGTTACACATTTATGACTATCAATGAGTTTTGGAAGTTGAGTGGTGACATTGACCATAGGATTTCACGGATATAAAAGCAGTTTCAATATATGTATTTAAAAAGCTCTGACTCCATCATGATTGCCTATCAGCTAGAGGGTAAAAAATGTTACAGAAATTTTCTATTTTTATTTTACAGAAAATGCTTTTAAAAATTGCTATCTTCCTAAATTTATATATATATATATATATATATATATATATATATGAGATGCATGAAGTTTGTATACCTTAAATAAAAGCTTTCTAGATTAAAAAAAAAACTTTGCTATGATTTACAATTTATCTTGTCCTTTAATGAAACTCAGTAATAGAATTTTGAAATTTAGATGCTATTCTAGTTATCCATTACCATCGGGATATGGCTAGGTATGTTTTATATAATAAGGAGACTCAAGTATTATCTGGAATCACCCTGAAAGGGTGCATTTGGATTAAACAGTGCTCAGACTTATCAAATTTATACTTTAGTTAAATAAGAATATCAAAATGTTTAATTTAAAAGACAAATGAATCATCTCCTTTGTCTTAGCGTTCTGCTTGGGCACAGAACGCAGGATAGAATGTGGCTCATGTGGAGATTTTGTCATGAGACAGCTTTCCGGGCAGTGTGGCTAACATCAGGACTGTTATAGTGGAAGAAATCTTTCAATTGATAATATCTTCTGCTGTTGGGATCTGGAGAAATTTTTTTCTTAATCTGAGGTGCCATATCAAACCACCTGGAGATGTTTTCATAAAATACAGAAATAAAATAATCAAATTAGCTACACCCTGGCTGGCACCGTGGCTCACTAGGCTAATCCTCCACCTGCGGTGCCGGTAACCCAGGGTTCTAGTCCCAGTTGCTCCTCTTCCAGTCCAGCTCTCTGCTGTGGCCCAGGAGGGCAGTAAAGGATGGCCTAAGTGCTTGGGCCCTGCACCCCGATAGGAGACCAGGAGGAGGCACCTGGCTCCTGCCTTCGGATGGGCATAACATGCTGGCCGTAGCAGCCATTTGTGGGGTGAACCAACGGAAGGAACGGAAGGAAGACCTTTCTCTCTGTCTCTCTCTCTCACTGTCTAACTCTGCCTGCCAAAAAAAAAAAAAAAAAAAAAAAAATAGACCAAATTATCTATGCCCTTTTACATGGGTTCTGAGGTCTTCTGTTGGGGATGGAGATGTATGAAAGACAGAAGTGAGTGGAGCACAGGATGGAATATTCAAATAAATGTTTCAGATGTTTACAGCGTTCTGATGCTTACTCTATCACCCTTCAGTGGTAACTACTGACTTAGGTTACAAATGCATACCCTTATTTATGCCTTATGCCATAGACTTGAAAGAAGGAGCAAAAATATTTTTTAAAAAGATTTATTTATTTATTTGAAACTCAGAGTTAGAGAGAGAGAGAGAGAGAAAGAGAGAGAGAGAGAGGTCTTCTATCCTCAGATGACCACAGTGGCCGGAGCTGTGCAATCCAAAGCCAGGAGCCAGGAGTTTCTTTCAAGTCTCCCATGTGGGTGCAGGGGCACAAGGACCTGGGCCATCTTCTACTGCTTTCCCAAGCCATAGCAGAGAGCTGGATTGAGAGTGGAGCAGCCAGGCTTGGACTGGCCCCCATATGGGATGCCGGCACTGCAGGCGGCAGCTTTACCTGCTACGCCACAGTGCGGGCCCCAGGAGCAAAAATGTTTTTGGAATATCGAGTGCATGTGAAATAAGCAGGAGTTTTCTGCCTAGTTGTCTTGACTATTCTAAATCAATTCAAATCTGAACAAATTTCAAACACTTAACATAAAATTACTTGCGCATTAAAATTTGCTAGATCAGATTTAAAAAAAAAAAGACATTGCTAATTCTAAATGCTCTAATGATAATTTATCGTAATTTTTTTTTTTTTACAATACTGGGTTACAATTTTACATAACAAAGATAACAAAGTGGTAGGATTTTATTTTCCTAAATTTGAATTCTTGCAAATAGCTTTCCTGAAAGCAGATATAAATTGGATGTAATTGATTTTTTCAAAGTGGCAGAAGCTAAATCAGCTGAACAAAAACATAACAAAACAAAGATACCTTGTTAGTATTAACATGACTTTTAAAAATACTGTACAGGTATTAGAATTTTCAAAGGTGAGATTTTAAACCCCCAGAACCTGTCAATGCTTCCAATAACAGTCTGAGCACAATGGCTTGACCTCCCATACCTTTCATCTTATTTATTTATTTTTATAGATTTTATCATTTGATTAAAAGTTGAGTTACAGAGAGAGAGGGAATGAGAAGGAATGTTATCTTCTATATGCTGGTTCACTCCCTAGATGTATGCAAATGCCATTGCTGGGCCAGGATCAAGCTAGGAGTCAGGAGCTTTATCTCGGTCTCCCATTTGGGTGGCAGGGGTCCAAATACCTGGGCTGTCTTCTGCTGCTTTTCACAGGCCATTAGCAGAGAGCTGGATCAGAAGTCGAGCAGCCGGGACATGAATCAGAACCCATATGTGATGCCAGTGTTGCAGGCTGTGACTTTACCCCCGATGCCACAACATTGGCCCCTAAGTGCAATTATTTTTACTCACACAAGAACTCTAAAGCCCTGATGTCTTCCACTTTTCCCTACCACTTTAGTTTTCTGCCTTTCTTCCTGCAGGTTTCTCATGGCCCACCTTTTATTTCATATATACGGTTTCTCCCTTCCTTCTTTCCTTCCTCCTTTTCTTTCGTTTTTTCCTTCTTTTTACCCATTTATTTGAAAGGTAGAATTACAGAGAGAAAGAGAGAGGACTTCCATCTGCTGATTCACTCCCTAGGTGGCTGAAATGGCCAGAGATGCACTATCCAAAGCTAGGAGCCAGGAGCCTCTTCGAGGTCTCCCACGCAGGTGCAAGGGCCTAAGGATCTGGGCCTCTCTCTACCACTTTCCCAAGCCACAGAAGAGAGCTGGATTGGAAGCAGAGCATCTGGGACTCCAACCTGTGCAAAAATCGGATGCTGGAACCACAGGTGGCGGCTCCACCCTCTATACCACATTGTCTACCCCCATATATACAGTTCTAAGCCATCCCTTATTCTTGTGGCCCAAAATTTCAATACTCTCTTGATAGAACACCTACATCTTTTTGTATCCCTGCTACATGTTCTTGAAAAAACTACATCCATAGATCAATGTAATGTTTTCCTTTTTTTGCTTTGGTATAAAAATAATCATCTAACTAGGTAGTTTAGTACCATTATAAATTAAAAAGTTGGAAGTACGAGTGGTTCTCTAAGAACCTATTTTTGTTTTTTAGATCATGTTTTATCATTTATCAGGAGCTTTCCAAGGCTTTATAAAGGCAGTAACATACTGGCTCTACAAAGTAAATTCTCCTATCCATATTTATACATTTTTAACTGATAAATAAAAATTGTCTATATTCATTTTATTCTGTGCAACATGATAGTTTTAAATATTTATACATTGTGGAATGGTTGAATTGAACAAATTAACAAAAGCATTACTTCATATTTCTTTTACATCTATTCTCTTAGCTGTTTTTCAAAATGCAATATAAAATTACTTTTTCAATCTGAATGTGCCTCTATGGTGGGCTGACATTTCACTGTCGACAGCAGCAATTTGGAATTCTTTCTGCACCACTCAAGCTGAAATCTTCTGAGTTGGTAACATATCTTTAATTCTTACCTCAAAGAAACCATCAGAAAAGAATTAGTTAATTTTTTTAAAAATTTTTTATTTGAGCTCCCATCCTCTGGTTCACTCTCCAAATGTTTGCATTGGCAAGTGCTGGGCCAAGGGCCTGAAGAATGGGGCCAAGAAAGCAATCCAGGTCTCCTCCATGAGTGGCAGGAACTCAATTACTTGAGCCAACACCATTGGCTCCTATGATTTGCATTGGCAGGAACCTGGGACTGGGAGCCAGAGCTGGAAATGAAACCAAGGCTCTTGGATATGCAACGTGGACATCTTAACCAGTCTCTTAACCACTAGGCCAAAAGCCTACCCATATTAAGCAATTTCTACTCAACACATCTACAAACATTACTGCATCTATCTATCTATCTATCTATCTATCTATCTATTCTTTTGTCTCCAACACTTTTCTCCATAAGAAGCACTTTCTAAAGGTAAATATAGTTTCTTTTTTTTTTTTTAATTTATTTGACAGAGTTAGACAGTGAGAGAGAGAGACAGACAGACAGAAAGGTCTTCCTTCCATTGGTTCACTCCCCAAATGGCCGCTATGGCCGGAGTTACGCCGATCCAAAGCCAGGAGCCAGGTGCTTCTTCCTGGTCTCCCATGTGAGTGCAGGGGCCCAATCACTTGGGCCATCCTTTACTGCCTTCCCGGGCCACAACAGAGAGCTGGACAGGAAGAGGAGCAACCGGGACCAGAACGGGTGCCCATATGGGATGCCAGCACCTCAGGCGGAGGATTAACCAAGTGAGCCACGCGCCGGCCCCAGTAAATATAGTTTCCTTTGGCTTTCTCCTGATTTAAAAGAAAGAGCATTCTCAGCTCCATTCCTTGCTGTTTCATTTTCAGTGCCCCAGTTTCACCACAGGGACCACACACATTCCTCTGCTGTTAGTTATGAGAAGCAGATTCCTAAGGGAGAGTTCAGAATTGAGGAGTAAATTTTAGCATTTATTGTAAGTTAGGCATTTGTCTGCATCCCTAAACAATCTGCTTCTAAATAGCTATTTTTTTTCATAATTAAGTAGATCTTTAAATCTCTCTTATCTTTCCTTCTTATTCTGTTTTAAAGATTTATTTGTTTATTGGAAACTCAGAGTTACACAGAGAGATAGGAGAGGCAGAGAGAGAGAGAGAGAGAGAGAGAGAGAGAGAGAAAGAGGTCTTCCATCTGCTGGTTCATTCCCCAGTTGGCCTCAATGGCCAGAGCTGTGCTGATTTGAAGCCAGGAACCAGGAGCTTCTTCAGAGTCTCTCATGCGGGTGCAGAGGCCTAAAGACCTAGGCCATCTTCCACTGCTTTCCCAGGCCATAGCAGAGAGCTGGATCAGAAGTGGAGCAGCCAGGACTAGAACTGGTGCCAATATGCGATGCCGGCACTGCAGGCGGCAGCTTTATCCACTACACCACAGCACCAGCCCTTCTGTTTTCTTTCTGTGTGTCTCTTAATTGCTTCAGAACTCAGATAAAGAAAAGAAGGATTTTTTTTATCAGTTTTTTGTCTTTTAAAGTTTTTATTTAATGAATACAATTTTCATAGGTACAACTTTAGGAATATAGTGGTTTTTCCCCCCATACCCACCCTCCCACCTCCACTCCAGTTCTACCACCTACTCCCTCTCCCATTTCATTCTTAAGATTCATTTTTAAATAACTTTATATACAGAAGACCAACTTTATACTAAGTCAAGATTTCAACAGTTTGCATACAAACACACACAACATAAAATGTACTGTTTGAGAACAAGTTTTGCAGTTAATTCTCAGAGTACAACTCATTAACGACAGAGGTCCTACATGGAGTAAGTGCACAGTGACTCCTGTTGTTGATTTAACAATTGGCACTCTTATTTATGGCATCAGTGATCACCCGAGGTTCTTGCCATGAGCTGCCAAGGCAATGGAAGCCTTTTGTGACCACAAACTCTGCCAATATTTAGACAGGGCCATAAGTGAAGTTCTCTCCTCCCTTCAGAGAAAAGTGCCTCCTTCTTTGATGGCCCATTCTTTCCACTGGGGTCTCATTCACAGAAATCAAGAAGGATTTTTAAAAGCTGAAATTCATAACATTTAAGAGCCTCCTTACTGACAATCAATATTTTATAGTGGCGAACTTCTATTTACTCTGATTTAGATTAATACTTCTGTCGTGGTCTGGATTCCATTTATACTGCCATCTCTTGAAATTTATTCAATTAATTCCTGTCTCCATATTATGGTCAAATTTTAACCCAAGATTCCTACTAGGAAGCTGGATTGGAAGCAGAGTAGCAGAGGCTCTGACATAAGATGTAGGCCTCCGAAGTGGTACCACAACACCTTCCCTTAATTTTAACATTTATTTATTTATTTATTTTAGAGTTTTAATTATTTGATTTGAAACTCAGAGTTACACACAGAGAGAAGGAGAAGCAGAGAGAGACAGTTCTTCCGTCTGCTGGTTCACTTCCCAGATGGCCTCAAAGACCAGAGCTGAGCCCTGAAACCAGGAGCCAGGAGCTTCGTCCAGGTCTCCCATGCAGATGCAGGGGCCCAAGGGCTTGGGCCGTCTTCTACTGCTTTCCCAGGCCATAGCAGAGAGCTGGATCAAAAGTGAGCAGCCGGGACTTGAACTTGTGCCCAGATAGGATGCCAGCACTGTAGGCAGTGGCTTTACCCACTGGCCCAAATTTATTTATTTTTTAATCCACAAAGAATTGTATATGTTTACCATGTACAATTTTTTTTAAAAAATTAAGTTAAATATTTAAAAATAAAATACATATATTAAAATAAAATATAGTTTAGTTAAATATTTTAAATTTAAATATTTTAATTTAAATTGGACAAATTAACTTATGTTGTACCTCCCCTTTTCTTTTGTTTGCATGTGGTGAAAACTCTTGAAATCTACTCTCTTACCTATTTTCAAGACTACAAGACATAATAATTAATTATGGTCACCATGATATATAACAGCTATGTAATCGATTTCTCCTATTAAAAAGAAATTTTCTGTCCTTTGACCAACAGCTTTCCAAGTAATCTTCTGCCCTCCCTGAACCCTGGTAACCACTATTCTACTCTCCATTTCTATAATATCAAATTGTTTAGATCCCACATGCAAATGAGATCATGCAATGTTGACTTTTCTATGAGTGGCTTATTTCACTTAATTTATCTTACAGGTTCATCCACTTATGTTTTTAAATCGAACACCAATCTAAGTTTAGCTGGTGCCTAACCTCTTCTTTATCCTTTCTAAAGCCAATCTTCTGAAAAGTACCATTTATATTCACAATGTCTGATTTTTCATAGTTCCTTTGATATATCACTGCATATTGATTTGTGTTATTTGCTCATTAATAACTTTGCTGAATTGTTCTTTCTGAAATCATCAGTGTAGACAGTTCTGAGAGTTTTACTTGATATTTCTATGATGTGTGATGATCATGTATAGCCTCTTTAGAAACTATCTTCTCATGATTTTGATAATATTGTTGTCTGACTTTTCAATTGCATCTCTGGATGCTCCTCTTGCTTTTTTTTCTTCAGTGATAACCCCTGCTCATACTATTAGTTTTTCTTTTTTTTCATACTTTTTTTTCTGTTTCATTTTGTACTTTCTTCCTTTTATGTGATTTCATCACTTGAAAGATTTCAATTATGAACCATTTCGATTATGGATCTTATGGTTATAATGTTGGGCTGACTTACTGGAAATTTCTACTTGATTATTCCACAAGGAACTTTTACACAATATGACCAATATAAAGTAATTATTTCATTAACTCTGGGATGAATATTTAACTAAACTGGAAGATTTGAAGTGAAAGAAGAGGAGCTAGTTTAATGTGCTGGCTACACATGAGTTGAGACTCTCCTGAGAAACTGGGAGAACATGACATTCTAACTATTGTTTATGTGCTTGCCTAAACCAAAAACCTCAGAGTCTTACTTGCACCAAAAGATGATGCAACCCTCACTCAATATCAAATAAGAAAATAGAAAATATAATTTTCTACTTTGTGTTAAGGATATCTATTTTAGTCAGGCACCATCTCACTCAGTATCTGAGACTGCTGGTCTTATGTGGGGTTTTAGGAAATGTGAAGATTGAGATTGGTGAACAGTCATACATCACTCAGTGATGAGGATTTGTTGTGAAAAATGCAGTTAGGCGACTTTGTCATAGGGCAAACATTATAGAGTATACTTATACATACCCAGATGGTGTAAGTCAGTCATTCAACGTGGAGTCTTTATTTTTTAAGAAATGATTTTTATTTATTTGTTTTGAAAGTCAAAGTTACAAAAAAAAGAGGAGAGACAGTGAGATCTTCCCTCTGCTGGTTCCCTTCCCAGATGACCACAATGTCCAGTGCTCTGCTACGCTGAAGCCAGGAGGCAGGAACTTCATGCAGGTCTCTCACATGTGTGGTAGGGACCCAAACACTTGGACCATCTTCTGCTGCTTTTCACAGGACATTAGCATTGGGCCCTATCAGAAGTGGAGCAGCCAGGACATGAACTGGCTCCCCTATGGGATGCCAGTATTGCAGGCTGCAGCTCTGCCCACCTTACCACAACATCTGCCCTAAAATGTGGACTCTTTAAATGCAAGATGTGTGAAGCTGCTGCCAATCTAGCATGTGTACTGTTTTACGGTAACTTTTTTATAAATAGAATGAGTATAATCTAACATAATAAATAGTATAGTAAATTACAAGCTGATAACAATTTTATTGTCATTTTCAGCTAATAGGTACTGTACAAATTGTGTGTTATACTTTTATATACACTTAGCAGCACAATATTATCATTTACATCAGCATCCCCACATGACCATGAAAATACATTGTGCTACAATGTCACAGCTGTTAAAACATCACCCAGCAACAGGAATTTTTCAGTTGTATTTTAATCTTCAGGGACCACCATTGCATATGCTATTCACAGTGACTGAAGCATTATGGGGTGGGAACTGACTGTATTTACAAATTTGTGAAGGCATGATTTCTCATGGGAGACCTTTTAGAGATTGTTATTTTTTAAATATTTATTTACTTATTTATTTGAAAGGCAGAGTGCCAGGGAAAAAGGAGAGAGAAAGAGAAGGAGAAAGAGTGAGATCATTCACATCTGTTGGTTCACTCCTCAAATGGCTGCAATAACCAGATGTTGGCCAGGCCAAAAACTAGAGCCAGGAACTCCATTCTGGTCTCCCACAAGGGTGGCTAGGAGCCATATACTTGGGGCATCATCTGCTGTCTTCCCGGGTACATTCGTAGGAATTTGGGTCAGCAACAGAGTATCTGGGACTTAAGAAAGCACTCCAGCTTTGATGGTTGTCATTTTGAGATGAGTTCTCTGGTAGAAGTGCTTTCTTGCCTGGCTGATTTTACTTCCCTTCTTTTTTCTTTTAAAAATTAATGGATTAATTATATTTATTTCCTTATTTGGAAGGCAGAGTGAGTGATAGAAATGGAGATACAGATGAAGATAATGATAGAAGGAAATAATAGATAATAGATAGATAGATAGATAGATCTATTGATCGATCGATCTTCCATATGCTAGTGACTCCCTAAATTCCCACAACAGCCAGGCTTGGCCTGGCCAAAGCCAAGAGACAGGAACTCAGTCCAGGACTCCCATATGGTTAACAGGGACCCCCCAAGTACTTTAGACATCATCTGATGTCTCCTGGAATGGAAGTGAAACCAGGACTGAATTGCAGGCACTCCAATGTGGGATATGGTGTCGCAAGTAGCAACTTAACAACTGCCACAATGTGTGCCCCTTGGCTGGCTTTGTATCAAAGGACAGGTCAGATTGGGGAATTTACAAAAATGTTCACCAAAGCAAGTTTGTGTTTGTCTCGTTTTCCACTGGTAGTTCAGTTTAAAACCATTTCTGTTGACTGTAGTATAATCAATATTATCCTAGAGTGTGAGCTTCAGAAATTCCTGTGTCATTCTTTTAGTCTTGGCTTAGCCTGCATCGCACAAACATCATCAAAGATAGTTCATAGCTTCTTCATGTGATTTTTATGAAGGCATGGTTGTGTTTGCAGAAATATGTTACTTTGAGCAGTAGTAAACACTTCACCCTGTTTGTTTTCGATTAGACTAATCTGTTGAATCCTTTTAATAAAATCGATACATAGTACATCTCAAATTTAGGACAACATACATTAAAAATCTCTGAGGTAGTAAGTTCAACTAAGGTTGCTCTCAAAAGAAAGACACTGAATACTACGGTTCAGTACGTCCCACATGTGACTGAGAAAACAAGTCAAAAGGACTTCCCAGGTTGTTTCTTCTTTTAGACAAAAATTATTTCATCTCACCTGGATTGCCATGACATTGTGTTACATATTTCTCGAAATAATATCAATGGCTCAGGATACCCTCTGGCAATAATTCTAGCTGTAGGGACCTGCTTGTGATAGACTTATAAAGAGGTAACCTATAAACATCTGAGAGGCAAGGCTAAAGGGTCATTTGAGCCAGGAGTAATAATTTAGCCCATGGGAATCCAACTGACAGTTTAGCCAATTTTAATTTGATGACAGTTTTTCCTCTTTTTCAGTATCAGAGTTGAAAAAGACAATGCCATTTTTGTGTAATTGAGAAGTGTTTGCATTATTCATAAACAATGGCACTAATAAAATGTGTTTCTCTGTAACTGTATAGATAAAGTTGAATGTCTGAGCTAGAAAATACAAAACCTAGTTTTGTTTTGCCCATTGTGATGGGCGTATTTTTCTTACAGGAAAATGGTCCAACCAATACATAATAAAAAACAGTCTATTGTTAGGAGATCCCCATAAACATTAAGAAAATAAATTATGTAAAATCTATTGGGGGAGATTGAAAGGCCATTTTTATTCATGGCTACCATTCGATCACTCCTTTATTTTTTCTTGAATTATGGGGGTCTCAGAAAGTCTCGAATTCCTCATATTCTACTGTCTCGGAAACTTTTTCTTACAATACTTACTGAGCGTGACATACAAATCAACCCTGCTGTGCTGTTTCAAGGAAGACATTCTGGAGTGGCTGTTGAAGGTTTTGTCTGTGGTGACCAAGAGGCCATCAAGATTTTTTTAGTTCTTATCACCATGGCTTTCACAACCTAGTGTTCACTTTTCAAATTCCCTTTGCATAGAATTCAGCTAGAGCCACTTTTTAAATATGACAATTAAAACATTTTCTATAGATTCTATATCATTTTTATTATTGACCTTCTCATTAATGATAAAAGGCATTACATACTTATCACTCCAAGTATGTTTACTTTCAGTGTAATTTTATGTCTGACAATATGAGATTCCCTATAAAGTGCCAACATGTTACCATTTTGCTTTTAATAAGAAGTGGAATTCCATAAGACATTAAGTATGCATAGGGCCCAGCCTGGCATTTATTTTTTTAAGATAATTGCTGTGAAGAAAATTATGTTTTCTTGTAGTATGGGAAAGAAGAAAAATCTTTGCTGTCAGATAATTCTCTACAGAAAATGCAGTCTTGAGATTCTTCTTCATTGAATCAGGCTTTATAGAATTACTTTATTATGAGTATTACAAAAGTGTATGACAATATAGGAAGCTAAAACTAATATTGATTTATAATTTGTTATCTAATAAGAAAAAGAATGGCTTTCATTACCCAGAAGGGCTCACTAGGTATAAAAGCATTGAATTAAAAATGATCTTAGTATAAGTGGTGTAGATCCTTTCACTATTTTATCTAAGAACTCTAGTTGCTCTGAAGCAAGAGCTGTGGCTACTGATCAGGGGATCAAACACCATAGACAATGAGGCTTTGATGTGGGCCCTGAATTAACACCCTCACAGCCAAATCTATAAGTAATATTCATACAAAAAGAAATCTAAGAATAATCTGTCTGAATTCTTATAGATTTTTCTTTCTTCAATTATCTGATCATCTCCATTTGTCTTTTCCTTTGTTAATTTCTTATCTCAATAATAATGTAAGTATTCTAATTTCTGGATCAGCCATAATCTGATTATGTGCAGATAAATTAGAAGAATTTCTTATATATTTTATCTGGCAGTTCTATTTGCAGAGTAGACCATGCTTATTAAAATTTTACATACTGTGTCACAAAGAAGAAAAGAATATTTTTGATAATAGTCCCTGAATTGTATTATGTAGTGATCTTTTTCCTTGCAAGGCAAAAAATAACTTTAAAATTTACACAATTAGGTTTTTTTACAGCTCCAATGCAACTATGTTGATTTTTAACGTTTTTTTAAAACAACTCATTTACTAGGTTGATATGTGCATGTGTGTGCAAGAACCCATGCAGACATGCATTTGAGAGTTTTTGTATTTTCTTTACATTTTTATTCACACCAATTATTCAAGTACTTTAAGATACAAATATTTTTAATGAGTTTCTGGAACATTTAATTTGAGAACTTAGAAGACAGTAGGACCATTGTGGGATAGTGAATAAAGCTGCCACCTAGGACAGTGGCATCCTTATGAGCACCAGTTTGTGTCCTGGCTGTTCCACTTACAATCCAGCTCCCTACACATGACCTGCAAAAAGCAGAGGAAGTTGAACCAAGTGTTTGTGTCCCTACCACCCATGTGGGAGACCGGGGTGAAGCGCCTGACTTCAGTATGGCTCAGCCCTGGCCATCGAGGCCATCTGAGTGTGAACCATGTAATGGAAGAGTTCTCTCTCTATATATCTCTCCCTTCCTCTCTGAACTCTGACTTTCAAATAAACAAATACATCTTTGAAAAGAAAAGAAAAGGGCAAAACATCCTTTGAAAGTGATTTAGTTGTTAAGAATTTTAATATTCATTTAGGTCATGATATTACTGATATTTTGATTACTTTATTATGATAAGCTTTAATGATTTCTTCATCTTAAAGTTCTAGGATGTAAGAAGTACTTTCCCTTGGCCGGCGCCACGGCTTACTAGGCTAATCCTCCGTCTGCAGTGCTGGCACCCCGGGTTCTAGTCCCGGTTGGGGTGCCAGATTCTGTCCTGGTTGCTCCTCTTCCAGTCCAGCTCTCTGCTGTGGCCTGGGAAGGCAGTGGAGGATGGCCCAAATACTTGGGCCCTGCGCCCACATGGGAGACCTGGAGGAAGCACTTGGCTCCTGGCCTCGGATGGGCGCAGTGCACCGGCCGTTGTGTCCATTTGGGTGGTGAACCAATGGAAGGAAGACCTTTCTCTCTGTCTCTCTCTCTCACTGTCTAACTCTGCCTGTCAATACATAAATAAATAAATAAATAAATAAAAATTAAGAAGTACTGTTCCTCAATAAATAAAGGATTATTAGACCATGAGACCCCTCACAACCATTCTTCAGTAATAGAACACTTCATAAATGATCCTTTGATGGCAGGTTCCCACATAAATTCCTAACTCCATCTTTTAAAAATAATAGACTATCCTGTTGAGCCACGGCAGCGCCGGCACACCGGGTTCTAGTCCCGGTCGGGGCACCGATCCTGTCCCGGTTGCCCCTCTTCCAGGCCAGCTCTCTGCTGTGGCCAGGGAGTGCAGTGGAGGATGGCCCAAGTGTTTGGGCTCTGCACCCCATGGGAGACCAGGAGAAGCACCTGGCTCCTGCCATCAGAACAGCGCAGTGCGCCGGCCGCAGCGCGCTACCGCGGCGGCCATTAGAGGGTGAACCAACGGCAAAGGAAGACCTTTCTCTCTGTCTCTCTCTCTCTCTCACTGTCCACTCTGCCTGTCAAAAATAAAAAAAAAAAAAAAAAAAAAGACTATCATAAATAGACACACCAAAGGCCATAAAACCTTGAGGATTTCATAGTTTGTACTGTTATTATGTCCTTTAGTTTCACATTTTTTAAAAATAATTATTCTCTAGGAGGAAATCATTAAGTCTGGATCGTTGCAATTTTCAAGGCTCTGCTTGCTCTGAGAATCCCATATGAGCTTTAGAATCAGAGCAGGTGATTACCTGCTGCTGCGTGTCGCTGTTTAATTCCCCATATTAGCCTTGTTTGTTTCCACAATTCTGAGCAAAAGCTATCAAGTAGAGCTTCAGACGCCTGCTGGTCATTGTGCCTCCCAAGACTCCCCACCCTTGCAGTGCCATAGACTGAGCAGGGCTGCTGTAAATGGAAGAAGAGAATGATTCTCTTTCTTCTGCATCTCTCTGTTGAATGAGTCCCACACCAAAGGCACTGAGCTATGTAGTGTCACACTATTTAGCAAAGCAGTTCTTTTGTCTTGGTCTTAAGAGTCATGCGTACTTTGAGGTGACAACTTTGGAAGGAGTTCAAATGGCAGTAGTCAACTTCAGGATATCAGACTGCCCTCTGTTCTACAAGTTGTATCACTGAGTCTGGCTCATTGTAGCCAATCGGTAATAAAATGTTGTTTGAAACCTGGCTTCTGTCACTGTGCTACTCCATTTTCACAAATGTGTCCCAATTATGACTCTAGTCCTATGCTGCTAATATGCCTTGTGTATCTGTTCCCCTGGTGTGTGTGTATGTGTGTGTGTGTGTGTTAGCATGATAATTTTTTAAAACATTTGGTTGAAATAAAATGTACATAGCAAGAAATGCACAATTGTACAGATAAATGAGTTTTATATTCTGAACACTCTCATAACCAATACTCAAATTAAGAACAAAACGTTACCAGCACCCCAAGATTCCTCACTATTCCCCCCTCTATTTCTTTTTTGTTTTAATGTGGGGAAAGAACAGTGAATTGTCATTTGCATGGTATGACTCAGCGAATAAATATTTATAAGTAAATACCAAATGGTATGACATCCACAGAAATTTTTTTACTCTTTATATATTAGCTTTCACAAATAAGAGAAAATTGATATTTTTCTTCTGATTCTGGCCTACTTAACTTACACTAATGATTTAGCAGGATAAATTTTAATAGGACAGTAAGAATTAAAGTCAATTCATTTCTTTTTCATGACTTAACTCTTCTCTGTGTATGCAAATACATTTTTCTATGTATTTATTTGAACATAAAATTTATTTGCATATAAATGAATTTGTATGTATACTTACATACTATTTTAAAATAATGTTGTGAAAGTTAGATGGGGAAGGAGAATAACATGACTTTTGGTTCTAGTTTGCTTGTTTGAGAGAGTGAATTTATCTTTGAGTGTTTGTTTTTGTACTTATTTGTTTTTCTGTTCTCTTCTGGAAAAACATACCTTTCTGTAAATGAAAAAAAATCACTTATTTAATATAATATATTCACAAATTAGCTGGCAGAGGTGTCTTTTATTAAAACATTTACTGTGTTTGATTTAATTATATTGAAATCCAATTTCAAGAGAAATTTACAGTTCTACACAATGACACTAATTGTTTACCAGTTTCTAGTTTTTAGTTATTGCTCCTAAAAATGTAAGTGTATTCTTTCTTCTGGAATAACCTCATTATACTTTTTGTTAAAATCAAGCACAATGTAATTTTTATCAAAGCTGTCTTCCAACAAGATTCTCCATAAAAAAAGGATGTTAGAATTATACATTCTGTAGTTTAAATGTACAAGGATGGAAAGAAGCAAAGGAAATAAAGCATCGTTTTTGTTATTACATAAGACAGTATTTCCAATAAAGGCATTTATATCCACCACCAGATTCTCCACTACCATCTGCGTCCCTATGTAAAGCCAATAATCACTCAGCTGCAACACGTAATGAATACTTGTGGTCTAGCTTGATTTGTCATAGCTCCTCAGTTTATATCACAGAATTTTCATTCTGGAGCAGCCAGAAATCCTCAGATAAAAGAAAAAATACTATCCCAATCAATTGGAAGATATGTGATCTGGTAATCACAGGTTATTCACAGCTCTGAGAGAGCATTAAGCTTGGCTTCTGACATTGATTCCAAGAGCCTCCTGGTGATACAGTGTCTGTGAATGCAATTTTACTTCCACTACAGACTTTCAGCAGACATGTTCTGAAGACAAAAGAAAACTTTCCCCATGAACCTCTTATTTCAATTGCTTTCCAGATTCTCCATAAAAAAACAAGTTGAAACTTCTGTTTATTTCTGGAAAACATACAAACAATATTTTGATTAATAAAATGATGTAAATCAAGTGATTTCTTTTTTTTTATTTGACAGGTAGAGTTTATAGACAGTAAGAGAGAGAGAGACAGAGGGAAATGTCTTTCTTCCGTTGGTTCGCTCTCCAAACGGCCTTCATAGCCGTAGCTGTGCTGATCCGAAGCCAAGAGCCAGGAGTCTTTTCCTGGTCCCTCATGTGGGTGCAGGGACCCTAGCACTTGGGCCATCCTTCACTTCTAAGAAGAGCAACCGGGACTAGAACACGGCGCCCATATGGGATGCCAGTGCCACAGGCGGAAGATTAACCAAGTGAGGCACGGCTAATTAGGAATTGGGATATATAAATATAAATATCCAACTTATTTGCTCTCTATTTTTTTAATTCTATAACCTGCCTTAAATATGATGAGTTTTTTTATAATTAAATTTTTTAAAACTTTTATTTAATGAGTATAAATTTCCAAAGTACAGCTTATGGATTACAATGGCTCCCCCCCCCCATAACTTCCCTCTCACCCACAACCCTCCCCTTTCCCACTCCCTCTCCCCTTCCATTCACATCAAGATTCATTTTCAATTCTCTTTATATATAGATCAATTTAGCATATATTAAGTAAAGCTTTCAACAGTTCACACCCACACAGAAACACAAAGTGAAAAATACTGTTGGAGTACTAGTTATAGCCTTAAATCACAATGTACAGCACATTAAGGACAGAGGTCCTACATGGGGAGTAAGTGCACAGTGACTCCTGTTGTTGACTTAACAATTTGACACTCTTGTTTATGGTGTTAGTAATCACCCTAGGCTCTTGTCATGAGTTGCCAAGGCTATGGAAGCCTTTTGAGTTCACCGACTCTGATCATATTTAGACAAGATCATAGTCAAAGTGAAAGTTCTCTCCTCCCTTCAGAGAAAGGTACCTCCTTCTTTGATGGCCCCATTCTTTCCACTGGGATCTCACTCACAGAGATCTTTCATTTACGTTTTTTTTGTTGTTGTGTTTTTTTTGTTTGTTTGGTTTTTTTTTTTTTTTGCCACAGTGTCTTGGATTTCCATGCATACAATACTCTCATGGGCTCTTCAGCAGATCCAAATGCCTTAAGGGCTGATTCTGAGGCCAGAGTGCTGTTTAGGACATCTGCCATTCTATGAGTCTGCTGTGTATCCACCTTCCCATGTTGGATTGTTCTCTCCCTATTTTATTCTATCAGTTAGTATTTTCAGACACTAGTCTTGTTTATGTGATCCCTTTGATTCTTGATCCTATCATTATGATCAATTGTGAACAGAAATTGATCATTTGGACTAGTGAGATGGCATTGGTAGATGCCACCTTGATGGGATTGAATTGGAATCCCCTGGCACGTTTCTAACTCTACCATTTGGGGCAAGTCCAATTGAGCATGTCCCAAATTGTACAAAATATGATGATATTATGTAGAATCTCTAAACACAGACATGAATGTAAATCAAATGAGACAATGCATTTTTTTAAAATGTTGTATTTTCTTTACTAATAGCTACTATAATTTTTAATAATGACCTATGGCTGTGGAAGAGGAGATGTTGCCTATACTTTTCTTGGTGAAATTTTAGGATTCACTATAATTGTGAGGAAGGTATTGACTTTTGGAGGCTCAGGTAGAAGATGTACCAGTTATTTATTGTTCTTTTTTCCCATGCAGATAAAAATATAGATATCTATGCAATCTTTAGAAAGTGTACAGAAAGCAATTCATGTAAAATCCTGGCTTTTCCTGGGCATGACATACATACTATGTGAATCAGTGGGATTTTTTGTTTGTTTAGTTTTTTCATGAGAAGTTCTTGAATGATACATAGCCATGTCTTCTTTGGTGTGGGCCTATATTCTTCTCATCATGAATATGATATGTATTTTTTTATGGATACACAACAATAACATTTAATGCCAGGAACATTTTTTGACATTGAATGTCTGAAGCATTTCATAAAATTACTAATCATTTCATAGTAAGTTTATAAATAACATCTTGAGTATATCCTAGGTGCTTAGGTTCAGTGTAAATTTCATACTTTAATCCCATAATCCATAGAATGCCATATATCTGACTTTTCAGATGAGGAGATTTGGCCCAGAGGAAGATGATTTGCTAAACTATTGGAACTTTGCTAGGTTATAATTTCTTCCCTGGTTTAAAAGATAGTAACACTGTAGTTTCCTGGTGATTTTTGTTAACTGTTGTAGCTGTATGGCCCTTACCATGTCTCTCTAAAGAAGAGCGTTGTCTGCCATAGGTGTGTGTATTCCAGGTTCTGAGAAGTAGTTTTGGATTTGAATTTATGATCTGTCACTGAATTACATGTGTGAGGTCCTCATTCAAAGTTCACGACTTGACATCAAGTGGCAGGTGATACTGTTGCTCTCTGTCTCTTTGACTTTCTTTGAACTTAGAATTTAATGTACAGATAACACCTCGCACAGACTCCTGAGAGATGTTGCTAGCCTGTGTTTAATTTTACATTAAATAGTATGTTTGGAAGCCTAGATCAAGTCATGCTTATTACAACTGAATGAGCTATCAAATTTGAGCAGCACAAGGAGGGGTAAATGTTTAACAAATCAAGGTCTGTGTCATTGTTGTCTTCTTTTTAATAGGTCTGTTCCATTTTTTCCAATTGATAAAGGACTTCCTATATACGTTTGTATCCCTTTAAACTCCTAGAATAGTACTTTTTATATTATATGAATTGACCTATGTTATCAGCTCCTATCATATGTGATTCGAATTCACATTCACATTTATTGCTACCTCTCACCCTTCCCAGCTTTCTCAGTCTGAGATATTTGGTTAATGTCTGCAGATAGGAACATTAGTAGAAGAAATAGGGAAATGATCCTGTTCTTCAGAATTTTAGTTTGTTATTTACTCATTAGAAATGGAATATTTCTCTCAAATAAGCAGATGAGATTAACTCAGAAAGGATTTAACATAGTTATAATTCAGGTCTAAGTAGCATATAATGTACTGCTTGTTATAGCTGCTTGAAATAACTCCAATGTTCTCAATTCTCTCCACTTTCCTTGTGCTCTTTTCCTCCTTAGTATCCGGAATCTCATTGGAGAGAATTGGAGGAATAGAATTCACTAGTTAAAACTTGTTCAATTTTTTTGGCTGTCTTTTGCATTTAGTACATTTAAACCAATCTGACTGAGAGTCTCAAATTAATCGAAATATTTAAAAATATCCTGACCTGTGCATACAAAAGTAGCTAATTTACATAATAAATTTATGCATATTGATATATTAAAATGAGAAATACACATGAAAATCACATAGTATTCCAAAATATAAGCAGTCAGAAGGGAAAGATGAAGCCAGTTATAACTGGTTTTTTATCATACCCAAGTTTTTCACTGGGCTAAGCACATGAGGTTTATAAAACAGGTTTGTGATATGATAAAGTTTCTTAGCATTTTTATTCTGTGTTATCAAACTCTCAAATTTCTTTTTTTTCAAGCATAAAAGTTCTCTGTTCAATAAAACAATGACACCATTTTTGAATAACATCATTTTAAAATTATGAAGCACTGAGAATACATATTTTGTATACTTATTGGAAATCCCACTAAGGAAATCCCAATCATTTCTGTTTCTCACATCCTTTTGGCTTTTAAGTCATACGGAATCACCTTGCCATGAAGCCATCCCATCCTCTTTAGAAACAGTAGGTTATTCAAAGTGTTGTTTCCGCATTCACAAGTCTCATTTTAGCAAATTTCTTTTTTGTGCTTTGCTCATGACAATTCTCAAAGCCAACCATGAAACATAAAATTGTAGAAAATTAAGATGAGCAAAAATGTGGTTACTGGCTATATGATTAAATGTTTCTTCTTCCATCAAGACCATAGATCATTTTAGTTTTAAATGATGCCTACCTTTAATATACCCACTTATCTAGATCCTATAAGTTTATATCATGGTGTTAATGTTGGGACCCCACATGACCAGGGAGATGTCCTGTTAGAATCTTCCATTGAGGGATGCTAGAGAGAGACAGGAGGGCACGGTGTTGGAGATGGGTTTGCTTAATGTTTCTCAGCAGATTTCTTCTAGTAGCTCCTTCCTTAACCCCTTTCACGGAACCCTGGTTGATTACAATCACAAGTGGTTCTTGTTTCTAGATTTCACTTGCAGACCCAGAGTTTTCCATGTATTTTCTCCTCTCTATGACATTAACAACAGATGGGTAGCTCCCTCTTTTTCTGGGTTTTCTTGTCAAATTCACCTAGTGTCTCCTCTGAATTCTGAGATTCCAGAAGCAAGTAGGCTAACATCTCCTCCTTAGAGATCTGAATCCTAACACGTTGAGTTGCTTTACGCTCAGAGCTTCTGGATGATAGTAGTCTTACCTTAGCCTGATTCCCATACTGTTTCCCATAATTATTGTTATTTTTATTTTTACTATTCTATTTTCAGTGTCCCAATTTGTGTTCAAATGATTCCATATACACATATTAAGTGCCCCCCTCAACATACACCCCCCCACACTTAAATAACTGATTCAGCTTTTGCTTTCTTGACTGAGTGCTAAGTATTTGGAATTCTCCAGAAATACTCAATCCTAAAATATGAGATTCTGGGATTGATTTGGTTTCACCTTTGTACTTAAACACTTGTTTACTAACTGGAAATGATAAGTTGGTAATCTCTGGAAAGTGTTGGTAGCATAATTAAAAACTGTCAAGTTAATTTTGATAAAGTATCTACTGAGTCAGTTGCCTTGGGGAGCTATGTGTCTTTCGGTCCTGCCTATATGAGAATAATGATAATTATAATGAATCTAGGTGGGATACAAGCTTTCAACTGTATAACAGGCTTTACAGAAAGAAATGGACTAGGCCAAGACTTTAATCCATGAACTCAAATATAGGAAACACATTTTCATGAACTCTTTTCACATATTTATATTTTATTCCTCATCATTGAGTTGCTGGTCACCTCAAAAGATAGCTGAACTGTGAAAAAAAATAACACATGCATACAAGCATTTGTACCTTAACAGAAAGCAGGCCTGTAGCATCTGCCCGCTGCCAACACTCAGGGTGAGATTTTTCTAAAGCTTGAAAAAGCAGCACAGAAGAACTTGGAAGAATCATTCATAAGCTTTGCACTCGTGTGCAAAGAAAACAGGAAAATGAAGTCTACTGTTTCCTCTGGCTCTTAACAAGAAGGGCAGATTCATAGTGCCCAAATATCATGGGTACTAGGATCTCATGGGTACATGGGGTGGAACAACTTTAGGGAAGAATGGGGCACATTTAGTTGAATTTGATTTTAGATAGTTCTTGGGAAAGAGTTAGAAATCACTGTTGGGGGTTACTAAATCTGAGAATATTGTGTTAAAGGCAAGGATATGTCTTATGGACAACGAGGACAAACTGACTCTGGAAGAAAGAAAAGATAAGAGCTCAGATGAACAGTATTGGACCAGTCATCTATGATGCTCCCAGTGATCCACAGATAGTCACCTCCACTTATGGGGGCAGACAGTGTTCCTGCCGGCTGTATCCATTTGGCTTTCAGATGCTTGATTGGCTCAGGAAATTTTAAAACACATTAAAGCTTAAACAGATCAAGTCCTTTGGACAATACACTTTTCCCCTTCATATAGCTCAGACCTCATTTTCCTTTGTCTTTTCTGTGTATTGACCAAATGTAGGCACCAGAATATACACAGGAGATAAAATATTGGGATTTATTTGGTATTAAGTGTTGGTTCTAAGTAGATTCTCTATTTTAAAATTTTTTATTAATATAAAGAGAACAGATTTCATGTATTCTATAGGTACAACTCTAAGAAGATAATATAATTCCCTCTCTCACTTGCTCTCCCTCAATCCCCCTCTTCCTTCCTTTTTTCTTTTAATTTTTGAAAAAAACATAATTTCCTCCACCCTATTAGTGCAATTTTTATTAGTTCTCCCCAATCAGAGAAATATAAGGATACTTCAAAAAGTTTGTGGAGAAATGAAATTAAAAGATAAGTTTATTTTGATACAAAATTTTAGAAATATAGATTTTTTTATAATACACATTCCATGACTATTTAAAGATGGTTCATATGCATGGATTTCAAAATATTTTATACCAAAATAAACCTGCCTTTGAATTTCATTTTCCATGAACTATTTCAGGTCTCCTTGTATATACACATTGCATGATGCTGGAAGGGGATGAATATATAATGAGTCTATAAAGGGGTGTCCTCTATTACTACTTTTGGAAATTCATATCAGCATTAGCTCTCCTCCACTTTCTGTATTGTACACTAGAGAATGCAGTTTTATGATGACCACTATTTAAATTGTTAGTTTCCATTTTTATGTTCTAATTGCTACTTTGAAAATAACCCTCTTCCCCTTAGCCCAATGCCATTGATTCATCTTCGGCCTAATGAGGGCAGTATTTAAACAAGTGCCATTTATAAGGAAATGAAGTATTGCAGGGGATGGATATGTTTAACAGTAGTAAATAAAATGAATATATCCTTAAATTAGATAAAGTAGTAATTTTCACATAAAGCTAGATGGTATTATACAATGTAGCAGATATTGACAATCCTTATAGGATTATTTTCCAGTACATTGATTACTACTCAGAAAAATCTTATAGTGTAGTATAGAAACTTTATGTTTTAAGTAGCCTTGTTATTTCTGCAGAGATATTTAAGGCAATAAAGAGAAGAAAAAATATGTTCCTGACCTTCATCAAATTTTTGATATCATTTTTTATTGAATAAGTCTTGCAAGAATGTCTTATTTTATGCTACTATTGCATTATGATCTGCCTGTGGGGCAGTTCAAAGCTTATATTCTTTTCCGGGACCTTTTCTTTTTTATTCACTAACTTTAAAAGACTGATTTATACTACAAAAACTTCCAACTCTTGAAGACCCTTGAAGAAAGCGCCCTCTATGCATGTATTGTATGCTTCTTTGAAGTGAATTTTGCCTTTGAAGAGTATTGCAACTTTGAACACAGCCATTGCTAATATATTTGTAATCAAAAGAGGTTGAAAGTGTTGGTTGTCTTTCATCACTGAAGACTATCTATTGAAAATTACATTTATTGAGAGTATGCGCAATTTACAGCTTAAATTCCTCATGTAATATGGATTTCTTTATAAAAAATATTCTAATTTCCCTGTGCGTAATGCAAGTCTATGTGGAATTGTTTTGTTTTTCTGTCAAATATTAAGCTATTATTATTATTTTATTAACCACTCAAAAATATTTATGAGCTACTTTATGTCCAGATTTTTGCAAAAATACAGATATGAGTGATAGTTATAGTCATAATGATAATTGTTTATAACCATATAAACAAAAAATTATAACAAAATGTGTTACATTTCATTGACTATGATATGTATAGGATGCTATATGAATATAAAAGAGAGAGAAAGAACATACTTTCAAGGTTGGAGAAGTTCGGTGAAATGATACGAGGGAGATCATTCTTTGAGGGTATTTCAAGTTTATGGGTTTGAATGCAGAGACAATGACTAGAATCTTTGTCTTCCTCCCTTTCCAATATTTTAAGTGGTAAACAATCTTGGAAGTTAGAGAGAGTGTCTCCTTCTTGAGTATATGGAAGGTTTGTTTGTTGACCAGTAGAATAAAGACTATTAAATTCCAGGGCAAAGGTCTTACTACTGATTATAAAAGGTTTGTTTTCTCTAAGTTCATGGTTCTTGTCCCATTACACGGTTCACTGTGTGGAAGAGGCATCATGTGACCCTATTCTTTTCCGTTTTAAATGAGAGTCAAGGAAATGGTGTAGAGAGTGATAACCTGTCTATTGGTATTGCAGTATGAAAGTAGCATCTATCTGATCCTGAGGTCTCATGTCTCCTGCCAGAATTCATGGAACTGTAGTAGGCTAAATGTGAGCTCACAAGTAGGGTAACACCTCAGACCACTTTTCTTCATCCGTTCCTCTGCAGATAGAGTGTTAGGTTCGTTCCATTTCTAGGTTATTGTAAATAGTCCTACAATAAACATGGAAGTTATTGATTTATTGACTTACTTATTGATTGATTTTATTCCTTCAAATATTTACTCAGTATTGGGATTTCTGGGTCATATCATAGTCCAAATTTTAAAAACTTTTGAGGAGCCTCTATATCATTTTCCACAATGTTTTCTTGCTGTTGAGTTATTTGAATTGCTCCCATATTGTAGGTGTTTACTTTTATCAGATATATAATATTTAAATATTTTCTCCCTTTCTGTAGGTTGTCTTTGATTATTGGATTATTGGATTATTTGCAATGCTGTGCAGAGCTTTATAGTTTGATATAATCCCATTTGTCCATTTGTGGTTTTTGTTGCTTGTGCTTTTGAGATCATATCCAAAATCATTGCTCAAACCCATATCATGGAGCTTTTCCAATATATGCCTTCAGTGGGTTCAAAGTCCCTCGTCTTACAGTCATCTCTAATCCATTTTTGAGTTTACACTTGCATATGGTGAGAGATAAAAGCCTGATTTCATTATTCTGTGTGTGAAAATTCAGTTTTCCTACCATAATTAATTAAAAAGACTGTTCTTTCCTCATTATATATTCTCAGCCTTTTTGCCAAAGGCCAAATGACTATAAATGGTGGATTTCTTTCTGGCCATTTTATTCTGTTCAGTTTGTATGAGTATCTGTTTTGTGCAAGTACTATTATACTTTTCTTACTCTATCTTTATGAGGTATTTTTAATCAGGTGCTGTGCTACCTTTTGATTTGTTCTTTTATGTCCAATATTGTTTTGTTTATTTGAGTTATTTTGTTATTTCACATGAAATTTACTGCTTTTTTACAATTTCTGGGAAGTATGCAATTGCTATTTTGGTCAGGATTGTACTGAATCCACAGGTCAGCTCGTGTGTTATAAACATGTAAACATTTAAACAATATCAATTTTTTTCTATATGATCATGGGTATCTTTCATTTTACTTGTGCCTTCTCCAATTTATTTCATAAATATTTTATAGTTTTCAGTGTTGAGATCTTTCACTTCCTTGTTATGTTTATCCCTAAATATTTCTGTAACTATTATAAATAGCACTTTTAAATTTCTTTCTCAGGTTGTTCATTATTATTGTATGCAAACATTTACTGATTTTTGTATGTGGTTATTTATTTTGCAATTTCACTGAATTTATTAATTAAATCTAACAACAGGCTTATGGTATAAATTTTAGATTTCCTATATATATATATAAGAGCATATTATCTGCAAATAGGGAAATTTAATGTTTTTCTTTCCAATTTGTATGACTTTTGTTTCTCTTGCCCAGTTGCTCTTGCTAGGACTTCTGGTACCACGTCAAACAGATGTAGCAAAAAAAATATCATTGTCTTTTTTGTACATCTTAAAAATCTTTCAGCTTTTCTATATCCATTATATTAGCTGTGGATTTCCTTTGTTGTGTTCAGGTACACTGTACCTAAGTTGTTGATTTTTTAAAATCATGAAGCCATGTTCAATTTTATTAAGTGATTTTTCTGCATTTACTGAAGTGATCATATACATACATATATATGTATATAGGTTTTGTCCTTTATTCTGCTAATGCATCATGTTTATTGGTTTGCATATGTTGAACCATCTTTGCATCCTTGAGCTGAATTACACTTGAGTGTGTTGACTAATGTTTTTAGTGTGCTCTTCTATTTGCTAACATTTTGTTGAGGATTTTGTATTTGTATTCATCAAGGATATTGACTTATAATTTTCATTTATATTTTTCTTCATCCTTGTCTGCTTTTGATATTGGAATAATTCTGGCTTCATGAAATAAGTTTTTAATATTTCTTTCTCTTCAATTTGTTAGAATTGTTTGAGGAGCATTGATGTCCATTCTTTTTGAATGTTTGATAGAATTCAGCAAATGAAGTAGCCAGGTTTTGTGCTTTTCTTTTATGGAGATTTTCTTTCTGTTACTAACTCACTTTCCTTACACTTTTATTGGCTTATTCAGATATTCTATTTCTTCATAATTAATATTGGTGGGGTATATGTGTCCAGAAATCTATCCTTTCTTCTAGGTTATCCAATAATTGCTATGTTTTATCTATGACATGTCAAGTTGAGCAAGTAGATATCACTGATAACATAAACATAAATTTGACTATTTTAAGTGATGACAAGGATCTTCATACCCAATGGGCTCTAGGGATGACAAATGTGAACTCCAAGACCTGTATAGATAGGAGAGCCATTCATTAAAGGCAAGGCCTAGTTACATATGTCCAGCAAGCAAAATAACCAGGAAAACTAACCCAGTGTTGAATAAATTACTTTTGTGACCTTTACTGTCAGTTTTGAAACTGCTTTTATGTTTCCTTTGTAAATTATTTAATGGCTAATATCAATGAGGAGTATCCTGATAATGGGAAAAAGTCAGATTCTTGAACAGAAATAGATTTCTTAATAAAAATTTAATTGTTTTTGAGTATAGGGCCTGTTGCTTCCTGTTCCATGGAACATTCTTGGTAGAAATGCTTTCATTGCCCTCCCTGTAGTTGTCTCCTTCTTTTCTCTCAAGTCTTTTTTTTTTTTTACAGGAAGAGTTAGACAGTGAGAGAGAGAGAGACAGAGAGAAAGGTCTTCCTTTCTGTTGGTTCATCCCCCAAATGGCCACCACAGCTGGCATACTGCGGCAATCTGAAGCCAGGAGCCAGGTGCTTCTCCTTGTATCCCATGCAGTTCGGGGCTCAAGCACTTGGGCCATCCTCCACTGGCTTCCTGGGCCACAGCAAGAGCTGGACTGGAAGAGGAGCAACCGGGACAGAATCTGGTGCCCCAACTGGGACTAGAACCCAGCATGCTGGCACCGCAGGCAGAGGATTAACCAAGTGAGCCATGGCGCCGGCCCCTGATGAATTCTATTTTTATGAGGAGTAATGGTAGCCTATGGTTTTGATAGCAAGAAATTATAGAAGGTTGGAGGATTAGCCAAGTGAGCCACAGCGCCGGCCTCTCAAGTCTCAAATTAAATATCACTCTCTTAGATGAAGGCCCCTCACTACTGTGCTTTTTCAGTTTATCAGCTTATTTCCATTGCTGTATTAATTACAATCATTAATTTTTAATATTCATAAATTAATTTATCCGTTCTCTCCTCCCCACTCCCTTTCTTCTCTCTCTCTCTCTCTCTCTCTCTCGAGAGAGTACACTTTAGGAGGACAGGAACCATTGTTTTCTTACTTTCATTTCTTACCAGCTCCCAGGCAGTTTCCACTATTAGATGTTTATTAGATACTTAAATGAATGCAGCATCTTCATACTATTTTTCTATTTTAACACCAAATACTTTTTTTTAAAAAATGTGATTTGTTTATTTATTTGAATTGGAGAGTTAAAGAGAGAGAAGGATATACATAGATATTCCATCCACTGGTTCACTCCCCAAATGGCAGAAATGGTCAATGATGAGAATACAGGCACCCGAGCACTTGGGCCATTCTCCTCTGCTTTCCCAGGAGCTTTAACAGAGAGCTGGATCAGAAGTTGAGTAGCTGAAACTTGAGCTGGCACCCATATGGAATGCCAGAATCTCAGGGGGTGACTTAACTTGCTGCACCACAGTGCTTGCCCCAACACCAAATACTTAGTAAAGAAATTTAGTAATTTGATATCCAAATTTGTTGATTTAGCTGTTTTGATAATTCATTGCTATTTTTAATACAAGAATTCTGCTTTATTAATAAAGCTGCATTTATTGTTTTCTTGACATTTCTGTTGATTGTTCTCTATCAGGACTATATTGCTATATGGTGGTTCTAAATAAATTATAGGCAAAAGTTCCAGGTAGAGTTAGGACTGTGATAATCTCTGTCTTGACAATTAAGCATTCCTGGTTCAATGAATCAACAAGGCATCAGATCTCATCTAAAGGTAAGTATACATTTTATTTATTGAATGTACTGATAACATGTTTATAGATTTACTAAATCATTGCAGTTAATATTAGTAAAGATTTGATCAAACCGTGTTTAAGGTAAACCTTGCAGAGTAAATGCATGAAAAAGGAAATTTTGTACTTAGTTTTATGAGCTTATAACTGGATATAAACCCCTAGAGTAAAATCAATATCTTTGGGAAAAAAAAGTCTCACTCTTTTTTATGAATATTTACCCAACTTGAGGTCTACTTAAATCCTTCAGAAAAGACACTTGTGTCATTGGTTTTTATATCAGTCCATAATTCACAAAGCACATTTCACATTGTAGGCATCTAATCAAAAACAAACAAACAAAACACTTCTGAGTAAATGGTGGGGGCCAATCAGCCCCAATTTCATTTTTAGTTTATAAAGTTTACATTACGCAGGGGATTGCTTCATTTCATCTGCCCAATTCAGTAAGAAGTTTAAAGCTTCGTGTTTACACAGAGACAAAGCAAGCTGTCAAGCAAGTCAAGTGTTCCTTTTTTGTTAATCATTGCATAGAAAACATTTGGAACAATAAAAAGGAGTGCAGATCAGTTTTTCAAACCACATGTGGTAATTTGATTAAAAACAAAATGGAAATCCGACATTGCTGACTTTTAAGATCACTGGTAGTCAGCTAGAGAGAGAAAAATAAAAACACAATTTGTAGCATATTTCCTTATCTGACTTATGTTTTAGTTCCTGTAAAATGTCAAACAGAAGTTGACAAGGAGCAGGATTGCTACTTCAAAATGTAACAAAAAAAATGATCCATCCATGTGGCCTACAAACACTTCACTCCTCCTTACAGCACACAGAGGTTTATTTTCCATAGAGGCAAATGCAAACAAACCTACTGAATTTCTATTACATTCATTTTTTTTAATTCAAGCTTTCTGTTAATATCTTTATGGAAGATAGTTGTCAGTGTGTATTTACATATATATGAAATATTTGCCTAGATATGGAAGCCACCTAACACTGATTTAATGGACTATAAAGGTACAGTAGTTCAACTACTTTAGCAAAGGAATTTTTTTCAAGGTGGTTTACAGTGCATTCCTCTGAACAAATTTGATTATTTACTTATGAACGCAGAGCAAAGAATTGTCTGTATTGTGTCAATCTTTGGTTGTGACAAAATGTAATGTAATAAAAAGAAGCCCCTACCTTTAAAAAGTTATTTGTTTAAATAAAAATGTTAGCACAATGCAGACTACTAAATTTTTAAAAAGAAGTATATGAGAGTGCTGAGGAAAGACAGCACCTTCCATGGTGTTGAAGGGAAGCCTACTACAGTGAGTGGTTCCAGAGTTGCGGAATGGCTATGAGCTTTAGCATCATAGCCACCACCAAAGGAACTCATTCCTATGACTGGCATGGTAGTATAGTGGGTAAAACCGCAGCCTGCAAATCCAGCATCCCCCATGGGCTCCCGTTCTAATCCTACCTGCTGCTCTACGTCCCATCCAGTTCCCTGCTAATCCACATGGGAAAGCAGTGGAAGATAGCCCAAGTCCTTGGGACCCTGCCACCCATATGAGAGGCCTGGAAGAAGCTCCTGGCTGCTGGCTTTGGCTTGGCCCATTTAGAGAGTGAACCAGCGGATCTCTCTCTCTCTCTCTCTCCCCCTCTCTCGCACTGTGTAACTCTGCCTTTCAAAATAAAGTAAATCTAAAGAAACCCTTTTAAAAGAGTAACAGAGACACGCTACTGCCGTTGGTGAGCAGATCTAAGATTGGCATGGCAGATGACAGAAGCAATTGAGTGTAAAATGGTCTTCTGATAATGTAAGGCCAACTGGAAGAGAGTTTTGGAATTGTATTGAACATTTTGGTTCCTGATTATCATATATGTTAGCCTCTGTGAAGCCAGATATCCTAAAATTTTAATCCTCCTTATCCTTTGAGTGACCTTCTATTTAATGAGATTACATGAATAAATCTGTTTCCTACAGAATAAAATGATCTAACATTAATGGATATCCCAGAATTGCCTCTCTTTGCATGGCATCCTTGTAGAAATTGTTCCTATGGTTCCCTCCAGAGCAAATTTTACTGTGAACTTTGTTGAAGAGCTGAGTATATAGTTTTTATAGAACACATAAAAACATCTTATTAAACATTATTTTCTCCAAATTCCTTTGTGCTTGCACAGCTACTAAGGCTTTTTTCTCTTCTCTACTTTCTTCCCAGTGCGCAGCCTTTCTTGTTTATTCTTAGTTCTGTCCTAGATTTTCCACCTAAATGCTTCAAGTTCTTCTCTTTGTTATTTAGGACCATTTAGTACATGCTGAATTCTTAATCCCCACACTTGCATTGTGAAATTCCTTTGGTCATTAGACAAAGATGCCTGTAGATTCTTGTCAAAATTATATCAGCCTTCTGATATTAAACATATCAAAGCATTTTTCACAATGTGGCTTCCAAAATTATACAGTGCTCTTCCAAATAGGAATTGTGGTGTACAAAATTTTCTCTATTCCATGATTTATAAACATACAGTTTTGAAATCTGAGTGAGATCATACCATGTGTTTTATATTTAAATACAATAATTTGAAAATTTTTAAGGATTATTTAAAAAAAAACAAAAGTTGATAGATTAGAATGAGAAAAACTTTTCCTTATCTGTTCCATAAGTTTATAACAAGGCAAACATTACAAGACCACCTAGTAAACCTTAGAAAACAGATGGGTATGGGAACAAATTTACAAAGAAATACTTGAAGAAGCCGGCGCCGCGGCTCACTAGGCTAATCCTCCACCTTGTGGCGCCAGCACATCGGGTTCTAGTCCCGGTCGGGGCACCGATCCTGTCCCGGTTGCCCCTCTTGCAGGCCAGCTCTCTGCTATGGCCAGGGAGTGCAGTGGAGGATGGCCCGAGTGCTTGGGCCCTGCACCCCATGGGAGACCAGGAGAAGCACCTGGCTCCTGCCATCGGATCAGCACGGTGTGCCAGCCGCAGCGCGCCTACCGCGGCGACCATTGGAGGGTGAACCAACGGCAAAAGGAAGACCTTTCTCTCTGTCTCTCTCTCACTGTCCACTCTGCCTGTCAAAAATTAAAAAAAAAAAAAAGAAATACTTTAAGAATGAGAGGAAACTATGCTCTTTCCAAATAGTTTATGGTAAAAAACTGAATAATAAATGGGCATATTTAAATGATATCTAGAACATTTACGGTTCAAATGTTTTCACATTTCATATAATATATCAAAAAAAAGAAAGGGACAATGTGCCTGAAAAGGAAGTGTAAAATTTCCCAAGTACTTGGGCCCCTGAGACCCATGTGGCAGACCCAGATAGAGTTCCTGGCTCCTGGCTTGTCTCACACTTGACTGTTGAGGTCATTTGAGGAGTGAACCAATCAGCAGATGGAAGTTCTCTCTCTGTATCTCCCTTTCTCTCTCTGTTGCTCTGTCAATAGACCTTAAAATAAAAATAAGAGAAAAATCTCCTTTTGATTTCAAAGTGTATTATAAACTGAATGCAGTGTAATCATTATTTTACTTCCTAATTTCCATTCCTGCTATCGAACAGAAAGGAATCTATCAATGCAGCCATGTCCTCTTGGGCAAGATCTGGCTGTTTTCTAGCATACTTCTTGATGATTTCTCTAATCCTAACATGGAATGCAATTTGCATTGGACAGTGTCTGGCTTTTGGGGGCATACTTCTAGATCACTTGTCAAATTTTATTGGAGAATTCAGCTTGTATTAAGAAATATTGACTCTGTATGTTATTTACACTAATGGTCCACTTCTTAACTCAAAGCCAGAATCTGCATTAGTGTGGCTCTCCTAAGATGTGGATGTTGAGGTGGAAATAGATTTGCCAAAGAAATTGTTGGTGTTTGTCCATGAAAGATAAAGGGGGAAGATGCATAAACTCAAGGCAAGTCTCAGATCGTTCCTCAATGAAAACAAAGCCAAAAGAATTGGGTAAAAGATGACTCAGGCCACCATGCAGTTCATAGGTTTGTGTCCAGCCTGTGGGAAATACCTGCTCCATCATTGTCAGAAGGAGCCTAGGCTTCAGCTTTTAGCTAAAGGCTATCAATCAATTTCTTGGAGGAGCAGGTTCTTTTGGAAAATATAAGAGCCCTTTGCTTGTATCTAACCATTGTGATCCAAAATTGCCTTAAATGCATTTCAACAAAAGCTACAAAATTTACTCACACCAAGAATTTGGGAGTTTTACAGATGTGACACAAATAATTTTTAATCATCTTGAAGGTTAACATCTCTTAGTGATGTCTATAGTAGCCTGTCTGCCGTAACTATTCCTGGTATCCTTACTTTCAATCACCTCCTTGCAGCGGGGGCTCCGTATTCCCCTACTCAATTATCTATATAACCTTCTCTCATTGGCACAAACCGCAGTAGGAATCAGAATGATGTGCATATTCAGCCCAAAGCTGATATTAAATTATGCTTCCCAGCAAAAACACTTTGTTCCTATGGGGATATCTGCGAATATCATATCCTGTCATTCTCAACCACTGACTTGTCACATAATAATTTTAATCATACAAATAATTTTCACTCTGCAAAATTTGTTCAGCAGCCTAGCTTATTCAATTTTTTTTCAGAGTGCAGGCAGTTTCTGGGTCCAAGATGCACATGAAAGCAGAGATAAGTGCAGTTTTTGTCTATTCATTTCGACTTATGAAATAATTATTCTACTAATTAAATTTTTATTTCCAACTATTAGACTTGTTACTTTATTCCAAATAGTGCACATGCTACTCCCTGATGTGGGATATCTGCTGTTGCTGTCCTAAACAAATAACATGCAAAAATTAATAAGGAAATTCTGTCGATGTATCATGGAAGAGAGCATTGGCTCCCTCTAGTCACTGGAAATATGTAAAAACTAAGTGTCCTTAATGATTTTTTGTTGCCTGGCAACCATCTTTATATTGAAACACTGCATGTGTAACATATTCATGTTTCAGTTGTTCTTTGATACAGAAAACCTCTTTATTGGATGAGGCTTTAAGAATGTATAATTTTGTAATCCAAGTTAAGGATGAAAGAAATTAATAAAAAAATACAGTTTTCCATCTTTTCCTACTGTTCTTCCTTAAAGGTTTCTCTGCTTCTTAACTTGGAAAGTCAGAAGTGGAGTTAGTGACAGGCAGTGACAGACTGTGACTGGGAATGCACCAGCCTGGCCTTGTTGACATGGCTTCTTGCACTGCCTTTAACAGTGACCGGTGGGATGGGAATGCCAGGTGGAGAAAGTATGCTGACATGTTCCGTAGGCTGCCAATTGATGACCAAAGCCAAAAGTTCTTATTTTTGACCTGGGAAAAGGGAAGAGATGGTGGAAGGGACCTCCCCAGTCCCAAAAGAATAAAGAACCTAGTTAGCTGCACTTTCAGTCTGTCTCTAAGGGAACACAGCCTAGAAGACAGATACCTTGAAACATGAACTAAGTAATATAGCAATGCAAGATCACAGTTTGGAATGCTTAGGAAATTCATACAGTAGATTAAAATGATAATGATACAGCTTTAAATTTTAATATTAATGTTGATTACTTTTTCTAGTTGTTTCTTTTGAAACAGCATCTTTTCCTCCATTGGTGTCATTTTCAACCTTTCATGTGAGTGAAATTATTGTTACCTTAAAAAAAGTCAAATAAAATGACAATTACTTCAAATTTGAACCCTGGGCCGGCGCCGTGGCTCACTAGGCTAATCCTCCGCCTTGCAGTGCCGGTACACCGGGTTCTCGTCCCGGTCGGGGCGCCAGATTCTGTCCCGGTTGCCCCTCTTCCAGGCCAGCTCTCTGCTGTGGCCCGGGAGTGCAGTGGAGGATGGCCCAGGTCCTTGGGCCCTGCACCCCATGGGAGACCAGGAGAAGCACCTGGCTCCTGCCATCGGATCAGCGCGGTGCGCCGGCCGCAGCGCGCCTACCACGGCGGCCATTGGAGGGTGAACCAATGGCAAAGGAAGACCTTTCTCTCTGTCTCTCTCTCTCACTGTCCACTCTGCCTGTCAAAAAAAATAAAAAAAAAATTGAACCCTGAAACAAAAATACACATTTTTCCCTAAGATTAATGTACATATATGCTTTAATGTTTCCTACAGATTCACAGTGCTAAAATGAAAAAAGAAATGTTGTAAAAGCTGAGGGTGATTTTCAGAGACAAATTTTGAGCATTGTATTATTTTCTATTTAAGATAATCTGGGGCCACTCTGATTAAGCAGCATTTGGACATTTTACAGATATGTGTGTTATTCGTGGGCTCTGAAGTCGTCTTTTTCTGGATGTATGTTCTCACTGGCTAAGCAGTGAGTGCTAAGAAGGCCACAGCCTGAAGACCCCTTTTCTCATGTACACACCGATTTATTCTCAGGCATCTGACTCCACTGTGTGAAACTTACAAACGTGTACTTCAAGGGCTATTCTCTAGTTTAAGAAGCATATCAGAAAATCTTAGTAAATTTCTATTACTGTACTAAAATTATCCATTATACAAGTGTGTTTTGAGTACTGGAATAGTAGGTTTCAGACACTGTATTTCATGCAAAAAAAGATGCATGAAACTGGTAAGGAAAGGAGGAGTGTGCTATGTCTGTGTGAGAATTAATATGACTCAACCCCATTTTCAGACAACAAGCAAGGTTAATTGTCATGTGGTTCAATTGTTCATATTAGAGGTGAAGAGATTGAGACAGTTGAGAACTGAGTAATTAACCCAAGTTCGCTATAATTAATTATTGGCAGAAAGGACTATAACCAGACTTTTTGACCGTCACTTTGAAACAAAAGAGGGTCCGTTGTATAGTACATGTAGAAAAATGACCTTTAATCTCTGTTTAAACATAGTTGTGTTAAAAATATGATATCTCAGCAATTTGACAGTATTTGTTAAATGCCAAAATATATTATTTAGTTTTCAATAAGTATGGGCATTTCCAACCTCAGGAACTCAGGTTGGTTTTGGAATCACAGGGTTGGGGTGAAGTCTCATTTCAGGAACATAGCTGAGGCAGTTTGCATTGAGGCAAGACTTTGGTAGTAGGAAAGGAAGAATGATGTACATTCTTACAATACTGAAGTAGTGATGCAGTGGAATTCATGGCAGATCCCAGCATGAGACACAGGGAGAGCTTCTGTTGGGGATGAACGTGGCAGGGAAAGGTAAGAAATACTGAAACCGAACCTTTTACCACACTATGTTACAAGAATTTTTTAAAAGAATAAGGAGAAATAATTAAATACTGTTGCTAAGAGATCTCCTATATAATACTGCATATTAAAAAGATCATTACATTAGTCAACATTATTTTGGAAATAAGAATAATTAATGTTGAAGGAAATATATCAAAATTTTTATCTGATGACATGATTTCTTACTGGAAATACTAATGCAAAATGTTTATAACTAGAGAGAATTTAGTAGTCTGCTATGAATAAATAAATAAATAAGTTTTCTCTAAATTCTGAAGAACTTGGTGAGAAAATAAAATGGAACAAAAATTCCATTAACACTGGGGACAAAATAAACTTCATATGGGACTTGAACACATGAGAGAGTGTATTGATGGGTAAAATTAATATACCAAGTATTTAGGTTAGTTTCCAAATGATATGTAGAAGTAATGTAATTGTAATAAAGTGTCAAAAATATATTACATTTAAAAATGATACCATTACACATCTATCAGAATGGCCAAAATCCAAAACACTGATGGTGTCTAATGCTGGCAAGGATGCATAGCAACAAGAACCTCAGTCATTTCTGGTAAGAATGCAGAATGGTGCCCTTCGTGGAAGACAAATGTTTCTTAAAAAATAGAATATATCTTAACATATGATACAGTGATTGTACTCATTGATGTCTACCCAAGTGAACTGAGAACTTAGGTCTACATGATTGTTTACAGCAGCTTTATTAATATTTTCCCAGACTAGGACATGGCCTAGATGGCCTGCATTAGATAAATGGACAAATAAACTGTGATACATCCAGGCAAAGAAATGTTAGCCAACTGCTGTAAATAAATCAATTACAGTGCATGAAAAGACTTGGAGGAAGCTATGCATGTTACCAAATGAAAGCAGGCCAACTGAAAAGGCCATATGCTGTACGATTCCTTTTGGAAAAGACAAAACCATGGGGACAGTGAAATGACCTTAGTTGTCAGAGATGTTCAAGAAGAGGGGGTGGAAGTAGGGAACTGGCAGAGCACAGAGGATTTTTACAACAGTACCTGTCACTGTGCATTTGTCAAAACTCATAGTGTGTACTTTACCAAGAGTGTACTCCAATGTACACCATGGATTCTGGGTGTTAATGATGTGTCATAAGAGCTTATTGATTATAAAAATGTGCCACTGTGAAAAAGGATGTCCGTCACATGGGAGAACTTGCCAGTGTTGGGGCTGGGTGCTCATGGGAGCTCTGTCCTTTGCTCAATTTTGCCATGAACATAAAACTTCTCTAAGAAAAAGTTTAATTAAAAATACATGCACTGCCGGCACCGCGGCTCAATAGGCTAATTCTCCTCCTGTGGTTCCAGCACCCCGGGTTCTAGTCCTGGTCAGGGCGCCGGATTCTGTCCCGGTCGCTCCTCTTCCAGTCCAGCTCTCTGCTGTGGCCCAGGAGGGCAGTGGAGGATGGCCCAAGTGCTTGGGCCCTGCACCCGCATGGGAGACCAGAAGCACCTGGCTCCTGGCTTCGCATCAGCGCAGCGCGCCAGCCACAGCGGCCATTGAGGGGTGAACCAACAGAAAAGGAAGACATTTCTCTCTGTTTCTCTCTCTCACTGTCCACTCTGCCTGTCCAAAAAAAAAAAAAATGCACTATTCACCCAGGAAAGTAAAAATCTAAGAGAGATTGATATAGATATTTAATAAAATGCATTTAGTTAATATTAATATGAATAATAATATAAAAACACACACCTACTGATGATTTATAAGATGCCCAGCCTGAAACCAGTACTAAAAATTTTAGGAATATTGTTTTAGCTGATATTTTTAACTCCATAAAAACACATGTTATTGACTGTACAGTTTTGTACACGAGGAAATTGAGAATTAGAGGAACTAACTGTCCAAAGTCAGCTAACACATAAGGACAGCATTTAGGATTCCAATCTAGTTGTGCTACTGAGCCCAAGCTCTTGACCATCATGCCGTCTATCCTCAGCAAAAATTCAGGGTGTTGTGAAAAATTTAAGTTTAGGAAAATATTAGCAGTAACAGAGATTCAATATAAAATCTGAAAAAACTGGCAGCTATATGTATAACACAGTTTTGAACTCTGTAAGACTTTTGCAAAGCTTAAGATCTGAAAGCACAAACAAAAAAAAAATAGTAGCGTATTTGACATATGCAAAGGATAAAATGCCTGAACTGGAATGGGCATTTAGACTAGTGGTTAAGTTGCCCATATCCCTTATGGGAGTACCAGCATTCCATTTTTAGTTCTGGCTTCTGATTCCAGCTTCTTGTCAGTGCAGACTTTGGGAAGCAACAGTAATGGCTCAGGTACTGAGTTCTAGCCATCCACATGAGAAACCTGGTTTGTATATCTGGCTCCCGGCTTTGCTGCTTCCCAGACAATCGTGGCATTTGGGATAAACCAGAAAATGAGAGTTCTGCTCTTTCACTCTCTGTCTCATTCTCTCTTTTTTTGCCTGTAAGAAAAAAAAAAATAAAACTTGCATAAAGAATGGCACATGGAAAAGAAAACGAAAGTAAGATAAGTCTTAAAAAAAGGATTACAACATATATGATAGAAAATGAATAATTAATTCTTAAGATTTTAAAATTTAGTAAGAAAATATATTGCCAACAGAAACTTGAAAAAGTACTTGAGACACTTTTCAGGGAAGTTCTAAAAATGACCTTTAAGCATATGAAAAATTTACCAGTTTATAAGTCATCAAATAAAAATCATTACATATAGTACATCATTTATCAAGTTGGAAAAATATTAAATAACTTCTAGTTTCTGTTAAGAATTCATGCGAATGTTCCCCTTTTAGTGGAAATTGTGTAAATAAACATGCTTTGAGGAAATAAGCTATCAATCATTACTTATAAAGAACTTTAAAAATTATCATGGAGTGTTTTTAAAAAAATTAACTTATTTCAGAATAGTTTTAAATCTAAACATAAAAACTGTGAAATATTAGTTTCTGCATATCCCACATCCATCTTCCCCAATTATTAACACCTCATCTGAGTATAATATATTTGTCGCAACCAATGAGGTTTTTTTAAATTTTATTTAAGTTAAATAAGTTTCTATATTTCATATATAGGAACATAGTGATACGTCCCACCCTAGCCTCCCTCTTGCCTACTTTCCAACCCTTCTTCCTCCTCTCTCTGCCATACCCACTTTTAATTTTTATTAAGATCTATTTTCAGTGTACTTTACACTCAAAAGGTTAACTCTACATTGAGTAAAAAAATTCAACAAGCTGGCACCATGGCTTAATAAGCTAACGCTTCGCCTGCAGCCCTGGTACCCAGGGTTCTAGTCCCGGTCAGGGCGCTGGATTCTGTCCCAGTTGCTCCTCTTCCAGTCCAGCTCTCTGCTGTGGCCCAGGAGTGCAGTGGAGGATGGCCCAAGTCCTTGGGCCCTGCATCTGCATGGGAGACCAGGAGAAGCATCTGGCTCCTGGCTCCTGCCTTCGGATCAGCGCAGTGCGCCGGCCGCAGCGCGCCAGCCGCAGTGGCCATTGGAGGGTAATCCAATGGAAGGAAGACCTTTCTCTCTGTCTCTCTCTCTCACTGTCCACTCTGCCTGTCAAAAAAAAATAATAATAATCAACAAATAGTTTGAAGAAAAAGAAAACAGTGTTCCTCAACAGAAGAGACAAGGGCTGTAAATAATCATTGAATCTCAAAATTTACATTTCAGTCCAGTATATTAAATTTTAGATATGCTATTAGTTGCTTCACATAAGGGAAAACATATATCAGTCTTTTTGAGACCTGCCAATTTCATTAAGTATAATGGTTTCCAGTTGCATCCATCTTTTTGGGAAATAAAGGATTTCATTTTTATTTACACTTGAGTAGTACTCCATAGTGTATATATACAATAATTTCTTTATCCAGTCAACAGTTGATGGACATCTGAGGTGATTCCATATCTTAGCTATTGTGAATTGTGCTACAGTGAGCATGAGGGTACAGAAACTCTTTCATATGCTGATTTCTTTTGGTTTGGGTAAATTCCTAGGAATGTGATGGCTGGATGATATGGTAGGTCTGTATTCAGATTTCTGTGGTCTCTGAATATTGTCTTCCACAGTGGCTGCACCAGTTTACATTCCACCAACAGTGGATTAGGGAACTTTTTCCCCTACATCCTCATCACCACTTGTTTTTTGTTGATTTCTGTGTGACAGCCATTCTAACTGGAGTGAGTTGAAACCTCATTGTGGTTTAGATTTGCATTTCCCGGATGCCCAGAGATTCTGAGCATTTTTTTTAAGTGTCTGTAGCCATTTAAATTTTCTCTCTTGAAAAATGCCTGGTCAAATTCTTTGCCCATTTCTTAGTTAGATTGTTTATTTTGTTGTTGAAGATCTTGAGTTCTTTATAGATTCCACATGTTAACACTTTATCAGTTGCATAGTTTACAAATATTTTCTCACATTCTGTCAGTTGCTTCTTCATCTTGCTGATTGTTTTGCAGTGCAGAAACTTCTCAGCTTCATGTAAACCCATTTGTCAATTTTTGCTTTGATTGCCTGTGCTTCTGGGGTCTATTCCAAAAGATCTTTGCCTATGTCAAAGTCTTGCATAGTTTCCCCAAAGTTCTCTAGTAACTTGGTGATATCCAGTCGTAGATGTATGTCTTCCATCCATTTTGAGTGGATTTTTGCATAAAACATAGGGGTTCTTTCTTCATTCAGTTTTCCCAGCAGCATTTGTTGAAGAGACTATCCTTCCTCCAGGGATTGATTGTAGCTCCTGTGTCAAAGCTAAATTGGTTGTAGATGCATGGATTAATTTCTGGAATATCTATTCTGTTCCATTGGTCTACACATCTGTTTTGTGGCGTACCAGGGTAACTTGATTATAACTGTCCTGAAGTATGTCTTGAAATCTGGTATTGTGATGCCTCTATATTTTATTTTGTATAAGATTGCCTTAGCTATTCTGAGTCTTTTGTGTTTCCTTATGGAAATTAACATTGTTTCTTTCTAGATTTTAGAAGAATATCATTGGTATTTGGATTGGGATCACATTGTATCTGTAAATTACTTTTAGTAGTATGGACATTTTGATTATGTTAATTCTTCCAATACACGAATCTGGAAGATTTTTCTACTTTTTAATTTCTTCTCCTATTTCTTTATTTAGTGTTTTGTAATATTCATCATTGAGATCTTTGACATACTTGGTTAAATTATTCCAAGTTATTTAACTGTTTTTGGTGCTACTGTGAATGTGATTGATCTTAAAAGTTCTTTTTTAGCCATGGCATTATCTGTCTATACAAAGACTATTGATTTTTCTGTGTTGATTTTATATCCTGCCACTGTACCAAACTCTTTTATGAGTTTCAATAGTTTCTCAGTGGAGTTTTTTGGATCCTCTATATGTAGAATCATGTCATTTGCAAATAGTGATGGTTTGATTTCCTCCTTCCCAATTTGTATCACTTTGACTATGACTAAAAACTCCAGGACTATATTAAATAAGTATTGTGAGAGTGGTCATCCTTGTCTGGTTCCATATCTTAGAGTGAATGCTTCCAGCTTTCCCCTATACAATAGTATGCTGGTTCTGGGTTTGTCATAAATTGTCTTGATTGTGTTGAGGAATGTTCCTTCTATACCCAAATTGCTTAAGGTTTTCATCATGAAAGGATGTTGTATTTTATCAATGCTTTCTCTGCATCTATTAAGATAACAGATGATTTTTCTTCTTCAGTTTGTTAATGTAATGTATCACATTTTTAAATTTGTAAATGTTGATACATCCCTGCATACCAAGGATAAATCCCACTTGGTCCGGGTGAATGATCTTTCTGATGTGTGATTGGATTCAATTGGCTAATATTTTGTTGAGCATTTTTATATCTATGTTCATCAGGGATATTGGTCTGCAGTTCTTTTTCTCTGTTGTATCTTTTCAGGTTTAGGAATTAGGTGATAAGGATTTATAGAAGGAGTTTGGGGGGATTCCCACCCTTTCAGTTGTTTTGAAAAGTTGAAAAAAATTGGAGTCAGTTATTATTTAAATATCTGGTAGAATTCAGCAGTGAAACTGTCCAGTAGTGAGCTTTTCTTTGTTTGGAGGGTCTTATTACTGATTCAATTTCTATCTTGGTTGTTGGTCTGTTTAGGTTTTCTGTGTTTTTATGACTTAATTTAGGTAGATGATATGTGTCCAGGAATTTGTCCATTTCTTCTAGATTTCCCAGTTTGTTGGCATACAGCTCTTTGTGGTAACTGCAGATGATTCACTTCTGTTGGTGTGATCACCACCTCACCTCCTCTTGTGCAAGCTGAGCAATGTCTGGGTATTAGCCCCCATTTTGTTCAACACCCATCCATGCTGCCATATGAACCACACAAATCATCAGCACAGTCCTCATGGTGAGCATGGTTCCCCGATACAATGATCTGCCCCAGGCAACCAAGGAGCTCTGAGCGTTTGGAGCTCCATCCACTGATTGCCCAGAAACACAGTTACACCCTGCACCCTCTCATGTAACCATCCTGTCTCATGGTTTCAGCTCACAGAGTTCCCAGTTGCTGGGTGCAGAGGTTTCATTCTGCCCTGCCAGCCTGTCCAATCAACAGAGAGACAGATGGTCCTTGAGCTAGCTCTGCCTGGGTGTCTTGATCTTGGAAGGCTGGGGGCACCTCACTGTCCTATGTGGGTGACCAGCCACCTCCTAGCCAGGCTCAAAGTCAGTGGGGACTTCAGATTTTTCCCTCCACTAGAATCTCTGGATCACACATGTACACAAAAGCCGCTGGCCAAATGTTGCTCTCTCCTTGTCACCGCCACCAGTACTGCTGAGAAGATGGCGTCCTGTTTCAGCCAGTTGCTGTGTGTGCACACAAAGGCTTCCACAGCTCCTGCCCAAAACCCAAATGGCTCCTGCCCTTTTTCAGCCAGGCAGTGGGCAGTGTTATGTGGAATCTGGGACAAGATAAATGTGTCCCTTCTACTTCCACTGGGTCCATGGTCAACTGCTAGCAACTGCTAGCCCACAGGGCTCCAGTCTGGACTCGCACCACACTCTCCCTCTGGCAACCATGGGTTACTGCAGTGCAGTCTCACCTGAGTCTCCAAGCTGCTCCTGCTTCAGGCCTCAGCTCTGCAGTTGTGTGCTGTGGCCATATACATGCTGCACGTCCACACCCTCCACACAGGTCCACGGCATTCCTCTTCCTCCTGCAGGATTTTCAGTGTGGCTTTCTCTACAATTCTCCCTTGAGCGTGTACTTCCTACACTTTTTTTTTTTTTTGCTTCTTTCCCTAGCCTAGTGCAGTATGTTGTTTCCTAATCGGCCATCTTGGAATCTCCTGGAAGATTTTGTTTTGTTTTGTTTTCTTATTTGTTTTTTGTCCAAACTCTCTCTATCCTCGCTTTCTTCACAACCTCTAACAATAACCATTCTGGATTCAGATTGTTTTTTTTTTTAAGCTCCCACATATGAGGAAGAGCATCCAATATTTGTCTTCAATTCTTAACTTCTAAGAACTTATTCTAGGAAAAGTATGAAAGAAGCTTATGAAGACTTGGTTCATAACATTGTTTGTAACAGTAAAACAGTAAAGAAATAAAATTTGAATAGATTAAATAAATTATGGTTTATTGAAAGGAGGAATACTATATGAAGTAATTTTATTTTACACAAGAATATGTAATTGTTATCCTCTGGTTTTAGAAACAAGACATACAAAAATACTAAGCATTGTTCTCTCTAATTTTGTACATTGCAAGTTTACTTGTATATGTATGGGACTTCTATGCTTCTATTCTGACCTGTATTTTAATTCCTCTTCCTAAATTAAACATGTATTGCTCTTATATTGCAGAATAATGCTATTTATTGTTAAAATTGTTTCATGTGGCTTATATAGACACTAAGTGAGATCATTTGGAGGGAATCTTAAGGCATTCACAAAATAAAACAGAGCAACAACAAAATTTATTCACAGTCCAGAGAAGATTCTTGGTATTCCATGTAAGAATATTTCAGGGAAAAAAATTGTTCAACCAGGAGAGATTTATTACAGCAATATTATTGACAACAAAAGAATAATTATTTTAGTGAATCATAATGAGTATATTTAAAAATAGAAATATAGAAAGTACAATGGAATTGCACATATATAATATTGTATATACGATGAAAGAATAATAACGGAGATTGTTTTAATTTATGAATTGTAGCTAAACAGTGGTATGGATTAGGGTAATTGCAGTATTAAAGCATGACGTAAAGCAATATGCTCATGGAAATTTAGACTATAAAGCTTTATTCAAGAGTACTGAGATTAGATGCAAACAAACAAGCAGGGGAGTTGTTAAAAATCCAAGGATTCTATGCAGTCAGAGAGACTCTTATTACTACAACTTTTTTAAAACAATGTTTTTATTTCAGAGGCAGAGAAAGAATTACCATCTACCGATTCATTCCCCAAATGAATGCAAATTCTGAAAATGTGCAAGAGAAAACTCAATCCAGCTTTCCCAAGTAGGAGACAGAGCCCAACTACTTGAGCCAAGACTGTTTGCTATGAGTGTCTGCACTAATCGGGAGCTGAAGGCAAGTGCTGAACCCCAGGCTCGCCGATATAGCATGCAGGCTCCTAACTGGCATCTTCCCTACTAGGCCACATGCTTCCCCATGGCGGCTGCATCTTATCATTGATGTTAATCAAGTGCCAATTACTCTGTCATTTCTATTTAAACCTAGGTTTCATTAAATACTGATTTTTGCCACCTGCAATTTAAATCAAGCAATACTCTGGCAGCAATCAAACTTTTATTTTTTAAAACTAAAGACAATCATTTCTGTGGTGGAAATAGCTGCAATGTGAGAATTTACCAAAGGTCAGGAATAGGGTGAGGCTAGTGAGTTATTTGCTTTGCAAACAGAATCATAAAACTCAGTGACCGTGGTAAATTAAATTCTAATGTGATTAATAAACTAAATTCAAATATCTATGCTGAAAAAAAAAAGATTTAAAATAAACTCTTCTCTGATTATAAATGATTGTAAAACAGATAACAACAATATGTTTTCAAAAGTAAGTTGGGCGGGGTGGGTGGTGCTGTGGTGCCATGGGTTAAACCCTGGCCTAAAGTGTGGCATCCCATATGGGTGCTGGTTCTAGTTCCCACATCCCATATGTGTACCAGTACTAGTACTGCTGCTCCTCTTCCGATCCAGCTTTCTGCTATGGCCTGGGAAAGCAGAAGATCGCCCAAGCTTCTGGCTTCTAACTTCGGATCGGCTCAGCTCCAGCCATTGCAGCCATCTGGGAAGTGAATCAGTGGATAGAAGACCTCTCATGCTGTCTACACCTCTCTCTGTAACTCTTTCAAATAAATAAAATAAATCTTAAAAAAAAAAAAAGTAAGTTGGGGGGGGGGGGCTGGCATTGTGGCTTAGGGGGTAAAGCTACTGCCTGCAATGCCACAGTCCATATGAGTGCTGGTTTGAGTCCCAGCTGCTTCACTTCTGATGCAGCTTCCTACTAACAGCCTGGGAAAAGAAAGCAGTGGAGGATGGCCTGTGTGCTTGAGCCACTGCCAGCTTTATGAGAGACTCAGAAGAAATATCTGGCTTCTGCCTGCTCCAGCCCTTACCATTGCGACCAACTGGGAAGTGAACTAGCAGATGGAAGATCTTTCTCTGTCTCTGTCTCTCTGCCTTTCTCTGTAACTCTGACTTTAAAATACATACATACATACATATTATTTATTTCAAATAAATATAAATATTATTTTCAAATAAATAAATATTATTTGTATATTATACAAAAATATATGACTTCAGCTGGCACCGCGGCTCACTAGGTTAATCCCCCACCTGCAGCACTGGCACCATGGGTTCTAGTCCTGGTTGGGGCGCTGGATTCTGTCCCGGTTGTTCCTCTTCCAGTCTAGCTCTCTGCTGTGGCCCGGGAAGGCAGTGGAGGATGGCCCAAGTGCTTGGGTCCTTGCACCCGCATGGGAGGCCAGGAGGAAGCACCTGGCTTCTGGCTTTGGATTGGCCTAGCGCTGGCTGTAGCGGCCATTAGGGGAGTGAACCATCAGAAGGAAGACCTTTGTCTCTCTCTCTCTCTCTCACTGTCTAACTCTGCCTGTCAAAAAAAAAAAAAAAACCAAAAAACAAAAACCAAAAAACAAAAAACAAACAAAAAAATTATATGACTTCTAGGACTTATATTAAGTCCAATTTTGTGGTAAGAACAACAAAGTGAACTGTTGGCATTGTATTTTTAATGTGATTGGCCACGGATTGTTATTTGTTGAAACAAGGAAATGGACACAAGAATATGATAGAGTAACATTAATGTCTGCATCTTTTTGAAAATAAGCATAATATTTCATGCTCAAAAGGGTACAATGTTTATTGCTTCACTAGAGATAAGTTAAGTATTTAATCTTTTGGGTGATAAATCTTTTGACAAAGTACTAGACTGGAAATGTGGGTGTTTACTGCAGCAATTTTAAAGTTATTGTATAAGCAATGATTCTCGTTAACTCATAACTGTTTTCTTCATTTTCTAGAGTGAGGTGATGAATAGACTCTTGAAGTGTGTTATAGCAATGGGGTTTTATGTTTTACATAACTAAACTTTCCTTATTTGCTTAACTTCTTTCTTCTTGGATGTCACATTTAAACAGATTTAGTCCTAGTAATGTCAGATCCCCCTTTCAAACATCATATAATGAGATTTTTAAGTATGAGTGTATTGATTACATATTGTTTCAATGTAATGAGAGCAGAATATTCTTTCTGAAGTAAAATCTGAACTAGACTGATGATTTAAGCCATATTCTCAATTCTATAATGAAGAGGACTGAGATTGTAATTGTTAAAGTCATTGTAAAAAATTTAATCTTTGAATAACATAGATAACAGTTAGAAAACCTGTAAAGCATGTTATTAAAAACATATACTGCTTATATAAATAGAAAATTAGAAATTTGTATAGTGTATATTGTGGTCTCACATGTCACATAATGACCTTACTATTTCAGGGATGAGAATTTTATGGTACATTTACATTATTAACACAGTAGGAGACAGTCATGCATACATTTTGCATAGACCTGTGGAGAACAGGAGAAATACTGACCAGAAAACATGGTAGGAATGATAGTAGCATGGAGGGCTAGCATGAACTTTCCATTTACATACAGAGGGATGGATCTGTCTGATTTGTTGTTTTTCTTCAGCATAACCAAACAAATAAAGACATACAAAACAGTTGTAACCATTCAAGGATGATACCTGTGCACATTATGGCAGAAGATTTGAAGTGGACTATGGATCTAATTTTGAAAGGAAAGAATGTTGAGATAGGTGAATCACTGGGGGAATGCTGAGGCCAGATGTAAAAGATCTTCAATAGAGCTCACTCATCCATGCTGGTTGGGTTGAGTGCTAGTGTACTGGCAGGAGTAGAGGCAGTGGAACCTAAAGAATGGCAAAGCAGAAAGGCTACTAAGCATTGTAGATTCCCTATACTGTGAAAGTATAGGAATAAACCAAATCACCCGTATGTGTTGAAAGAGATCAAATCAGTTATATTAAAAATTATTATGTTAACCCCAATCATGCTATTTGTGTAGCAACTATGCAAATACTGCTATTAAAAAGTTAATTAAAAACAGCTTGTAGGGCAGCACTGTGGCACAATAGCTTAACCCTCCACCTGCAGCTCCAGCATCCCATATGGGTGCTGGTTCTACTCCCAGCTGCTCTTCTTCCAATTCAGCACTCTACTATGGCCTGGAGAACCAGTAGTAGATGGCTTGGGCCATCTGCTTGGGCCCCTGCACTCACAAGGGAGACTGAGAAGAAGCTCCTGGCTCCTGACTTTGGATCTGCTCAGCTCTGGCTGTTGTGGCCATCTGGGAAGTGAACCAGCAGAAGGAAGAGCTTTCTCTCTGTCCCTCCCTCTCACTGCCTGTAGCTCTACCTCTCAAATAAATAAATTCTTAAAAAGACAGCTTGGAAGGCAGTTATATTAAAATTAAAAATACTCTATCACTCTGTACATTGAAAGCTTTTTCTATTGAGAATATAGTCAGTTTTTAAAAGCAATTTTTGAAACAACTCATCACTTAGGTTCTTTTATTTATTGACATTTCAGTTATCCTTTCAAACTATGAATAATTTTATGAACCTAAAGTTAAAGACATATTATTTGGCCAGAATGTTTTTTTTCCAATGTCATTCAGATTTTACAATGAGCCATAGAAGAACTGTCTCAAAAGGATTTTGACACTAAAAAAAGCTGCATAGTTTTATTCGATTCTGTGTCATATTTCCAAAACAGCTGCTTTAAGAAGTTATCATCTAGGTTCACATGAAATATTTTGCTTTCTAGTTTCAAAAAGCCCCAGGAGGATCTTTCCTTGTCAGTGTGCTTGACTGTGAAAATATGAACTGGTGCCAGTACTCCAAGGAAAAGAACAGTATCCTAGGAAACAAAGCCAATAATCCTATCCTAGCTCTAGTACACTCAAGTCAGAGAACAGTATAACATTCAATAAGCTGATAGTATTTTATCATACATATATGGCATACACATCATCAAATAGCAATGGAAACGTTTATCACTAGTCTGACATGTTCTGTCTCTGGGTACTCTTTCCATAAAGTTTGGATTCTGGATTCTTGTTATATTGCCAGGAAATCTGCTTTTGAGTTCTCAAAACAATCTCAAGAGCTGATTTTCAAAGCTCCACAATATACAGATGAAGGATGTGCTTACACAGGAATGTGAGTAAAATATTGTTATAAAAATGAGAAAATTACCCATTTTGATTATGAAATCTCTTTCTGAATAACAAATGCAGTGCATTACCACATACCCAATTATCTAAATCAAATCCCTATAATATCAACAAGGCTGTCACAAATACAAATTTTTAAAAAACACTTATTTCTTTATTTGAAAGGTATTGTTGCACACAGAGAGGAAGAGATGAAAGAGAGACAGAGAGGAGAGAGAGAGAGAGAGAGAGAGATCCCATGCACTAATTCACTCCCCAAATGTCTGAAATTTCAGGAGCTGGACCAGGCTGTAAACAGGAGCCTGGAAATCTATCCGGTCTTCCACGTGGGTGACTGGGACCCAAGTACTTGGCCATTTTCTTCTGTTTTCCCAGGGAAATTAACTGGGAGCTGGGTGAGAAGCTGAGCAGCCAAGACTCAAATCAGTGCTCAAATGGAATGCTGCTTCTATGCCAAAGTGTCAGTGCCAATACAAACTTTATCTGGTCAAACACAAAACACAAAACAAGTTAAGAAACTTGGTTCCAAGAATTCCAGAGAAAACATGTTTTTCAAGCATAGAAATGTATTTATTTATCTATTTTATATAAAAGCAAGATTTATTTAAGTTAGAGACGTACAGCCAGAGTGGTCTGGATAGGGACTTCAAGAGAGGCCAAACCCAAAGGGGCTGATGGAAGCAGGGTTTTTAAACACAAATTTTTTTTTTTTTTTTTTTTTTTTGGAAAAACCTATCAGTACAAGGCACAGATAAACCCATCAAAAGATCTGACTTGTAAACTTTTTACCCTGTCTGGCTTGCTCATGATACAACAAAAGACCCATAAAAGTATAGGATACCTAATTTGTTTTACCATAAACTGGGAGCTCAGAAGGGTGGAGTCACCATTCCCTTGCTATTCTCATGATAAGATTGGAAGGTCCTAAGGAGTGGCACAAGTGCTTTTGACCTTGCTAAAGTTAACTTTTGGGGGAAGAAAGTATTTTGCACCCTAAATTTCCACTGGGACCAACCTGAGTGCCTATTAACACATCTGACTTCTCACATTCCCTTCCCCAGAAGAATGGACCCTAACTTCTGTTAGGGGTATGGGATGACAACTGCTCTGGCTTCTTCACACCGACTAGGGGTGGAGTAGGGAACAGCAGTCAAGACAGAATTTCGGCAGGCGGTGTCTTTTCAAGAGGGATGCAGTGCCAGCTCGCACAAAATGCTTCCATCTGAGGTTTCACGTACATGGCCATCTGGAATTTCATGGTTTCAAATCTGGAGAAAACTAATCTAACAAGCAGATTAAATAATTCAAAATTTATAGATAAGGTGGTCATCAAGTTTGATCTTAAAATGAGGATGATGCTTTCCTTAGGGGCACTGACTGCCTCAAAGAAAAGTCTCTATCAGAACATGTCTATGATTAAGGATGGAATGAGCACCCTCTCACCTGACACTAAAGGCTGCTTCCATGGTCTACTTACGTTGGGATCTGCCATCAAGGAAACCCATCAGGCCAGACCATCCCAAATGGCATTGGTTTTTGATGTAGAAAGCCTGGGCTTCAGATGGACATGGAAGTCAGCTTTTGAAGAGCCCTGGCAGTCAAGAGCTGGTTCACTGGAAATGGAACTGTCCTGGAGTTAAAGGACTCCCAGTTCAGAGCCACAGACCTTGTTGGCTCCAAAGTGAAAAAAGCCCTTCGTTAGGCCCAGTTTCCGAGGGAACCATAACTGTTGAGGGGATGGACAGTAGGGTCAGTATCATTGCAGGCAAAACTGTAAATTTCCTTTTGGAGATGTCACCTGCCTCTGTTTAGGCCAACTCTCCTCCCAGGCCAACTAGGTAATGGAAGTCAATAGGGTGCCTCCCTAAGTAGGTTCACACCTCCCTTACGATGTCTCTTCCCGTACCGCATGTGAAGAGATAGATAGGTCTGGGCCTCATACCTGGCCAGGCCTTGACACCCGCCTGATTATTATCAAGCCCCTTCTGACAGTTTCTGTCTGCTTCTCAATGGGAAAACTTCCTTGTGATTTAGACAGCTCCTTTCTTAGGTCCTTAATAATGACTTTGTCCTTTGTTTTAGACCCTGTGTATGTAATCTGCTTGTTCGATTTGTTTTCTTGAAACAGTCACATTCTAGATGGCCATGCACGTGAATCCTCTGATGGAAGCAGTTTCTGCAAGCTTGCACTGCAACCCCTGCCGGAACCTGGTTTTGACTGCCATTCGCTGCTCCGCCCCTTTTCAGCATGAAGCAGTCAGAGTGGTCATTGTCCAGTTCCCCTAATAGGTGTTAGAGTCCATTCTTCTGGGGAGGGAGTGGTGTGAGGAGTCGGGTTGATAGGCAGTCAGGGTGCTCCTAGTGGCAATTTCAGGTGCAGAATGCTTTCTTCCCCCGTGGGTTTTCCTTAGCAATGTCAGATGCCCCAGTCCCACTACTTGGGAGCTTCCAAACTTATCATGAAAGTAGCAAGGGAGTGGTGACTCCACCCTTTTGAGTTCTGAGTTTACCCTAAAACAAATTAGGTATCCCAACCCTCTGATGGCTCTTTGCTTTATCATGAGCAAGCCAGATAGGGAAAAAAAATTACAAATCATGTCTGTCAATGGTTTTTTATATCTGCCTTGTAACTGAAGCTGATAAGTTTTTCCTTTCCCAAAATTGTGCTTAAAAATCCTACTACCAGGGCTGGTGCTGTGGCGTAGCAGGTAAAGCCACCACCTGCAGTGGCCGCATCCTATATAGGTGCTGGTTCGAGTCCTGCTTCTGATCCAGCTGTCTGCTATGGCATGGGAAAGCAGTGGAAGATGGCCCAAGTCCTTGTGGGAGACCCAGAAGAAGTTCCTGGCTCCTGGCTTCAGATCTGCTTAGCTCCGGCCATTGCGCCATCTGTGAGTGAACCAGCAGATGAAAGACCTCTGCTTCCCTGTAACTCTGCCTTTCAAATAAAATAAATAAATCTTTAAAAAAAAAATCTTGCTACCACCTACCCCTTCAAGTTCTGCCTCTCTTGGAGCCCCACTCAATGTCACTCTGGCTGGAGGTCTCTGATTCTAATAAATCTTGCTTTTAAATCTCAAAAAAAAAAAAAAAAAAAGATCCAGGAGCTATTGAACCATTATATACAAATGGGCTGCACATTACTACTTGGTGGTATTTTTGAGATGATTCAAACATGAAAAGAGCCTGACATTATAACCTTCACAGTCCCTTAGTACACTGTAATTTTCTAATTATCTGAGTAAACTCTCTCTTTTCATGCCTCCTTGGCTTTGCATCAGTGTGTAAGTGTTAAATTCACTAATTCTACCATATGCCAGATGCTACACAGGTCATTTCCTAATTAACCTGGCTCTTACATGACATTGATTCATTTCTGGTATTACTGACATTTTATCAGCTAAAACACATTTCATATTAAAACAGCTTATCAGCTGCCTATTATTCAAACTGGTAAAATGAGGATAATGTTCTTAACCTACAATGGAGGACTGATAACATACTTGTGTACTTCCATTTCAACCTGCTTAATTGCTACAGTGAGTATATGAATATGCCATGTTTAAAGTTTGTATATTGGAGCTGGCACTCTGGTACAGTGGGTAAAGCTATAAGAAGTATAGGAAGGAGGTTGGTGCTGTGTCATAGTGGGTAAAGCCACCACCTGTGTTGCTGGCATTCCAGCTGCTCCACTTCCCATCTGGCAGTAGAAGATGGCCCAAGTCCTTGGGCCCCTGCACCTGCCTGGGAGACCAGGAGGAAGCACCTAGCTCCTGGCTTTGGATCGGCGTAGCTCCAGCTGTTTCGGCCATTTGGGGAGTGAACCAACAGAAGGAAGACGTTTCTCTCTGTCTCTCTCTCTCTCATTGTCTAACTCTATCTGTCAAATAAATAAATTTTAAAAATGTTATTTCTGCCCTTTACTGACAATTCTGATAATCAGTTAAATTAGTTCTTATTCAGTGAGAAATATTAAATGAATATATATGTGTAAACCTTTACTTTCTTTACATATATAAGTGAAAAGAAAATGAATGTTCCTCCATTTCAAGTAGTATAGTACTTTATAAATGAATGAAATCAAACAAGTGTCAATGAGTATTAGATATTATGCTTTCACTGTCCAAACATATGAGTGTGATACTTGTCACATAATAATATGAACAACACATGGTATCAATCATTTTGTGGTTCAATGTGAAGATATAAAATTCAAAGTCAGAAAAACTTCATCTTCACTTGTAAGCTAGTTACTTTACGACTTCAATTTTTATGCTTTTTCAAATAGCATTTCCTAACTATGCATCACAGAAAAAAAAAACTATGTTATTGTCACAATAATGGTCTATATGTCCAAGATATTATGAAAAAAGTGTAGAAGAATTTAAACCTGAGTCACAGGTCAACGTGTATTAAGAAACCAACTTCTGAACAGTCTAATGCTGTGTTCAGTTTTCAGTTTTATGATAAAGTTCCCTCACTCCCCCATTCTATATGGGCTCCATATTTCTACAAATGCAACATCATTGCACAGCCCTGATGCTTCATAGCAGATTAGTTCTTTTCTGATGACCTTTTTTTCTAAAATTAATTTATTTGCTTTGAAAGCCAGAGTTACAGAGAAAGAGGGAAAGACAGAGAGAAGAGAGATCTTTCATGTACTAGTTCATTCCCCAGTGGCTGCAACGGCCAGTGCTAGGCCAGGCAGAAGTCATGAGCCAGGATCTTCACATGGGTTTCCCATGTGGGTGGCAGTGGCCCAAACACTTGGACCATCTTCCACCTCTTTCCCTGGCCATTAGCAGGGAACTAGATTGGAAGTGGTGCAACTGGAACACAAAACCAACAACCATATGGGATGCTGGTGTCTAGGCAGCTATTTTACCCACAATGCCGCAATATTGGACCCTCAGAATATTTCTTAAACTTCACTAAGTATACAAGAAAGCATCTCTCAGTCTTTTCACTGTGGGTCTGTCTGCTTTTGCATAAGCCTCCCTCATGACACTGGATAATGAAGACAAAAATTCTAGGAAAAGTCTTGATCATTGCTAACAATTTGGTCTAAGGTAGACATTTGTCACAGTGGTTAATTCGCTGCTTGAGATACCCACATTTCATATCAGAGTGCGTTGTTCAATTCCCAGCTTCTCCACTTCCAATCTAGGTTCTTGGTAATGCACTCCCTGGATGGCGGCAGATGATGGCTCATGCTGCAACTGTTGTAGCCATTTGGGAAGTCACCTCTCTCTCTCTCTCTCTTTCATTTTTAAATAAATAACAAATCTCTTTTTAAAAGGAAAAATTGTTTATACTTTATGCTTTAGAGTTCAGCTTAGAGAAAACTATTCAGAGTGGAGCATTTAGTATTATTGTCAATCAAATCAGTTAGCCCCTCCCATTTAAAAGAGAACTTTTTAGACTCAAAGCTATACAACTTATAGGAATATAATATAACATTATCCCTGTTCATCTATCATTTGTCAATTTTATAGTTTCCAAGTACTCATTGTTGCTTCAGTTATTCAACTAATATTTATAGTTCACCTATTTGCCTGGAAACTAAGAAGTTTGAACAAGATCAGCTTGGCCTCTTTCTTCATGGAATTTACATGCTACTAGGGAATTAAAAAAATGGTGGTCATAAACAAAGTAATGTGAAGGAAAAACCAAGGACTGACACACAGCATATGGGAGTGAACACTCTCTAATGAGCATTGTAGAGAAGGCTTAGGCTGAGATATCAATAGTGAACAGGAACTAGTTACGTAGACAGTGAAGCAATGGCAATTTGGGTGGAAGAAACAGCATACCAAGGAGTTGAGTCGTCACAGAACTGAGCATGACTGTAAACCAAGGGAAAACAAGTACACATGAATGCATAATAGATTGGAGAAATCAACTAGAACAACGTGGGTGGAATTACGTAACACTTTAAGTAGTTTTTCTTAATACTGAAAGCAACAGATAGTCCTTAACTAATTTTAAGCAAAGGAGCAACAAATTCTAATCAAAATTTAAAAATTTTTTTACAGATGTGTAGAGAGTGAAATGGAAGAGAGAAGGGGGAATTGAGAAAACAATTACTTTCAAAATATGCTTACCATATAACCTAGTGCATATCTTTTCTAGCACATTATAGAATTATAGAATTGGCTCATAACAATGTTGATTTACTTACCTACATTTTATTTACATTGTTGCATTATTAATCATTTTTGAGACATACATAAAATATTGTTTATTAGAGAAAACCAATTGAGGATAGATACTATATTCATTTTTAATTGAAATAACTCCCTTTAGGCAGTATGCCTCTTTAATATATTGATGAAATAATATCAATAATAAATTTACCTCATACTATTTTTCTTATTTTGTTTAGGTTTATGCCTCAATTTTTAGTTATATTTAGTTATTAAGAAAGCAGAACTTATAATTTCAGCCAAATTATCTTGTTTCACTGCTACCTTTGAGTAATCTGAGACAGCAAAGTAGATCTCCTTCTTTACTTAAAATAGGTATTCATTACAGTTTGTGCCAAATATATGGTAGTCTTTAAATGGTCATAGTAGCCATAAGGCAGTATTTTCAGTCCTACCATTTAATACAATAGAGCATTACTGTAGAGGTCATTAGTAGAAATACTTGTATTAGGCACAAATATTCTATTTAGTTTTCACAGTAAGTACGTTCTAGCTGTATGCACCAATGAAGGCAAACATTTGGTCTTCCTAACACTCATCCTGATGCTAATACTGATTTAATAGCATAATTTAATAAATTGTATTAACTATTATGTAAAGAATATGCAGATTTTTTGAGTCAACTATTTGTTTTAGTTCAGTGATAAAAATCAGCTATATAGTAAGATAATGGAAGAGTTTATATAAGGCAGGCTACAATAAAAAGAGTCCTAATATCTGCATCCTAGGGAGATTGTTCTCTAGCATGAATTAAAACTTTGTATTTATTTGAAAGGCAGAGAGACAGAAACAGAGAGAGGTTTTTCATCTGCTAGTTTAGTTCTCAATTAGTGTATATTAGGGCTGGGTTAGGCTCCAGCTGGGAGGCAGGAACTCAATCTCCATCTCTCACACAGATGGCAGGGACTCAGGTACTTGAGCCATCACGTGGTGCCGCCCAGGGTGTGAATTAGGAGGAATCTGGAACTGAAAGCAGGCACAACTTGAATCTAGGCAAACGTTTTCTTAATTGACCATTTAGATACCTCCATGTGCAAGCATATATCTAATCCATCAATGATAGAGAGGAAGATTCCCAATGAGGTAGACTGGGACCAAAGGCTCCTCTCCACAATCTGTTGATGAGTCTCAGAGGACCTGAGAAAAGTCAAGTAGGGCTCCGTGAAGGATGTTGACGTCATGTGCTAGTCCTTGTAGATGAGATTTTTCTGTGCTGTGGTAACGAGAATTGTATGCATCATGGGGGAAAGTTTCATGTGTTTTCTGTTGAGTCTGGATCAGAACTTTCACCCAACTAACCAATCAAAATCATGCCTTTCAGCCGGCGCCGCGGCTCACTAGGCTAATACTCTGCCTGTGGCGCTGGCACACCGGGTTCTAGTCCCAGTTGGGGTGCTGGCTTCTGTCCCGGCTGCTCCTCTTCCAGTCCAGCTCTCTGCTGTGGCCCGGGAAGGCAGTGGAGGATGGCCCAAGTGCTTAAGCCCTGCACCCACATGGGAGACCAGGAGGAAGCACCTGGCTCCTGGCTTCGGATTGGCACAGTGCGCTGGCTGTAGTGGCCATCTGGGGGGTGAACCAACAAAAAAAGGAAGACCTTTCTCTCTCTCTCACTGTCTAACTCTGCCTGTCAAAAAAAAAAAAAAATCATGCCTTTCAAGCTGTAAGTTTCCTGTTAGGGATGCCACCTGTCTTCACCTGGCCACTCTCCTTCCAGGCCAGCTAGGTAATGGAAGTCAACAGGGTGCATTCCCTAATGAGGTTCACACCTTCCTTATGATGTACACTATGTAAAGACATAGATAGGCCTGCACCTTATAACTTGCAAGGTCTTAAAGCCCACCTGATTATTATCAAGCTCCTTTTATCAGTTTCTATTTGCCTCTCAATGAGAAAATTTGCTCATATTTTAATAATGACTCTGTTCTTGGTTTTAGATCCTGTTAGTTTAAACTGCTTGTTTTCTCCAGACTTGAAAAAATAAAATTCTAGGTGGTCATGCACATGAAACTTTGTATGGAAGCAGTTTCTGCAAGCGGGCACTGCATCCCCCTGGTGAAGCCACTTCCTGCTGGAGCCCTGTCTGGAATGCCCTTCCCAGTGATGCCCCTTTCCAACATGGAGCAGCCAGAGCTGTCATCTCCGAGTTCCCCCCAACAGATGTTAGGATCCATTGTTGAGGGGAGAATGTGAGGAGTCAGATGTGTTAATTGGCAGTCAGGGTGGTCCCAGTGGAATTTGAGGTGTAGAATGCTTGCTTTCCCCCAAAAGGTTATCTTTCGCAAGAACAGAATGTCCACCTCCTTCCTTAAGAATCTCCGAATTTACCAGGAGAATAGTAAGGGAGTGGTGATTGCATCTTTCTGAGCTTGCAGTTTATTGTGAAAACAAGGTACTTATCCCACTTTTCTGGATGGTTTTTAGTCTTTCATGAACAAGACAGATAGGATAAAGGATTGTAAACCAGGTATTTTGATGGGTTTTGTCCCTTCCTGGTAATTGAACGCCAATCTGACTGTCAGATTTTATTTTTCCTTTGAAATTGTACTTAAAAACCCCAGTGCTACGGGGGTCCTTTGGGTTTTTGCTTCTCTTGCAGCCTCCCTCCATGCTATTCTGACTGGAGGTCTTTGACTCCAATAAATCTTGCCTTTAAACCTTTAAAAAAATCATACCTTTCCCAGACCAGTCAGGAGAAGTCCCCTATTCCCCTCTTCTGGCTTATTAAAACCCCTAGGCAAAAAAAAAAAAAAAAAAAAAAAACCAACCCTAGGCAAATAACCCTCAATGACTCCCTTCTTCAGGGGCTCCCCCTCTCGGTACTGCCAGAAGCTCACCCTTCCTTCCTCCCTTCCTCCCTCCCTCCCTTCCTCCCTCCCTTCCTCCCTCCCTTCCTTCCTTCCTTCCTTCCTTTCATTCTTTATTTCTTTTTTTTTTTTCTTGGTAAGAATTACCATGTATCTATTTGAGTGTATTTATGTGGAAGCTCAAAATAAAATAACAAAACACAATAAAAATGAACTTTGGAAAACTTGAGGTAACACATTTAGTAATAGTTCAGCTAGAAATAATTCAATGTCTCCTTGAAATGCTCTTAATGATGCTTACCAACGTTAGTCAAAAATAGAGTTATTGTCAGGGGTAATGAACAACTTGTGTCTTATATAGATCTGTTGCTGATTTTTTTTTAGGTCTAAATTTATTTATTTATTTATTTTTATTTTTTATTTCATAAATGTGAATTTACAAAGTGCAACTTTTGTATTGTTGTGGCTTCCCCCCCCAACCTCCCTCTCTCCCGTGGCCCTCCTCTCCCTCTCCCATCCCGCCCTTTATTGAGTTTCATTTTCTATTACCTTCATATACTGAAGATCAACTTAGTATATACTAAGCAAGGATTTCAACAGGCTGCATTCACACAACCGTACAAGGTATAGGTTATTGTTCGACTAGTAGTGTTGTTTTTAAGTTTCATAGTAAAACACATTAAGGACAGAGATCCTACATGGGGAACATGTACCCAGTGACTCCCGTTGTTGATTTAACAATTGGCACTCTTATTTATGATGCCAGCAATCACCCGAGACTCTTGCTATGAGCTGTCTAGGCTATGGAAGCCCCTTGAGTTCACCGACTCTGAACTTGTTTAGTCAAGGCCGTGTCACAGTGGAGGTTCCTTCCTCCCTTCAGAGAAAGGCGCCTCTCTCCTTGATGGCCTGTTCCTTCTGCTGGAGTCTTGTTCACCAGGGTATTTCATTTGGATTGTTTTTTGCCACCGTGTCATGGCTTTCCATGCCTGTGAGACTCTCATGGACCTTTTAGCCAGATCCGAATGTCCCAAGGGTTGATTCTGAGGCAGGAGTGCTGTTTTGGGTATTTGCCATTCTATGAGTCTGCTGTGTGTCCTGCTTCCCATGCAGGATCATTCTTTCTTCCTTTCCCTTCCCTTCCCTTCCCGTCCTTCCCTAATTCCTTCCCTTCCCTTCCCTTCCCTTCCCTTCCCTTCCCTTCCCTTCCCTTCCCTTCCTCCTTTCCTTCCTTCCTTCTTTTTTCTTTTCTTTCCTTTTCTTCCTTCTCTTTCTCTTCTTTTTTGAAAGTTTTTATTTAATAAATATAAAAAATTTCATAGGTACAGCCTTCATAATATAGCAGTTCTCTCACGCATACCTACCCTCCCCCCAACTCAAGTCCCACCTCCTACTCCCTCTCCCATCACATTCTCATTAAGATTAATTTTAATTATCTTTATGTACAGATGACCAACTCTATCCTAATTAAATATTTCAACAGTTTGCACTCACACAGACACACAAAGTATACAGTACTGTTTGAAGACAAGTTTTATTGTTAATTCTCATAGCACAACTCATTAAGGAGAGAGGTTCTACATGGGGAGCAAGTGCACAGTGATTCCTGTTGTTGATTTAACAATTGACACTCTTATTTATGATGTCAGTAATCACCCGAGGCTCTTGTCATGAGTTGCCAAGGCTATGGAAGCCTCTTCAGTCTACAACCTCCATCAGTATTTAGACAGGGCCATAGTCAAAGAGGAACTTCTCTCCTCCCTTCAGAGAAAGGTACCTCCTTCTTTGATGGTCCCTTCTTTCTACTGGGATCTCACAGAGATCTTTCATTTAGGTCATTTTTTTTTTTTTTTTTTTTTTTTTTTTGCCACAGTGTGTTGGCTTTCCATACCTGAAATGCTCTCATGGGCTTTTCAGCCAGATCCGAATGCCCTTAAGGACTGATTCTGAGGCCAGAGTGCTGTTTAGGACATTTGTCATTTTATTAGTATGCTGTGTGTCTTGCTTCCCATGTTGGATCATTCTCCCCTTTTCAATTTTATCCTTTGTTATTAGCAGACACTTGGTCTTATTTATGTGATCCCTTTGACACTTATTCCTATCTTTATGATCACGTACACACTTAAAATGATCACTTTAACTAGTAAGATGGCATTTAGTACCACCCAACTTAATGGAATTTGGAGTCCCATGGCAAGTTTTTAGCTTTACCCTTAGGTATAAGTTCGTGGGAATGTGTGCTGAACTGTACATCTCCTCCCTCTTTTATTCCCACTGTTATTTTTATAGGGATCAATTTTCAATTGGATTTAAGCACCTGTGAAAAATTCTGTGTTAAGTAAAGGGTTCAACCAATGGTATTAAGTAAAAAAGAAAATAGCAAAAAGAATAAAATAATAAGCTGTTCCTTGACAGGACAATGGCTGGTCAAGTCATTGCTTATTATAGTGTCAATTTCACTTCTACAGGCTCATTTCCCTTGGGTAAATTCTGAGGAGTGGGATGGCTGGGTCCCTATGGTAGGACTATATTCAGAGTTCTGAGGTATCTCCAAACTGTCTTCCATAGTGGCTTTACCAGTTTGCATTCCCACCAAGAGTGGTTTAGGGTACCTTTTTCCCCACATCCTCACTAGCATTTGTTGTTGTTGATTTCTGTATGAGGGCCATTCTAGCCAGGGTGAGGTGAAACCTCATTGTGGTTTTGCTTTGCATTTCCTGAACATTTTTTCATGTGTCTGTTGGCCATTTGGATTTCCTCTTTTGAAAAATGCCTGTTTAAGTCCTTGGTGCATCTCTTAATCTCTTAACTGTTTTTTTTTTTTTTTTTTTGTGGAGTTTCTTGATCTCTTTCTTGCTTTGTTTTGCTTTGCTTTCTCTTCTTTCTTTCAATGAAGTGCTTCTGCTTTCCCATTCTTACCTGTCCATGGGCCTCATTCTTCATAGATGTAAGACACAAACTTGGCAGGGAAAAAGAATTGTAATATCCACAGCCTCTTGCAAAATTTTAAAATAATTTGGGTATTTTTTCTGTTCTACAACAGTTAAATCTTAATACTTTGTATAATCTAAAAATCAAAAGGATAGAATAACCAATAAAATCAGGAATTTTGAGTGATGAAAATATGTGTCAAGAAAAATGTGTCAAGGCAGTAGGAAGTTTAGTGGTTGACACTTACTGGACTTTGAGCCAGACTGCATGGATTTGGATCTTAGTAAATTGATCTTGGGCAAGTAAATATCTCCATATTTCAATCTACTCATCTATAAAATGGATATAATTGTATTCAATTTGATAAGGCTATTGGGAGGATTAAAGAGTGTTAATATGTACTTAAAAAGAATTATGCACAGCGAATGCTCATACATCTTTCAAACACACCTATTATTAATCAGAAAGCCCCTCCATTCTGTATACATAAAACTGCTTGTGTTTCTTAATTTTTACGTTCTCAGCCAGTGTCTGTGATGAATCCTGCTTATTTTGTTGTCTGCATGAGTGTTGTTGTTGAGAAGAATGATTTATTCCAGTATGCTATTACTGCGTTGGGTAATTATAGTGATAGTGGGTATCATAATTATTGCTGACTTTAATGGAATTTCTTTTAATATTTCTTCATTAAGTGTTTTGTTTATAGCCATTTCTGGTAAATAATTTTTGTCAAGTTGAGAAAATATCTTTCCATTTATAGAAAATTAGGATTTTTAAATTCTGGCTTTAATCAAAAATGAATACTCAATGTTAATAATATCCTACTAGCAGTTACATTTTAAGTCCCATAAATGAGGATGGTATTCTATTTAAATAAGCCTTACTTATGTATTTCATAAACTCTTTACCTCTACCTTATTTATACTTAATGCTTTTCTACTCTTCTTCAACAAAAATGCAGACCACTTTGGTCTCTGAGTCAGAGACTTTACTTTCTTTATCTTTATTTATTTAAAAAAGCAACAAATCAGAAAGAGAGGGAGAGACAGAAAAATCGACATCTTCCATTCACTGGTTTACTTCCCAAAAGGCCACAACTAGATCTTGGTCAGGCTGAAGCCGGAAGCCTTTTCTCACAGGGATGACAGGATAACAAGCACTTGTTTACTTTCTTCTGACTCCCAGCAAATTATCAGGAAGCTGAGCTGGAAACAAAAGAGTCAAGACACAAATAGCACTTAGATATGGGCTGCTGGTATCACAAGAGGTGATTTAACCCACAGCATCACAATGCTGGCCTTGTACCTACTTTGCATCTTGCCAGGGAAGGTGTTGCATATTTTTCCTGAGTTTGTGTAGTAGTGCCTACATTAGCTAGGAAAGTTAAAAAGTCAGTCTAAAGGTGAGCGCAGCATTTAGAAGCTAGTTGGGCTGCCTATATTCCATATTGGAATGTCTGAGTTTGATACCTTCCTCCAGCTCCTGATTCCAGCTTCCTGCAGTGGTTCTGGTTCAAGTGATTGTGTTGCTGCCACCAATGTGGGAGACCTGTATTGAGTTACTATCTCTGGCTGCAGCTCTGCTGGGACTTAGCAGAAGGAGCCAGTAGTTGAAGCTCTCTCGTCTATACATGCTACTCAAATAAGTATATACTTCTTTTAAAGAAAACAAGGCAATCTCACTTCAAATACATTGCTGCAGCTTTGCTTAAATATATAATTATACATTCATAATTTTTACCCAATCTAAATTTAAAACTGGTGGATTAGATAATCCATCTCCTGTTCCACTTTGTCTTGTCCACTCCACGTATTAAAACCTAAGCCATCTATTCACCTGAGGGCACCAGGCCTACTTCCTATGACAAAAGGACTTGAGTATGCAGCCAGCATTTTGCTACAATTGGTTAAATCACCTCTTGCAATGCCAGCATCCCATAGAAATGCCTGTTTGAGTCTTACTACTCCATTTATCCAGCTTCCAGTTAATGCTTCTGGGAAAGCAGCAGATGATGATCCAAGTACTTGGGCTGTTGCTACTCACGTGAGAGACCCAGATAGAGTTGCACACTTTTGGCTTCATGCTGGCCCATCCATACATACCCTTTGTGGCCATTTGGGGAGTAAACCAGAAGATGGAAAATCTCTCTGATTTCCTTTCTCTTTCTGTCTCTTTCCCTCTCTGTAACTCTGCCTTTTTCATAAATAAATAAATCTCTCAAAAAAAAAATTTGAGTGACTATACTACAGAAAAAGTGGAACAATGGAGCTTTGAAAACCATCCTACTATAAGTTTGATTGCCATCATGTGTATATATCAGTGATCATTATAGCAGCAACATCCAATTTGCTCACTAATGGAACAACATTGGAAGGCAATATTGCACTCCTCTATTTGCTCCTGAATCATTGCCACACATCTCCCTTCCCACCGCAGGACATGAACCTAATCACTTATTTCCTCTGCACTCCTCAGTCTAATGTAATACGCAATTTGCTAATCCTACCTTGACCCAGCCGTGGCCTCATTTGTCCCCTTCCAATCCAGTTTGCATAGAAGCCTGCCATAATTTTATAATAAAAATCAGTTAATATCTGGTCTGCTTAAAATGTTTCTTATAGCTTATAAAGCCTGCATTTTCCAACCTGTACTAAATATGCAACTTCATCTCTTGTTTCTCATTCATTTTTGTTACAATTTAAGTTATTCTTTTTTTTAGCTTCAGACCCAATCAATTGATCATAATTCTCAGTCATAACAATGAGTAATCCCTATAAATATGCACATCTCCTCTTTAAATTTGTTTAATTTTATTTTACTTCCTTTCTCCTTGCCATTCCCCTTTGGTACACTCCCTTCAAGACCTGTCCCCACAGTTGACACTTTGACCTGTTGTTTCTTTTTTCTTTGATATTATATCTTTGACAGCTACTTTTATTAAATTAGAATATTGATCTTGTTAATTTTTAAATTGCATTTGTGTTTCATCATTTTCACAAATAAGGGTTCTAGTGTAGAGTCAAAATCAAAATGGAGTGAGTGTGGCTAAGAGCTAATTGCAGAACTCTTGTTTCTGTACATATCAGCTTTGCTTGCTAACAGCTAAGGGTGTATCTTGTGAAACTATGTGGGCCCAAATTCCAAGGAACTAAGTTGACAGAAATGTGCCCTGCAGTTATCTTACAAGCATATCTTGGATTTGTTATAGTTCCTGGTTTGTTATTTTTAACTGTCATCTTACAACCATATTCTGTTTTTTTTTCTTTCTTATTGTTTATTGCATACCAGGGGTTCGAAATTGTGAACCCTAGTGGACAGAATACGATAAAAAACTGTGTAACTTGCAGTTGGGAGCCACACTATGGTAAGAATTATTGGTCCTGATCAGTTGCCTTGCCTCTCATTTTCAATAAAATTCATGTGTGACAATCACTGGTTTTTGTAATATTCTATCATACACATCCTCATCCAATGATCTCTGAATAACAGAGTGCTAATGTCAACTGAGATGGGAATGCCTGTAGCCAACAGCATGTTCCTTAGAGTGTTGTAAATATCTGTAAATATCTGGTATGGTCCTTTACGTGGCTTCAGACTCTCCATTCTTACATTCTCAAAGCTGTCATATACCCAAGAAGGTATAGATAGTTCTCCTTAATTTATGAGAATAGCTCTGGGAAAATAATAAAAGTTCTGTTTATAGAAGAGTGAACAGCAGGAGAGAAAATAAAATAAAAGACTTAAAAACATGTTTGGGAAATTTTGCTCTGCTAGAGTAGAAAGACAATAAAGGTAACAGTGGAAGATGAAGGGTTAAAAACAGGGTTGAGTTGTTCTGTGTCCCTCTCTTCATTCCAGTGACTTTAATAACAGGTGGGAAAGAGTAACTTGAAGGGCACAGGCTTAAAATATATGAGAGATAAGAGATATACTTTCGTGCAGAGTTTATGAAAGAGAGATATAAACTCCTGTGCAAAGGGATTAGCCTTTCACAGGAAGAAAAACTTCACTACGTTTTTCAGGTGAAAAGAAAATAGGCTTCTATATTTGGCATCAGAAAGTGAGAGCATTCCAGTTCTTACAGTGAGAAGTGAGGTCATTTTCTGTGTAGCATGGATGGGAAGTTTAGAAATTTGAGAAGAGTAAGGAACGCTTGACAGGTTTGGTGTAGTTGCTTGGTGAGTGAATGGAAAAGATAAATATCTCAGAAGCAAAGAGCAGTGTGGGACAAGTGATATTTGTGATTATGAAGTTTTAAATGCACATAACATGTTCATGGATCTCATCCCAATGTAGAATATACACGGTCACATATATTATAGGTAGAACATATTCTGGAAAAGCACATCTCAATATTTAAAGTTATTAAAATCATTCAAAATAGGGCATTTGACCAAAAGATTTAACTCGAAGTATAATAAAATTATGTGTAAACATGATGAGACATTTGAACGTTTAAATAATATGCCCACAATGACACACAAATCAGAAAGAAATCATATTAATTATAAATTACTTAATTAAGGGGATAAAACACAAAAATCTAAATTCATAGAATACATCTAAATCAATTTTTAGAGGAAAATGGTTCCTCAAATGCTTACGTTAAAAAGAAAGAAATCTTCTAAATTTGAACTCAAAATATGATCTTAAAAATGTATATAAAATAAAATTCTCATAATAATTTAGAAAATAGTAAGCAAGATAGGAAAAATTAATAAGAAAAAAGAGAAACAGAATTAATGAACTCAAACTTTTCCTATGGAAAGATTAATAAATTGGATAAACCTCTAAGTTGATGGAGAATTTTTTTAAACAAAGCAATTACAATATTAGAGATAAGGGGGATATTGCTAACATCCTTGTGAAAGTATAAGGAAAATTATAAAAAATGCTGTGGCCTTAAGCTCAACAACCTAGAAGACATGGAAAAACTAGACAGACATTTTAAATTGATAAAAAATATGCAATAGAGCCGGCGCCGTGGCTCAACAGGCTAATCCTCCGCCTTGCGGCGCCGGCACACCGGGTTCTAGTCCCGGTCGGGGCACCGATCCTGTCCCGGTTGCCCCTCTTCCAGGCCAGCTCTCTGCTGTGGCCAGGGAGTGCAGTGGAGGATAGCCCAAGTGTTTGGGCTCTGCACCCCATGGGAGACCAGGATAAGCACCTGGCTCCTGCCATCGGAACAGCGCGGTGCGCCGGCCGCAGCGCGCTACCGCGGCGGCCATTGGAGGGTGAACCAACGGCAAAAGGAAGACCTTTCTCTCTGTCTCTCTCTCTCTCTCACTGTCCACTCTGCCTGTCAAAAAAAAAAAAAAAATATGCAATAGAAACTCAGTATATCTCTATATCTTAAAGAAAACTTCCAATGAAAACCTTCCCACAAAGGATAACACAGAACCAAATATTTGACTTCACTGTGAGCTACATGAAATATTTGAAGGAGCTATAACATGAGGCTCTGTAGCACTTGCACTGAAAGCATAGAAGAAAATGCAACAACTCCCCTCAATTATCATGCAGCACTACCATGAAATTTACCATGACAAAGATAAGATATAGTTGGAAAGTTATCTGTGGAGAATCCTCTTCCCTTACTATGGAAATAATATTACTTAATAAGTATTACCAAGTGAGAGCCTGCCTATGAAATAAGATAATTAATAATGACCATGTAGTACTTATGCTATGATTGATTTATACTTGAAAAACTCAAAAATTTGCATAAAATTAAAAATTTTATTTAATAATGGCAGAAAATGCATTTGTAAACATTCAAATCTCATTTATTGTAAAAGTGACTAGCAAAATGAAAACTTTTCCACCTATTAAACAACATTCTGAAACTCAAAAATATCATGCTTAATGACAATATGGGGAAAGGCAAGGCTGTCAGTGCTTCAGACTTACTCCATGGAGTAAGATAAGAAAGAAATCAGGCTCATTCCTAAGAATAAATTAAATGGCCTTTATTTAGAGACAGTATGATAATATATGTAGAAATTATATACTTACAAAGTATTACAGAATTGATGAATATCATTAACTAGTTAGTGGGATATATGATTAATATAAATGAATCAATTTTACAAATTCAAACTGAAGTTTGACTTCTAAGAAGTGTGAAATATAATTTGGTACAAAATGTAACAGATTTTAAAGAATAGTGAGATAAGTAGCTGCCTGTACATATATACATATAGGCAGAACTGACTAGTATAGAACATGTGTAAGTATTTTACATGTAATTTATATGGTTAGTGGAATTATTGGTTGCTTAGTTTATTAGGAGCTGAGAGAGAGAGAGAGAGAGAGAGTCTTCCATCCTCTGGTTCACTTCCCAGATGACAATCAGTTCACTCCTGAAATGCAGAGCACAGCCAGGGGTAAGCCACTCCAAAGCCATGAACCAGGAACTTCATCCTGTTTTGTTTACCACATGGGTGGCAGGTCTCCAAGCACTGCACCATCATTTGTTGCTTCCCACAGTGCGTTTGCAGGAAGCTGGATGGGAGGTGGAGCAGCTGGATCTCCAACCTGTACTCCAATATGGGATACCAGTATTGCTAGCAGCAACTTAATCCACTGTGTCTTAACACCAGCCCCTGGTTACTTTAAAAAGAACACTTTCTACATGTAGTATTTATATAATATAAAATCAGTATCACTTAAAAACTAACGTGACAACATGGAATTTCAAAAACTACCATTATTGTTGGTTAATTATAGGCAGATAACAATAAGCGCTTATCTACTTTGGGTGGTTTATCTTCTGTTTCCCATTAGTATTCCCTTTATCTTTGTTTCTGAATACTCTATTAGTGTATAACTGCCTTTTGACTATAATGTTTATTCTCCTATCCTGATATCACAGGTATTTCAGTGTAGTCCATGTAGATTATTCTGAGTTAGTGTTTTTTCTTAATTATATTAAATGAAGGCCTCTGCTCAAACGATGTTTTGTGAAAAAAAAAAAAAAAGAAAAAACAAAACAACATATATATGGCCAATTCCATTTTACATGGAATTTATTGGGTCAGTGGAATTATTGGTTGATTCATTTGTTAAGAGGAGAGAGAGAGCCAATTCAACCACTACAGCTCAGCTTGTGTGAGCATAACGTAGCTCCCTGTGTGCTTTCTGAATATTTCCCCTGATATTTCCAAAACAGCATTTTCAAGTGTGAATTGATTACCTTTGCCTCTGAGTTTGTTCCTGTTCTTTACTCCCTATAACATTAGAAGTGTTCTAATTTACTTTATATTTATTCATTCTTCATTAATCCTGTTCATCAAATATTATAGTTTATCAGTACATATGATTTTTTATTATTTTTTTTCTTCTCTGTCCCTGATACGACAAATATTCTCATCCCTTTTCTCAGTACACACGGTGGTTTTGGCATTAGTCCTGATGACAATCTCAGTCACCACCCTTTGCACAGATCCAGTGTATGGTTTTACAGAAAAGGAAACCTGATCATATATTCCTATACTTGAAATCCCTCTGAATTTATTTGTTGGATAAAAACTAATCCTTTTATTATGAGCTGTAAAGACCCTATATTTACTGAACTCTTCCTACCATCCCGCTCTCATATTATATTCCTTCTGTTCATTACACTCTCATCTCACAGGCCTCCAATAACTATAATTTGGAGTACTCCTGAGTTTAAAGAGGGGCACAGAAGTGGCTTGAAGCCTGTCTCGGATGGTTCTTGTGGGTAGCCTACTCCATCCTTGGAAGTTCCTCCCATGCTCTGATGGAGGCTTGACAAAATCTGGTCCATTCTGTCTCCATGGAAAAACAGTTTCAGTGCTCAGCCATAGGAAATACATCAACCCTTGGAAATACAAATTTCCTTCAAAAGAGTATTTCCTGAGGTTACTGTAGTTTATAGAATTATCCCATGGTATCCTCAAGGCAGAGCCTGTGGTCCTGAGACATGTGCTGTTCTCCCTCAGCAGCACTGTATTAAAGTAATGTTTTTGGCTATAGGACATACATCCACTTACATAAACATTCCTCCTTACTGCTTGTCTGCTCCCTCCCTACGTTTTTTATCACATGAACCACTCTTCTAAGGAAATATTTCCATATCACAATCAGGCAATCTTACAAATCCAAAATCTTCTTATTCCTTAGTATTCTAAGCTTTCTCATAAACGAGCATAAATTATTTCTTCCTCATGGATTATATGTCACTGGACTTTAATTCTTTCTGCTTTCCTAAAAATTATATCTATTCATTCTTCTTCCAATAATTTCATACTTAATCTTCTACACTTAGCTCAAATGCTATGATCTCTCCAAGGCCTTCAATAGCTGTCAAATTCAAATGCATACTTCTCTGAAATCACCTATCACCATGGACAAATTTTTTTCTTTTAATGATAATGGTCACGCTATGTAAAGAATACTTGATTCAAAGTTGTATATTTTTTTACTCTTCTGAGTCATTTAAAGGCATTCTCTGCCATGCTGAGAAAGAAGTTAGATGAAGTAAGGAAAGCTGTGATTGATATGACGGTGGGGATGTTTGACAGATACTCTACTAAGTAATTACTTGGTTCTTTAATTTAATGAAAGAGGAAGAAATTTTTCTTGAGGATGTGGTTGCAGGATTATTTGATGTGGAAGCTTACTAGCTTATGTTTGGCTCAATGTGCATCACTACTATAATATGCTCATTAACTCAAAGAAAAATGGCAAATTATTTCTCAATAAATGCAATGAACATATTAATATGCAATTTATAAAGTACACCCATGACCATAAATTCATTTGTTAGGGAAAAATTCTTTGAAGATAATATAACTACTACTATTTTATAGTTATTATAGATAACAATAATAATAGTAGCCACTATTACTTATCCAAAAAACCACTGAACAATTATGTGATATATACAATATTAATTTTTCCTCTTCCTATTACACAGTGCTGTATTCTTTTTTTTTTTTTTAAAGGCAGAGTGGATAGTGAGAGAGAGAGACAGAGAGAAAGGTCTTCCTTTTTGCCGTCGGTTCACCCTCCAATGGCCGCTGCGGCCAGTGCATCGTGCTGATCCGAAGCCAGGAGCCAGGTGCTTCTCCTGGTCTCCCACGCGGGTGCAGGGCCCAAGGACTTGGGCCATCCTCCACTGCCTTCCTGGGCCACAGCAGAGAGCTGGCCTGGAAGAGGGGCAACCGGGATAGAATCCGGCGCCCCAACCGGGACTAGAACCCGGTGTGCCGGCGCCGCAAGGCGGAGGATTAGCCTGTTAAGCCACGGCGCCGGCCACAGTGCTGTATTCTTATAACGTATGAGCATAAATGTCAAAATTAAAAATGTGCTTCTTTTAACTCATTGAGAACATGAATTGAATTATCCTTGGAGTTAACAATTCATTAAGACATAATCTTTAAAAACTAAAATGTAAAAAATAACATCCTTCAATATAGACGTATATGTCTGTTAAAAAGAAGTTTAGGGGCTGGCTCTGTGGCGTAGTAGGTAGAGCTGTGCCTGCAGTGCCGGCATCCCATGTGGGCACTGGTTCAAGTTCCGGCTGCCCCACTTCCAATCCAGCTCACTGCTATGGTTGGGAAAGCAGTAGAAGATGGCACAAGTCCTTGGGCCCCTGTACCTGTGTGGGAGATCCAGAAGAAGCTCCTGGCTCCTGGATTTAGATTGGCACAGCTCTGGCTGTTGCAGCCAACCGAGGAGTGAACCAGCGGATGGACGACCTCTCTCTCTTGCTCTCTGCCTCTCCTCTCTCTCTATAACTCTTTCAAGTAAATAAATATATCTTTTTTTTTAAAAAAGAAGCTGATAGCAACTATATAATATTGCATTTAAAGATAAAATATCAACCTAGATGTCCATCAACTGATGACCAGATAAAGGAATTATGGTGTATATATATATATGTGTGTGTGTGTGTGTGTGTGATGGAGTACTACTCAGGTGTAAAAGAAAATGAAATCTTGTATTTTGCAACTGGAAACCATTATACTTAGTGAAATAAGCCAGTCTCATATGGTTCCTTGATCTAGGGTAACTAATAGAGTACCTAAAATGTAATGATTTGGAGTGAAATGGACATTTTGAGGTTCAATGATTGTTTACAGCCCTTATCTCTTCTGTTGAGGAACAGTATTTTTTTCTTCATACTATTTGTTGAAATATTTAGGGTAGGGTTAACCTTATGTGTATTAAGTTAACTGAAAACAGATCTTTGTAAAACTTAAGAGTGGGGATGGGAGAGGGAGGAGGAAGAAGGGTTGGAGCATGGGTGGGAGGGAGGATAGCATGGGAAGTATCACTATGTTGCTAAATCTGTATATAGGAAATACATGAAACTTGTACAACTTAAATAAAATTTTAAAACATTTTAAAAAATTTATGTCAATTATGACATAAATAAATATCTGTTATAGGGGCCGGTGCCGTGGCTCACTTGGTTAATCCTCTGCCTGTGCCGCTGGCATCCCTTATGGGCACCGGGTTCTAGTCCCGGTTGCCCCTCTTCCAGTCCAGCTCTCTGCTGTGGCCCGGGGTAGGCAGTGGAGGATGGCCCAAGTGCTTGGGTGCTTCACCTGCATGGGAGACCAGGAGGAGGTATCTGGCTCCTGGCTTCAGATCGGCCCAGCTCTGGCCATAGTGGCCATTTGAGGGGTGAACCAATGGAAGGAAGACCTTTCTCTCTGTCTCTCTTTCTCATTGTATAACTCTGTCAAATAAAAATAAATAAATAAAAATAAAAAAACTTACAAATAATAATACTGAAAATGGAAATAACTTCAATTCTCTTACTAATCCACTTAACTTTCTATGAAAAAAGCTATATTGTAATTGACCTTATAATATCTGCATTTACAATATTGTCTATGTAATTATTAAAAATTAACTAAGATAATGAATCTCTCCATTTGTTGATATTAAATTTTCTATTGCTTCTTTGGATAAAAATTAATCAAAAAAATCATGCCTCAGACATCACAAACTGAAATAACTTTTATTTGTTTTTTTTTTCAGCATTATATATGTAACCAGGAGTTACTATTTATTATTTGCAGTAACTTCCTCATGCTGCAGTCAAGGGACATTTGCAAAAGCATCAAGGACTATGTGAATATTTGATCTATTAAAGGCCTGGTCCAAAACCTTTTTGGTGGAAAATTCATTAGCAGTTGCTTAGCAACTGAAGTATTTGTATGTACTGAGAATTGCTTGACATGTTTTCAGTGGAAACTATTGCCATAGGGAATGAAAATTTGGGATTTGGAAGTTGTCTCTGAAATCTGAAAAACATTAATTGCTCCTTAGCTGTAGAGTATTATATATGAAAGACACTTTGAAAGGGAGATTTTTTAACATTGAATATTTTAGAAAAACAATCCCAACCAAATAGAAATATTCATTATCAAATAAAAATAAGAAGTATTTACTTGATTATGCACCTGTGGAATCTAAGGATAATATCAGAAAAATATCTTTAAAAGAAATAATATCTTTTTTTAAAAAAAAGGTTTATTTATTTACTTGAAAGGCAGAGTTACAGAGAAGCAGAGGCAGAGAGAGGGAGAGGTCCTCCATCAGCCAGTCCACTCTCCAGGTGGCTGCAACAGCTGGAGCTGGGTTGATCTGAAGCCAGGAGCCAGGAGCCAGGAGCCTCCCTTGGACCTCGCTAGTGGGTGCAGGGGCCCACAGACCCGGGCCACCTTCTATTGCATTCCCAGGCAATAGCAGAGATGGACTGGAAGAGGAGCAGCTGGAACTTGAGCTGGCACCCACATGGGACAACCAGCACTGCAGGTGGAGACTCCACCCATCATGCCACAGCACCATCCCCAAGCAATACTATCTTAACATTCAAAATATGATAGGAAGAGTTGCTAATTTAGATAGATTGTGGCAGTTATTATAGATAAAATTAATGGCTATATAAAGAGGGTCACTAAGTAGATAAACAAGAAAATAAATAGTTATCAGGAAATAGTATATACAGCTTTTTAAAAACAATATATTTTCTTTGGGACAAACTAATTGTTATGGAAAACTGTGAGGAATAGGAGCATAAAATTAAGGCTTTCCAGTTGAAAAATATAGATGATCTTAAAAATGCATTATTTTCATCTCTCATGTAATTGTCCTAATGAAAAATAGTTACTATTTTAAAGTACATCTTGTTAAGAAATAATCGCTCTTCTCCCATTTAAAGTCATGTAACAATTCACCCTAAAATTCAAGAATTTCATGTGTCCTTAAGTTTATTGAGAGCCAATATAAGACAAAAATTGAAAGATCCTAAAACCAATTACCATTATGATATATTTGTATTAGCTTGCATTTGGTGAATTTCACAAAAAAAATTAACACAAATTTAATTCTGTAAAAACATTGCAAAGATTTTGAAAACAAGCTGAAAGTGTGTTTTAGAACTCACCATGCTAGGGGAGAGGATTAAGATTGCAGAGTAGGGAGGGAGCTTACGGCTCTAGTCAAGGAGAAAATAGTTTAAAATAAGTGGAGAGAGTCTCAGTGAAGAGTTAGGGAGAAAACAGCAGAGGAAAGGCCATACAAATTAGAGGGACACATGGACCTATGTGGAGGGTATGGGCACTCACAAATCAGGACCCCAGAGGCTGAGAGTCTCCGCACCAGATTTGGAGAGAGGTAAGACCAGACTGCAGCAGCCCAAGCCTCCGGTGATAAAGCTGCAGGAAAAGCCTGGAAGAACCCAGCTTGGAGTCCTGTGGGGGATAGTGTACCTAGCAAACTAGAGGAGATAAGGGGGGGGGCACATCTCTCTCCCCAGTCACCCTGCAACAGGGTCTTGTAGTAAGCCGATACAAAGTGGGCACCATTTTGGATATACATAAGAGCTGCGCCAGCTCTTGTCTGCACCTGGCAACCAGCCGAGCAGAGACTCCTGAGTCTGTTAGGGAGAACTGATGGGGAGCTGGGTGCTCATGACTGTGGGAGGCTTGTGTGCTAAGACTATGAAAACACTGAGACTGCAGGGCTTTGAAAACCACTGAGGCTGTGTGGGAGGGCTCAGGGTGTGGCTGGGGCTTTGGGCAGACACTGTGGGAGGGCTCAGGGTGTGGCTGGGACTTTGGGCAGTCACTGTGGGAGGGCTCAGCGTGTGGCTGGGACTTTGGGCAGTCACTGTGGGAGGGCTCAGGGTGTGGCTGGGTCTTTGGGCAGTCATGGTGGGAGGCTCCACACACTCATGGCTTCCTGGTTCCCTGATATGGGACATTGATGCAGACTCTGCTTACACCTAGGACTGCACAGATCCTTTGTGTGCTCCTTGTGGCAATGCAGACAAATATTATACACACTGGGCATAGTGGCCAGGCACTGGTATCCTTTGAGGAGACGAAATGAGCTGAGTCTATGATAACAGAAGAAAAACCTCCCCTCTGATTAAAAAAAAAAAAAAAAAAGGAGATTTACCACACCCAACGTGGTGTCACCTTAGCACTTCCTTCACCCTGAAACACTGGCCCTAGCTTCCTGGTCACACCCACCACCTGCCTCTATGTTTTCCCTGAAACCAGACCATCCACTAATCTACACAGACATAGTCCAAAGAAAAAAGCCACCACAGGAAAAAAAAAAAAAAAAAAAAAAACCTAAGGAGTATCTCCACAAATGGCAAATAATAAATGCATCAATTCAAGAAACAAGAATAAGGAACACAACATGATGCCCTCAAAAGAACACGGCACTTCAATAATAGATGGTGAAGATGAACAGTTTAAAGAAATGAAAAAATAGAATTCAAAAAGTGGTCATAAGATTACAAAGAAGTAATCAGAAGCAAATGCACAACCTAATGAAATCTGTACATGACATGAAGGAAAATTTTTATCACAAATTTAGATCTTAAAGATAAGCAAACAGAAATCTTGGAAATGAAGAATTCAATAGAACAAACAAAAATGTAGTAGAAAGCCTTAACAACAGAATCATTGAAGCACAAAAAAGGATATCCAATTTAGAAGACAAATTGCAAGAAATTATGTAGTCAGACAAAAAACAAGAAGAGGAAATTAGAAAAAATAATAAAACACTATTGGGAATCTATAGGATACTATCAAATGACCCAACATATGGGTTCTAGGAGTTCCTGAAGGAGTGGAAAGACAGAAAGGATTAGAAGGCCTTTTTAGTGGAATAATATCAGAGAACTTTCCTAATTTGGAGAAAGGGACATCCAAGTACGGAAAGCACATAGAACTCCTAATAGACATGACCAGAAAAGATCTTTACCATAACACATTCTAGTCAAACTCTCCACAATGAAACATGAAGAAAAGATTCCAAAGTATGCAAGAGAGAAATGCCAGCTTACTTTCAGAGCATCTCCAATTAGACTCACAGCGGTCTTCTCATCAGAATCCCTACAGGCTAGGAGAAGATGGCAAGACATATGCCAAGTCTTAAGAGAAAAATACTATCAACCCAGAATACTGTACCCTGCAAAGCTCTCATTTATGAATGAAGGTGAAATAAAGACATTCCATAGTAAACAGAAATTGAAAGAATTGGTCACCACCTGTTCAGCCTTGCAAAAGATAATTAAGGATGTGCTGCACACAGAAACACAGAAACATGGTAATCAATACAGAAGAAGGTAAAGGAAGAAAATCTCCCAGTAAAATTACATAGGAGTGGCTGGCACTGAGGCTCACTTGGTTAATCCTCCACCTGCAGTGCCAGCATCCCATATGGCCACCAGGTTCTAGTCCTGGTTGCTCTTCTTCCAGGACAGCTCTCTGCTGTGGCCCAGAAGGGCAGTGGAGGATGGCCAAGTGCTTGGGAGCCTGCACCTGCATGGGAGACTAGGAGGAAGCACTTGGCTCCTGGTTTCAGATCGTAGTGGCCATTTGGGGAGTGAACCAATGGAAGGAAGACTTTTTTCTCTCTCTCTCTCTCTCTCTCTCTCTCTCTCTCTCACTGTCCTTAACTCTACCTGTCAAATTAAAAAAAAGTACATTGGCCAGTGCCATGGCTCACTAGGCTAATCCTCCACCTATGGCACTGGCACCCTGGGTTCTAGACCCGGTTGGGGCAACGGATTCTGTCCCGGCTGCTCCTCTTCCAGTCCAGCTCTCTGCTGTGGCCCAGGAAGGCAGTGGAGGATGGCCCAGGTGCCTGGGCCCTGCACCCGCATGGGAGACTAGGAGGAAGCACCTGGCTCCTGGCTTTGGATTGGCGCAGTGTGCCATCCGTGGCGGCCATTTGGGGATGAACCAACGGAAGGAAGACCTTTCTCTCTGTCTCTCTCTCTCACTGTCTAACCCTGCCTGTCAAAAACAGTACATAGGAAATCCAAAGTAAAAAAAAAAAAATAGGAATATTTATGGAAAAATGGCAGAGCAAAGTCATTACTTCTCAATAGTCACTTTGAATGTAAATAGCCTCAACTCTCCATTTAAAAGACACGGACTGGCTGAATGGATTAAAAAGCAAAACACATCTATTTGCTGCCTACAAGAAACACATCTCACCAACAAAGCAGACTGAACAGATATTTTTCAAAAGAGGAAATCCAAATGGCCAACAACACACAAAAAAATGCTCAGGATCACCAGGAGTCAGGGAAATGTTAATGAAAACCACAATGAGATTTTACCTTACCCCAGTTAGAGTTGCTTTCATACAGAAATCAACAAAGAACAAATGCTGGTGAGGATGTGGGGAAAAAGGTACCCTACTCCACTGTTGTTGGTAATGTAAACTGGTAAAGCCAGTCTGGAAGACATTATGGAGATACCTCAGTTATCTGTATATAGACTTATCATATGCCCAGCAATTTCACTCCTGGAAATTTACCCAAGGGAAATTAAATCAGCATATGAAATAGTTATCTGCACTCCCATGTTTATTACAGCTTATTTCACAATAATTAAGACATGGAATCAACCCAAGTGCCTGTCAACTGAAGACTGGATAAAGAAAGTATGGGATATGTACACTATGGAATACTACACAGCAGTCAAAAAAATGGAATCCCGTCACTTGCAACAAAATGATTGCATATGGAAAACATCATACTTAATGAAATAAGCCAGTCCCAAAGGGACTAATACCATATATTCTCCCTGACTTGTGATAACTAACAGGCAATCTGTAGAAGTGAAATGGACACTTTGAGAAGCAATGACTTGAATAACCGTTGTCTTGATTGTTGAGGAACAGTTTTCTTTTTTTTACACTATCTGTTTAACTGTTTACTTAATATAGAGTTAAGCATATGTGCATAAAGTCAATTGAAAATAGATCTCAGTAAAAAATGAGTGGGAATAAGAGAGGGAAGAGAAAGAGGGTTTGGGAATATGGGAAGGGTAGGAGGGTGGGCATATTGGGAATGTTCACCATGTTTCCAACGTTTTAATTATGAAGTGTACAATGTTTGTAACAGAAAAGTTGTAGAGTTATGCATATAAAAAAGAATTTACAATGCTCATTAATTTCCTACTTTTTAAAAATATAAGGTAAAAGATGAAATGGTATGGCTGCCACATGTTATGTATCTCCTAATTCTTATCTTTGTTAAAGCTTAGCATTGGAAAATAAGCCATTATCATACCTCAAAATATCTAAAAAAGAGCAGAACTCCATACCTGTATATGGTTTGAAGTTTTTCATTACTAGTCACGCTCACACTGAAGAGATTTTGATTTTCAGTGATTTTCTGAGATATTACGTTTTCTGCTTCCTAGTACCATCTTGTATAACTGGTCACAGTAATTGCTGTTACGTACTATTAAATACTTAGTAAGTCATTTAATCAACAGAAAAAAATCGAGGAGTTAAAAAAGCAGCAGAGTCATAGGGCTGGTACTTGAGGGAGCGGCTTTGAGAACTATCCAGGGTTCTGCAAATGTGACACAAAATATATTTGTGTTTCGTTATGACAATGAGATTCATGGCTTGACTCAAGGATTTAATTAACAAACAAAATACAATTTTTAAATGGAACCTATGAAAACGTAAAACTGTCCTATGATTTTTTAGCTATTTTATTGCATGTAATTATTGTTATTTTTCATTAATACTATAAATTGGGAGACCACTAACATTAAAAATTAATAGTTTTTCTGGATATTTAAGGTAATAAAGCTGCCAAAGTTAAAATGTCATTATAAATCTTCATGAAGAAATAAAATCATATAAATATAGCGCTGTCAGAAGGCAGAGAAACCAACAACTTCAAATTATCTGTTAGAAAAATAATCATTCATTTTCAGCAGAACTGCTGCTTGATCTCCCACTGCAAGTTTTTTTTTTTTTTAAGATTTATTTATTTATTTGAAAGGCAGAGTTACAGAAAGGTAGAGGCAGAGAGAGGGAGAGAAAGGTCTTCTATCTGCTGTTTCACTCTCCAAATGGCCAGAATGGCCGGAGCTGGGCCCATCCAAAGCCAGGAGCCAGGAACTTCTTTCAGGTCTCCCACGTGGGTGCAGGGGCCCAAGGAATTGTTCTGTCTTCCACTGCCTTCCCAGGCCATAGCCGAGACTGGATTTGAAGAGGAGCAGCCAGGACTCGAACCAGTGCTCGTATAGGATGCTGGCACTGCAGGCGGTGGCTTTACCCACTACACCACAGCGCCAGCCCCATCCCACTGTAAGTTTTTACAGAGTGTGAAGGGAAATCAAAGAACAGCCCTTCTGATTGAACTAAAACCACCTTTAGGAAAGGAAAGTTCCCTGGAAGCATGAAAATGCTAGGAAGAGTCCTGGTAGGTCAGAGTGCAGACTGTCGGGAAGACATTTGAGAATACACAGGAATCAAAGTGGCATTATCAGAGTGCCATCAGTTATTAGAAAGTGCAGGCTAGACAAATGTCAAATGAGAGAAAAAGCAAAGAAAGCACAGCACTCCTCACACTCTCCACAGAATGACAATAATTATGAAAATGAATGTTGCTACACTGACAGAGGATGGGAATCCTAAGAATCTTGTACTGTGATCTGCGTCCACAAAGGAAAGACACATCAACAGTCTTTGCTATAGGACAATATTTTAAAAAATAAAGCAGGAAATGATAAAGATTTATTTTCCCTCTACAGGGCAGGTCAGGCATGCTTGCTGTCCACTAGACAGTATGTCCTCAGGATTCACTTTCTTTGACAGAATCAATAGAGTATATGGGTGCCACCACACCTCTTTGTTATCACCCTGTGGGAAATTTGGCTGGACAGCTTGTGCTAACACGCTGATACTCTGCTAACTGCTATTCCTATGAGTAACAAATTGCCTTGCATATCTGACTCAGGAATTACATGTCTTCTACAAGCACCCGTGAAATGTTGGCATTCTAATCGGCAAACAAGCCTGCACATAGTGTATAGAATCTGAAAAGTGATTAATGTCACGATCACAGAATATATTTTAAACATGAGGAGAAAAGTCAAATGTTCTTAAAGTAAAACATCAAATGAATTCTAGAAAGAAATCTATGAAATAAAATGCATATAGTTTTCATTGCTGTTGATCATATGCTAAAGCCAGTACCTTTCTTAATGGAGATTCACTAGATACTTATTCACAAAGATCAGGAAATCTAAAGTACCTTATCTCCACTACCTAAAGTATAATCGTTTTCCTACAGTTGCTATCCCACAAGATTATAAGAGATACACTAATTAGTGATATAAGACATTGAAAAGAAGAAGCAAGTTCTATTTATTTATTTCTGTGACACTTTACCTGGAAAATACTGACAAAGCAGGATATAAGTTAAAGTAAGGAATCAGTGTTCCTCACATATATACACAATGACTGGTTAGGGAACATAATCATGTAGACATGAATTATAATAACAGCAAACAATAGTAAATACTTAGGAATAATATTAATATGAAATGTACATAGTATAAGAAAGGTAAGTATCAAAACAGTCCTGATAGAAAAAAACTAGTGTTGAACATGTAGAAAAAGATTCCCAGTTCATCAACAGAAAGTTCTACATCAATAAGATACTGGTCTGTCCCAACTAGTTTATAAATTCAGTATACTTCCAATAATCCAGTCCAACAAGGTCAACTCGGAGGGCTGCAGTCAGTGACAGAGTGAAGTGAGTCTGTCTGCCCTCGTGGATCTGAACTCCTCACTGCAGGTCTCTTTTTTTGTCCTTTCCCATTCACAGTCTCTTCTTTCAATGTCTTGCCGATTTCACCTCAGTGCAAAGAAGCAACTGTCAAACCCAGACATACACGTTCTCATCGTTGCATAAATAGTAATTATATGAAAAATACCTTTTCAGGAATCATGCTCGGTGATTCTGCTTCCTTGGTCGAACCTTATTGACGCAATCATAATTACAGACACAAAAATGGTAGTGTTCATTGAATCGTCTCAGCTTCACTCTGCTTTCATTATTCCCACAGTGTGCTGATGACCACAGAACACGCTTCAGTGATCCATAGTAGTCACCTTTTCCTTGTGCATGTGTAATCTTACACCGTTTGCATCTTGTGATGTAGAGGGTAATTTTTTTCCACACTACTTAACTTCATCCCTAGATTGAGTTTACAATTTGTCTAAGTCACACAGGCTTATATTTTACACCTGACATTAGAAATTTGTAAGTTCATGAAAAATATATATAGAAGAAAATTATGCATGAATTTCAACATGTTTTTCACCTAAATTATCTTTTAACTCCATTTTGTATAATTTCTGAAATTATTCTTGAATTTCCAGTTTTTTCAAATATTTTTGAGATTTGAAGGATTACTTATCTCATCATTACTTAATAGCATTCCATGGGAAATTCTTTAAAAATATGTTAACACTAGGTGTTCTAGATTTTTATGATTTTATTTTTTGAGACCAATCTTTTTTTCTAATACTTTGTAGTAGATTGCCCATAGTTTATTTTTCTTTCTTTTTTGAATTTTTAAATTGTTTGACAATTTTTTAATCATTTTTCCATATTCTTTGCATATGTATATATTAAATACATACACATATACATTCTCTTTTTGAAAACAGGGATGTTAGTTTTGCATAACATGGGATTCACATCAATGATCATAAAATGAGGAAAGAACCTTTATTATTATCTAAGTGGTGTAATTCAGTGAAGATAATGTTTATACTAGATACTAAATAATATGACACCACAGTCTTCTATATTTTCTATATATTATCTTCCACATGTGAGAGAAAATGTAGTATTTGTCTTCTTTGTATGGCTTATTTCACTTAGCATAATGATCTTCAGTTCCTTCTATTTTGTTGCACATTTCAGAATTTCATTATTTTATTTTTTAAGGTTATGACCTAGATCTTTTATTAATGAATGATATATAACATTCTTCCATTTTCTTTAAACCCATTATTTTTAAGACCTGTGATGCTGGTTTTTTTCCCATTTTATTTATTTTTAAAATTTAAGGTATACAAACTTCATACAAATTTAGGAACATAGTAATGGATTTCATTAATTTTTATGGACTAGTAATATTCCAGAGGGAATACACACTACATTTTCCTCACACAGTCATCAACTGATGTTTTTGCTATTGTGAATTGGGCTGCTATAAACACAGGCCTGCACACTTTTTTCGTATGCTGGTTTCACTTCCCTTGGATGTATTCCCAGAGAGGAATAGTTGTTTCCCATAATGATTTTGCTAATTTGCATCCTCATCAACCTTTCTCTACAACCTTGCCAACATTTTTTTTTGTTTTTGTTTGTTGTTTTTTCATTTTTTTTTTTTTTGACTTTGGAATAACAGCCAATCCAACTGGAGTCATATTGGTGCCTCATTGTGGCTTTGATTTGCATTTCTCTAATATAGAGTGATCCTCAGCAGTTTTTCATGTGCCTGTTGGTTATTTGAATTATTTCACATTTCCAACCTTCTATAATTTCTTGCTATCAAAACTATAGGCTACCATTATTCCTCATAAAAATAGAATTCATCAGGGGCCGGCACCATGGCTCACTTGGTTAATCCTCTACCTGTGGCGCCGACATCCCATAAGGGTGCTGGGTTCTAGACCCGGTTGCTCCTCTTCCAATCCAGCTCTCTGGTGTGGCCCAGGAGGGCAGTGGAGGATGGCCCAGGTGCCTGGGCCCTGCACCCGCATGGGAGACCAGGAGGAAGCACCTGGCTCCTGGTTTTGGATAGGCGCAGCGCGCCTGCTGTGGCAGCCATTTAGGGGGTGAACCAATGGAGGGAAGACCTTTCTCTCTGTCTCTCTCTCTCACTATCTAACTGTGCCTGTCAAATAAAAAAAAAATAGAATTCATCAGTCTCAAAGGGAATTAACTAACTGCCCCCACAAGTTAGTAATTCATTATTACACGAAGACAGTAACATAATGCCCAGAATCTGCCTTATCAAGAAGCCAGAAATGGGAGTGAAATCAAGACTTAAACTCAACCACAGTGATGTGGGGCACAGTCTCTCAACTAGCATCTTGACTGGTAGGTCAAACACCCATTCTAGTGTACAATATGTTTTTACATAAAAATCTGTTTTGCCTTTCTACTTGCCCCTGAGGGTCTGAGGATTAACGACTGCTGCTAGTCGTATCTGTCCGTGTGAGGGACCGCGGTCAGATTTTGTAATGGTGTTCCTGCTTGTAACTGCTTTGACCACACACTAATCACTCGCTGCCTGGGACATTTTTGTGAACTTCCTTGATGTACCATCTTTCCTCAACTTTAGTTTCAACTCTGGCCTCCTGTTTTTCAGTCTGATCTCCTGGGACAATTTGTAGATTATCATTTGCTTAGTCCTTGAAAATTTTGTTCAACTCAAACAAAATGTTTTCTATTGATTGACTGTAAAGTAATTTTCATAATTTTTGGATAAGGAATTAACTTTCATATTTTTTTATTTTCAGGATTTATATGTTTAGCAGTCTGTACAAAACCGTGGTTAGGTACTGCTCTGAGATGCACTAAGTAGGGATGTGAACAAGAATGAGACTTTGAAATGCAATATGTTGGACAATTTTAGTGTAAAAAAGTTATACATTGTCTATTTCATTTTTTGAATTTTGGCAACTGGAATTATGGTAAAGACACACAACATCCAGGAATATAGTTAGATGAAAAAAAAAAAACATGGCTGGAGAGTTTTGTAGTCATCAGAGATTGTGCTGTGTTGTTTTGTTTATTATATAGGTCAGCATCCACTTTGCTCATATAATTACAACTGTACTTACTTTTTAAGCTCTCTTTTCCTGTTAAATCTTGGCAAAATGTATAAAAATTCAAAAATAGGGAAGCTAAGAAAATCATTTCATCAAAATTCTTTCAATTAATGAGTCACCAAATGACTTAAACTATGTCTTAAGATTGAAACAAAACCTGGATTCCAGTTGACACAAGAACTGCTCACTCTCACCACTTAGCTCATGGAACTCTTTTTGCTTAATTTCTTTAACAAGTGGAATGGCAACTGTGAGACACCAAACAAGTACAGGACATGGAACAGGTGAAATCTTGGCTTCCTGCCCAGGCACCAGTCTTCCTCTCACTCCTTTGGCCACCATTTACTCCCAGCTTGTTTGCTTAGCAATCTCTATCTGCAGAATCTCCCCTCTAAAGTACACAAGGAGTTGGAATCCTTAAGATCAGTCTGTAACAATTAGCAAAAAGTCCACACTGAGTCAACACTAAATGTTTTCTGGAAGATCAGGTTGTTTTACTAATTGGGGAAACTACATATTCTCTGTGCACCTGTTACTCTGCTGGTTTACAGCTGTGTGAGCCACATTGGGTCACACACACACATGATCTCTGCATGTGTGCATGCATCTAAGTTTGTTGTACCCAGATATAGTTTTACAGGTTTTCTTTTCATATTACATTGTAACAGAACATTCTAGAATGTCTCACCACCACCCAAGCTTATTTTCAGTTATAGTGTATATAGTGATATTTAATTCTATTAGGCATTATATTTATATGTTTGTGAGAAAAATAAAGGCTTGTAGTTATACTGAACAAAGCATGTTTATGAGAAAAGGGCCATTCTAGACATAAATGTTTATCACTTTCAAACACACCACTGTTAAAGTGTAGGGAAAAGGCCTCTGCTGTGGTGGAGTGGGTAAAGCCACCGCTTGCGGTGGTGCCGGCATCCCATGTGGGCACCAGTTCAAGTCCCAGTTGCTCCACTTCCTATCCAGCTCTCTGCTATGGCCTGGGAAAGCAGCAGAAGACATCCAATTCCTTGGGCCTCTGCACTCACGTGGGAGACCCAGAAGAAGCTGCTGTAACTTCACCCTTCAAATACTTAAATAAATCTTTAAAAAATAACTAAAAAAAATTAACAGGCATTATGAAAACCGTCTATTAGGTACTATGTGATGTTTCACCATATGTGTATGTTGTGTAATGTACCAGCAGAGTAAATCTAGCTCAGCAAACATTTAACATTCCTTTATGGCAGAAACATTCCAAGTCCTATTTTCTAGTTTTGTTGTTGTTGTTTTCATACCTAAATATACAGAAGATTAGCATTTTTTAAAAGTTGATTTATGGGTACTAAGTTATGACTAGATTTCAGTAAGACATTCTGGCATTCTATTCCAATAAACTATTTTTTGATGTGCAATATAATGTGTTATGAGAAAGGACTATACATACAGCTTAAGTTTCAACTGCCTAAAACCAGTTTCAAAAACTAGCTTACTAAAAAAGATTCATTTTCAAAGTAAGAAAATAATTAGGTATAGAATAAAAAATTTAAAAAGTACATATTTTTGGAGTTCATGTGCACATACAAAAAGACTTAAAATTTGTACTGTGTGAATCAAGCTGTACAATGGAAATTCATATTCATTAAATAAAATTTAAAAAAAAAATCAAAAGGACCTCTGCCATGTAACTAACTCTAACTGGAGTTTCCTTGTGAAACTGAAATGAAATAGAAATGGCTTTGTATTATTGCATGTTTTTAAAAGTGACCGAGTAGAGGAAGAGTAAGTGTTAAGTCAAAATAAGAATCTGTAGTTAGGCTAATTACCTCCCCTGTTTCTAGTTCCCTCTATGAATATATTTGTCATGGCACTGGGGTTTAAAGAATATTTTTCTATAAAGGAAAACTTGTGATAGGAATGAAAAGTATTTGAGAGCACCATTGTGTCTTTCATTCCAAATAAACTTCATCACTAATAAACTGCAAATAGCTTATAAGTCTTCCTCTGGAAGTGACACACTCCACCCTGCTCACTTGCTGTTTACCTGAGCAGATTGCAAGACAGAGCCCTGCAGGTACAGAGAGAATATTCACCCCCCAGGGGGAAGTGGTCTACCCAGTTGTGTCATGTTATTCCTTGATTTATTCTTTCATTCAGTTTTGTCAAGCAGACCTTCGCTAGATTTCACATAATGTGAACATGATAAGTAATTTTCTGAGAACTTCTGAGCTTTAATATATCATTATCCTGTTCTGTCTTATCAGTGGTGATTTGCGTAGATCATGTGAAAGTGCAATAATTTTCTGTTAGAATATGAAGGAATTTCTCCAATATTCTCTTGCTTCCTAATGTTGTTATTAAGTAGTAGCAATTAATCTGATCCATAAATATTTGTGTGTGTCCTGTATTTTAATCGAGTAGCTCTCGAGAGTTCATCTTTATTTTAGAACTCTTGAGGTTTAAAAATGCTATACTTTCTAGCTGGAGCCACGGCTCACTAGGCTAATCCTCCACCTAGCGGCGCTGGCACACGGGGTTCTAGTTCCGGTCGGGGCGCCGGATTCTGTCCCGATTGCCCCTCTTCCAGGCTAGCTCTCTGCTATGGCCCGGGAGTGCAGTGGAGAATGGTCCAAATCCTTGGGCCCTGCACCCGCATGGGAGACCAGGATAAGCACCTGGCTCCTGCCTTTGGATCAGTGCAATGCCGTGGCGGCCATTGGAGGGTGAACCAACGGCAAGAAGGAAGACCTTTCTCTCTGTCTCTCTCTCTCACTATCCACTCTGCCTGTCAAAAAAAAAAAAAAAAAAAATTCATTCAGATCTCCTATATGTAGAACTGGGTAAAGAAGTACAGTTTGTAAAGGAAAAATATATTATCTTAAATAAACAGATAAACAATAACAATAATCATTCAGTTTATGCATAATCTAAAGGTAACAGTGCCTACAACATGGCAAATGACAAATTATTATGAAATCCACAGAGGATCTTGTGAACACATTTTAATGTAGCAATATAGTCAGATGCCATTCCTAAATCATCACTTCTGTTTTTAATACAACTAAAGTAAGCTAGATATGTGAGAAAAGGCCTTTTCTGCTTAAAATACTATTTGATATTGGGCATGAAGGAGTCACAGGGGGAACATGAAAATGTGCTAATGCTAGACACTGGTGGTGGAATTTAGACAATAAACACCAGTGGTGATGGTCGTGGAGGAGTCATGAAGAAATCTGATTTAAGTTCAACATGCGACATAGGACATTTCTTATTGTATAATCCAAAGGCTGTATAAAAGCAAAAAAAAAATTCTAATTAGACCCAATTTATGTACAAAAACTAGAATAGAGTTGGATCTAATTGACTTTTCTCTGTAACATGCTGCACAGTCATTATTTCACGTAAAGAATGCACACATTACCAATAGTCTGCAGAATGTTAAAGCCCTATCTTTACTAATTTGCCAAGCCTATTTAGTAAATAAGTGGACTGTCTGAAACATCAGCCTAAATCAATAAAGATCGACCTTCTCACATAAACTCTGTTTGAAGTTCGCAACTTTTGAGAGAACAGTAAATTGTTCAGAAAGAGTAATGCGGTGTGATCTAAGTAGTCTGTTTATTTAGGAAAAATGCTTGATTAGGTGTATCTAAAATATAATTAAAATAGATGGCAGTAAATTATACATTGTGGATAATATCCTATGGGGAGTGAGATTTTCCAGCAGCTTTTATTTAAGTACACTTTCAGTAACAAAAGAGTGCTCCTGAAGCTCATTTTTGTTCAAAACAATATTATAAATATCGTAAGCAGACTTTAAGTATCTTTTATATCACATAAATATTGATGTAAAATCTTATTGTTCACATTTTCAATGGTGTAATGATTTATTATTCAATAAATTTCAGTGATTATGCATTAAAATCATTGCAACTTTTATTAATTTTTAGTTAAACAATTTTTCTCTAGTAGGGAATGTGTTACATTATCTTTTTATTTAAGCCTGAGTGGAATCAATGACAGGTGTATATAACATTCTCCAACCAGAGCTTATATTCGTTTCTACCAAAATTAGTGTCATAAGACAACATATTTCTAATTTATATTAGAATTAAAGGCTTACTGCTCCACTAAATAAAGAGTTCAACATTAATAATTTTCTTAAAAAACTAATTCAGTGGGAATATAGGTGAGGGCTTTAAACAATCATCAAATGAAAAAATGTCTATTTCACTCATATACAGTAAATTTTAAGAATAATCCCAGATAATTAAAACTATAGTAGTAAATCATTCTTAACCATTTGTTTGACAAAGATATAAAATGTTTGAAAAAATATTTTCATCAATACTTACACATACAAACATTTCTTTTTTTTGTTTTTCATTTTTGATTTTCCCTTTTTGAATTTAATCCCCATATATTGGTAAAGCAGGTATTTATCTTTCTGTGTCCAATTTAAAATGTTATCTTGGGGCCTGTGCTGTGGTGTAGTGGATTAAGCTTCTGCCTGCAGTGTCGGTATGCCATATGTGTACTGCTTCCAGTCCCAGCTGCTCCTCTTCCAAAGTTCTTTGTTTATGGCCTGGGAAAGCAGTGAAAATGACCAAGTCCTTGTGCCCCTGCATCTGTGTGGGAGACCCCGAGGAAGCTCCTGGCTTTGGATTGGCACAGGTCTGGCCATTGCAGCCAATTGGGAAGTGAACCAGTGGATGGATGGCCCCTCTCTTTCTGCCTCTCCTTCTCTCTCTGTGAAACTCTGACTTTCAAATAAATAAATAAATAAATCTTTAAAAAGAAAGAAAGAGAAGAGAGATTATATATCCACTAAATTATAAAAAAGTAGTTATTTGGAAGCAGATTGCTTAGGGATGCAAATGGCTAACATAATAAATGTTAAAATTTACTCCTCAATTTTGAAGATTGCATTGAATCTGTAGATTGTTTTAGGTAGTGTACATATTTTTTTTATTTTATTTGTTTGAAAGACAGAGTTACATAATGAGGTAGAGCCAGAGAGAGAGAGAGAGAGAGAAACAGACAGATAAGTCTTCCCTCTGCTGGTTCACTCCCCAAATGACCGTGACGGCCAGAGCTGAGCTGATCTGAAGCCAGGAGCCAGGAGCTTCTTCCAGGTCTCCCATGTTGGTACAGGGGCCAAAGGACTTGGGCCATCTTGTACTATTTTCCCAGGACATAACAGAGAGCTGAATTGGAAATAGAGCAGCCGGGACTTGAACTGGGGTCTATATGGGATGCCGGTGCTGCAGGCCAGGGCTTTAACCTGCTGCACCACAGCGCTGGCCCCAGTAGTATATATATTTTAATAACAGTAATTCTTCCAATCCATGCACAAAAATATATTTCCATTTTTTGTGCCCTTGATTATTTATTTCATCAATGTTTTATACTTTTCACTGTAGAGATCTTTCATATTTTTGTAAAATCTATTCCTAAATACTTTAGTTTTTGTGGCTGTTATGAATGGGAATTTTTAAAATTTCTATTTCAGCAAGTTCATCATCAGCATATAAAATGCTACTGTTCTTATATGTTTGTTTTCTAACCTGCAACTTCACTGAATTGGTTCATCAGTTCTAACAGATTTTTAGTGGAGTGTTTAGATTTTTCCATGTATAACATCATTTCATCCACAAGCACAGTTATTTTGACTTGCTCTTTTCCAATTTTGATGTTCTATACTTCCTTCCTAATTGTTCTTGAAAATACCTCCAATATGATATTGAACAGAAGTGGTGAATGCAACGTCTTGTCTTCTTTCATATCTAAGAGGATATATCTTCTCTTTCCTCCAGTTGGTGTGATATTGGCTGCTTTGTGATATATTGTCTTTATAATTTTGAGATATGTTCCTTCTATATCTCATTTGTTGCAGGTTTTTATCATGAAGAGATGATGAATCTTATCAAATGGTTTCTCCACATTAGATGATAATGGAGAAGTATGGCTATGGAGAGGTGGAATGTAGATAATTCTTTCCCAGTGGGTCTGAGGAAATTAGTACCAATTGTTACAGTCCTTTATAGGGTATGGTGGGGTCATTTCCCATATTTCCCAGGGTGGGGGCCAGATGTTGGGTACAGTGGTAGCTAGCTGCCTTCCTGACGCAGAGTGATCCAGTTAAAAAAACTCCAGATATTATAAGTGAGTTCAAATTCATCCAAAGATTTTAATACCAATATCAATAGTCCTGTTTCCAAAAGGTAGAGACAGAGCTGCCTCCAGTTCTAATGCAGCATACAAGGGTGGTGCTGGATCTTGTGCCTGGGGCTCCCGACACTGTGAGCTAGGTGTGCAGAGGGAACTTCCTCATACCAGGCCCAGAATTTTATGGGCTGTTGCTGGGGCTAGCCCCAGGAATGTCCCTGGAAATGTGCAGTGAGTGAGTGCAGCTGAGGCTTTGTAGGATAGGGGGTCTGTTCTCTTGCCTGTGAGTTTCCCCCACTCTGGCTCTGATTGCTTCCTCTAGCAGTAAAAATGCTTGTTGCTTGCTGAAACAGAACAAAGAGTAGGTGTGACTCCATAAAGCCAACTGAATCTGGTGATTTGGGGGTAGGGAAGGGCAGGATGGTGATGTGGCTCCCCTTTGTGGAGTAATCACTGAGACCCCAGTCAGTTCCCCAGGCTGGAGTTGAAATCACTGGGGGACTGTGGAATTCTGCATCAGTTAAATTCTACATCAGTTACATCTGCTGGTGGTGGGGTTTCTCTTGTCCTGGGAAGATGGCGTTTCCTAGCCAGCGGATCTCTGTGTGGAGATAGGGGTGGTTCGTGATTCAATCGGTTGTGGGGGCATTTCTGTCCTCTTTCCTTGCTGTCCGTGGAGTCTCGGTTCTGTTCGGTCACCTCGCCACTGAAAATTGCTCTGTTGGTTTCCAAGAAACACGGTCCTTCCTTTGTTTTCCTGGTATCTTTCTGCAATGAGGTCTGCTAAATAAAGTATTCTGTGAAAACGTCTTGGTGTGTTAACCATAGAAATGTTCCTTAATGTGTCAATGTACATGAGCCTGTCATCTCTGACTTCCCCATCATTTAAAAAGCCAATTAAACACACAAGAAAACCTTAAACAAGTTTTTATTGTGTAGAAATTCAGTTTCACATAATGGTGTTACCTTTGGAAATATGCATTGAGCAAATTGCTACATACTAAGAATTGCAGGCTATGTTATGTTAATGAGGCATTGTAGTTTTTCTGTCCTTAGCTATAACTTAGAATAATATCATTAGGTGATACCATGCTCAACTCCTTTTTTGTATTTATTTGAAGCAGTGTATGTGCTGTTTAAAGAAAAACATGCAGTGAAAATTATATGATCAATGTGGAATTTTGAAAAATCCTCAAGGTTCCATTCTAGTAAATCTATCAATATCAATCAGCCAATCAATATCTATCTATCTATCTATCAATTATCTATCTACTTATCTATCATCTATCTATCAATATCTATCTATCATCTATCTATTTATCTATCTACCTACCTACCTACCTACCTGTCTATCTGTCTATCTACCTACCTACTACTTATCCATCCATCCCTAATAACAAGTGGTATGTGTGTGTGTGTAGTCAGAGTTTACTCATTGTGCAATAATGAAAGGTGTTTATCAACATTATGAATTGGACAGACAGAAATATCACTAAACATGTAGATGTACTTATGTTTCCTATGAAAAAGCTCTGTGAATATTGATGTTTCCTATAGATAATGCTTCATTCTGTTGATTTGGGGTTATATTTGAACATATTTAAACAAAAATTAAATAATTAATATTTTATTGTTTGAATATTTGTACAAGTAAGAGTTAAATGTAGCAGAATATCAAGATTATAGAAATATATGAAAATAGTATATAAAAGATTATATGGTTATATAAAATGACTAATAATTTTAATAGAAAGAAAAAAATTTATACACATGTGTATTTATAAAGGTCAAGTTTATGAAGTATGAATAAAAAAGTTAAATATGTATTAAAAAGAAATGTATATGCAAATGTATTTGTGTACAAAATATGATGATATGCTAATTATGCACTTATCAATAATTTTCTTAGAAGTAAAGCAGAATGTATTTATTTCCTTTGGAAAACTTTCATATATTGTTACCTGAATTCCAAAAAATGGCTACATTTTGTGGCTCAACCGTTTTAAAGGAGAGTAATTCAAAAGAAAGGGAACTGGATATTTTCCTCTGTTCTAGTAAACAAAGAGTTATTCAGAGGAACCAGAATTACAATAAACTATTTAATGAAGGATTTTGTTGCCACAAGATATTTTTCTGAAAATACTGACATAACAAATGAATATTAATCATTTAAAGTTGTGACAACTCTCTTAAGTAGATATAGAAAATCATTAATACTTTTGGGGCCAGTGCTGTGATGCAGTGGGTTAATGCCTGGCCTGAAGTGCTGGCATCCAATATGGGCGCTGGTTCTAGTCCCGACTGCTCCACTTCCGATCCAGCTCTCTGCTATGACCTGGGAAAGCAGTAGAAGATGGCCCAAGTGCTTGGGCTCCTGCACCCATGTGAGGGACCCAGAGGAAGCTCCTGGTTCCTGTCTCCGGATTGGCGCAGCTCTGTCTGTTGTGGTCATCTGGGGAGTGAACCAGCAGATGGAAGACCGTCTCTCTCTGTCACTACCTCTCTCTGTAACTCTTTTAAATAAATAAAATAAAATCTTAAAAAAAATCATTAATACTTTTAAGCATAAATCAGTTCACAGATTTATGATATCAGAAGATGGAATATAAAGTAGGTTTATATAACCATGTGGATAACAGTTATATATAAGACAAATTACAAAATGTAGAAAGTTGTGAGTGTACATTGCATTTGTTTTTCAAGTTGGTATTAACACACAATTTAGCATCACTTACTCAATATTTCAAATTTTATCTCCTTATGAATTGTCTAAGCTGTAGGTGTTTCATTATCAAAATTAAAATTGAATATGAAGAGTTAACACTTGCATACATGCTTGCTGGCAGATAACAAATCAGTTTTCTAGAATCAGGAGTAAAAAATGAAAAAAAGTTTAGTTTAGCAAGAAATAAAAATGAGTTCTTATCTTCTTTTGTTATATTGACAGAATGCTTGTGCTTAAGAAGCAGGGAATATTCATGTAGTACTAAAATGATGGATTATTTTTGGCAAATTGGTTATCTGATCATAAATAAATATGTATATGTCTTTGGTGCATAAATATACTTTTGGTCTTTACACTCTCAGGTTCCAAGCACTCCCTTATAATATTCAGCAATAATTTTGGAATCAGTGAAAGAAAGTCAATTTAATATAATTATATTACATTTAATGATGTCTTTTATATTATATTAATTCTAAAATCTATAAAATATTGACTTTTCATTGAAATATTTTAGAAACATCACTTCAGCTGATAAAATGTGGCAGACAACTATCATGTAGTTTTAGATTTTTGATTTGATAATCCTTAAGAACAAAATCCCAGAGGCATCATTCAGGTCCTACAGTGTTAAGAACTTCATTCATTCACACAAACATTGAGAAAATATTCATTCAAGCTTTATCTGAAACTTTATTTCATTTGACATTAATTCCAGTCACTAAACTTCAGTCTATATTTTTAGTTTTAGTTTGTTTATACAAATATTCTTTTAAGTATATGCATACATAGATATATTAAATATTCCTGATTACAAACATTGTTGAGATTCAGAATCTCTGTTACAAATCTGAATCATTATTCCTGATATGGTTCCTGAGGGACAACCATTTAGATTTTAATAATTGCCTCCATAACTAAGTCTCTGGTTTTGAATATACTTTTAAAAACACAGGCACATAAACACTGAAAAAGCAAACTTTATAAGAAGTCATTTTTCGTCAGTTCATTGGCACTCATGTGAGGTATGAATTGATATGGGAATTTGATCATACACAAATGTACTGAAAAGAGAATGCAGCCATTTCAACACATGCATTTTGGAAGAACTGGTCTAGGGCAATTACTCTGTGACTTGCTTTTGTTTCTTTATCTAGGGGGAATCTAGACATCTGCATTTTTGTCTCAGAAAAAATTAAAAAAGCTCAAAAGAAATTGTAGTGGCAACAACCTCAGGGAAAAGTGGGAATAAGATATGGAGACAAGAGACAAGGGCGATTTTAAGAGGCTGTTAATCCAAACTAGCACTGGGTCAGAACAGTGCCAACATCAGTCTCACATGACAGAAGGTCCTGAGTGGACGGGAACTAGAAGGAGCCCAGGAACTGAGGCCGGATTGGGTCTTAAGGGTTATTTAATGTTTCAGACTTGCAGATCAAGCAGTTACAGGGGGAGGGATGCGTTCAGGTTATTTCTTCCTTTTTTTTTTTTTTTTGGACAGGCAGAGTGGACAGTGAGAGAGAAAGAGAGAGAGAGACAGAGAGAAAGGTCTTCCTTTTCCGTTGGTCCACCCCCCAAATGGCTGCCACGGATGGTGCGCTGCGCCGATCCGAAGCCAGGAGCCAGGTGCTTCTCCTGGTCTCTCATGTGGGTGCAGGGCCCAAGCACTTGGGCCATCCTCTACTGCCCTCCTGGGCCACAGCAGAGAGCTGGACTGGAAGAGGAGCCACTGGGACAGAATCTGGCGCCCTAACTGGGACTAGAACCTGCTGTGCCGGCGCCACAGGTGGAGGATTAGCCTAGTGAGCAGTGGCGCAGGCCTAGGTTATTTCAACCTAGATACACTTACCAAGTATTAGTAAATCATATTTTGATGAAAATATATAAAAATGATTCTTCATATGATTTTGATAGTGACTTATAAGTGGAGTTTTAGGTTTCTCATTGAATGTAAGAGGGTAAACATAAAATAGGCAGAAATTTTAATGTGCTTCTATTAGTTGATTATACTTAAAGAATAAAACATATCATTTTTACTTAAGAATGGATTGCAGCATGACCGATAGAAAGTAAGTGAATGAAAAAGTCAATAAATAGGAATACCTTTCTCTCTGTCTCTCTCTCTCACTGTCTAACTCTGCCTGTCCAAAAAAAAAAAAAAAAAAAAAAAAAAAAGAAAAAGTCAATAAATAAAGAATTGTCATAATTGAAAAAATTACAGTAATCAGTGTATCAGTCTTTTCCTTTCCCAGAAAATTTCACTCAAGAGAATCACATTTCATGTTGTCCCTATAAAATTCTTGAATATTTTTTAAAGTGACTTCAGGTTCACAATAAGCAATTACCTGTACAACAAAAGCCTTTTTTGAAGCAGCTTGCTAAACCACTTCTTCGAGGATGGATGCTTTCTTATTTGTTTACAAAATCAGGTACTATCTTTCTTAAAAATAAAAGTAATGCCAAGTTTTCTGTGTTCTTTAATTTTTCTACTGAAAAATTGGGACACTGAATAATTATTTGTGAATTGACTTTTCTATCTTGGTCTAGTTACTTCTTTAACTCCTGAATTAAGTATTTTAAATAAAAGGTACTAGCTATTTAGAGATAAAATTTTATTTTCTCATAATAGAGTATGCAAACAAGTTATTTCAAAGGAAATAGATTTTATTTTTTATGATTTATTTCTATTTTATTTTAAAAATCTTTTCAATGGGATTTATTTATTCTTAAGCAAATGCTACATAAATTGTTTTGTTAAGGATATTTACTTTGTACAAGCATGTTGTTAATGTTGCCTGAGTCCACAATGGTGAACTTCATAATTATTGTGACATTCTGTTTTCCAAGTTAAAATACCACCTTGTGCACAGAACATGGCTACACATTATCGACTGGGCACATGTGACAACCTGGCATCATATGAGAGGCTTCTTGATGAAGCTTGTTTTATTTTTTTTGTTGACTTACAAAATTATATATTCCTTTCTGTGTGATAACCTAACTCTTGTAATATTTTTACATTTTGTTTTTCTTCTGCTACAATGAAGATAAACCAATGAAAATGAAATAGTATGGCAAAATAACCGACCAAACAAATATAATGTTATATCTAATATAGAATATTTTAGGTGGTATTGCTGTTTTTATCATACATCTTTTCAATACACTTTGGACAATAAGATTTTAGAGCATTTCTGGCAAACAAACAAACAGATTATCCTGAAAGTTGATACATTGTTTTAAGAATTACAAAGTCTTCAGTTTATTGGGTTTTCAGGACTGTGGTGGAACAATTTAATATTAACATAAAAAGATCTTGCTGCTCTCTTTTATTCATCTATTTTATAAACTTTTAGATGACAGAATAATTCTGGAACATTATTGCTAAAATGGTGTTACTTGGTTGCACATGATTATCAGATTTTAGACTGATTTTGCTGCTCTCATACTTGTGAACATTGATGAATTCCAAACATGGGCTTATTCTAAACACTTTGAAAGACAGAGGGAGGAAGAGAAAGATTTAATCAAAGAAAAGTCTTCATTAACTTGTTCACTCACAAAATGCCTGGAACAACTGGGGCAGGACCAGGCTAAATCAGGAGTCTGGAACTCAGTCTGAGTCTCCCAAGTGGGTGGCAGGGATCCAAATACTTGAGCTAGCACCTGCTGCCTTTCAGGTTGCATATTGGCGGGAAGCTGGAGTCAAGACCAGATCTGGTCTCAGATTGAGGAACTCCAGTGTAGAATGCAAGTGTTAACATTTTCTCCCATTCTGTTGGGTTCCTATTCACTTTGTTGAATGTTTCCTTTCACTACAGGATCTTCTCAGCTTGATGTAATCCCATTTGTCTATTTTGTCTTCTATTGCCTGTGCTTCTGGAGTCTTATCCAAGAAAACTTTGGCTATGCCAGTGTCTTGCAGAGTTTCTACAAGGTTCTTCTCTAGAAATTTTATGGTATAAGATTATGGATTTAGAACCTTGATCCATTTTGAGTTGATTTTTATATGTGTAAGGTAGGAGTCTTGTTCTATACTTTTGCATGTGGAGATCCAGTTTTCTCACTACCATTTGTTGAAGAAACTGTCCTTGCTCTAGAAGTTGATTTTAGCTACTTTGTCAGAGATAAGATTATTGTAGATATGTGGATTGATTTCTGGAGTTTCTATTCTGCTTTACTGATCTACACTCTTAATTTTTGTGCCAGTACCAGGATGTTTTGATTATAACTGCCCTGTAGTATGTCCTGAAATCTGGTATTGCAATACATCCTTGCTTTTGTTGTATAACACTGACTTATCTATTCAGGGTGTCTTATGTTTCCATATGAATTTTATAATATTTTCTCTATCTGAGAATACTGTCATTGTTATTTTGATTAGGATCACAATGAATCACAATGAATGGATATTTTGATGATATTAATTATTCCAACCCATGAACATGGAAGAGTTTCCCAATTCTTATGTCTTCCTCTATTTCTTTCATTAATGTTTTTAATTTCCATTGTAGAGATTTTTCACCACTTTGGTTAAATTTTTTCCAAGATATTTAATTTTTTTCTTTTTTTCATTATTTGGTTTTTTTATTTAGTAAATATAAATTTCCAAAGTACAGTTCATGGATTACAATGGCTTCCCCCCACCCCCCAATTTCCCTCCCATTCGAACCCCCCATCTCTTGCTCCCTCTCCCATTCCATTCACATCAAGATTCATTTTCAATTATTTTTATATACAGAAGATCGATTTAGTATATATTAAGTAAAGATTTCATCAGTTTGCACCCACACAGAAACACAAAGTGTAAAATACTGTTTCAGTACTAGTTATAGCATTACTTCACATTGGACAATACATTAAGGATAGATCCCACATGAGACATAAGTACACAGTGACTCCTGTTGTTAATTTAACAATTTGACACTCTTGTTTATGGCGTCAGTAATCTCCCTAGGCTCTACTCATGAGTTGCCAAGGCTATGGAAGCCTTTTGAGCTCGCCAACTTTGATCTTATTCCGACAGGGTCATAGTCAAAGTGGAAGTTCTCACCTCCCTTCAGAGAAAGGTACCTCCTTCTTGATGGCCCCATTCTTTCCACAGGGATCTCATTCGCAGAGATCTTTCATTTAGGTCTTCTGTTTTTTTTTTTTTTTTCCCAGAGAGTCTTGGCTTTCCATGCCTAAAATATTCTCATGTATTCTCATGGGCTCTAGAGCCATATCCGAATGCCTTAAGGACTGAGGCCAGAGTGCTATTTAGGACATCTGCCATTCTATGGGTCTGCTGTGTCTCCCGCTTCCCATGTTGGATCGTTCTCTCCCTTTTTGATTCTATCAGTTAGTACTAGCAGACACTAGTCTTGTTTGTGTGATCCCTTTGACTCTTAGACCTATCAGTGTGATCAATTGTGAACTGAAATTGATCACATGGACTAGTGAGATGGCATTGGTACATGCCACCTTGATGGGATTGTATTGGAATCCCCTGGCACATTTCTAACTCCAGCATTTGGGGCAAGTCTGATTGAGCATGTCCCAAATTGTACATCTCCTCCCTCTCTTTTTCTACTCTTAAATTTAACAGGGATCACTTTTCAGTTAAAATTTAAACACCTAAGAATTATTGTGTGTTAATTACAGAGCTCAACCAATAGTACTAGAACAAAAAAATACTAAAATAGATAAAATATTACATTGTACATCAACAGTCAGGACAAGAGCTGATCAAGTCACTGTTTCTCATAGTGTCCATTTCACTTTAATAGGTTTCCCCTTTGGTGCTCAGTTAGTTGTCACCGATCAGGGAAAACAAATGATATTTGTCCCTTTGGGACTGGCTTAATTCGCTCAGCATAATGTTTTCCAGATTCTTCCATCTTGTTGCAAATGGCGGGATTTCATTGTTTTTGACTGCTGTATAGTGTTCTACAGAGTACATGTTCCATAATTTGTTTATCCGGTCTACTGTTGATGGGCATTTGGGTTGGTTCCAGGTCTTAGCTATTGTGAATTGAGCTGCAATAAACATTAATGTACAGATGGCTTTTTTGTTTGCCAATTTAATTTCCTTTGGGTAAATTCCAAGGAGTGGGATGGCTGGGTTGTATGGTAGGGTTATATTCAGGTTTCTGAGGGATCTCCAGACTGCCTTCCATAGTGGCTTAACCAGTTTGCATTCCCACCAACAGTGGATTAGTGTCCCTTTTTCCCCACATCCTCTCCAGCATCTATTGTTGGTGGATTTCTGAATGTGAGCCATTCTCACCGGGGTGAGGTGAAACCTCATTGTGGTTCTGATTTGCATTTTCCTTGATTGCTAGTGATCTTGAACATTTTTTCATGTGTCTGTTGGCCATTTAGATTTCTTCTTTTGAAAAATGACTATTGAGGTCCTTGGCCCATCTCTTTTTTTTTTTCTTAAACATTTATTTAATGAATATAAATTTCCAAAGTACAGCTTATGGGTTACAATGGCTTCCTCCTCCCAAAACTTCCCTCCCTCCCACAACCCTCCCCTTTCCCACTCCCTCTCCCCTTCCAATCACATCATGATTCATTTTCAATTCTTTTTATATACAGAAGATCAGTTTAGTATATATTAGGTAACGATTTCAACAGTTTGCCCCCATATAGCAACACGAAGTGAAAAAAAATACTGTTGGAGTACTAGTTATAGCATTAAATAAGAGTGTACAGCACATTAAAGACAGAGATCCTACATAATATTTTTTTAAAAATTAATTAATTTTCTATGCCATTTCCAATTTAACATCAGGTTTTTTTTTCATTTCCAATTATCTTTATATACAGAAGATCGATTCAGTATATAATTAGTAAAGATCTCATCAGTTTGTACCCACGCAGAAACACAAAGTGTAAAAATACTGTTTCAGTACTAGTTATAGCATCACTGCACATTAGACAACACATTAAGGACAGATCTCACATGGAATGTAAGTACACAGTGACTCCTTTTGCTGACTTAACAATTTGACACTCCTGTTCATGGCGTCAGTAATCTCCCTAGGCTCTAGTCATGAGTTGCCAGGGCTATGGAAGCCTTTAGAGTTCGCTGACTTTGATCTTATTCCAATAGGGTCATAGTCAAAGTGGAAGTTCTCTCCTCCTTCAGAGAAAGGTACCTCCTTCTTTGATGGCCCCATTCTTTCCACTGGGATCTCACTCACAGAGATCTTTCATTTAGGTCTTCTTTTATTTTTTCTTTTCCATGGTATCTTGTCTTTCCATGCCTACAATACTCTCATGGGCTCTTCAGCCAGATCCGAATGCCTTAAGGATGATTCTGAGGCCAGAGTGTTGTTTAGGACGTCTGCCATTCTATGAGTCTGCTGTGTATCCTGCTTCCCATGTTGGATCGTTCTCTCCCTTTTTGATTCTATCAGTTAGTATTAGCAGACACTTGTCTTGTTTGTGTGATCCCTTTGACTCTTAGACCTATCAGTGTGATCAATTGTGAACTGAAGATGATCACTTGGATTAGTGAGATGGCATTGGTACATGCCACCTTGATGGGATTGTATTGGAATTCCCTGGCACATTTCTAACTCTAGCATTTGGGCAAGTCTGATTGAGCATGTCCCAAATTATACATCTCCTCCCTCTCTTTTTCTACTCTTAAATTTAACAGGGATCACTTTTCAGTTAAAATTTAAACACCTAAGAATAATTGTGTGTTAATTACAGAGTTCAACCACTAGTACTAGAACAACAACAACAACAACTAAAAAGTATAAAGTATTACATTGTACATCTAGAGTCAGGACAAGAGCTGATCAGGTCACTGTTTCTTATAGTGTCCATTTCACTTCAACAGGTTTCCCCTTTGGTGCTCAGTTGTCGCCGATCAGGGAAAACAAATATTTGTCCCTTTGGGACTGGCTTAATTCACTCAGCATGATGTTTTCCAGATTCCTCCATCTTGTTTCAAATGACTGGGTTTCATTGTTTCTTACTGCTGTATAGTATTCTATGGAGTACATGTCCCATAATTTCTTTATCCAGTCTACTGTTGATGCTTGGCCCATCTCTTAAGTGGGTTGTTTGTTTTGTTGTTTTGGAGTTTCTTGATTTCTTTGTAGATTCTGGTTATCAACCCTTTATCTGTTGCATAGTTTGCAAATATTTTTTCCCATTCTGTCGGTTGCCTCTTCACTTTCCTGACTGTTTCTTTTGAAGTACAGAAACTTCTCAATTTGATGCAATCCCAAATGTTAATTTTTGCTTTGACTTCCTGTGCTTCTGGGGTCTTTTCCAAGTCTTTGCCTGTACCTATATCTTGCAGTGTTTCTCCATTGCTTTCTAATAATTTGATGGTGTCGGGCCATAGATTTAAGTCTTTAATCCATGTTGAGTGAATTTTTGTATAAAGTGAAAGGTAGTGGTCTTGCTTCATGCTTCTGCACGTGGAAATCCAATTTTCCCAGCACCATTTATTGAATAGACTGTCCTTACTCCAGGGATTGGTTTTGGATCCTTGATCAAATATGAGGTGGCTGTAAATGTTTGGATTGATTTCTGGTGTTTCTATTCTGTTCCATTAGTCTATCCATCTGTTTCTGTACCAGTACCACACTGTTTTGATAACAACTGCCGTGTAGTATGTCTATTCTGCAATTGTGGGATGAAAGGTTTTGTAGATACCTGTTAGGTCCATTTGATCCTTAGTGTCAATAGCACTTCAGTTTCTTTGTTGATTTCCTGCCTAGCTGATCTCTCCATGGATGAAAGTGGGGTGTTGAAGTCCCCCATAATTTTGTATTGGAATCTGACTCCCTTTACATTCATTAATTTTTTAATATACATCCTTGCATCAGGTGCATATTCATTTATTGTAGTAACATCTTCCTGTTGAATTGATCCCTTAATCAATACATAGTGCCCTTTTTTATCTCTTTGAATAGTTTTTGAGTTAAAGCCTATTTTTTTCTGATACTGGGATGGCTACCCCTGCTCAGTTTTGCTTTCTATTAACATGGAATGTCTTTTTCTATCTGTTCACTTTCAGTCTGCATATATCTTTGTTGATGATGCTTGATTATTGTAGGTAGCACATAGATGGGTCTTGCTTTTAATTCATTCAGCCACTGAATATCTTTTAGCTGGAGAATTTAGGCCAGTTACTTTCAAGGTTATTATTGATAAGCAATGACTTGGTCCTCTCTATTTTATATAACTATTCTTATTATTTGCTTTGTATTTCCTTTGTAATTTTACTGGGAGATTTTCTGCTTTCACATTCTTTCATAATGGTGACTATCCCTCTGTGCTGCTGTGTGTAGCACATCATTAAGCATCATTTGTAAAGCTAGATGATTGGTGACGAATTCTTTCAATTTTTGTTTGCTATGGATGGTCTTTATTTTATTTTCATTCATAAATGAGAGCTTCGCAGAGTACAGTATTCTGGGTTGACAGTTTTTTTCTCTTAAGACTTGGACTGTCTTTGCAATGTCTACTAGCCTGTAGGGTTTCTGATGAGAATTCAGCTGTGAAACTAATTGGGGACCCTCTGAACATAATCCTTGTTTAACTTCTGTACATTACAGAAGTGTCTCATTTCCTAGAAGGACTAACAGAACAATAGTAGCTTTCTGCAAAATTCAAACCACTATTGCTTGTTAAGCATATGGGTAAAATCTAGGTATCTAGGTTATAAAACCTTATATAAGTATTCACTTGCAAGACTAAGATAGTGATATAAAGATATTTTATGTAAGAGGAATATATATGTAAATTAACTTAAAGCAGTTTGCAATTGGATATAAAATGCTGACAATAACAGAAAATGATTCTCAGAAGTCTGATCTTTGAGACAGAGCTAACTTTTGAAATGTGAATCTTATACAGCTCTCTACTTGAAACTATGGCTCTTGCACTCTGACAGATAATAAATTAAGTTTGATTATAATTTTTCTTCTAAATTATCTCAATATTTTCACTATAAAAATGATTCTCTGAAGAGAGATGTCAACAGAATTAAATTAAGTACCGTTTCTTTTTTTTAATTTATAGAAAACTGAGTTATATTTTTGGCATCCATTTAGTGAAAGGTCATTATAGTGTAATTGCCCCATTAGTGACAGTCTGAAAATGCAGGCATGAATCTATAAACTACAAATCAATTTCAATGACCCTTTGGCATTTATTTTAATGCCTTCTTGTCTGTTAGCTTTCCAATAATTTTGAATGCTCTAGACAAAGATGAATCTGGCTTTATTGTGTGAAAAGCAATGATGACACGTCATATTCTCAGTAAATTATTTGTTTCAGTTGCTTCCCAAGTGAGTAAGTAATGTAAAAACGGTTAACATAATTTCATTCTTAGCATTTTGAAGGTGACATTCTCAATTTTTTTTTCTCTCCAAAGTCATTTCTGTATAGTTATGCTTATAGGAATAATTTAGGAAAAGGAAATTAGAGAGCACTTGCTATATTTTTTCCTGAAATTTCTGGGTATTGTTTATTTTGCTAGCTAATTTCTCATGAGGAAAATATAATAAATAATATACATTGTGAGATTTTTTAGTACTATGGACAACAAGGAGCAAGCCTAATCTAGATAGGAAACTCTGAAACTCAGTGCAGAAAGGGTTCAGCCCTTCCCCAAAGCATGGTCACCAGAGATGGTTTATAAGTGAAGACTTTACTCTGAGTCATTCAACCCTGCTGCTTGGTTGCAGTAAATTAAATTATGAGAGGATTAGCTCTTAAAGGAAGGTGCATCATCTTTGTCCTATATAAAGTGGCATGGAATTATTGCCAAAATACACTTCTGTTTTTATTGTTACTAATTAGACCAATCTGATCCTCTTCTTCAGGAAGTGTGGACAAAAAATACAGAGAAACAGCTATAAAATACCTATGTAAAAGCCAGAGGAGCCCTGAGATGGTGGGAGTTGTGGGTGCAAAATATCTTGAAGCAGGAAAAAGGAAGCAAGGAGTAGTTACTGGATGTTCTTGACACATAGTAGTTTCTCTTAAAATATTCATTAAATTAACAAGCAAGAATAACAGTGTACTGAGCTGTTCACTTACTTTCTTGAAACTTTCTTCTCAACATTGAGCCTTTGATTAGATCCTATGATTTGCCAATATGCCAACACACAAATCAGATAGTTTTAAGTGTTTATTTTCATCTAGTTGAAAGCAAGAGTGAGAAAGAGAGAGAGAGAGAGAGAGAGAGAGAGAGAGAGAGAGAGAGAGAGAGGAATGTCTTCCATCACTGGTTCAAATCCCAAACACCAGATCTGGACTTGGCCATCTGGGTATCTCATGTGAGTGGAAGAGTCCCAAGCAATTGAGCCATCATCTGACGCACCAGTAAGAAACTGAAGTAGCTGAGTAGCCAGGATGCTACCCAGTACCTCAATGTGGGGTGGGGGTACCCTAGGCTGCACATTAGCATGCTGCACCACAATACCTATCCCTCAAAATGTATAATATTTAAAAGTAACATTGTATATAATTATGGGCTAGTGACCAAAGTGCAAGGAACCCACAACACTGTGAAACTAATAACAGTAACATGATACTAAAAGTGTCTGAAGGAATGTATAAAGGTGTTACCAGAACAAAGGGAAGTGATATACAGAAAGCTATAAACAGACTGCTCTTCTGGCTAGAGATTTAGCCATTAGGTAGACACACTACAGAAATGTACAAAAGGAATAAGTACCCCAACCACATGACCTCTCCTATTCCTGCTGTGCCAAGCACTGGCTAGACCAAGCTGATGCATATGTATCCATTCAGTCTGGAACAAAGAGCATAGCACAGAAAGTGTGAGAGCAAATACACAACAGCAAACAGGTAACCATTCTTCATTAATTAATAAATAAATTTACCTTTGGGGTCAGTAAACTGAAAGGAAAACATGATTTAGTCTAAACATACATCTCCCCATTTTAACATATTTGCATTTATAGATATGACTATGTCAAGCTGTCTTTGTGAACTTTAGAGAGATGAAATTCCTAAATGTTGTTGAATGAAAGTAATAGCTCCACAATATTAGAGTTAGAAGTATTGTGGAAACCATCTTACTCACATGACATGTGGTTATAGTGAACTTTTTCTTGAGGCTATACCTCAGGTTAAACCAGTGTCATCGTTCCCTGAGGCCCAATGCCTGGATGTTTCCCAGCATGTGTGAGATGACCTCTGTCACAGCACATTTCTTTAATGAAGGCATATGGTGAATCAGCCATGTCCCTTTCTCCAAGCTGCTGCGCAAACCCTCCAGCCAGAGTAGAGAATAGGGTAGCTTTCAAATTGCACAGAATCTCTGCAGTAGGTGCAGAAGAGTTTCACTGAAAGCAAGATCTCAGGTTCCTTAGCGAGAGGACTTTGCTTACTGCAGTTTGTGGAAGGAAAGGATCAGGAGGAAGGCTAGAACAAGATGCCAACAACTTGGCTCCTTCTGTGGCCAGAGGAAGACAATGGATTGCTGAGGACATTGCAGGATAAGTAGCTTTAGTATCTGCCAGAAAGACAAGAATGGATTAGTCCAAGGAAAAGATGTTGACATATTTAATTCACTAATTTCCATCTGTGATTTTACCTCAATTTGTGAATTTTTGAGCCATTGCCAAGTATTTCTTAGCTCAGTTTGTTCATTTGTTTTTATTTGTTTTGTGCTTCTAGGCTCCTTTAATGCTCTTGTGCCTATAAAATTCCTGCATTCTCCAGAGTCTCATTTTTCAACCCCTTCTCCAACATCCTGGCCACATGCAATAATGTTACGCAGTGTTTTGCTACCATCACTTTGCTACTGTCATAGGTTGCCAGGGTAGGCTTACTCCCCTTAGTGAAGAGTGGTAACTGAGTAGCCAAAATAACCATATTTAATGTCTTCTTCTTTGTCTTTCTCTGTTATTCCCAAACCAAATGCTACTGAGATTTGCTTAATAAGCTGCTATTCACCTTATATTGCCCTCTTTCTCTTAACTTAGATTTGGATAATCAACAAGAAATCCAAGATAAAGGTGGTTAGGATGAGAAGACAGTTTTTATCTGCTCTTACACCTAGGCCACTAGCATTCTGAGAAAGCCTCAAAAAGCCGCAGCTGTCTTCTGGGTATAGCACTGAAACATCTCTCCACTCATCTTTACCACCAATACTCTAAGTACTTCAGTCAGCAGCAATTCTCAGGGAGTCTTTAATGCATTTCAATCAACCAGACCTGTGTGTGGCAGGCAATCTGTTTCACTTGCCACTGTGCTCTTTGAGGTAGTTTCCTTTGACCCCATCAGAGGAACAAATTCTACCAACTGCAGAATTCCATGCAGTAGCCATTGCATACCCAATGCAAAAGTCTGTAAACTAAAAACATGCTGCAAAATATTTCTGCAAATTTCTGGGGCACAGGAAAAAAATCCTTTAAATGAATAATGCTAATTGTTGAGGAAGGCTTGTGAATTGTCCTAGGGTCTTAGGTAGCTTCTTTATGGCATTTGTTTTGCTGCCAATCCAAATAAGAAGGGCTGGCTTTCCTCAGATAGAAGCAAGAACAAAAAAAAGAAAATTATAAAGCACTTTGTTTTCCCTTTGCCTGCTGACATTAATCAGCTTAATGCTTTACTAGTTTACCTCTTTCCAGGTGTCTGGTGAGTTATGTTCCAGACTACCATCTGCATCTGGGGACATAGTCTTTTTTTGGTAAGACTTCAATTATTCTATGATCTGGTATCTCTATCATTCTGTCTTTCTAGCTGTGTGGTCTGTAAATAACAAGGGACTCCTACAGGTAGCATTTGATCTAATACGTGAGGCAGACACAAGGCTAGCCCAATAAGCAGACATGAGGCTAGCCCAACAGGCACATAATACTTCATGCTGAAAGAAAGCAGGTTGTTCATTTAGGAGTCAATTGTGACCAGCAGGGAAGCAGTGGGAGCTGGGAGAGCAGGGAAACAACAGTGTGAAACAGAAAGTGCCTTAGTTCTTGTGTTTTCTCTCAGTCTTTCCAAATCATTTTTAACTCTTCTTAGTAGGGTATTTATTCTATAAATACCAGTAACTCAGTTGCTTTCAAGAACCTCTTTAAATGTGTTAATTTATATAAATGAAAAGAAATGTCCTCAGGCCCCTTCAGAATTGCATTCTCACACGTGTAGCCATTCCAACTTTTCTGGAGGGACTGGAACCATGTGAGAAAGACATTCAGACAAGATTCCCAACCGACCTCACATATTTCCCACCATGTGCTGATGCTGATGGAATAAGATATTAAAGCCCTTATTGCCTAAGCTTATTCCACTTTAAATTTTGATTTGTTGGGGTAGCTTGTTGGGCTAGAATTCCAAGAGTGTAAAGCCAAAATCCATAATATTCAGAATCCATTACCCTAAAGAGCATGGCACAGACCTTCAGGTATCTACTCATTTCAGGAAATAACAAATTTACCCTGTGCTTGTTACCAAAGTTGCTGAAGAAATATAATCAGATAAAAAAAATTATCTGAGCCTGAAAAACTTCACCACAAAAGTCCAGATTGTGATGTGTGTCACAGGCAATCCACTGAGATGGAAACACAGAAGGAAATCTCACCTGTGTATGGACTAGCGGGCACCCTCTTTACATAAATGTTCTCAAAATAAGCAGTAAATATTCCCGAAGGAAGGCGAGCTGACAGCCACATTTGTGACACAGTTCATCATAATTTGACCAGTTAACTGGGATGACCATGCTAGTTGATTGTTTCCATACAAAGAAAAAAAAAGCTCATATGTTTAAGAAAGGAGACAGTTTTCAACTTGGCACCACCTGCAGCTTCACTTAGGCTGTTATCCTCCCACAGAAAGTGAGACACAAGGACTCTAGCTCCTTGGATGGTTTCATCTCAAAGAGATGGCTGTTAGGTCCTTAAGGAAGATGTTCATGGGTAGTAAACATGACAAAAAGACACCTTTTTAAAAAAAATAACCAGAAATCTTAAATGAGCAGAGAAGTAATTTGTAATTACAAATGTTTGAAAGAAATGTTATAAGAGAGATGGGAGTTTCTCTGTTATTTTTTAATATTATTTATTGTATTTGAAAAGGAATGAGATAGAAAAAGAGAGAAGAGAGAGAGACAGAGAGACAGAGAGAGAGAGACAGAGAGAGAGAGAGAGAGAGAGATACTATCTACTGGTGGACTCCCCTAGTGTCCACGAGCTGGGAACAAAATGCAGTCTCCCATGTGGGCAGCAGAGACCCAACAGTTTGAGCCATCATCTGCTGCCTTTCAGGGTGTACATTAGCAAGAAGCTGTAATGCGGAATGGAGCTGACGTCAACCCAAGCACTCAGGTTAGGGATGCATGCATCCCATGTGGCATCTCAACTCTAATCCTTCTTTGCTTACTTTTATCAGGTAGAGGTAAGACTCTTAACTTTTACTTTCAGTTGGTTTTTATGGGTGTTTCCAATAGATATAGCAATGTTTACTTGTGTGTGTGATAGATTTTAAAGATAAAAATAATTGAATTTGTGGAATGATTATGAGATAGAAATGACAATTAAGGAGTAATCCAGGCCAAGTGATCTGATTAATTGGTAAGTTATAGCACTCCTTATTGAAAACTGGAAACCTGGGAAAGCCTAGATTTATCACTTTGGCATGTTAGATGCAAAGTATCTATTAGATGTTGAAATGCAAGTGTCTCCTGGCAAGCCTTGGATTCAGGGCAGAGTTTATGATTCTAGACATATCCTTTGGTATCACTGGAAATAAATTAAGATGTACAGACAGGACTCTGGAGATGGCAGCCCAGAAAATATATGAAAGGAACAGCATATGAGGGAGCATTATATACCATAGAACTCAGACATCTATAGGTTTAAGCATAAAGAATGTAAAGAAATTAGCTGGGAGGGAAATAAAGTAGCTTGGATTTCTACGGTTCAAGCAAAGAAAGGACTTCAGAAAGAAAATAGTTGCTAAATCCTTCCCTGACTTCCATTCTGTCCTCCTGTGGAGCCTTCTTCCCTGATCTCTCTTGTTTAGCTGTGTTTTGCCATATGTCACATTCTTTGTTAATTTTGGTCCTTTGTACCTCTGATGTATCTTCTTCAGTGCAGGGCAGATCTCCTCTTATCTTTTCTATCACATCTTACAGGAATCCTTTAATATCACTTCTTCATAAAGAACTTACCAACTCATAATAATTTACATCTCCCAGATACATTGATATAGTGTACTTACTTAGTTGCTGCATTCATACCTCTTAAGTCTATTTTTAACTAGAGTGCTTATCAAAGATCTTATAATATCTTTTCTCTGCAGTAGAAAATGAGCTTTATTAATTCAACCATCATATTCCTTTACTCACTTTTCATTTCTTCCACCTTACACAATTCAGCATGTGTGCTGAATGAGTGAATAAATAATTTTAAAAAGCAGTGAACTATTCTGGCTACTGTTAGACTGCTTGAAGCAAAGATACTCAAAGATTTTTCCAATTAGTTCCTAGAAAACCAAATGTACCTCCTTTAAAAGTCAGCAGATATTAAAAAATAATGAATTCACTCCATCCAATTAAAAAACAAAGGTGTTTTTGCTTAGAATTCATTATGTAAATGTGCCACATCAGCATGCTAGTAATGGCAACTATCATGTGACAATTACGTCTCTTGCATCTCATGGATTAAAATTAACATTGCCTTCATACGTTATTGAGTTCTCATATCATGAGCAGTATTTAACATATTAGTCATAGAGATTATCTGATGGTTTAAGTTGTTTTGATACAGAAGTATTTTTCTTCTGCTTTTGATTTTTAAAAATTAGTATAGACCTATTACATTCCTAGAGAAAACTATACAACTATAGCCTAATAGTATCTAAACACACCTCTATTACCATTTTCATAAGGCTGGATAATAAGGAAATTTTCCTGTTTACATTCAGGCATTTACTTGCATACTGGTGACTTGTAGTTAAGCCATACTAGCTCTTCTGAAACTAAATGAATTTTTTATAGAATAATCTCATTATCCATAGTAATGTGATTGCTTCTTTAATTAAAATGATTTCTTATTTGCCAAGGGAAAGACAAACAGCAATAACCAAAAAGAAAACCAAAGCAAATTTGAGCCTTGATAACTTCCCTTCAATAATATCACATTTGAATGCAATACGCTTTTGAGTGTTATCCCATTACTGAATCTCAGAACAGCAGCAGCTAATTCCATTCAGCAATGAGTTGGCAGCACCACTGTGGGTAACAGAGACACTTATTATTGCTGCAAAACAAACTGGGCATGGCTACACACAAATATGAATTGTAGCTGGTAAAATGAAAATTTCCAACAACTGCCATGGGTACCTAATACAGCACTTGAGTTTAAATTTTAAGAAATACTTGAATAAAACATTTTAATATGTTTTCGTCACATGTTTTTAATGTTATTTATGTATTTAAAAGTCAGAGTATCAGAGAAGGAAAGGGAAACAGATAGCTACATGGTTGCATTAGCCACTGCTGGGTTAGCTAGAAACCAGCAGCTAGGAAGTCCATTTTGGTCTCCCACATGGGTGGAAGATGCCAACATCAGGGGCTAGGTCTTAACCTTGTATACCACAATGTCAGATCCTTGAATAAAACTGTTTTTAAGAAGTAATTTTATTAAGTGAATAATGAAAGAAACTCTGAAGTTGGAATGTGTTCTGTGATGGTTAAAGCAATTTTGTGTTTGCTATTATTGCTTATTTCTTTTGTCTCACCTGTGTCTGGTTAAATTAATATCTAACTGTAATAGTTTATGATACAATTTGGGAAAAATGTTTTGTATCTTGACTATTTACAAACTTTTAATGCAAAATTATTTGATAAATTAATCTTAGCTACACTTAGAATGATTTGCATATTTAATAAATAATCACTAGGAGTCTCTCAGTATCTTTTAACAGCATAAGAATCACAAATATGACTTACTGGTCAGGAAATTAATTGTTGATGATACTCTCAAACTGGATTCAGCACCCATTTGGTGGAGACAGTTGTGTGGTTTACATAGTCATCTTTAATTTTGTTATCTCCTCCCATCCCAAAGGAAGAATCTGGAGCAATATATCGAAAGTTGAAAGAACATAGTCACAAAATAAAGTAATTTTCAAAAGGCTTTCTAACAAATTACCAAAATAAAACTTTTCAACATCAGAGGTCACTGTGCTCTTCTATTATTAATGACATTTTCACAAAATTTATATATAAAAATATACATATATATTCAATTAGTTGCTATCATTAACTCCTTATTTTTCTCCTGCTATCAGTTTCCTGGGTCCATAGTCTAATGATGTAGCAGTAAATCAGATATCAGTGACATAGCAACAGGCAAGTTTAATTCCTCTAAAGAACTAAAAGTCAAAACCACAGCATTTTAAGTTCCTGAGCCTATTCAAGATACATTGGACTAAAAACAAGGCTTTCTGTCTTTCCCACAACAGAAAAACTAAAAGAAAAGATGATTGTAATGACAGTTCTTGGCTTTCCATTACTTAATGGATGCTATAAAGTTAACACGATGGAATGGGGTGAGTGAACAACTCTAACACCAGGTAGTTCATCTCATAAAGTTAACTCAAATCATTTCAAAATGGCCATCACTGAATTACCTGAAGCTACAAAATCCTACCTTTTCCAAAGAGTGATGTACTATAAGAATCAAATAATAACACATCCATGTGGAGTTCTGCTGCTTTCCCAGGCAATTACTGGGGAGCTGGATCTTATGTGGAACAGCCGGGGCTCGAATTGCTGCCCATTTGGGAAGTCAGCATCTCAGGCAGCAGCTTTACTCACTAAGGCACACTGCTGGTTCCAGTCTTTTTTTTTTTTAATTATGAATTGAACTGCTATAAAAATGGGAGTATTGCTAACTTTTATATATACTTTCGTTTTCTTTGGATATATTCCCAGGAGTAGGATAGCTAGGTCATGTGGTAGATGTAGTTTTAGTTTTCTAAGGAATCTCTGTTGTGTCTTCCATAATGGCTGTATGAGTTTACATTCCTAACAATAGTGTATTGGAAGACCTTCTCCTCCACATGTTTGCTATTATTTGTTATGTTTTGATTTTTGAATGATAGCCATTCTAACTGGGATGAGGTAAAAATCCACTGTGGTTTTTATTTGCATTTCTCTGATGGCTATTGATCCTGAGCATTTTTTCATGTTTCTGTTGGCCATTTGTATTTCCTCTTTTAAAAATGCCTGTTTTTGTTCCACACTCATTTCTTACATGGACTATTTTGTTTAACTGCTTGAGCACTCTATGTATTCTGGATATTAATCTTTATTGATGCTTAGTTTGAAAATATTTTCTCCCATTCTGTTGGTTGCCTTTTCACTTGGTTGATTGTTTCCTTTGCAGTGCAGAAGCTTCTTGGCTTGATGAAATTTAATTATTCCATTATTGCTTTTATTTCCCATGCTTCTGGGGACTTAACCAAGAAGTCTTTTCTTAGGTCAATGTCTTGTAGCATTTTCCCTGTTTTCCTCTAGTAATTTGTTGATTTCAGATCTTATACTTAGAACTTTGATCCATTGTGGGTTGATTTTTGTGTAGTGTATAAGCTAAGAGGCTTCTTTCAACCTTCTCCTTGTGGAAATCCAGTTTTCCCAACACCATTTGTTAAGCAGACTATCCTTTCTCCATGAAGTGATTTTAGCTCATTTTCAAAGATTTGTTGGATTTAGATGCTCAGATTAGTTTCTGAGATTTCCATCCTGTTCCATTGGTCTATAGGTCTATTTTTGTGCTCGTGTAAGGCTGTTTTGATTATACCATCCCTGTTTTTATGTTGGAATCTTGTGTAGTGATAGCTCCAGCTTTATATTAATTGTTTACAATTTCTTTGATTATTCGGATTCTTCTGTATAACCGTATGAATTTTAGGATTAATATGATATATTATGTATATTATAATTATATGTATTATACTATATAATGTAATAATAAATAATAATAAATTTCTTTAGGTTGTATGAATATTTTAATGATATTTTAATGATATTAATTCTTTCAAGGCAGAAAAAGGAAAGACTTTTCCATTTCTTTTTGTATTCTATCTATTGATTAATGTTTTACCGTGTTCATTGTGGAGATATCTTATTTTCTTGATTAAATTTATCCCAAGGTATTTAAATTTTTTTTAGATATGGTGAATGGAACAGATCCTACAAGTTCATTTTCAGGTGGAGAATAGTTGGTGTAATAGATGTTGTTAAGGAGATTCCAAGATGGCAGAACAGGGAAGGGGCAGACTGCTCTAGACTAGGGGAAAATAGTTTTAAAAAATTGGAGAAAATGCATTCTCAGGGGGAGATTTCAAGGGAAAACTGCAGTGGAGAGTCTGTGGGAAGGAGAGACACCATGGATCTGTGTGGAAGGTACAGATATGCTGCAACAAGCATGGACACAACACAAGATCCCAGCAGCCCAGAGCTGGAGAAAGTGCTAGCTTTGGAGAGCGAAGTGAGATCAGACTGCAGCGGGCTGTGTGTGTATCTGGTGATAGCTGGAGGGAGAGACTAGCAGACTTCACTGTCTTTGAGTCCAACCTGGAGCCCTGAGGGCTACACAGTTCCAAGTAATACAGTGAAAAAGAAGAGGGCACATTTCACTCTCCCCATCCCCCCACATCATCACCCAGCAACTGGCTGAGAAAATGCCAGCACCATTTTGGACATACGAGGGTAGCAGCTGTGGCAGCTCTTGTGTGTGCACCCAGCAACTGGCAGAAACAAGATGTCATCTTCTCAGCAGAGGCACCCACAGCAGATTGGGTGCACACACCCAACTACAGGTGGGAGAAGGAGCCATTCCAACATCAGTATCAGCTGCAGAGACTCTTGTACAGGCCCAGCAATTGGCAGGGAGAAGGTGAGCTTGGGAAACAAGAACTGCTACAGCAGGTGGCTATTGTGCTCTCTTGTCACCCAGGGATTTTAACAAAGGGAAAAATCTGCATTCCCCCACTGAATTTGAGTCTGGAGTGGAGGCTTCGCAGGGGTCTGGGGCTTAGCACCTTTATAGGACTGTACCCCCGCCTCTCAACATATTACAGGCTCTGGGGCTCAAACTATTGAGGCAGAGCACCCACAGGTTGCTGGTTCTGGGAACGTCTCTGCCTCTCTGTGGATGGGGGAAGAGTGGATCTTCTGCACCCCATGACTGTGGGAGCCCTGCGTGCTGAGATTCTGAGAACTCTGTAACTGCATCAGAACTTGCAGGGTGTAGCTGGGTCCCTGGGCAATCACTTAGTGCAGCTTCACATACTCAGTGCTCCCTGATTGCCTGGGGTGGGTCATTGCAATGGATTCATGTTCACACTGAGGACTGGAGAGATCCTTTGTGCAATTCACATGGAAATGTGGATGAATACCATACCCACTGTGGGCTAACATCTGAGCACTGATCACCTTGAAAGAGAGGAGGTGAGGATGTGAACATGCCAACAGAGGTAACCATAATGCTCCCTTTCTGTTAACCACAGATCTATCACATCCAACTTGGGTGTCACCCTGGATACTAGTCCAACATGGAGCGCTGACCAGAGCTCCTTGGCCATGCACTTTTGGATATTCACGAAGAGAGCAGACACTCCACTAAGCCACAGAGGCATAATTCAATGATAAAAGCCATCATAGGGAAAAAATCAACAAGTATCTCCACAAATGCCTAAAAATAAATGCAGAAATTCAGGAATACAGGAAGACAACTTGACCCCCTCTCAAAGGAACACAAAACACTTCAACATCAGAATGTGAGGGTAATAAGAGTGATGAAATACCTGAAATGGAATTCAAAAGACTAATCATAGGATTACTCAGAAGCAATGAGAAGCAAATTCATGAATTAAAGAAATCCATACATGACATGAATGAAAAATTTTTCATGAAATTGAGATTTTGAGGAGAAATCAAACTGAAATATTAGAAGTGAAGAATCCAGTATGTCCAACAAAAAATACAGTGGGGAGCCTTAACAACAGACTTGGAGAGGCAGAAAAAAGAATATCTGTGCTAGAAGCCAAATCTTTGGAAATTTTTCAGTCAGACCAAAAAAGAGAGAGAGAGAGAGAAAGAGAGAAAAGAGAAATTAGAAAAATTAGAGACAGTGTTGCAGATTTATGGGATATTATCAAATGACCCAACATACAGGTCTTCAGAGTTCCTGAAGGTATGGAAAGAGAAAGTGATTTAGAAGTTCTATTTAGTGAAATAATTACATAAATCCCTCAATCTGGAGAAAGAAAGGGATGTCCAAGTACAGGAAGCACACTGAGCTCTTCATGGACATGACCAGAAAAGATCTTCACCACAATGCATTGTAGTCAAACTTTCGAGAGTAAAACATAAAGAAAAGATTCTAAAGTGTGCACAAGAGAAATTCCAGGTTACTTTTAGAGGACCTCCAATTAGACTCACAGATGACTTCTCATCAGAAACCCTGTAAGAGAGAATACAGAGACATAGTCCAAGTCCTAAGAGAAACAAAGTGTCTGCATACTTTACCCTGAAAAGCTCTCATTCATGAATGACAGTGAAATAAAGACCTTCCATAAGAAACAGAAATTGAAAGAATTTGTCACTATTCAAGCAGACTTACAGAAGATTATGAAGGTACATACAGAAACACAGATAGTCATCATTATGAAAGAATCTGAAGGCAGAAAATCCCCAAGTAAAAGTACAAAAGAAATATAAAGTAAACAATAGGAATATTTATGGAAACCTGCTAGGATTGAGTTGTTACTTATCAATAGTAACCTTGAATGTAAATGGCCTAATCTCTCCAATTAAAATATACAGGCTGGCTGAATGGATTAAAAATCAAAACCCATCTATTTGCTGCCTACAAGAAACATACCTCACCAACAAAGATTCATACAGACTGAAAGTGAAAGGATGGAAAAAGATATTCCATGCTAATGGAAATTGAGATAAGCAGATATAGCCATTCTAATATCAGACAGAATAGGCTTTTATATAAAAAATGTTAAAAGAGAAAAAGAAGGTCACTTGTAATGATTAAGGGATTATTTCAACAGGAAGATGTGACTATAATAAATGTATATCAATCCAATGACAAGTTGAATGGCCATTAAAAAGAAATGCTTATGGATTTAAAGGGAGACATATACTCCAATACATTAGGAACAGGGGACTTCAACACCCTTCTTTCTTCAATGGATGACCAATTAGAGAGAAAATCAATAAAGAAATAATAGAGCTAATTGACACTGTGGATCAAATAGACCTAGCTGATATCTACAGAACTTTTCATCCCACAGTTGCAGGATACACATTCCTCTCACAAGTGGGTATGAACTTTTCTCCAGAATAGATCATATGCTAGGCTATATAGTAAGTGTCAGCAAATTAAAAAAAATTGAAACCATACCATGCATCTTCTCTTAGCACAATGGAATGAAACTGGAAATCAACAACTCAAGAATCTAGATCCTATGCTAACACATGAAGACTGAACAACATGCTTTTTAATGAACAGAGGGTTATAGAAAAACCAGAAGATGAATTTAAAAAATCTGGAAGTGAATGAAAATGACAATACAACATATCAAAACTTACGAGATACAACAAAAGAAGCATTAATAGGAAGTTTATAGCAATTGGTGCCTACATTTGAAATTGGAAAGGTTCTAAATAATTAAGCTATCAATGCATTTCAAAGATGTAAAAAACAAGAACAAACCAAAATCAAAATTTGTAGGAGGAAAGAAATAATTAAAATAGAGAATAAACAAAATTGAAACAAAAAATACTAAAAATCAGTGAAATGAAGAGCTATTTTTTGAAAAGAAAAAAAAAAGGATTGATACACCACTGACCTACCTAATCAAAATTTAAAAAAAGGAGGAGAAGACCCAAATCAATCAAATCAGAAATGAAAAAGGAAATGTAACAACAGATATCATCGCAATAAAAAGAATCATCAGGAATTACTACATAGAGCTGTATGCCAACAAATTGGAAAATCTAGAAGAAATGAATAGATTCCTGGACACATACAACCTACCAAAATTGACTCATGAAGACATACAAAACCTAAACAAATAATAACAAAAGTGGAGACTAATTCAGTTATGAAGACAATACCAACAAAAAAATCCCAGTACCAGATGGCTTCCTTGATAATTTCTGCCAGAATTTTAATGCACTACTTCCAATTCTTCTCAAACTCTTCAAAACAATTTAAAGGGAAGGAATCCTCCCAAACTCCTTCTACAAAGCCAACATCACATTAATTCTTAAACCTGAAAAAGATACAACACAGAAAGTGAATGATAGATCAATATTCACTCAGCTGCCTCCGGCTCCCCAGCCCGGACTCAAAGCCATGAGTTCTGTTAATTGTTGCCTCAACTGGACCACCAGTTGTGGGGAATATAGCAGCTTCCTCTCACCTTGCCCTGGAAAGATGGCACTGCCCAGCCAGTTGGCAGCTGGGTACATGCAGGAGGAGCGCACAGTGCACAGCTATGAGCACTTATCTCTCTTCTCTCCTTTCTGTTGCATGGAGTCTGTTTTCTGTCCATTCTCCACTGAAAATTTCTCTCAATCAGTCCCTTACTTTCCTACTATCTTTTTGTGCTTAAAGTCATTGTAGTTTTTCACTGTTCAGCCATCTTGTATATCTCAAAAAGAGAGAATTTCTTATGTCTGTGACTAATTTATCTTTGGTGTAGCTCTCATTATTTTACCTCTACTCAGGTATCTTGCTCTAAATTTTAAACTCAATTTCTTCATAGGTTTTAAATCCTCTTCAACAGTGAATTATGAAATGTTTAGATTTCTCAACTTAATTCAATATTAAATGCTTACCCAACAGATTGTCATATACTTACTTAATTTCAGATTCCAACCACTCTGGGCACCACAGCTCAGCTTTTTCAAAAGTCATCTGCATTGTTTGTCTTGACATTCTTATCCCCTATTCATGCTTGGTGTTGGTGTCTTCTGTTTGTGTATATGTGTGTAATATAAGAAGATAGAAAAATATATCAGGTAGAAAGAGTTTGAGCAATAATTATAATGTGAGTACTCTTACAATAATCACTTAAATTATAAAGAGAAAACTGATAGAACTTCAGAATTCCTCCCCCTCCGTTGTCTGACTGTTCCAGTAATAATCTCTGTCTAGTCTGGGCCTGAAATTTGTATCCTATAACTGCATTTTTAAATATATAACCACCAGCCACAGGCAGAGTGGACAGTGAGAGAGAGAGAGACAGAGAAAAAGGTCTTCCTTTGCCGTTGGTTCATCCTCTAATGGCTGCCGCGGCCGGCGCACTGCGGCCAGCGCAACACACTGATCCGAAGGCAGGAGCCAGGTGCTTCTCCTGGTCTCCCATGGGGTGCAGGGCCCAAGGACCTGGGCCATCCTCCACTGCACTCCCGGGCCACAGCAGAGAGCTGGCCTGGAAGAGGGGCAACTGGGACAGAATCCGGCGCCCTGACCAGGACTAGAACCCAGTGTGCCGGCACCGCAAGGCGGAGAATTAGCCAATTGAGCCGCAGCGCTGGCCTAATATGAGTTAAATTTAACTATATTAAAATGTCAGTTTCAGTCACAGAGGTCCCATTCCTATTGCTTATCCATGCCGCTGCACGCCTACCATGTTGGATAAGACAGAGAACATTTTATCATCAGAGAGTGTGCTGTTTTAAATAGTGCTGCTTAATAAACTGAATACCTCTGGAACACAGAAAATAAAAAAAAAAACACAAAACAAAACAAACAAAGGAAAAGTTGGCATTGTGGTGCAGTAGCTTCAGCCTCTGCTTGTGATGCCACTGTTTCGTGTCATAGTGCTGGTGGCGTCTTGACTGCTCTTCTTACAATCTAGCTTCCTGCCAATGTATCTAGATAGATAGCAGATGATGGAGGTCCTGGCTCCTGGCTTTGGCCTTGCTCACTTGTGGCTGTTGTTGACCTCCAGGGAGTGAACTGACAGATGGAAAATGACTCTCTCTCTGCCTTTCCAATAAATATATAAATACCTCTTTTTAAATCCTTTTAAAAAAGAAGCAGAAAGCAAAAATTCGATTAGTATACATCTTAAAAAATATTTTGCCATTTTTGAAATCTATTTTACCTGCAATTGTGCAGGTTCCTGAGAGGTCTCTCTAATGTCACCAGATCTCCATCATTTTTTTTTTTTCATTTCTTTCCTATGTTATACTTTCAAATTATTGTAATTATTTGAGAGGCAAGGAGATGGAAAGAGAAGACAGAGAGAGCTCCCATTTATGATCCACTGCCAAATATCTGCAATAGCAAGGGCTGGGACAGGTTTAAGGCAGGAACTCGATCCAGGTACCCAACACGAGTGACAGGGACCCAAGTACCTGAGCCATGATTTGTTGTCTCCCAGGGTACACATTAGAAGAAAACTGAAATCATGAGCAGAGCTAGGACTTGAACCCAGACATTCTGCTTTGTGATGCAGGTATCCCAAACACTGTCTCAACTGCTATGCCAAATGTCCACCCTTATTACACATCTTAACCTGTTGTCCTGTTTGCAAAATATGCTACAAAGCTGTACACCAGGACATCTGAAAAAGAGCTATCACTCCTTTTTTATTTTTCCTCCAGAGCAAAAACCAAACACTTGCCAGAGGCATATGATGCTGCTATTTCCCTCACCTTTCTGATTCCATCTTTCCCAGTCCTCATTTATTTCCTTCGGCTGTCTCAACCTCTCTGCTCCTTGAGCACAACCAGCCTGCTAGCCTTGGCTGTACTTTCTATACTGCTTCCTCTCAGGATATTGGGAGTTCTCGCTGTTTCATTGCTTCAGAATATTTTCTCACATGCTATCATGCATCTGGGACTCAGAAATGACACTATCATATATACTTATTGTAACTCATGTTTTCACAACCAAAAATTCAATTTCCATGGATGGGAGAATTACATGATTTCTTCAGCTCTGCCCTATTCTGTCGCCTGTAAAATATTTTGTACATAGATGGCATTCTGTAAGTACTTTTATTCATGATGTTTTTAAAGGTAAAATCTCCATTATCCTGAGTTGCAAACTGTCAGGAAAATGCATTTGTTTGTAAGGACAGATCCACATTGACAAACTCAAAGCATATAATCAGAGAGAAGGTTGTTACTCAAACTACACCTCCGTGTTGTGATGTCAAGGACACGTATTACATTCACTTCAATCAGACGCTTCTGTTAGTGCAGTCAGAATGGCCTCTCCCTTTCAAGTGCCAGTGGGAATCAGACCAATGTCAGATGAAACATTTTGAAAATGACACTAGACCAAGGTGCTGCATGTGTGTCACCATGATTGTTCTTACTCCTTGTCAGCTTTACACTGCCATTGTAAGGTGACAAGAGGTTATTTCTTCCCATTCCAAATTCTGGCTTTGCAAGTCAAGTAAGCTCTTTCAGGTAGGACCATTTAGTTATGCTTCCCAAAACTTAGGAGGAAGGCTTTTGTTTATCTTGACTCAATTATAAGGAATGTTTGTGGAGGAAAGTTTTCAAAAGTGCTGAAAAGCACTATATCTGATCCAATGAACTTTTTAGAGTTAAGTTAGAGAAAGCATTGACTGTGTTGTTCACATAGCTTGAATTGCTGTCATTACTGGTTTTGAAATAAGTACTCAGTTATTTATGTTGGAAATGCAGAGCAAGAGAAAGGGAGAGAGGAGAGGGAGAGAGAGAGAAAGAGAGAGAGAGAGAGAGAGAGAGAGAGAGAGAGAGAAACACACACACACACACAGAGATAGAGATAGAGAGAGAGAGCACGCACTTCCATTCACTGGTTCACTTCTCACAAAACAGCTAGTGCTGGACTAGGCAGATGTCAAGAACCAGGAACTCTGTCTCATCTCCCATGTGCATTGGAGGGGTCCAAGCACTTATGACATCATCTGTAACTGGATCAGAAATAGAGTAGCAGGACTCAAACTGCACACTTCACTATGGGATGCAGGCATTTCAAGTGGTTGCTTAAACAACTGTGCCACAACACCCAACCCTGATCGTTGTTAAATATGCACTCAGTGTGACGTGTGAGGGGCAATAGTGTATCAAGATGTATTTAAAGGAAAGCAAATAGCTGCTATACAGTGCCTCCCATGATTTAGTACAGTTCAGCAAATTTACATATTATGTTTGGTTAGATGTGTCCAAGTGATAATGTTCATTTTGAATAATGAAAAATAATGGTCATGTTTTAGAGCTGAAGACTTGATTATCTTAATTGCTGAAAAAATATCATAATAATAACTAGATTAATGAAGAATTGGATTATAGAATCTGATACAGTCAAGAAGGCTTACTAATTTTCAATATGATAGGACTTAGCCAACTAATTATAAGAAGAAAATATTTATTTTTAATAAGTGAAGTTTAAAAGAGAACTAGTTCAGAAGACGGAACTCCATCCATAATCCCAAAAAGAATTTTGGGTATTACCTCTTGAGGGGGGAATGTTAGGTAGGAAGTCAGTTATGAGCTTATGTGTGTGTAACAGGCCTAAAGAGAAGACATCTATGTCCAGCATATGCATCTGCATCTCAAAGTCATCCCGATAAGGTTTCAGGGGCAGCCTGTCCCTCTCATCCTGCCCTGCCCCCTTCTGCCTTCCACAATCTCCCAGGCGCAGCCTAGTATCTGCATCTCAAACACCCTGCTCCCTTCCTCCAGTCTGATAACATTTGCATCCATAAAGTCCTTTGTTTCAGACCTTCAAGAGAAGTTTTTCTATTTACATCCAAAAAGCCCTTTGTTCCAAGAGGAGCAGAGGTGGGGAAGCAAGACCCATCTCCTTAAAAACCCCCAGCCTCAACTGGACTGTGCGCTCAGCTCTCTGCATCTTTGCTGAGCCGCCCGCCTGGCCTTGTCAGGTGTAATCTCTCCACTCAACATGTAACTTGTAACCTCCCTCCTCCCCCCCCCCCCCCCAGTCTCTCAGGCTCTGTCTGGAGAGGTGCCCATCCGTCCTTACGGATATTCCTTCCTAATAAACCTTGCTGTTTTACCTCCCACTAAAAAATAAAAAAATAAAAAATAAATAAAAAAAAAAGAGAACTAGTTCAGGGCTGGCTTTGTAGAGTACTGGGTAAAGTGGCTGCCTATGGATCTGACATCCCATATGTACACCAGTTCATGTCCTCAATGTTCTATTTCCAGTCCAGCTCTCTGCTAATGGCCTGGGAAAAGCAGTGGAAGATGGCCCAGGTGCTTGGGCCCCTGTCACCCATGTGGGAGACCCATGACATTCAAATAAATAAATGAGTGTTTAGAAATATATATACTTTAATATATATATTATATATATATATATATATATATATATATATAGAGAGAGAGAGAGAGAGAGAGAGAGAGAGACATCTAGTTTCAACTGGTAAAGACGTCATATTCAATACAAGTAAAATGCTCCCTTGCTTTAAAAATTCAACAATTAGCTCATCAGAATTCTAATAAATGTAAACAGATAGGAACAAGTATACCAAGAATATGTCATGGAAATTAGAGTGAAAATACATCTATTTTGGAGAAAATGTGTTCAAATCAATGCATAAAAAGGATCTTCAAAACTTTCATGGAAATTCCATGTTATGAAAAAACCTTGTGATGAATTTCCAAAAACAATGCATCAAAATTAACTTAGATTTTCATTCCATTTTCCACAAAATGTTCGAAGTGCCCTTGAATCTATATTTCTATTTATCTATCAATCTATCTATATGCATATACAAAATATTATTTGTATTTCTCTTAGCTACAATGATCTATTAAATATTTTTTAATATTTAATGAGATAGGAAGAAATTTTTATGTCCCAACAAAGCTCCTTTATCCTAGTCACTACATCCATTGCTCTATCTCAAAAGCAGAGAAAGTCAAGTCCTAGTAGTTAAGAACAGTCCACCTACATGGAAATGAAGCATATCTATTCTCATGAACTCTTCCTAACCCTACCAGTCCTTCTGAAAAAGGTGGTTTATTATGATAAAGCCAATATATAAGAAAAGTGTCTAATTATTTTGCAAAACAGAAGGAATAACTCTAAAGATAATAAATATAGCATTTGTGTAGACAATTATGATCCATGGATTTTTTTCCAAAAAAATATACATAAAGAAGCTCATAGAAGAAGAATAAAATTTCATGCTTTCAATTTGAAATGAGTCTCCTTGTAATATTTTGTATGATGTAGAATATTAAAATTTACCAAGACTTATATAGCTTCATTTGGAGAGTCTATCAAACATTGAATAAGCTTCATATAAGTAAATAATAAATAAATATTTCAGTATTTTAAAATAGTTTCACATTATTTTCAGAGTTTAATATTATTTTAGTTGCACAGATTTGTAGGGTATACTGATCAAACAAATGAAATTAACATTTCCATCTCAAATACAAAACCTTGTGTTTGAAACCTTGGGGCACCTCTCTTCTATTCATTTCTAAAATATACAATGTTGTCTGAGGTACAGTCACCCCATTATGTAGCAGCACAATAACATATATTTTTTCTCTCTGGGTTTTGCTACCTATTATCCAACCTCATTCTGTCTCACATCTTCCAAACCTTTCCCACCCTCCACAAATCTATATTCTATATAATGTCTGACTGTTAAAAGCTTTCACATATGAAGGAGAACATGCAACATTTGTCTTTCTGTGTCTGGTTTACTTAACATGATGCCCTCTCCTTTCCTTCATTTTGCTGAAAATGATAGGATTTCATTCTTTTTTTATAACTGAATAAGTTTTCTCTAGCTGCACAATATTGCACTGTGTATATATATATAAATATATATATACATTAAATGTATATGTATATATACAAAGTTTTCTTTATTTGTCATCCATTGATGGACATCTAGGTTGGTCCTCTATTTAAATTATTGAATAATCTTTTAAAAATTATTGATTTATCTCCTGCTTTTTAATTAGATATTTTTAAATAACAAGGTAGAGAATAAAACATGTTCTTGTTTATATATTTTGTTCATTTCTCAAAGCAATTTTATGATCAGTTTAGCAAGTTTTGATTAAGCAGGCAAAGCCTATGAGAGTTTAAAGGCCTTTGATACATGTTGACAAATTTTGCTACAGAGAATATGCATAAGGATACACTTCTACCAGGAATATGTTTATGTTATTTTCTTAATACGCTAACATTTTATTAGTAGTATAGCTTTTTAAACACATATCTGATAATAATTAACTGTTTATGAATATAAAGTAGCTATTGAAGAATTCTCGAATGTTTCACTATTATTAAATGTCTTAAACTTTATAGGAATATTGCAGTAGATACTTTAAAGGCATAATAGAAGTGATAATGCTGAAGCCAAATTAGGGTAGGGAACTTAGTCATGAACTCTGCTAGCTAAGCGGCAGAGTCAGAATTCAAGTCAGGAACTGAAGCTCCTTTCAACCACCGTGCAGTACTACTTCTCTTACAAACTAACACATGCAATGTTTTGCCTCCGTGTTGTGTCTGATCTTAACATTGCCACCCTTGCTGAGTGCTTCATTGCATTTACCTAGCATGTCTTTATCTTTTTACTCTTCCTCTTTTATTTAGTTTGAGCATAACTATTTTTGTGAGCATTCACCTTTTAGCCTTTCAAATGTGTAAACAATCTTCCTAGAATAGGAGAAAGAAATTCTTATCTCTTGCTCTGAGGATAAAACACAGGCAGTAGTTCCTTGTTGTGCCTCCTGGCAGGTGTGACATGGGCAAGCAATGGCAGCTCTGAGCGGGAGAAGAGCCAAGGTCTACTTCCTACTGGCTACATCAGTTCTTTGTGTCTAGGTGCTGATCTTGCTTCCTGCACTCTGTGAACTTGCTTCTAGCATTCTTGTCAATTTTATGAGCCACTAAATAGCCTTCTGGTAAAGTTTCTGCTTCAGTTGAATTATTCCTTCAATGCTAATTTTGGAATTGTGAATATTTTGAAATTTTTATTACACAAATTTCATTCATGAAGAAGCAAGCATAAAAAAAATCTATGATCCTCTAAGTATGTGAAACCAAGATTGAATAAATTTATTATGCTTTGTTTTCATTACAGAATTTATTTTTAAGAAGTAGTTACACACATAACTAAGAATGGTCATTTTCTCATCTTTGTTTTCCATCCATATAAATAATTTCTCCTTTTAAATTTCATATTCCAGAGGCCAGTGCTGTGGCATAGCGTGTAAAGCCACCACCTGTAGTGCCTGCATCCCAAGTGGGTGCAGGTTCAAGTCCCGGCTTCTCTACTTCAGATCCAGCTCTCTGCTATGGCCTGGGAAATCAGTAGAAGATGGCCCAAGTGCGTGAGCCCCTGTACCCTTGTGGGAGACCCTGAAAAAGCTCCTGGCTCTGTCTTTGGATTGGTGCAGCTCCAGCTATCAGAGCCATCTGGGGAGTGAACCAGTGGATGGAAGACCTCTCACTCTTTCTCTCCCCGCTTCTGCTTCTCTGTAACTCTGCCTTTCAAGCAAATAAATAAATCTTAAAAAAATAAGTTGTATATTCCATATAAATTATTTTCAAAGGGTTTATTTATTTATTTAACAGGCAGTGCAACAAGAGAGAGGAGAAATCCTCCATTGGCTAGTTCACTCTGCAACTGGCTGCTACAGCCAGGTCTGGGCTACGCTGAAATTCCATCCAGAACTTCCATCCTGAACTCCCAAGTGGGTGACAGGGGCCCAAGCACTTGGATCATCTTTCACTTACTTTCCAGGTGCTTTTGCAGGAAGATGTATTGGACGCAAAGAGTAGCCAGAACTTCAACCAGCACTATGTGCAAAAAGTATACATTATTGGTTTTTATATTTAAAAATTTGCCCCAGGAACCAGCATTTGGCATAGTAGTTAGATTGCCACTAATATGCCTGCATCGCAGCTCTGATCCCAATTCCGGCTGCCTGCTAATGCAGACTTTGAGAGATAGCAGGTGATGGCTCAAGTACTTGGGTCACTGTTACCTATGTGGGAGAACTATACTGAGTTCCCAGCTCCTGACTTTGGCCTGAACCAGTCCTGGCCATTGAAGGATTTGGGGGAATAAATATGGGATTCTGATGTCTTGTCTGTTTGTCTCTGTCTCTCTGCCTTTCAATAAGATTAAAAAAATTAAAAGGGGTGGGCATTTGGCTCAGTGGTAGAGATACCGCTTGTGATGCCTACATACCCTATCAGCATGCCTGATTTAACTCCCAGCTCTGATTCCTCTTCCATTTTCTTGATAATGCACACCCTGGGAGGCAGCAGGTGAAGAATCAGTTATTTAGGTCCCTGCCTCCTGTGTGGGAAACCTGGACTGAGTTCTGGCACCTTGCTATGGGCTGGCACACTCACGACCGCTGCAAGCATCTGGGAGAATGAACCAGCAGATTGAAGTTCTCTCTGTCTCTGCCCCTGTCTGCTTTCAAGTAAATTTTAAAAATATGTTTTTAAAAATTTTTCTAAAAGATTTCTTTATTTGAAAGGTAGAGTGAGAAAGGGGGGCAGGGGATGATTTTCCATCCTCTCTCTCGTTAACTCCCCAAATGGCTACAAAGATTGGAGCTGTTCCAATTTGAAGCCAGGAGCCAGGAGCTTCTTACTGGTCTCTTACATGGGTGCAAGGGCACATGCACTTGGGCCATCCCAGGTACAATAACAGGGAGCTGTATAGGATGTGGAGTAGCCTGGATTTGAACAGGCGCCCATGTGGGATGCTAGAGCTGCAGGTTGCTGCTTCAGGCACTATGCCACAGCCTTTGTCCCTAAAATACATTTTTTAAACATGCACAGAGCTCTGTTTGAATGACTAGGTTCTGAAATAGATAGCGGTAATGTGACACATTGTGACTGCACTGAAAAACGGGCAAAGTGGTAAATGTTTTATGTTGCTTTATCACAATAAAATTAGGTAGGACAATATACATTTTATTATCATCTTATACATACACTGTAACTTAATATTTAGTTTAGGACTTCCGAAATTCATGCTGTGGTGCAGTGGGTTAGGCCAAGTCTTGCTGTGCTGGCATCACATATTGGCTCTGGCTGGACTCTTGGCTGTTCCACTTTTGATCCAGCTCCCTGCCAGTGTGCCTCAGAAAGCAGTGGAGGGTGACCTAAACCCTGGGACCCTAAAACGAGAGGGAGAACTGGAGGAAGCTCCTGGCCCCTGACTTCAGCCTAGCACAGCCCTGGCCATTGAGGCCATTTGGGGAGTGAGCCAGTGCATGAAAGATTGATCTCTCTTTCCTTCCTTCTCTCTGTATCTCTACCTTTCAAATAAATAATCTTCAAAGAAAAAAATAGAAACCTGAAGTTCATTTGTCTTTTCCCTAGTAAGACCGGATAATGATTTCTCAATACCACTTACAGTTTTCAGTTTCATGGGGTCTTGTAAGTACGTTTCTGTGCATATTAGGAGCAACACTCACTGTAGGAGACAACTGCGAGTGGAATTGCTGATCTTGTGCTGTGTGCTCATTGGGTATTTACGCACATGGTTCACACTCTTTAAAGTTTATTCCCATGATCATCCCATTGGCCAATTTCCACATATAGAGTGATTGTCATAAAAAGGTGATAAATAAGTTCAGTAGTGACATTATATTAAGTCATATTATTTGGGGAAGACAGTGTTCCCTATTTACTACAAATGCCTTCTTATCCTGAAAGTTCATTTGTGATTTACTCCAGAAATCCTTCAAGTTTCCATAATTAATGGAAGTTTTCCCCCTTTGCTTTTACATATGCTTGGTTGCTTAAATGAGTTTATGATGTATTTGAATTATTATAAAATCTTTATCTTTTCAATATTCAGCCTCTGTAAGTAAAGTAGCCTCTCATTTAGTATTTATTATTTACTCAATAATTTCATTGAACACTCTATAAATCCAAAAAATTTGACAACTACTATCTTTAAGATATTTGAATGTTTATAAAAATGTTTCCAAATATCAAAAAATTTATATTCTTTGCCAATTTACACCTCTCATTTCTGATTATGTATTATATATTCTGATTATATTTGTTGTATTATTGAGTCAAAATAACTGCTTTTGTGAATATGATATAAGCTAGTTTATATATTCTTTTTTAAAAGATTTATTTATTCTTTGAAAGGAAGAGTTACGGAGAGGAAGAGGCAGAGAGAGAGAGAGAGAGAGAATCTCTTCCATCTGCTGGCTTACTCCCCAAATGGCTGCAATGGCTGGAGCTGGGCCAACCTGAAGCCAAGAGCCAGGAGCTTCTTCTGGGTCTCTTATGTGGGTGCAGGGGCCCAAGGACTTGAGCTATCTTCTACTGCTTTCCCAGGCGCATTATCAGGGAGCTGGATTGGAAGTGTAACAGCCAGGACTTGAACTAGTGGCCATATGGGATGCTGTCACTGCAGGCGGCAGCTTTACCTGCTATGCCACAGCGCCAGCCCCAATTTTTATATTCTTAATTGGAATGGCTTCAGGATGCTTTTGTCTAACATCTAAAATTAAAATAAGCCTCTTCATTGCTGTACAAATACACATTAAACATTCCTCAAGAGTCATGACAATATTTTTCATGAATTTGTTTATATTTCTAAAGCTACATCAAATTAATGTTGGAAAACAGTAAGATATAGTAGAAAGAACACAGAATTTCATTAAAATCAGTATATTACAGTAACTTTTATTTTCTCAATTTTAAAATTTATTTTATTCTGATAATAACGATGTGAATTTATAGTGAACTGAATGACCTATCCTGCAGGGTCTTAGTCCACCCGTACAGGATGGACTGGGTCCGAGGAAAGGTGAGTGCGCCGCTCGCCCGTTCCCCAGCCTCCCAATCACAGAGACAGTCAGACGCAGCGGGGAGCCAAGTCTAGTAGCAAGAACTCATTTACTTTGTGCGTAACAGTACCTTTTATAGCACAAAACTGCAGAGTCCTTGGGGCAGGGCTAAGGACCAACCAATCACTTAAAAATCACCTTACCGGGGGATTTCTATAGGACTAGCCCTATGTCTATATACTTGTTACTAGTTTTGTTACCTCCCCTGATGTTGCGCAGCCAATTAGTTTTAGTGGTAAACAACTTTGGATTTCGCCCATCTTACTTCCTCTGGGCGCCATCTTACTCGGCTCCGCGCGGCTCCGTTCCGTGCAGCTCGGGCGGGGGCACCCAGGGGCAGCTGCGCATGCGGAGCCCCCGGGCCTGGCCTGGCCACACCATGGCCGCACTCATGCCCTGCACTACCCATATACTCCTAAGTAGTTTTTGTTGTACACATGCAGCATATCATCATTGTTAAATTATCATTATATACCTGTTACACAAAAAAGAGGAGTCTAATACATTACAAGACATAAGCAATATGTAATAAGTCACAGATATAAGTAGTTAGTTTAATAATTAACGACCAAAAATTATTATTCCCAACTTTTGATAAACAAAACCATTATTTAATACTATCTTTTTTTCTCCTCTAGTGCATCCAATTCTCTGGATACTTTAACCCAAGTTGAAAATAAATATTACAAAATGTGCACTTTATTAGCAACTCTTAGCTTGATTATGAATAATAGTCTGAAACTTTTATTCTCATAAGGCCTTATCACTAACACTGTCAAGAAAATTATCAGTCTAATGCTAAATATTTTACTTGTGCATTAAATCATCTGCATCCTCTAAACAGTCTGATGATTTTTACAGATGGCAACATGTTCATTTAAGACCTTTGATACACCCCCCCCCATATTTTGGAAATGGTTTCAGTGGCAAAACAGAATGGATTACTTAGACTTTAGATTCAGGCACGAGCAGACCAAACACGTCAAAATATGGCCTCAGGGCCCACGTCTGGCCTAACTGTTAAGTTACCAGTTAGGATGCCCGCATGCTACACAGGAGTGCCTGGGTTCAACTCCTAGCCCAGCTCCTGATTCCAGTTTCCTGGGAACGCAGATCCTGGGAGGTGGCAGTGATGGCTCAAGGTCTCAGGTTTCTGCCACTCACGTGGGATTCCTGGTTGTTGACTCAGCTCTCAGCTTCTGCCCTGGCCCTCAGCCCTTGCAGGCTTTGGGGAGTTAACTATTTGATGGGCGCTCTCTTGTACTCTCTGACTCTCAAATAATTTTTTTTCAATAAAAATTTTAAAAGTTGTCAAGAACCAATATCTGGCTTCCAAAATGGAATAAAAAATACAAATATTATAATTTTCTCTGAAACAGATTTGGTGCATGAAAAATGAGCTTTCTCAAATATAAAACAATAACAACAGAAATAATTATTATTGCATTCATTACACTCAAGTATATTCTGCTAAATTTTAAAAACCTACGAGGGGGTGTTTTTCAAACATAAGACATTAAGAAAATTTTCAAAGATTCCAAAAATCAATATCATAATTATAAAGAATATGTCAATGAATTTCAATATATAGCCCATATCATCAAGGAGAATATTAATATGAAAACAAGCTCTCGGCCGGCGCCGTGGCTCAATAGGCTAATCCTCCGCCTTGCGGCGCCGGCACACCAGTTTCTAGTCCTGGTATGGGTGCCGGATTCTGTCCCGGTTGTTCCTCTTCCAGGCCAGCTCTCTGCTGTGGCCCAGGAGTGCAGTGGAGGATGGCCCAGGTCCTTGGGCCCTGCACCCCATGGGGGACCAGGAGAAGCACCTGGCTCCTGCCTTTGGATCAGCATGCCGGCCACGGCGGCCATTGGAGGGTGAACCAATGGCAAAAGGAAGACCTTTCTCTCTGTCTCTCTCTCTCTCACTGTCCACTCTGCCTGTCAAAAAAAAAAAAAAAAAAAAAAGCTCTCAATAATATTGTCTTCAGTAATACTTTCTATTGATTATTTCATAGAAATTATTGTACTTTTATAGAGAACAAAGAATAGAGATTGCCTTTTTGTATAAATTTACATGATGAGCATTATTTTATGATGCTTTAATGTCTTATAAATTATGGCAAAACTCAAACACCTAGTGAAAATTTCTAAATTGAGTCAGCCTACAGCTTTTAAATAAAACTCTAATTTTCTATTGTATCATTGTCAAAATGAAATTAAAGAGTAATGAATATCTTTCTAAGTTAAATTAAATTCTCATCATTAAAAAGCGAGATTTATTAAGATACTCTGTTGGTTTATCACTTCAGACATAAAATGATTTTCCAGGCCAGCTAATTTTTTTGTGTGCATGGAAAAACTGAGCTAATATATCAAAGACACATCTATTATTATCAAGCAAACTAATTTTACGAATGACACTGCGATTCCTTATCCTTTAGTAAGTAATAGGATCTCTCATGTCACAGTTATTGCTTTTATTTCACCAGTTTTTAATGAGATTCGCACTTACATTAACTACACTTATTATCCTAAAAGTATGAGTAGGTTCTTATTAAATAAATTAAAAACTAAAAATTATTTCAATAAATGCCTGTTTGAGGTTGATATTATGATAAGTAATAAAAACAATTATTTAAAACACCATGTGTTGTATTCCAAAACACCAAGTTTAATGTTTTGGCCCAGAGTTACAAAATATTTAACTATCAACTTTTAGTAGTGAACAAAATCTTATCATTAAAAATACCATTCACTGAGATGTCAGCAAAGCATGTAAATATTTGCAGGAAGCATAGCTTAGATTTATGACCATCCTGACAGGGTCGGCTCTGTTCTGTGTCATCGCTTGCTAATTCCCATTCCAAACTATCTCACAGTAGATAGTACAATTGGGTAAAGATTTATGCCAATCTTTCTTTAAAGTTTTTAAAAATTAATTAATTCTGGCCGGCGCCGTGGCTTAACAGGCTAATCCTCCACCTAGCGGCACCGGCACCCCGGGTTCTAGTCCCGGTTGGGGCGCCGGATTCTGTCCCAGTTGCCCCTCTTCCAGGCCAGCTCTCTGCTATGGCCCGGGAATGCAGTGGAGGATGGCCCAAGTGCTTGGGCCCTGCACCGCATGGGAGACCAGGAGAGGCACCTGGCTCCTGGCTTCGGATCAGCGAGATGCACCGGCCGCAGCGGCCATTGGAGGGTGAACCAACGGCAAAAAGGAAGACCTTTCTCTCTGTCTCTCTCTCTCACTATCCACTCAGCCTGTCAAAAAAAAAAATTAATTCATTCATTAATATAAAGGGAATATAGATTTAATGTAGCTCATAGTTACAGTTCTAAGAAAATGGTAATACATCCCTCCCCTTCCCCCGATTCCCTCTCTTTTTTTCTTTAATTTCTGAGATAACATTTTAATGTACATTATTATCAAGGACTTGATGCACCACTAAGTAAGGAGTTCAGTGAGTAAAAAGTAAAAAGACCCCAGTTCAGTAGGAACATAGGCTAAGTAATAAATGATAATCAAATGAAAAGATATAAATTTCACTCACACGGTAAGTATTTTAAAGATTTATTTATTTGGAAGGGTTACATAGACAGAGGGCAAGAGGTCTTTGCTGTTTCACTCCACAAATGGCCCCACGTGGCCCCAATGCTGGACAAAGCCAGCATTCTCTAGCTTCAGCCAATTCTTCCTTATAGGTGGCTTGAGTCCAAGCACTTCAGTCATCTTCCATTACTTTCCAAAGGCACACTAACAGGGAGCTGGGTGGGAGATGGAACAGCCAGGACTCAAAGTGGTGCCCACATGGGATGATTGTGTTGCAGGCAGCAGCTTAACACCCTGTGCCACAACAGCGGCCCCATGATACAAATTTTAAATGAATTACAGATCATTAAAATTGTAGTAGTGTTTCATTCTCAATGATTTGTTTCACAAAGTTATAAAACAATGTTTGGCAAAACTGCATTTGTAGCCATTCTGATGCACACAGGCCTTTCTTCCCTCCCTCCCATCTCCCCTCCCTCCCTCTCTTCCTCCCTCCTTCCCTTCCTTCCTCTTTCTTTCTTTCTCTCTCTCTCTCTCCCCTCCCTCCCTCCTCTCTCTCCCCTCCCTCCCTCCCTCCCTCCCTTCTTCTCTTCCTCCCTTCCTCCCTTTTTTCTTTGATTTTTAAAAATTTTGGATTCATATATAAGGGAGGACACAGGGTACCCTTCTTCATTATTGTAAAAACAACACTTACTTTCCTAAGAGGTTCTATGTTTGTTACAGTGTTTTCTCTTGGGTTATAAATCTTAAAAGTCACTTTTCAACTAATTCATACAAATTTGGCTTTTAAAACCAGTAAGATCATTTGAATATATTTAGTAATGTCACTGTTATTAAAAAAAAGCCTTTCAGGGGGCCAGTGCTGTGGCGCAGCGGGTTAACACCCTGGCCAGAAGCTCTGGCATCCCATATGGGCACTGATTCAAGACCTGGCTCCTCCACTTCTGATCCAGCTCTCTACTATGGCCTGGGAAAGCAGTAGAAGATGGCCCAAGTCCTTGGGTCCCTGCTGCCACATGGGAGACCCAGAGGAGGCTCCTGGCTCCTGGCTTCGGATAGTTGCAGCTGCAGCCGTTGCGGCCAATGGGGAGTGAACCAGTGGATGGAAGACCTCTCTCTCTCTCTCTCTCTCTCTCTCTCTCTCTCTCCTTCTTCTCTCTGTGTAACTCTGACTTTCAAATAAATAAATTAATTAATCTTTAAAAAAAAGCCTTTTGGGATAAGATTATCAGGCATGAATCAAAAATAAAAAGTCATAATTAAAAATTAAAAATGTTTATATTTGAATAACTAATTTTTGTTCTTTTTAACTTAGATAATAGAAGTGGAAACAGGAAAACGGTAAGAAATCAAAAACACACTTGTTGTAGGATGGAATCACACACTGTATTATACAAATACTGTCAGATTTCTCAATTATTATAAGTTGTTACATTTTCTCAACTTTATTTGTACTTGTTTAAAATTCTCATTTTCTCAGTTCAGTCATGGGCACCATTTGGTAATTACTGCATTAATACTACTTAGAAGGGCAGTTCTACAATTGCGGACAATGTGTGAACTGGAAAGTTGTTTTAATCCGCTCAGACTGCTAAAGTACCCCCGAATAGGTGGCTTAACAAATATTTATTTCTCACAGCTCTGCAGACCAGGAGGTCCAAACACATGACGTCACTGATGTGGTTGCTGGTTGCAAGGGCCACGTTTTGGACTTCAGCCTTCCGACCAGGGCACCATTCCCATGTGGAGGTCCCACCTCAGGACCTCACGTGGACCCGATTGCCTCCCAAAGTTCCACCATCAAATAGCATCGCTTTGAACTTTAGCATCCTACAGTCATTCATTCAGTCCATAACTAACATTCATTAATCCTGGAACACCAAGGTACTCAATGTATATTTTGTCAGAATTCGACTACATGGGAATGAGGCTCATCACTTTACTTTTGTTACCATGTAACATTAAACAATGCATTGTGTTACACTAAGGTTCTTTCCAAAGTTAACACTAATGGGCCTAGAAAAATTAATATTGGCATTTTTCGCACTTTCAATCCGGATCTGATTAACCATATATTTAAATGTCATGGATTTCTGAAAGTTACAAATTATGAACTTATACTAAAGGTCTTGAAACCTGAGGTAAACCACACTGTTTAAAGAAAAAATCTCATTCTTCAGCTTGCCTTTTGCTTTATAAAACTGATTTTCCATATTATTGAAACAGAATTTGAAATAACCATTCTGAATTAAACATTTTAGCCCCTCCAGTGTTTTGTCTATAGCACAAATCATGTGTATGTGTGTATGTGTTTGGAGAGGTTTGTGGAAAAATGGAACCAAAAATAAAGTTTATTTTGATGCCAAAGTTTTAAAATCCGTACTTTCACAGCACACATTCTCCATGAATATTTTGAAGATCCCTTATATGCATGGAGTTCAAAATTATTTGAAGCAAAACAAACTTATCTTTAGTTTCATTTTTTCATGAACTTTTTCAAGTACTTTTGTATACTGTACTTAGAAATCAATATGAGAGAGGGCAACATAGCAACATATACAAATAATTTCTTACAGCCATGGCGTAAGTAATAAACCTAACTACTTGAATCATTAACACAGACCCTTAAAGACTGTCACATATACAAGGATTTCAGATGAATAATATCTGCAAAGCACTATCATAAACACATTTTAAAAGTTTTATTTAGTTTATTTGCATATTCAGTGCACTAACTGGTTCCTAATTAACAGATAGATCAAGATAAAAAAATAAAAACATTTTTTTCTTTTTGTAACTTCATCTTAAAATACTCCCTTATGTTGCTTTCCCTAGAGATTCTCAAAACAAAATAGATTCTAAGGGTGTCAAATAAAGGTATTCTTTTATGTTTTAAAGAAGAGTAATAATCTCAAATATATGGATTTTAATGACAAAAAATTCAGCACTAGTCCTAGAAAATAGTTTATTCTTATTCTTCAATTTATGCTAATAATAGAGCGCATCATTTCAAAAACATTTATTGCGATGAATATCTCTTCAGTCATTATCATTTTTTCATAAAAATTGTTTGTGTTCAGAAATGTGTTCTGTTAACTTTGTCACTAAAGAACTGTAACAGAAATGATGGTGACAGGTTTCTTTTTTCAGAGTGTTATTCGGTTCATTTTTTTGCTTTGTATTGAGGCATAAGTCGTGCTGTAACCAATGCAGAAATTATACAATTCAAGGAGATTTTTCAAACACCAGGTAGTCTGATTCCTAGCAAGCTTCTGAAAGAACATTTCCATTATCTCAGAAATGTCCCTCTGCCCCTTCCCGATTACAAGCCCAAGACAACGATCTCCCGGTTTTCTCTCAATCAGTCATTGATTTGTCTTGGGAGTAGATTAATTTTTAAATAATGACTTACTCATTCAATGCCATAAACATCCAGTTTCCCCTGGTACATTTTTTTTCTTTATTGCTTAGTACTATTTTACTGTTGTTTTCATCATAGATATGAGTCATGAAATAGAAAAAGGAGTGAATAGAAAAACAATTTAGAATTTTTAGTGTCAACTTCCTAATCTAAAAAAAAAGAAAGAATGGCTGCAGAGAGTTTTATTTGCTAAGAGTAATCTAAGCATGCAAAATACTAATATGTGAGAGTGATCCTGTCTCAAATGCTCTGTTTCTTTTTTCAGTGAGGAAGAGGTTTGATTTTTGAATATGACAACATGTAAAATTTGATGTTTTGGAAAACTACAAGAAAAAAACTAGGGAAGAAAAACTGTTGCCCCATTTTGCAGTGAGAATTATGTAGAAAAGATAGGCTCAGGCATCGGGCAAAGCACTTACTATACTGCATGGGATCACAGCAACCTGTATCATAGTGGCCTTGGTGCAGATTCTGACTCCATTTCCTATTTCAACTCCCTGCTAATGTTCACCCTGGGAGGCAGCAGGTGGTTGCTTATGTAGTTGGGTCCCTGCCACCCGCAGGGGAAACCCAGGTTTAGTTCCTGGCTCTCAGCTTTTGCCTGTCCCAATCCTAGCTGCTGTGGACACTGGAGGGATGAATCAGCATCTGGATTAGCTCTCTCTGCCAGCCCCCCCCCCCTCTCTTCTCTCTCTCTCTCTCTCCCTCTCCCTCCCCCTCTCCCTCTCCCTCCCCCCCTTTTGCTTTTGAAATAAAAAATAAATAAATTTTTCAAAATGGGAAGGAAATCTAATGCATGAACAAGTTCTGTGCTAGTTTGCAACACCCATACTATTTATTGACAACAAGCACCTGTGAGGAAACAAGCTTATATTACTCTTGTGTTCTAACAGGGAAGTTGCCTGACCCATGTGGTCTGGGAACCTGCAGCATCACCTAGGATCTTGTTACAAGTGCAAATACTTGGACCCACCCCAGATAACTGAGATTCACAAGCTATGCAGGAGATTCTGATGCAGGTTAATGTGAGAACACTGTCCTAGACAGGTGCTGCTGACTCAGGGAGAGCCTGTGTGGAATCACCTGTGTGCTGAGATTGAGTGAGGAGATACAGCCAGCACCCACAGCAGGCACGTCAGAAATACCCACTGGAACGAGCTCCCTCAGAAAGGACCCCTTGGGTTGGCATTTTGGCACGGTGGGTTAAGCCACCACTTGAGACACAGACATCCTGTATCAGAGCACCTGTTTGATCCTGGAGCTTCTGATCCAGCTCTCTGCTAATGCTCCTGGGAAGGAAGCAGCAGATTATCCAAGTGTACGGTCTTCTGCCACCCACATGGGAGACCTGGATGGAGTTCCAGGCTCCTGGCTTTGACTTGGCTCAGCACCGCTGTTGTAGCCATTTGGAAGTGAACCAGTGGCTCGCTTTCTCTCTTTATCTCTCTCCCTGACTTTCAAATAAATAAAATAAATGTTAATTTTAAAAATAAAGTGACCAAAGACAAAACGATCCAACCAGTTGTGCCTCTATCTCCTGAGGGAAATGATTCTAGATTTAAAACTGCACTTGTATTTTAAGACTTTTCCCTTTCTCTTAACGTGCTTGCCTCAAGTGTAACTCAGAAACTGTAATGAACATGGTTCTGTCTCCTGGATATCCTCCCCTCCCCTCCCCACCCCTTCCTTTCCCCTCCCCTCCCCTCCCTTTTCTTTCTTCTTTCTTTCTTTCCATTTCTTCCTTCTTTCCTTTCTAAAAAAGATTTACTTATTTATTTATTTATTTTTATTTTTTGACAGGCAGAGTGGATAGTGAGAGAGAGAGAGACGGAGAGGAAGGTCTTCCTTTTTGCCGTTGGTTCACCCTCCAATGGCCGCTGCGGACGGCGCATCTCGCTGATCCGAAGCCAGGAGCCAGGTACTTCTCCTGGTCTCCCTTGCGGGTGCAGGGCCCAAGTACTTGGGCCATCCTCCACTGCCTTCCCGGGCCACAGCAGAGAGCTGGCCTGGAAGAGGGGCAACTGGGATAGAGTCCGGCGCCCCAACCGGGACTAGAACCTGGTGTGCCGGCGCCGCAAGGCGGAGGATTAGTCTGTTAAGCCACGGCACTGGCCAACTTATTTATTTTAAAATCAGAGTTATAAATAGAGAGAGGGACAGACAGAGAGAGAGGAGAGAGAGAGAGAGAGAGAGAGTGAACGAGCTTCCAGCTACTGGTTCACTCCCCATATGTCTGCAGATTGATTGCCAGGGCTGTGCCATTCCAAAGCCGAGCCAGGAGTTTTGGCCAGGTTTCCCACATGGGTGGCAGGGACTCAAACACTCGGCTCATCTTCAGCTTCCTTTCCCAGGCCATTCACAGGGAGCTAGATTGGAAGTGGAATGGCCAGGGTATGAATTTGCAGTGATATGGGATGCTGCATCATTTGCAGTAGTGTTACCTGCTGTGCCTCAACACCAGCCCCTTGAATACCCATTCTATCCAAGGTCCTGAGAGATCTATAAATTACTTGAATCTCACACATTCATATAGAAACTACAGGTGGAGTCATGTGAATTGTCACGCACTAGAAGGTGTGTAAGAGGCACTGACCTAGCAGGAAATTGAACAAGTACAGAGAGAAAAGAAGGAATACATCAACTTCTCCACGTTCCCTTCACAGCATATATCCATGCTTGACAGAGTCCCTAAGAGAGGATGGATAGAAGAGAGGCAAGGGGAACTTCCACTGGGTAGGAAAGTTTAGGTGACTAACTTCAAGGAAACCTTGATTAATTTAATACTTATATACGGAGCACCTGTTTGGTATATGTACTCTCTAGGGTCTAGGAGATGGAGAGGTGAATAAACAGCCAATATCCAACACAGTTGAATGAGAGGGACCACAAACTATGATGAAATATGAAGCAGTAAAGAAATAAAGACACCTGAGCTCTTTACTTGGACTACACTGATTGGAAATATCTCTCCAACCAAGAAGGCTCAGATTTCTGAAGGACTCTAAATGAAGCAAGACCTAAATAAATGACAATGTTATGGTGACGGTAAGAGTTTTTCTCTTTGAATTCCCAGAAAATCAATGGGATTTATCCTGCTATTTCTTTCAAGCACAAAAATAAATTGACAAATTGCTTTAACAATGTATGTTGAGAAATTGTGAAGTTATACTGTGCTAGAATTTATACGGAGTGGCTTCTTCAATAAAATTGTATTTACATTTAATACACCCATCATGATGAATGAAGCCATTCTCCTTTTACACATGTAGAGTGGAATATACTTTCTGCTGTGTGTTTTAAAATATATTTTATGACCTGTATGCAGTAAGTATTAAATGTTTGTCACACTTCCTTGATGTATTCACCTTATGCACCTATACTGTGTACTCACACTGTGCTCTGTGCAATGATGGACAGGATGGGCACACAGTTATCTGCTATGGTCCATGCCGTTAGGAAGCTCAATCACAGTGAAGAGCACATTTAATGGAAGAACCTAGATGCTGTCATTCATTGCATGGTTATTCATTGACTATCAAGTATCCTAGGGTAAGGTGATTTTAAAAATCAGGCAAAAAAGAAAGATTTATTTCAGAGTAGCATTATCTCTGCCAACTAGTGGTTAGTAGATAATACATATGTTCCTGGCATGGAGGTCTTTGATCAGAAAAAGTTGATGAAGAAATATAAATATGAAGTGAGGGTTCAGAGATTAACACAGAGCCCTCCCTCAGTTTTTGTAAAGAAATGGTTAACACGTAATTAATTTAGAGAAGAGTACATTCTAGAAGAAATTACATTTTTTTTGTAGTTTCAGTTTAATCAAGAAATCAGGAGTATAAAGTCAGAGATTTTTCAAAATATATTTACTTATTTATTTATTTATTTAACTTTTATTTGAAAGGCAGAGGGGATACGGATTGTCCATTTGCTGATACACTCCCCAAATGCCTGCAACAATGGGGGCTGAACTGGGCCAAGGCCAGGAACTCAGAAGGCAAATCGAGCTACCCACATGAGTATAGGAGCCCATACTTGAGCCATTGCCTTCTGCCTCCCAGAATATGTGTCAGCAGGAAGCTAGAATTGCAAGCTGAGCTGGGACTCATGCCCCAAAATACCAAATGCAGGTATCCCAAGTTGCACCTTAACAAGTGCACCAAAGACTGCCCCAAGTAGGAGATTTTCAGATATTATGTAAAGATGGTGGTCTTAACCCTTTCCATGAATTTATACAGACTTAGATATATAAACACAGTCTCCATCTTCATGATTCTGTTAATGTGTGTATATATATATATATATATATATATATATGTTGTGTCTGTGACTTTATCAGAATATTGTGTCCTTAATAGGCAATTACTTTTTCATAAGCTATATCTTTACTCTTTAATTAATTTAATGGATTGTACTTTATTGTACTATATTCAAAATTGTTTGTGGGGGATGGCATTGTGGCCTGCAACACAGACATGCCACATGCCCAGCAGTTAGAGAGTCCTCGCTGCTCCACTTTCATTACATCAGCCTGTCGATACACCTGGGAAAGCCACAGAGGATTGCTCCGGAGTGAGGGCCCCTGCCATCCACGTAGGAGACCTGGATGGAGTTCCAGGATCCTGGATTTGGCCTAGACCAGCTCTGGCCATTGTGGTCATTTGGTGGAATGATCTAGTAGGTGGAAAATCTCTCCCTCAATCTCTCTCTCTCTCTCTCTGCTCATCAAATAAATAAATTCATTTTTAAAAATTAAAATTTTTTAAAATTTTTAAAAAGTTTAAAAATTAAAATAAATAAAATTAATTTTAATGAAATAATATGGAATGAAGTAAAACCATTATATTTTATTGATGATTCTGGCTCTACTATCCTAGATTCCCAGATAATTAAGACACATAATATGAACTATAAAGGCAAAGATGGAAAACATATATGTATATATAATTTTATTGTTGTTAAGTATAGTACAATGCATTTGAGATATTGTGAAGGCTGGAGCAGAGAAAGTTAGGAAGGTACCACAGATCTCTCTTGGTTTTAATAACTACTACAGTTGATAAACAAACTCTTTAATTCTCCCATTAATTATCAGTCCGACCATAAGTTTTAAAGTATTTTGATTTCTAATGTGTTATATTTTTAAATTTAATTATAGTTCATATAAAAACAGGGGAAAATGATATTTCATATATACCTTAAAAGTTTGCCAATATCTACAAAATAGCTTGTTGTAAACTTGACAGGAATTGCACTAAATCTACAAAAATTTTAGATGGTCTTAACATCTTAACTTTTCTTCAAATCTATAACTAAAGATTATCTTAACATTTATTTAGATCTTATACCTTTTTCCAACACTTTTTGAGTTTCCACAAAAATATCCTGTTTATATTTTGTTAAATATATATGCTTTCTCCCCCGCCTCTCGATGTAAAAGGAATTGTTACTTCTTTACATTTTATTTGAAAGAGAGAACTATAGAAAGAAGTGACAGATATGTGAGTGTACCAAGCAGCGTATTAATCACTGTGCCAAACACTCCCACCCTCCAACATACAGTGTTTTTTACTCCAAATTGTTGACTCGCAGTATATAGGAAGTTACTTGCTTCTGTGTATTATTCTTGCGTCTGGACACATTGGTGCAATTACGATTGCCTCTACCAAAATTTTTGTTGTTGATTCTTTGGGATTTACAAGAGAATTTTCATTTCTTTTCTCTTGATATAATGCCTTTTATGTTTTTTCCTTATAGTGCCATCTAGACCCATTGTTCATTATTTTCTCTGTAGTTATTAGTTGGAACTGTACTGTGAAGAAAACTTTGGCTTGCATGTTTGCCAGTATGGATTCATTGATCCCTATTCTAATCAAAGGCTTTTAAACACTTAATATGTGGGCTGAGATTATACAACAGACCACTCAGGAAAAAGAAATATAACAATTATTAGACTTCTTGCAGAAGGCAGAAAAATTCGTTGCAGAGCCTAGTGTCATCTTGTAGGGCAGTCAGGAGAATATACGGATGTGCTTTATAGACAAATATAAGCATGTTTTAAAAAACTTAAAAATTCTACTAGTTGCAGAATTGGTCAGGGTTATGAATAGTTTTTGCATAATGCTTTTGAGTTAATAAAGCACAGTAAAGTGAAGGTCTTCAAACGAGTATCGGAGTTAATTGTTAGTTGTGAAATCAAGCTATTTTGATCCAATTATAGTTTTATATTTCCTGGATCAATCAGCTAGGGTTTTGATTGTTCTTTAGGTATCTTATTTATGTACAAATATATTTTATTGTTCTCAGTATAAACAGAAAATATGCACAATATTAAAATTGTTAAACACAGGAAGAATAAATTACGGTTGTTTCAGTTCTCATTTTCATTATTTATTTTGATTACTTTTCCATCAGCTTTTCCCATGTTTGGACAGTTCGAACTCCTAAATTTGAGTTCATTCTGTGGTTCTCCACCATTACTTGTCACTTCTTTTTTCTTGGAAGGACAAAGTGATCCAGACTTATGTCAAAATTTCACCACTCTCACAATTCATCCAAGGATCAGCAATTTCTCTAAGAATCCCTGGTTCTTCAAGAGGAGAACAATATTTAAAATCGAGATATGAGTAAGAGATATGCCCACATCTAGTGGTATATTGTTTCTTCTATGCCCTCTAAAGAGATAGAACAGAAAGTGATAGATGATGACGATGGATGATAATCAGTTCACACACGTACATGAAGATGACAGTTACACTTGTCTCCATCTGTGCATTTTCCAGCCTATCTACTTAACACTCCGTTTCCAATACAAAACATGAGGATTTATTCTAGTTTCCCTCTGTTCTCCCACAGTGAGGAAGACAGTCCCCTCAGTTACTCATTGATTCAATACATCCTTGTTTTGTGCATCAAGTCTCCCTTTATAGCTACCATACCTCACCCGGATGCCCCCTTGCATGACCACGGATGCCTCTTTCACCCGGCATGGATGCCCTTCTCATCCTGCACAGACTTAATATTTCTATCTGTGGCTGTTACTACTGACCTGCCTCAAGAGCCTGGACTTTATCTCCACATTTCTGATGTCTGCCCTGCTGTACCTCAAGTAAGGGCTTGTAAACTGAATATTGCAGGAAGGCAGAAAGGAAGTCAGGGAAACTGAGAGGAAGACAGGGAGAAATTGAGGAAGGAATCATATTTTTTGTCAATGCAAAAACATTTTATTAAGATTTTATTTTATTTATTTGAGAGGCAGAGTTACAGAGAGAGGGAGAGGCAGAGAGGTCTTCCATCCGCTGGTTCCCTCTCCAAATGGCATCAATGGCTGGAGCTGGGCTAATCCGAAGCCAGTAGCCAGGAGCTTCTTCTGGGTCTCTCACATGAGTGCAGGGTCCTGAGCACTTGGGCCATCCTCTGCTGCTTTCCCAAGCCATTAGCAGAGAGCTGAGTCATGAGAGGAACTGTCGGGATACGAACTGGCACCCAACGCAGGCAGATGCTTAACCTACTACATCACAGAGCAAGCCCCAACAAAATCATTTAATTTGAGCATCTTTTTATGATTTGGGGATTTTTTTAAGTTTCTTCTTTCATGAATTACATAGCCATATCATTTGACTGTATTCCTATTGGAGTCAGTTTTTTTCTTGGCTTGCAAAGTCGCTTTCAGATTCTAGAAACTAGACAGTAAACATTATGAGATTTTAGTAGTGTATATTGTAATGTATAAAGTAAATATCTCTCTATCAGTTTACTTATTCTTTGGGTTCCATCACAGGAAAAAAAAATCACAAATTTTGATGTAATCTAATTTACTCATGGTGCTAATTGTTATGTCTCTTGAAATTTTGTTTAGGAAAACTTTCCCAATTTTAGTTCCCAAAGACATTCTCATGTATTTTCTTCTTCAAAATTCTTTTCAAATTTGATTCTTCTCCTTTTTAAAAAAATTATGTATTTATTTGCAAGTCAAAGAGTTAGAGAGTGAGAAAAAATCTTCCATCTGCTGCTTTATCCACCTGATGGTTCTCAATGTGCAAAACTGAGCAGGGCCAAAGGTATTGGGAGATCCAAGGAAGTCTCCATGTAGGTGCAGGGGCCCAAACACTTGGGCCATCTCCCACTGCTTTCCCAGGCCATTAGCTGGGAGCTGGATCAGAAGTGCAGCAGCCGGGACACAAACCAGTGCACAAAGAAAATGCTGGCGTTATATGCGGTTGCTTTACCCACTGCACCACGATTCTTGTCTTTGAGTCTTCATCTCTTAATTGAGTTTCTGTTATAAAAGGAAAAAGAATGCTGAGAATGTGGAGTGAGTCTCTTACCTGACCATGACCTTGTCTAAATAAGATCAGAGTTGGTGAACTCAGGAGGCTTCCATAGCCTTGGCACCTCATGACAAGAGCCTAGGGGGATTGCTGATGTCATAAACGAGAGTGTCAATTTGTTAAGTCAACAACAGGAGTCACTGTGCACGTACTCCTCATGTGGGATCTCTGTCCTTAAAGTGTTGTACATTGTGATTTAATGCTATCACTAGTACTCAAACAGTATGTTTCACTGTGTGTTTCTCTGTGGTGTGAACTGTTGAAATCTTTACTTAATACATACTAAACTGAAATTCTGTATATAAAGAGAATTGAAAATGAATCATGATATAAATGGAAGGGGAGAGGGAGTGGGAGATGGGAGAATTGTGCGTGGGAGGGAAATTATGGGGGAGGGAAGCCATTGTAATCCATAAGGTGTACTTTGGAAATTTATATTCATTAAATAAAAGTTAAAAAAAAAAAACAACCCAGGGATTGATAGCACACTCTCCCCGGGAATTGTGATTTTGCTCTGAGTGTTCATCATGGGCCTCAAGGAGTAACTCCTACCAAGTGATTTCATTACTATGAAATGTGAGAGGAGCAGCAAATAGCATTCTGGTGAGTTCTTCATGGAGACAAAGGATTCTGCAAACACGAGGGGGCATTAAGGCCCAGATTCTGTGAATGTTCAGTTTTCCCAAGTGCCCGCGCACTCTGCATACACTGAGGTACTGGGGTGTAAACGGTCCGTGGAGAAGCAAATGTTTGTTTCTGCTATTATTATCGAACTTTATGTAATAGTTTCCAAAGCTATTAATTATCTCATTATTCACATTAATTGTCTCATTACATATTCTCATGTCAATAAAATTGCATTGTCTTTAGGGAAGGTGACACTTATTTTTAGAGCAATGGTTATTGTGTTAAAACTAGCATTTGATCTCATTTTGAATCCTTGATGAAAATTATTTTCACTATAAAATGTTACATTTCCACATGATTGCTGTATAGTAATTGAGTGTGCTCTGTAATCCAGATTTTTTTGGAAAAGTACTCTACATTTTATTTAAGGAAAATATACAGACATAAAATATAATTGTGTTTTTCTCATCATTATTATCTTGGTTTTAGTTACTAAAAGCTTCTTTTAACCTCTAATTAAGAGTAGATATGGGATGGGCCCTCAGCACAGCAACTAACATGCCTGCTTAGGATACTCACACCCATATGGGAATTGCTGGGTTCACATCTTGACTGTGGGGGCCAGCACTGTGGCATAGCAAGTAAAGCTGCTGCCTGCAGTGCCCTTATCCCATATGGGTGCCGGTTCGAGTCCCAGCTGCTCCACTTTCAATCCCGCTCTCAGCTATGGCCTGGGAAAGCAGTAGATGATGGCCCAAGTCCTTGGGCCCCTGCACCCATGTGGGAGACCCAGGAGAAGCTCCTGGCTCCTTGCGTTGGATCAGCACAGCTCCGGCCATTGCAGTCAACTGGGGAGTGAACCAGCGGATGGAATACCTCTCTCTCTCTCTGCCTCTCTTTCTCTCCCTGTGTAACTCTTTCAAATTAAATAAATAAATCTTTAAAAAAAAAACTTGACTGTGCTGTTCATTCCAGTTTCCTGTTAATACACACCATATAGGTGTGTAGGTGTAGGTGTAGGTGTAGTTATAGGCATAGGTATAGGAAGCAACAGGTATTGGCTTAGTGCTTGGGTATCAGTCACTCGCATGTAAGACTCACATGTAATTCTAGACTCCTGGCTTCAGCCTGGCCCAGCCACTAGCATTTGAGGAATGAACCAACAGATGGAATATCACATTCTGTCTCTCCTTGTTTCACATAAATGATAAAAACTAAAAAGAAATAAAAGAGACTCAGGCCAGCTCTCTTGGTGTGAGTCTTTCTGACTGTCCTGAGAACATATGGTACTTCTAACACTGATCCATGACCAGTGGACTTAAATGACTAAGAGATAAAACAACTTCTCTAGCTTAGCTATGATTTCCTTAGCCTTTATTTTCAGTGAGATGGGTATACCCTATATTTTAAAAACTACCTAAAAGTAAGATGACTTTGAACTAATAACCTACAGTATTCAATTTCTATGTTAGTTTACAAATTCAAATTAAATAAGATTAAAAAATCCCCTCAAACAAGACAAAAATCCATTCTGCTAGAGGAAGAAGGCCCAGTCAGTTTCACGAAGGCTGTCAGTAGAGATGCCATCTTGGAATCCCCAGGGGTGTCTGTGAAACCCAGCAGTGAGTTGGCAGCGCCCCTCCTGCCTGTTTTCTACTTCTGCCCATCTTATTCCATTAAAAGTCTGACTGCTTTCTCAGCTCTCAGTGACCCTTGTAATACTGAGAGGGATGGCGTTCTGTGACTACCAGCTCACTTCAGTCCAGTGAATGCCTTTTTTTTTTTTTTTTTTACTATCCTGAAATTCACTTCAAGTCTAGTCTTCATGATTTGTGGCAAAGAGTAAAGAGCATTCTGAGAGCACCACAGGAGCATTGCTGATGGGCGTAGTTCAGGGCTGTGACTTCACTATTAGGGAATTTCCAGGTTCTTGTTCAACCTTCTTTCTCTCTCTCTCTTTTTTTTTTTTTAATAGAGTTAGTGAGAGAGAGAGAGAAAGAGAGAGAAAGAGACAGGTCTTCCTTTTTCCCTTGGTTTACCCCCCCAAGTGGTCACTACAGCTGGCGCGCTGCGCCAATCCGAAGCCAGGAGCTTCCTCCTGGTCTCCTATGCGGGTGCAGGGCCCAAGCACTTGGGCCATCCTCCACTGCACTCCCGGGCCACAGCAGAGAGCTGGACTGGAAGAGGAGCAACCAGGACAGAATCTGGCGCCCATACCGGGACTAGAACCCGGTGTGCCGGCACCGCAGGCAGAGGATTAGCCTAGTGAGCTGCGGCGCCGGCCTCAACCTTCTTTCTCAAAGTTCATATCATGAATGCCGTGTTAAGCCATCAACAATACTAACCTCCCATGTTTCTAGCAGCTGCTGTGCAGATCCATGCAAATGTAGATTGTTTGTAGTCCTTTAGGATGTACTTTCTCATTTGCTCATTTATTTTTTAGAACAAAAACCAGAAATTTCATTTTAGACTGTGCATCACTCCACTCTTGATTGTTCTTTCCCTTTGATAGACGCCATTAAGGAAAGTTGGAAGTCATTACATCCCATGCTCCCTTCTGGCCTGAGAGTCATTTTCAGATTGAAAATAACTTGAAAAATACCTCCCATTTCCCAGGATCTACATCTACATTACATCTCCTATGTATCAGCAATAGATGTTTTTTTCTGAGCCTGGTGAGAGTGATTTATCCCATCTGATTTATCATTTCTTGCTCAATGTCATGTTGGCCACAGAGATAATCTTCAGACCCCACAATGCCTGTCCCAAATCAACAGACAGCCCTTGAAATTCCTCCAAATTCTATTACCCTCACCTCACTACAAGGTCAAGATTGCTGCTGGTGGCATTCATTTTATACCTAGGGAAATACTCACAGATGTGCAAGCTTTCTGTGCTGATGAGATCTGAACACCTCTGGAGTAAGAGCTATGTTTCAAAAATCAACGTGTCCTGGAGAGCTGAGCTATTCGTAAAGTACTTTCCACAAAGTATCACTTAATACATTTTAAATTGAATTTAATTGTACCCAGGAAGCATGGAGTTTTTAATATCACTCACCAGGAAATAAACTTTAGAAGTGAGTTAATAAATGAAATGCCTAAGGCAGTGTTAATTTCCTCTTCCTTTAAGGTCTGTGCAAGCTCTGCTCTTAATCATATTTTATTGGGTTTGCCTATTTATGTGCTCTGTTTTTCCTGATGGGCATTGCATTTCTGGAGAGTATGAGAGTGCATATTTCTCTCTCTCTCTTTTTGTTTCTTCCGTCCTTGCTTCCCTCTTTCTCTTCATATCTGTGTTCTATGTATTCATATCCTAATTATATAAATTGTTTCCTGAATAAATAATTAATTTATATTTTATGCCTGAGCCTAAATTTAAGTTCTCACTGAACTCCCAATCTGTCACACCTTTATTTACCATTGGAATAATCACAGCTGATCAGTAACATGGCTTTATCAATACCAGAGGGCATCTTTGCTCTCTTCTTTCAATGACAACCAGAGATGGAGAGTCTGACCAGGGACAAATGGGAAGGTATTGAGTCTTTCTGTTCTTTCTCCAGAGATTGTGGGTGCTAGAGATAAGCACTAGGCTATATTGCAAGTTCTTTTTTTTCTAAATTGCCTCCACCTTTGTTTGATATTTTTATGTCTTTCTAGGGAGAACAGATTGCCAGCTACTTCTTCATCTCTTCATAAATGTAGCAAATGCTTGTGGAATTCTCCCTGTATGCTTACATTATGTGAGACATGGTGGCAACAGCTGGGTTATGAGTAAGAAACAAGTCCTCTTCAGCCAGCGGCAGTATGGGGCACTGGTCTCTCACATGTCTGTGGCCTGTATTACAGCAACACACACCAGCTCAGTGAACAGCTCTTGGAAGTAGTCAGCAATATCTGTATTTCACAGATGAAGAAACTGTATTTTCAAGACTGTATTTTCATGCCCAGGAGCTTGCATTTGACTCCTAATTAGAGAAGATTCTCTTCTGCTCTATGTCATTTCATAATTAGCCTCTAGTTTACCGGGGGTTGTTTCATGAAGAACATTCTAGAATTTTACATTTTACCTCCCTTTGATGGAACTAGTTTATAATTGTGGGTAGACATTTTCTTTCTCATATTTTTTTTTCAATTGTGTTCTGATGCCTACACTAACAAAGAATCGAACAGTATTGTAATATGCATCTATAATTCTTTGAAAATTTTAAGAAATAACCAGTCAAAAGATCTTGCTATAGATTTTCCCTTCATAATTTCTCTACATCTGTTCGGCCATGAGGACACTCGGCAGCTGCTATTTTGGCTATAAATAACTTTTTTTTTTTTTTTTTTTGACAGGCAGAGTTAGACAGTGAGAGAGAGAGAGAGAGAGAAAGGTCTTCCTTTTTCCGTTGGTTCACCCTCCAAGTGGCCGCTACGGCCAGTGCGTTGCGGCTGGCGTACCGCGCTGATCCAAAGCCAGGAGCCAGGTGCTTCTCCTGGTCTCCCATGTGGGTGCAGGGTCCAAACACTTGGGCCATCCTCCACTGCTTTCTCAGGCCACAGCAGAGAGCTGGACTGGAAGAGGAGCAACCAGGACAGAATCTGGCACCCCGACTGGGACTAGAACCCAGAGTACCGGCATTGCAGGCGGAGGATTAGCCTAGTGAACCACGGCGCCGGCCAAAACAAATAACTTTTTTGATATGTCTTCAAAAATAAAACGTCACCTACACCCATAGATTTTTATGATTTACTTATCAGTTCTGTAACCTGGACAAAGTAAAAATAGTAAATGCTCTATTCAATACCACTTATGTCTTTACATGAATGGTATGGTAAAAAAGAAACTTTTTAAAAAGAAGATTTATGTACCCATTTGAAAATCAGAGTTATGGGGCAGGGAGTGGCAGTGAAAGATTTATTTTCCATCTGCCTGTTCATGCCCCAGATGGCTACAATGGTCACAGCTGGGCCAGGCCAAAACCAGGAGCCAGGAGTTACTTCCAGGCCTCCCACGTGGGTGACTGGGACCCAAACACTTGGGCCATCCTCTGCTGCTTTTCCCAGAGCAGTAGCAGGGAACTGTATTGGAAATGGGGCAGTGGGGACATGAACAGGCACACATCCAAGATGCTGGCATCGCAGGTGGCAGCTTAACCTGCTATGCCACAAAGCCGGCCACTATTTATTTCTTAATTCATTTTTTTTCTTTTCTGTCTATATTGGACAAACACCTGGATCCTTTTACATTTTGTCTACCAGCCTTCACTCTCAGACAACCTATGAGAGACATTATTTCTGACAATGAGGTAGGGATTCAAAAGCAATTCATATATACTCACTGACTGAGAATTCCTGAATAATAGAGAAAGCCAAATTGTGTAATTTAGAATAAGCTACAGTCTTATGTCTCAGAAGTGACTTAAGCATTCCTATGTAATATATTCAGCTCTTTCACCATATTTTATGTAGGAAGTGAGATGCATTGCCTCAACATACCACCTTCAGAAGAGTCACACTAAGATACAGTTTTGCTAGTCTTTGTCCCACTTCTCTTATTTAAATGTTATTGCTTTATGATATCTACTAGATATTACATAAATGTATGTGTACGTATGCATATATGTATATAAACACATGTATATGATGAGTTATATATGTGTATGCTTTAATGGATCTTAATTTTCTGTTATTCTGATGTTTTGCATTTTAAGTATTTCATTGAGTTACATAAATAAAAACACTCTAACATTAAAATATATAAATAAATTAGATTTACCTATAGAAAGGTCAATAAATGATATTCCTTACTTTTGTCTGAAAGCAGCAAAATGCACTTGACTTCATGATGCCGGAGTATATGGTGGTGGGTGTAATCCGCCCTGTTTCAAACTGTCTCAGCAGTAGACATCCCATTTAGAAGCCACTATGGCCACTGATGCGTGCCCCCACCTGCATCAAGTTGCAAAGTGAGGAACAGGATTGAAATACTGCTGGGTTATTTATGGCTGCTTTGCTTGCACTTTCCTATCTCATTTCAGTGCTGTCAAGTGTGGAATTGTGAAACCATGGTGGGTTTTTAAAATATTGATATATTCTGTTACAGGGTCAAAAATTTTTGTGTTCTTTGTTGTAAATCAAGAGCTGTGAGGACTTTCTCAATCACAACTCAGAAATTTTTATTGTTTTTCACTCACTTTTTATAATTGTAATTTATTCTCACTTTAAACAGAATAATATTTTACATCTCAGGTCAACATCACTATCAGAAACAATTACCCTTAGCAATTTTATTAAAGGATTGAGTCTCAGTATATGTAGCAATCTGTGGCTTAAAATCTTGAGTTAAAAATATATTATGGGAAACATTCCATTTTATTACCAATGCTTAAATTGAACATGTAGTTTTCCATTTATTTGAACAAATTGCAAAATATGCAAATATCCTCTATAGTGGACATGGTATTCACCGTTTTATTTCACCTTTTCAAACAATGCTGCACTGTATACCCTTACTTTTTTTTTCAGGTGTTTACATTTATTCAGAGAGGTGCTCAAGAATTATTGTGATTAATTGAAGTAAATGTAATTTTTGATAAATAAAAAGAAATTGCCATATATAATGATTACAATTAGAGGTATAGCTCTCAAAGTGCTGGAATGGAGTTCTATATAACTTTCACCCACCCTAGGCTGACTGAATAATATGAACATTGTTAATTTCATTAAATTTCACAGGGAGAACATAATCTTGAAATTCTATTCTACTTTAAGGATTTTTTGAATTTTACTTTTTTTAAATTTTTTGTTACCATGCAAGTTATACAGACACACACACACACACACACAAGGTAGATAATTGTAAGCATTTACCAGTGATCAATTTCTTGTTTGGGAACATCAAAACTCTCCTCCAGTTATTTGATAGATGAAACTCATCCTTGGTGTGTGCAGTCACTCTACTATGCTGTAAAACCTCAGAAGTTAGTCCTTCTATCTGGTGGTAGCCCTGTGTCTGTTTCCCTTCTTCTCTCCACCCTATACTTTCCAGCTCACTCTCCCTGTTCATTAATAAATACTATTCTACTCTCAACTTCTTCAATTTCAACTTTTTCAGTTTCACATCCTCACAAAATGAAAATATGTGTTGTTTTTCTTCTGTACCTGACCTAGTTAACATACTCCCCTGGGATTTGCCTAGTCATACATTTTGTTCAAGAATACATTTTAAAAATTTTTTTCTCAATGATGCCATCATGAGTGTAACTTATTATCTTAGTCTCTTGTTTATTATATAAATGTTTAAGTAGTATTTTTCAGTTTAAAAATATACTGTACATTATATTTCTTTTTTATGTTTGAATTGTCTTGATTTCTTTTTCTTTTTTATTTCTTAATACAGAGAACAGATTTCATAAACACAATTCTAAGAAAAAACCCACACCTCCCCCTCCTTTCTTTGCTTCTTTTTTATTCCGTTATCTTTTACTATAACATAATTTTTTAAACTTTTATTTAATTAATATAAATTTCCAAAGTACAACTTTTGGATTATAGCACCTTTTTCCCCCCATAACCTCCCTCCCACCCACAACCATCCCATCTCCCATTCCCTCACCCATCCCATTCACATCAAAATTCATTTTCAATTATCTTTATATACAGAAGATCAATTTAGTATACATTAAGTAAAGATTTCAACACTTTGCACCCACATAGAAACACATAGTATAAAGTACTGTTTGAGTGCTAGTTATAGCATTAATTCACATAGTACAACACATTAAGGACAGAGATCCTACATGGAGAGTAAGTGCACAGTGACTGCTGTTGTTCATTTAACAATTGACACTCTTGTTTATGGCATCAGTAATCACATGGGGCTTTTGTCATGAGCTGCCAAGGCTATGGAAGCCTCTTGAGTTCGTCAACTCCAATCTAACTGAGCACCTAAAAGGAAACCTGTTGAAGTGAAATGGATACTACGAGAAACAGTGACTTGATCAGCCCTTGTCCTGTCAAGGAACAACTTAATACTTTATTCCTTGTAGTATTTTTTTTCTTCTACTTAATACCATTGGTTGAACCCTTTAATTAACACACAATTATTCTTAGGTGTTAAAATTTAACTGAAAATTGGGAATAAGAGTGGGAATAAGAGAGGGAGGAGATGTGAAGTTTGGCACATGCTCAATCGGACTTACCCCTAATGATAGAGTTAGAAGTGTGCCAGGGGATTCCAATACAATCCCATCAAGGCGGCCTGTACCAATGACATCTCACTAGTCCAAGTGATCAACTTCAGTTCACAATTGATCATACTGATAGGATTAAGAGTCAAAGGGATCACCTAAACAAGACTAGTGTCTGCTAATACTAACTGATAGAATTAAAAAGGGAGAGAACAATCCAACATGGGAAGCAGGATACACAGCAGACTCAGAATGGCAGATGTCCTAAACAGTGCTCTGGCCTCAGAATCAGCCCTTAAGGCATTTGGATCTGGCTGAAAAGCCCATGAGAGTATTTCAGGCATGGAAAGCCAAGACACTCTGGCAAAAAAAATAAATAAATGACCTAAATAAAAGATTTCTGTGAGTGAGATCCCAGTGGAAAGGACGGGCCATCAAAGAAGGAGGTACCTTTCTCTGAAGGGAGGAGAGAACTTCCACTTTGACTATGGCCTTGTACATTATATTTCAATATTTAATAATGGGCTAATATCAATTCAGATATTATAACTGCATAATTTCAAGTAATTAAAGTATTTTATTTATCAAATAATTTCTAATATAAATATTTGCTGTCATGTAGTAGACACAACCCCATGAACTATAGATACACAGTAAGTAAGCTCTGGCCATTAACTTCAATGAGACCTTAATATGGTAGGGAGCTAGAGAGAGTTAAACCAATTATTGATGTACAGCTGTGGGGTGGGGGCTCAGCAAGAATAGTGAAAACACATGTGGGAGGCACACAATAGGCCTGTGAAGAGGATGACTTGGGAAAGTATGAAAGTTCAGAGGGGCATCCTAAAGGAGATATTTCAGCAGGAATAGCACCATGACTGGTTAGCAAGTCTGAGAATTATTTGGTACTTTGCAATTTCTCCAATAAAATCTATTAGATTTTGCAGTTGTTCAGGTGTATTCATTGTTTCAATACACAATTTAAAATAAGAAATCTCATAAAACAGAGTTGCTATTCAAGTTGTAGCATACAGTTGGAATATTTTCAAAATATTCCACTTTAAAGAGAGAGAGAGAGAGAGAGAGAGAGAGAGAGAGAGAAAGAGAGAGAGAGAGAGAGAAAGAAAGAAGGAGAGAAATTTTTCTTCCACTGGTTGATTCCCCAAAGCTCACAACATGCAGCATGTGTCTATGCTGGTGCGATGTAGCCAGAACTCCCTGCAGGACTCCCACGTAGGTAGCTGGGACCCAAGTACCCGAACCCATCATCTGTCACCTCTCAGGCAGCATGGGATTCGGGCATCTCAAATAGCATCTTAGTCACTGTTCCAAACACCCACCACGTTTGTGAATATGTTTAAATGAATTAAATAAATAGCTTTTCAGATCTGTAATGATTAGTTCCATGAAAAGCAGAAACTTTTCCCGTTTACTATTTGAAGTAGGGCTATGATGACATTTGGTATTCTAGTGGTGCCAAGTTTAGTGTTCAACTGAATTCAGAAATGTTATATTCCTAAAAGATAAATCATTGCCAAATTAAAAAAAATAACTTTTGCGTGTATTTTCATTTCTGGAAATTTTTGTACAGCATGCAGAATTTTAACTGCAAATCTGTGTATATTTGTGAATCAGCTCCCATGAAGATTTATATTTTGTCACACTGAATTGACAATCTCATTGTATTTAGAAATGTGCCAGGGGATTCCAATACAATCCCATCAAGGTGGCCTGTACCAATGCCATCTCACTAGTCCAAGTGATCAACTTCAGTTCACAATTGATCACACCGATAGGTCTAAGAGTCAAAGGGATCACACAAACAAGACTAGTGTCTGCTAACACTAACTGATAGAATCAAAAAGGGAGAGAACGATCCAACATGGGAAGCAGGATGCACAGCAGACTCATAGAATGGCAGATGTTCTAAATAGCACTCTGGCCTCAGAATCAGCCCTTAAGCCATTCGGATCTGGCTAAAGAGCTCATGAGAGTATTTCAGGCATGGAAAGCCAAGACACTCTGTAAAAAAAAAAAAAAAAAGAATAAGAAGACCTAAATGAAAGATCTCTGCGAGTGAGATCACAGTGGAAAGAACGGGGCCATCAAAGAAGGAGGTACCTTTCTCTGAAGGGAGGAGAAAACTTCCATTTTGATTATGACCCTGTCGGAATAAGATCGAAGTTGGTGAACCCTAAAGGCTTCCATAGCCTCAGCAACTCATGACTAGAGCCTAGGGAGATTACTGACACCATAAACAAGAGTGTCAAATTGTTAAGTCAGCAACAGGAGTCGCTGTGTACTTACATCCCATGTGGGATCTGTCCTTAATGGGTTGTCCAAGGTGAAGTAATGATATAGCTAGTACTGAAACAGTATTTTTACACTTTGTGTTTCTGTGTGGGTGCAAACTGATGAAATCTTTACTTAGTATATACTGAATTGATCTTCTGTATATAAAGATAATTGAAAATGAAAAAAAAAACTTGGTTTTAAATTGGAAATTGTATAGAAAATTAATCAATTTTTAAAAAATATGTAGGATATCTGTCCTTAATGTGCTGTACATTGTGATTTAATCTTATAACTAGTACTCCAAGAGTATTTTTCACTTTATGTTGCTATGTGGGTGCAAACTGTTGAAATCTTTACTTAATATTTACTAAACTGATCTTCTGTATATAAAGAGAATTGAAAATGAATCTTGATGTGAATGGAAGGGGAGAGGGAGTCGGAAAGGGGAGGGTTGCGGTGGGAGGGAAGTTATGGGGGGGAAGCCATTGTAATCCATAAGCTGTACTTTGGAAATTTATATTCATTAAATGAAAGTTTTAAAAAAATACCTTTTGCTTCAATTAGAATAAAGATGATCAAAACAAAATAACAAGTCCTAAAATTACTCTATTCTGTATGCAGTCAACACTTATGCGCACATGTGAAATAAAATAAAACAGAGTTCTAGGAATGAGCAATGAATGGGGCTAGGATATATGTGAAATCAGATCATTCAGACTTCATGTGTATTGCTGATATTTATTTTTCTGAGAAAACATGACATATTGGCAAGACAAAGAATGATATTTTTGCTCCTTGTGGTATGATACTAAACTGAACAATAAATTATTTAAATACATTGTCATTAGAATTTGGACTTAAATTTATTTTGGATAATTTATTAACTGGAGGTTATAGTTTCCAGAGAAGAAATAAATTTGAATAAGAAATAAACAAATATTAAAATCAAAAAGCATTTCTTTTTGGAAACAAGCATTTGAAAATTTTGGTGCACTGTAATTTATGGAACAATTATAAAACCTTGAATTGAATCCCTCTTAAAGTGTTCTTTCAAGATAGAGATCTGAGTCAATTAATGGGGTGAAAATAACATTTTAATCAACACCTATATTGTCATCAAAATTTAGTTTAATAATTTCTCTCTATATTTGGCTTAAAAATTAGCTATGCTTAGTGTTTCCTGACAAATTAGTCAACACATTTCTGTTGGGTTTGGATTTTATTTTTGTCTCTTTTGGCTGCATAAATCACACAGCTTATTATTTGTAGAACTCTTTCATGTCTTTAATCAACTCTGAGTTGGAAAACTGAAAATGAATCAGACTGGCAGGCTGACTTCTGAAGATTTTCAACATGTTCTCCTGTAACGAGAACAAGTTGAAGAGGTGGTCATTTAGTAAGCAGTCCTCAGGAAAATACACTCTACTGAAAAACATGCACCTTAGCATTTGGAAAATGTGTGATAGATAGCCTGCCTGAGCCTGTGTCTGCAGCTGGACCTGGAATTTGAAAACAGAAGATTGATGGTTTTGCTAAACATTTGTCATCATTAGAGTATTAGCATATATTTATTAGGTACCCTTAAATAACTATAATTGAAATCTATCTATTTTGAATACACACATAAAAAAACTGATAGCAACCACTTTTTTAGCAACCACTTTTAATGTTTAAATCATTCAGAAAAACCTTTTGTTTACATAAAATAAAATAAATATGAGTTGTATTTCACCCTGATTCATTTTAAAGTTAAAATTTTAATATTTTGTGTTTTTCTCATGCTCTTTAATCTTTTTTCTTTTTAATGCAGGTTAAAATCTTAGAAGTTTTAAACATAGAAAACATCAATGATGATCAACCAGGATTTCTGAGCAAACTCCTTAGAACTATGAATTAAGTGCTCTGGGTATAGATAGTGCATGGTAAAGGAGACAAATCCAGAACTTGTGCCTGGTTTGAATTGAAGAAGCAAACCTTAGGACAGAATGTGTATCATAGCAAATGTCAGCAATAAACAAAGCTTAAAAACCTTCACAAATAAGACCCAGTGGTTCTCGACTTGGCTATAAAGTGGAATCACTACGAGAAATTAAAGGAAAAGAAAACAAGTCTCAGGCCTGCCATCCCAGGCCCAGATGTTCAGATTTGATTGCCCTTGGCTCTGGTGAAAACATTAGTATATATTTAAAGCATAAAAGATACTGGTAATATGCAGCATTAAGAGAAATATCGAGGCAAACATTTAGCTCAGTGGTTAAGATGTCACTTGGGATTCCTATATTTCATTGCATAGTATGTGGGTGCAAGTTCCAGATTCACTATTTCTTTTTTTATTTTTATTTTTTTTAACTTTTATTTAGTAAATATAAATTTCCAAAGTACAGCTTATGGATTACAATGGTTCCCCCCCCCCCAATACTTCCCTCCCACCCACAACCCTCCCCTTTCCCGCTCACTCTCTCATTCCATTCACATCAAGATTCATTTTCAATTATCTTCATATACAGAAGATCGATTCATTATATGCTAAGTAAAGATTTCAACAGTTTGCACCCACACAGAACATAAAGTGTAAAATACTGTTTCCGTACTAGTTATAGCATTACATCACATTGGACAACACATTAAGGACAGAGACGCCACATGCGGAGTAAGTGCACAGTGAATCCTGTTGTTGACTTGGCAAATTAACACTCTTGTTTATGACATCAGTAATCTCCCTAGGCTCTAGTCATGAGTTGCCTATGGAAGCCTCTTGAGTTCGCTGACTTCAATCTTATTTAGACAAGGTCATAGTCAAGGTGGAAGTTCTCCCTTCCCTTCAGAGAAAGGTACCTCCTACTTTGATGGCCCCGTTCTTTCTACTGGGATCTCTCACTCACAGAGATCTTTTATTTAGGTGGTTGTTTTTTTTGTTGTTGTTGTTTTGTTTTTTTTTTTGTTTTTTTTTGTTTTGTTTTGTTTTGTTTTTGCCACAGTGTCTTGGCTTTCCTTGCCGGAAATGTTCTCATGGGCTTTTCAGCCGGATCTGAATGCCTTACGGGCTGATTCTGAGGCCAGAGTGTTGTTTAGGACATCTGCCATCCTATGAGTCTGCTGTGTATCCCGTTTCCCATGTTGGATCATTATCTTCCTTTTTTTATTCTATCAGTTAGTATTCGCAGATACTAGTCTTGTTTGTGTGATCCCTTTGACTCTTAATCCTATTAGTATGATCGATTGTGAACTGAAATTGATCACTTGGACTAGTGAGATGGCATTGGTACATGCCACCTTGATGGGATTCAATTGGAATCCCCTGGCACATTTCTAACTCCACCATTTGGGGCAAGTCAGCTAGAGCATGTCCCAGATTGTACATCTCCTCCCTCTCTTATTCCTACTCTTATATTTAACAGGGATCACTTTTCAGTTAAATTAAAACACCTAAGAATAGTTGTGTGTTAATTACAGAGTTCAACCAATAGGATTAAGTAGAACAAAAAAATACTAAAAGGTATAAACTATTAAATTGTACATCAACAGTCAGGACAAGGACTGGTCAAGTCACTGTTTCTCGTAGTATCCATTTCACTTCAACAGGTTTCCTTTTTGGTTCTCGTTTAGTTGCCACCGATCAGGGAGAACATATGATATTTGTCCCTTTGGGACTGGCTTATTTCACTCAGCATGATGTTTTACAGATTCCTCCATTTTGTTGCAAATGACCAGATTTCATTGTTTTTGACTGCTGTATAATATTCTATAGAGTACATGTCCCATAATTTCTTTATCCAGTCTACTGTTGATAGGCATTTGGGTTGATTCCAGGTCTTAGCTATTGTGAATTGAGCTGCAATAAACATTAATGTGCAGACGGCTTTTTTGTTTGCCAAATTAATTTCCTTTGGGTAAATTCCAAGGAGTGGGATGGCTGGGTTGTATGGTGGAGTTATATTCAGGTTTCTGAGTAATCTCCAGACTGACTTCCATAGTGGCTTTAGCTGGTTAGAATGGCTCACATTCAGAAATCTACCAACAACAGATGCTGGCGAGGATGTGGGGAAAAAGGGACACTAACCCACTGTTGGTGGGAATGCAAACTGGTAAAGCAGATTCACTATTTCTAACAGAATCCCAAGTGATGCCCATGTGACTGGATCATTAACCACACTTTGGCAGGAAAATAGTTTCAGTACACAGTATATATCCATGTGGTGAAATATCCGTCTGCTTTCAGGTTTATGTCTCAGTAGAGTTGGATTTACATGGAAGTATGTATCCACATCTCATCATCCAGGTCTTGTTATCATGCTCACTCAAGAGTCTTCATATGTTTATGTGCAAAAGTCAAATATCAGGGGCCAGCTCTGTGACACAGCAGGTTAACGCGTTGGCCTGAAGTGCCAGCATCCCATATGGGCACTGGTTCAAGTCCCAGCTGCTCCACTTCTGATCCAGCTCTCTGCTATGGCCTGGGAAAGCAGTAGAAGATGGCCCAAGTCCTTGGGCCCCTGCACCCACATGGAGGACCTGGAAGAAGCTCCTGGCTCCTGGCTTCAGGTGGGTGCAGCTCCAGCCTTTGCGGCATTGGGAGTGAACCAGCACATGGAAGACCTCTCTCTTTTTCTCTGCCACTCCTCTCTCTGTGTAACTCTTTCAAATAAATAAATCTTTTTAAAAAAACCAAAAACCATCTCCAAGGTCATAATCTCATCATGATCAGACATTAGGAAATGACAGACTTTGTACCCAGATGATGTAGCATAGTGAATATTACTCACATGTGGGATTTACTTTTAAAGATAGATACAGTATTAAGTTGTTGTTCTACTGGTTGAACTCTTTAATTAACACACAATTATTCTTAGGTGTTTAAATTTAACTGAAAAGTGATCACTGTTAAATATAAGGGTGGGAATAAGAGAAGGAGGAGATGTACAGTTCGGCACATGCTCAATTGGACTTGACCCAAATGATAGAGTTAGAAATGTGCCTGGGGATTCCAATTTAATCCCATCAAGGTGGCATGTACCAATGCCATCTCACTAGTCCAAGTGATCAATTTCAGTTCACAATTGATCATACTAATAGTATTAAGGTAAAAGGGATCACATAAATGCTAATACTAACTGATAGAATTAAAAAGGGAGAGAACGATCCAACATGGGAAGCGGGATACACAGCAGACTCATAGAATGGCAGATGTCCTAAATAGCACTCTGGCCTCAGAATCAGCCCTTAAGGCATTCAGATCCAGCTAAAAAGCCCATTAGAGTATTGTAGGAATGGAAAGCCAAGACACTCTGGCAAAAAATAAATAAATAAATAAATAACCTAAATGAAAGATCTCTGTGAGTGAGATCCCAGTGGAAAGAACGGGCCATCAAAGAAGGAGGTAGCTTTCTCTGAATGGAGGAGAGAATTTCCACTTTGACTATGACCTTGTCTCAATAAAATTTGTTTTGGCGAAGTCAAGAGGCTTCCATAGTCTTGGCAACTCATGACTAGAGCCTAGGGAGATTACTGACACCATAAATAACAGTGTCAATTTTTAAATCAACAACAGCAGTAACTGTGCATTTACTCCGCATGTGGCATCTCTGTCCTTAATGTGTTGTACTATGTGAATCGATGGTATAACTAGTAATCAAACAGTACTTTACTGTGTTTCTGTGTGGGCGCAAACTGTTGAAATCTTTACGTAGTATATACTAAATTGATCTTCTGTATATAAAAATAATTGAAAATGAATCTTGATGTGAATGCGTTGGGAGAGGGAGCGAGAGATTGGAGGGTTGTGGGTTAGAGGGAAGTCATGGGGGAGAAAAAGCCACTGTAATCCAAAAGCTGTACTTTGGAAATTTATATTCATTAAATAAAAGTAAAATAAAAAGAAAGATACAGATAATAAAGACAGGTACAAGGGACAGGTGAGTGGAAAAAATGGTCTCTAAGTAACTCTTGAATTATTTTAAAAATATTATTTTATTTAAAAGAGAGAGAGCAGAATTGATCCCATCTGCTAGTTATCTCACTAAAAGCCCATAGCAGCCAGGGCTGTGCCGAGACAGGAAACTGCAACTCAGTATGGCTCTCCCACATGCATGGCAGTGACCCAAGTACTTGAACAATCCTCTCTGCCTCTCAGTTTTCACATTAGCAAAAATGGAATTGGGAACAGTAACAGGACTCAAATCCAGAATCTGAGATATACGAAGTGAGCATCCCAAGTTGTTTCTCAGTGGCTGGCTCTGAATTCTGCCCCCCTACTTGAATTCTGCAGGGTGCTGGAGTGTAGGTAATCCTCCATGCTGTGTGGGAACAGCTGAGACTTGTGACTGGCAACACAGATCACATCACCCATGTTGACTCTGTTGTTCCTCTGACCCTGTCTTTCAGCTGTTGCTTCTGTGCAGCATCAGAGGATTTTATTAGTTAGAAGTGATCACTGGGGTCACATCACCCATATTCAAGGGTATTTTTCTCTTTTTAGCCAAAATGAAATTGGGACTTGAGGGAAAGATGTGCCAGTAGAAATAGAAGATTCAGTGTTTTGGGTGTTGGTTATGAGTGTGATCACACAACAAAAAAATGATTTATCTGTCCACTTCTGTGCATTTCCTGGTAATATATTGCATTTCAATAAACTCCTAAAAGGAAAAAAGGAGTGTTCAAATAAATACATCTTTGAGCTTTTTGAGCCATAATGTGGCCAGACCTCCAAGGATGAACATGAGGGCCAAAAGAACAGGTGTGGGGTTTGCTGTACCAAATTTTAGAGTGGCTTTTAAGCTTAGACCTTGAAAGAGGATCATAACCTTAAATAGTAGAGAAAATACAAATAGGCCTTGAAGGGATTGAGCTTAGCAATGATGGTTGGTAGGGAGGAGACTGTGTCTGTCCACAAGACAGTTCTAGCTAGAACAGATTGTGGGGTCCACCTGTCCACTCAGTGCACTAATGCAACCTTGTACCTTCATCTTAAGATTGTCCAAGCAAAGCATTCTGGGAGAAAGAATCTCAAAGTCATTCTCTCCTGGTGTTGAACCTGCAGTCATGCACCTTTCCTTTCCAGAAGGCCCTTGAAATATTACCATGATATTATTACTGATGGTCACAGAATGGAAATATTTACTAAATTGCATGGAACTCATTGTATGAAAAATTAAAGTAAAGAGAACACTCTCCAAGTTTAGAAATAGAGTATGTTTATAAATGAAATGCACCACAGGAAACAGATAGTCCAATGTCATATTTACTGAAACTGTTTTCTCTTGCACACTGCAGTCATGCTTTCCCAACCCAATACAACATAATAGGGAACCATTACTGTTTTTATTTTAGTCAGGATTGAAGAATCTAAAAGGAAACATGGTCTTTTGCCTTCTGATTTAAAAATTGAAAATTCATACATAACAAAAAGTAACAAAATCTGCACCATAATTAGTGTGAAAAGGTAGGGGAATTGGATGTTCTCTAAAGAATATCTACATTTTTTTACATATCAGGCCTTTTGGGGACATTTCATATTTTCTCAAATTTCATATTCTCTCCCATTTTATGTGCCTTTAGCTACATGATCACTTCTCTTTTTTAAACTGTCTTTTATTATTCACAATGAAAACATTAGCTCCTTTATTAAGATTTATATATTATGAAATTGGATGAATGAGATTTAATTTTGTATTTATACAGTATAGAACATTTCATAATGTGACTGTATTATACTCATTACTACCTAAAATAAAAATGTAGGTTTACTCGTATATAATTGCCATATTATTAATAACTTTTAACCTCTGATTCCAAAGGAAGACTGTGTGAAAACAAGGATCAGCGATTTAGTTCTAAGTAAAACTGTCACTTAGCTATCTAAAAAACATGCTGATTCATTGTTATGCAAATTATCTCTTAAAAAAGAACCTAATGAAATTCAGTTACTATGTTTTCCTCCGTGAATCATTAGGAGAAAATGACCTTGCTTAGTCAACATCAAATTAAAATGTTAACAAACATTTTGCATGTCAACTGTCAATAAACGGAACAGCATAGAGCCTTTATCCATGGCTCTCTGGTTCTTTTTCAGCAGATTCTAAGGACTCATATCAGTTTTGGAAGAATTATCTTGGGGACCCTGAACTTAATGACCTTGTCAGAAAGTCTTGGAGGCCAAGGAGAATGAACAGAGGCATGGAGCAGGGATATTCACTAAGAGCTTTCTGGGATTGAGAGTTGCTACTCAAGTTTCTTGGAACAAGGATTGTTCTGTAAATTTAAAAGGGGTCTCCAAGATACAGTGCTGTTTGGGACTTTGCATATTTTTATTATTGTTCTTGAACTCAATGACTGTCATGTCAACTTTCAAAATATTCTTTGCAAAACATTTAATGGGCTTTAAACCATTATTCATGTATTATCATAATCCTCCTTTATGAGCATTTTCATTGAAATATAATAATTTTATGCTGTTTGCCTCATATTTATTTTTCATAACCATAATAATTCACCCTGGGGACTGTTTATGGTCTGACAATGAAGAATCAGGATTTTCAATGGCACGGCCATTCACACTTACTCATATTCCTAACAACCACCAAAGTGTATTCTTATTAGACACTAATTCACAGAGAGTTGTGTTTTATTACTTAAGTGGTGAAGTAAAGAAAAAAGTAGCGCATAACACAACCTGATAGCTTCAAGATTTTTTGGAATGAATTGCTCTCAAAGTGAAAATTTCTAAGCTTCGAAAAATCTTATTCTTCAGAAAACAAACACCTTTCACAGAGAGACAAATACCAAATAGAGGAGAAAAATGTTCTGAAAGCACAAATAAAACATGTTCTAAATTTGTAGACATTTAGCCAGCGTTGGAGATGGAGTACATGAAACAACTGAGAAGAATGAACAATTCTCAAAAAACTGAACTTTAAAATTTGGTTATTCTCTTTGCTAAATATTAAACTGACAAATAAAAACTTAACAGAGGCTCAGAGTACACTGGATCAGATTGGCACTGAGGATTCAAAGACTTGATCCCACTCACTTTAACAAAAACTTGTTTTGTTATACATGCACTCCAAATGAATGGATTCCTTGCTGTCATTTAGCCCATTTGCATATCCTTTTCATGTCTGTAATTTGTAAGGTATATTCAGTATCCCAATGTATTTTTTTTAACTTTTATTTAATGAATATAAATTTCCAGTGTACAGCTTATGGATTACAATGGCTTCCCCCTCCCATAACTTCCCTCCCACCCAAAACCCTCCCCTCTCCCGCTCCCTCTCCCCTTCCATTTGCATCAAGATTCATTTTCAATTCTCTTTATATACAGAAGATCAATTTAGTATAAAGATTTCAACAGTTTGCACCCACATAGAAACACAAAGTGAAACAAACTGTTTGAGTACTAGTTATAGCATTAAATCAAAATGGACAGCACATTAAGGACAGAGATCCCACATGAGGAGCAAGTGCACAGTGGCTCCTGTTGTTGACCCAACAAATTGACACTCTAGTTTATGGCGCCAGTAACCATCCTAGGCTGTCGTCATGAGTTGCCAAGGCTATGGAAGCCTTCCAAGTTTGCCGACTCTGATCATATTTAGACAAGGTCATAAAAGACAGAGTGAGGATAGTAACCAATGATCCTAAGAGTGGCATTTACCAGGTTTGAACAATTATACAGCATTAAGTGGGGAAGAGGACCATCAGTACACACATGTTGGGAGTAGAGCCATTGGTGGTAGAGTAGAGGTTATGATTACAAAGGAATGCGGCCCAAGTGCACTAGACAGGGCCTAGAACAAAGGACAGAGTCATTATTAGAGGAGCTAAGAAAGGTGCTGTCTAAGCTACAAGTAATTTTTCTGATTGAGAGGCAAATAGAACCTGATAGAAGGGGCTTGATAATAATCTGGTGGGCTTTAGGCCTTGTAAGTTAAGAGGCCCAGACCTATCTATCTCTTCACATGGGGTATATCCTAAGGGAGGTGTGAACCTCCTGGGGGAAGGCACTCTGTTGACTTTCATTACTTGGCTGGCCTGGGAGGAGAGCTGGCCAGGTAAAGGCAGGTGGCATCTCTAACAAGAAATTTACAGTTCTGCCTGCAATGTTGCTGACCCTACTTGGCTGTCCCCTCAGCTGCAGTGGTCACTTTGGAAGTTGGGCTGAGTGAAGGGCTTTTCAGCTTAGAGCCAATAAGATTTGTGGCTCTGACCTGGGCATCCTTCGACTCCAGGGCAGGTCCATTTCCAGTGATCCAACTCTTGGCAGAGCTGCCAGGGCTCTTCACAAGCTGACTTCTGCTGAAGCCCAGGCTTACCACATTGAAAGCCACTGCAGTGGACTGGCCTATTGGGTCTCCTTGAGGGCAGATCACTGTACAGATCAGCCATTCATAGGCCTGCCACCCATTGCTTCTGATGCCGAGCTTTCTTTTCCTCCTGGTTTGTGTTAAAGCAGACCAGAGGATGCAAGTCAAGGGAGTGCCCAAGTCCCATCTCTAATCTTCAGTGACCTGAACTACAAATCTCTAGTCACAGGCATGTTCTGTAGTAGTTTTTCTAAGGTAGACAATGCCCATGAGGAAAATTATATTCTCACTTGAAAACTTTCTTTCCCTTTGGTCTGAAAGGGAGGTTTTTTCTACTTACTGTATACTTGGCTGATGGCGAAGTGAATCTAGCTATGAGATTATTATTTAAGTTCTTATTTTGGCTATGCTATTACAGAAAAATGTTAGCCATCTCTTTTATAAGGTCTAAAGATTAAATTGTGCGTCCTACAGATTCCTTCATAATAGAATTAGTTTCCTACCTTGAAGAGAATAGAGAAATGAAAGAACAAGTTGGGCTTAGAATAGAGAAATGAGGGAGCAAGTCCTAGATCGCTTGCTGACAATAGCAATATCACATGAATACTTAGCAAACCGTTTCAACCATTAGATAACAACTTAAGAAAACATTTACCAGAAGGTTCAATGCCTTCTATAAATTTTAAGAATCATGTATTTGAAAACACCTCTTAAATATCTAACATGGTGTAGTTTGTTTAACTAGTAAACTTAAGCACAACCATCTAAAATGTTTTTAGTTTCTTTCTACCAACACGTTTAAAACATATGATACACAGATTCAGGTCACACAAATTAAAATGTATCTTTGATTGATTTTAGCAGCTTAAATTTATGGACAATCTTATCTATAAGCCATTTAAAATAATACTCTTAATAAAATTTCCCCATGTGGACATACAATATGTACACACATATAACATAGCATAATAGACCAATATAGCAACTTTAATAATAGCTTTTAAAATCTTTATCTCTTTTTGTAGATTGCCAATTGATTTGAATTGCTTTTTGTTTTTAGTAACCTCAGTTAACCATACTTTCTCTCAGTTGGTACTGTTAATACATTATTGGCTTCATCTGTTTACAGAGCCATCCCAAAATACTGAATACAATAAAAGTGGCTGGAAAAAGTCCATAGGAACCTATAGGAGGACAGCTAAACACAGAACCAACAACGCTTTAGTTTTATGAGCAGCACATCATATATAACTGTGGATGACAAAAGACTTTAAGTCGCCATGTTTAAAATTATAAACTCATCAACCAACAAGAGGCACTTGCTTACTTCACAGTATTTTTGAAAGCACCTGTAGGATTTTACAAGTATTTAACCCTTTAGGCCTCTGGGGCTTTCTCATGAAGATAACTATCATGTCTAGTAACACAAGATCATTAGACTTTTTAATTCTCAAACATTTGTATTAATAGCATTTTCCTTTATAGAAACTTAAAGTCTGGTACCACATCACATCTTGACAGTCCTTCTAATATAATCCAAATAGACTGATTAGTTGGTGTCTCTATAAGATGAGAGACATAGGTCCTTCGATTTTTTCAGTTGGGCCCAAACTGGAAAAACCAAAGTCCAGGATTTACTGGAAATTTTAGTGACCAGATTGTTTGAAACTTTGATTTTTTGAATGCCTGTCAAGAATGTCAAGAAGGCTCAAAATCCAAAATATCTGGTTGAAATAAGATTCCTTAAAATCATGACATAACATAGACCAAATTTGATCATTGTTACAAGGTGATTATTCAAATCTTTGAAAATAAGCACATATTAAAATAACCCATAGCTCTTAATAAAAATGCAGCTCTTTTTGAACAATTAGAATTTAACAGACATCAAGAGAACATAATAGATTACTTTAACACATTGCTTTAACAGAGCATCAGAGTTTAATTCTATGTCAAAGAGAAATTGAGCTTCCTGTGATCTTTTGCTGTGAGGTTTCCTTCCTTTACCATCTTTCATATTGGTGACCATGTTTCTGTGTTTCTGTGTGTAACACATCTTTAAGCATCTTTTGCAGGGCAGGATGAGTGGCAACAAATTCTTTCAGTTTCTGTTTGCTATGAAAAGTCTTAATTTCACCTTCATTCACAAATGAGAGCTTTGCAGGATATAGTATTCTGGGCTGGCAGTTTTTCTCTCTTAGTACCTGGGCTATGTCTCGCCATTCTCTCCTAGCTTTTAGGGTTTCTGATGAGAAGTCTGCTGTGAGTCTAATTGGAGATCCTCTAAGAGTAATCTGACGTTTCTCTCTTGCACATTTTAGGATCTTTTCTTTATGTTTCACTGTGGTGAGTTTGATTACAACATGTCGTGGTGAGGATCTCTTTTGTTCATGTTTATTAGGGGTTCTATAAGCTTCCTGTACTAAGATGCCTCTGTCCTTCTCCAAACCTGGGAAATTTTCTGCTAGTATCTCACTGAAAATGCCTTCTAATCCTTTCTCCCTCTCCATGCCTTCAGGAACTCCTAGAACCCGAATGTTGGGTTTTTTAATAGTATCCTGTAGATTCCTGACAATATTTTTTAGATTTCTAATTTCTTCTTCTTTTCTTTGGCTTGCCTTATTTCCTTTCCTGTTCTCTGTCTTCTAAGTCTGATATTCTCTCTTCTGCTTCACCCATTCTGTTTTTAAGGCTCTCTAATGTGTTTGTCATTTGATCTATTGAATTCTTCATTTCATTATGATTTCTCGTCACTATCACAGTTTCTTGTTCCACTAGTTGTTTCATTTCATTTTGATTCCTCCTTAATATTTCATTTTCATGAGAGAGATTTTCTATCTTGTCCATTAAGGATTTCTGTAGTTCAAGAATTTGTTTTTGAGAACTTCTTAATGTTCTTATCAATTTTTTGAGATCCGCTTCTTGCATTTCTTCAATCTCATCATCTTCATAATCTTGAATTGGGGTGTCTTTTTCATTTGGGGGCTTCATAGTGTCTTCCTTATTCTTGTTAGCTTGGTTTTTGCGTTTGTTGTTTTTCATGTTGGAGATATTTGGTTTCTTCACTGTGGTGTTTTTTCTTGTTACACTATGGCTCTATATTAAGTGGACTGTCTGCTGTCAGTGGAGTCTTAGAGGCTTGAGATGAGTGTGGACTGAGAGCTGTGTTTGGTTCCTCAGGGTTGAGGGTGTGTCAAAGATGACACTCCCAGGTCAGGTGTGGTAAATCTCTCTTTCTTTTTTTGATTCAAAAGGGAAGTAATTCCGCACAGCTGAATGTAATTGGAGGTATTTAGCAGGCAAATGATATACCCACAGGAGCCAGAGATCGGAAGCTCTTTCCCAAGGACCACACAGGAAATCTCTGCTGCCCTCAGTGTGGGCTCCAATTCTCCTGCAGTATCCCACTGGGTTGCCAAGTAAGATGCTAATCTCCTGTTATTTCACGCCTCCCCCCAGAGTCAGGTGTTTCTGCTAGGCTCAGGGCTGGTGCAGACCTGAGGTCGCCCTGCTTATGATGTATGTCCAAAATGGCGCCTGCTCTGTCTTGCTCGCCTTTGAGCAGAGAGAGAGAAACTTGTGTCCGTATCGGTCACTTTTTTTATTTTTTTCCTCTCTCTCTTCTAGTTAGCCTGGTGAATTTTTCCCCACAGAGTTTCAAGCCTCGTTCCCTCTAGCCTCCTCTTTCTGCTTGCCTGCTGGTGTCTCAGGCTATGGAGGTTCGGCTCACCTCGCGTTCCAGCGCTGGTGCGTTGAGTCTGCCGCTGGTGTCCCAAACTTGGGCTCCCACGCTCTGCACGCAGGTACACTGTGAATCACTAGTTCCGGAAGAGTTTCCTCTGCTGTTTCATCCCCTACTCTTCCTTGACCCTGCAGTATCTCCACTTATATTAAACTGTCTCTCCCCGGACTAATAGTGTGCTCCCTGCCTATTCCACCATCTTGCCGCTCGCACCATCCCCATGTATTTTGTAAATAATAAAATCAAATAGTGTTTGGAGATTCCTCAGAAATCTGAAAATGGATTTTTCATATGACCCAGCCATTCCACTTTGGGAATTTACCCTAAGGAAATGAAATCAGCATATGAAAGAGTTATCCATATCCCCATGTTTACAGCAGCTCTACTTACAAAAGTTAAGATATGAAATCAACCTGGATGTTTATCAACTGATGACTATATAAAGAAACTGTAATATATATTCATGATGGAGTATTACTCAGGCATAATAGAAAAATGAAATGTCATTCACAATAAAATGGATGCAACTAGAAACCATTGTGCTTGGTGAAATAAGGCAGTTCCCAGAAGACATCATGTGTTTTTCAAGATTTGTAGTAACTAATATACAGAGTACCGAAGATGTAATGTATATAAGAGAAATTGACATTTTCAGATTTGATTATTGTTAATAGTCCTAGTCTGTACTCTTGAGGAAAAGTAACTGAAAGAAGTATAAGAAAGAAGGAGGAGGGAGCTTGGCAGTGAGTGAGGGAGGGAGGACAGGGTGGAAAGCATCATTATTCTCTTAAAACTGTATATATGAAATAAATGAAATTTGTTCTCTTTATAAATAAAAATATTGAAAAAAATAAGTTACATGATTAGATTTCCTGAAGCAACTACAATAAAACCAAACCATCTACATGAGTAATGATTATAATAAAATAAAACCATGAGGAAAATATCAATGTTCCCACTAAGACAATAGAAAGTACTGAGACTACCAACAAAAAGTGATATTTGAGCAGAAACTGGAAAGCTGTGCAGGCATTTCTATTTCTATTTATTTATTTATTTTTGACAGGCAGAGTTAGACAGTGAAAGAGAGAGAGAGAGACAGAAAGGTCTTCCTTCTGTTGGTTCACCCCCCAAATGGCCGCTATAGCCAGCGTGCTGCGCCGATCTGAAGCCAGGAGCCAGGTGCCTCCCCCTGGTGTCCCATGTGGTGCAGGGACGAAGCACTTGTGCCATCCTCCACTGCCTTCCCGGGCCACAGCAGAGAGCTGTAGTGGAAGAGGAGCAACCGGGACAGATTCCGGCGCACCAATCGAGACTAGAACATGGAGTGCCGGCACCACAGGCGGAGGATTAGCCAAGTGAGCTGTGGCGCCGGCCAGGCATTTCTAGCAATGTGCATTTTAGGGGCACTCTCCACACACACGTAGCCATGTGGGCAAATTTCCAGAGAAGAATGGCAAATGGTGAGATGGGCAAAGAGTGGAAGATTAGGCATCAACTCAGGTAAATACAAAAACTTTACACTCTTATCATTCTATATTGGTTCTGTCAACCAAGTTTTAATGCTAATAGCATTTTGCAGCAAGAGAAACAGGCTGGCATTCTTCCTGTTACCCTTAATGGTGGAACAGCAGTTTGAGTTGAAAATTCCATATAACAGAATTCTTGAATGGCAACTGGAATTATGAAACTGCTTCTGTGACAATTAAGTCAGAATACATTTTTAAAGTCTTAATATGGGCCAGAAATTTTTTTCTGAAAAATGAAAAGAATGGTAAACATTTTAGACTCTCTAACTATGCTCTGTCTGCAAATTCAAGCCCTCCACCTCCTCCTCCTCTTTGTCCTCCTCCTGCTTCTCCTTTGGATTTCTTTAAGACATCATTTTTAGTGAGAGACACAACTAAGCCATGAGCTGTTTTGGTCTGGAGACCAACTGTTGTCAACCATAAGGGCAGCCTGGAAACATTTTGAGTAGAGAGGGGAATTATTGGACTGTTCGCTACAGATGCACATATGACTGAGATGTGGAAGGACATATGGAAGTTGGCAGAAACCTGTTACTTAGTAGATAGTAATCGAAATACACAAACTATCCTGTTTGGAAATGTCTGGAAAGGAGTAGGAATGGCATCAGGAGTATTTCATTGTTGGCAGGGAGTGAAAGGGGGAAGTAAAAGTAAGTCCTAAATCTCTAGGCAGACACATGAGTACAGGGGAATGAGGAAGACAGCTTTAATTTTCCTCCAGACAACCCATCCTGGCCTTTAGCCTTCCCAGTTAATAAATTCTACTAATCAACAGAATTTGGCTCATTTAATTTTATTTGTCCTGAGACCCTGGCGTGTATTCCACATCTAAATCATATTTTGTATTTAATGAAGTCTTGTGAAAAGTACATGAATGAATTAGTGACTGAGTGAGCGACTGAACGAATGTCCTGTACCCTAAGGGAGAAAAACTGAACGTGACTCTAGAAAGAGCATGACTTTCTTGAAGCATTTTTACTTGTGCCTGTGTTTCTTGGTTAGTAGTTTCGCCAACTCCACAGTGGGGGGATGTGACAGAAGCCTCACTACTATTGTCATTCCTCAAGTCCTGAGGCCCCCACACCAGCCTTCTTTCTTCTTTCCACTATTTTAAGGGTGTTGCAGATGTGATGCTCAGGGTTAATAACACTTAGAGGATTCACAGAAGTAGTGCACCCCATCTTCCCGGAAGTTGACATCGCAACACTTTCTATAAAGGAACTTCGTTATCATCCCAGCATGCTTCCAGTTCTTAAATATATGCTTCAATAATTTTGAATTGTCTAAAGAAAAGCAAAAACACCACACCGAAGTCATGTCTTTATTAAATGATTACTTAGATGAGTTACCTGAATTCTTTAAAATCAACAAAACAACTACATGTTTTATTTTTCAATGAATTCTAGCATCAATAGAGGGAGAAATACCCCTGACACAATATACTATTAAATCTTTAACCAATAAAATATAGAGGGAATAATGGAAGTTAAGGCCCCACATGAAATTTTGAGGCTAAACCTGGCTATATTTACAAACTGGGAAAGCTTGGATTACAGTGAGAGATGAATGGAGCATGGCTGAGAATCATTATTGCTTCAGTTATCAGAAAATGAAAGAAATAAAATTTTCTCTGATCTGTTAAATTGGAAAAAATTATAATTGCTTCAACCTTAGAAATGTGGCACACTATGAGTAAAATAAAGCTGGGATATCGAAGTCATATTAATCACAGTCATGGATGTACAGAAATTTTTTTGTGTGATGATGGGGAACCAAATTATTCTCTGGAACTGTATCTATGTTTACATTTTTTATTTTTAAAAGATGTATTTATTTAATTTATTTGAAAGGAAAATGGAGAGAGAAAGACATGTTGCATCTACTGGTACACTCTCCAAATTGCTACAACAGTTGGGGCTGGGTCAGGCAGAAGCCAGGAGCCAGGAGCTCCATCTGAGTATCCCACATGGGTGACAGGGACCAAAGCAATGGGGCAACCTCCTGCTGCTTTTCAAGGTGAACTATCAGGAAGTGGGATCAAAAGTGAAACAGATGGGACTCAAACCAGCACTCTGATTTAGGATGCATTAATCCTTTGTGCCACACACCAGCCACTTGTAAACTTTTGAAAATGAGTTTGAACTAAGACTTCTATAATTCTATACAAGCATAAAATACATCTAAGAACATCAGGACACAGCAGAAATAAATTCAGTGATCTATCTTACTATGCGTTTGACTTTGCATGTATTTGCTTGTTAAACAATTTCTTTTTTTTTTAATTACAGAGATCCTACATGATATTTTTTTTAAAAAAAATGATTAATTTTCTATGTAATTTCCAATTTAAAACCAAGTTTTTTTTTTCCTTTTCAATTATCTTTATATACAGAAGATCAATTCAGTATATACTAAGTAAAGATTTCATCAGTTTGCACCCACACAGAAACACAAAGTGTAAAAATACTGTTTCAGTACTAGCTATATCATTACTTCACCTTGGACAACCCATTAAGGACAGATCCCACATGGGATGTAAGTACACAGTGACTCTTGATGTTGATTTAACAATTTAACACTCTTGTTTATGGCGTCAGTAATCCCCCTAGGCTCTAGTCATGAGTTGCCAAGGCTATGGAAGCCTTTAGGGTTCGCCGACTTCGATCTTATTCCGACAGGGTTGTTGTACAATGTAATACTTTATCCATTTTAGTATTTTTTTTTTGTTCTAGTACTAGTGGTTGAACTCTGTAATTAACACACAATTATTCTTAGGTGTTTAAATTTTAACTGAAAAGTGATCCCGGTTAAATATAAGAATGAGAAAAAGAGAGGGAGGAGATGTACAATTGGGGACATGCTCAATCGGACTTGCCCCAAATGATGGAGTTAGAAATGTGCCAGGGGATTCCAATACAATCACATCAAGGTGACATGTACCAATGCCATCTCACTAGTCCAAGTGATCAATTTGAGTTCACAATTGATCACACTGATAGGTCTAAGAGTCAAAGGGATCACACAAACAAGACTAGTGTCTGCTAATACTAACTGATAAAACCAAAAAGGGAGAGAACGATGTAATATGGGAAGTGGGAGACACAGCAGACTCATAGAATGGCAGATGTCCTAAATAGCACTCTGGCCTCAGAATCAGCCCTTAAGGCATTTGGATCTGGCTGAAGACCCTATGAGAGTATTTTAGGCATGGAAATCCAAGACACTCTGGAAAAAAAAAGAAGAAGAAGAAGACCTAAATGAAGGATCTCAGCGAGTGTGATCCCAGTGAAATAACGGGGCCATCAAGGTAGGAGGTACCTTTCCTGAAGGGAGGAGAGAACAAACAATTTCTTTGATAGAGTATTTAGTGAGAATTATATAAATAGTGAACTGTTATATAAATAGTATTAATTATATAAATAGTGAACATAACTTATTTTTAAAATAATCTTCAGAAAATGTCTTGCTAATTGAATACATATAAACTATATTGTCACTTGCAACCTTGAAAATGGACTTAAATATGTCTTCCAACAATGAGAAAATACTCAAAACATTTTCACTAAGTGAATATCAGTTGTTTCAATGGACTGATTTTCCAGTTTGTAAAACAATGGTAAGTGTAGCAACAGTTATTTTAGTGGTCTGTTTATATACATTCTCCCACTTTACAGTTTTGTAAATGAATTTCTTACTGGGTTGAATCATGGTGCCTTTTTATTAAGTCCCTTTAACTGCGACCTCTGTAGATTTCAAGGATCCTTACAGAACACTTCTGTTTCTCTTTGTGTCTGCTTTTCTCTCTTCCTTAAAAGTAACAGTTGAAACAATTAGTCACTTGATGTCCTTAGGTTTCAAAACATTCACATTAAGCTCTTGTAAATCTTTACAGAGTACAAAATCGATGTTGAGACTTTATCAGGATTATTTTGTCTGCTACCTTTAAGTGCGCTATTGAAGGAACCTCAAATAATTCCAATGTATGTGTGAAGAGAAGAAACTAAATCAAAGTCTGAGTAAAGAGAGATGAGGGTGATCATTAGTAAATCCATAATAGGAAGCTGGAATGAAAGCCTAAGTAATTTGGAAAGCAGACAAGCATGAAGATCTAAGACAAACACTCTGAGAATGTAAACAACTTGTTAAGGAAGAAAAAAGAGGGAGGAAGGAAGGAAGAAAGGGCATATGCCAAAAAAAAAAAAAAATTAAAAGCCCAGAAGCATAGACAGATTAATTGGATTCACAGAGAAAAAGAAATCACACAGCTGTCATATTCAGCAAAGGGATAAAAATTGATGTTTCGATCTGATAGAAACAAAGGCATAAAAGCAGCAGAAAGTGCCTGAGCGTGTCAGTGCCATTCTCTCAAATCACATGGCTTAGACATAATCACACCAATTTGAAGCAAGTGCCAGTTACAACTTTAGAAAGTGACTATTTGAAGATTTCCATCACCCTTAGGTGACATATTCCCAGCTTCTAGATAGGGCATTATGTTGAAGGACGTATCATAAATAAGAACTGAACTACAACGTGACTCAAATTGTTCAGTAGTGTATGCTTGCACACACTGCAGAAATCATTTCCATTCAAGCAAGCATAGCAAACAATGAGGCAAAGAGGAGAGCAGCAAGCACATTACCAAAGGGAGACATGAGAGACATAACCCAACTTGTCCAAGAACAACCAAACCACAGGAGCAGGTCATATTAGCAGCACTGGTTTCTCTTGGCTGCGCTCACTCTGCTGACCATGGGGTCTGCCCTGCTGGGGCACAAGCTTTAGTGAGACAACCCGGAACCTCAACGGAGCCTCTCTCTTGTCCTAAAGTTAGCCTTGCTCAGTCTTCAGTAGAAGTTCCTTTTATTTTCTTACTTCAGTACTTTGTAATAATGGCACTTTTTCTATGTTAGAAATATTGAAAATATTTTATTTAATGTGATTTAGAAAGTTATCTAGCTTAATCCACTTGTGCTAACTGGGTTTCATAAATTCACATGATGCTGAGTTTCTATTCTCAAACTCCAAAATCCCTTCTCCCCTCACCTGTTCAACTCTTTATTTTACACTTAAAGAAAAGTCCCTTTATGGATAAGAAACTATCATTAAACTTTTCTCATTTAAAAATATAGACAGTTCCAAATGTATGATGGTTCAAATTATGAGTTTTCAGATTTATAACAGGGCATAACCATGGGAATTCAGTAGAACTGTACTTTGAATTTGCAGTGTTGACCAGGCTAGTGAAAGGCAGTAAGATAATCTCTCGCAGTACTGGGCAGTGGTAGTTATCACTTAGCTGGGAGATCATGGGAGTCTGCACCGATACTCCAGAGTGTGCAGTGTGGCTACACTGCAAGATTTGGTGAGTTTGGTGCATTAATGTGTTTTGACTTTCTCTTTTCAACTTAGGATGGGTTTATTAGGATGGAGCCCCATCATAAATCAAGGAGCACTTGGCACATTTTCACTTTAGTCTGCTTTAAGCAAGAGCTGTTTGTTATCTCTTTATGTGCGAGTGACAGCACTGGCATTCCAAAAGTGTCATCTCTCAATGGTCAGAATTTCTAAATACATTACAGTACACAACACAAAAGGGACCTGAAACCAAATACAACGTTAGGTAAAGATCACACACACACACAAAGTAAATTGTCCTGGATTATCGGGGTGGGCCCATTCTAATCACATTAGCCCTTAAAACTGGAAGAGCTTTCTGTAGATGAAGTCAGAAGGATGCAGCAAAAAGAGAAGCTGGGGAGGTGGGAAGCACATGTTTCCTCCACATACTGTTTCTAGAGGGGCCACAAGAGAAGCACGGATAGTAATGTGGGCACCTTCCACGAGCAAGGCTGACCCCTCACTGACAAGTAGCAAAGGAATGATGACCTCAAGGCTGTGAAGACCTCAACGCACAAAACAGACAAGAAAAAATGTGGCCAGCGTCCTACATGGGTTTGGAAGCAGATTGTCCCCAGAACCGCCTGGAGCAGATTCCCACTGTACCCAGACCCTGACTCCACTACGTGAGGATCCCTGCAGAGGATTTGGTGAACTCGCACTACACCACGACCCCGGATCTAATAACTGGCTGCTGTGTTCAAGCAAGTTGTGATGAAAGCAACAGAAACCAAATGTATCCTCTTCACCTAAGGAATTTAGAGATGAAGTGGACATCCTCATCCTTATGCTTCTTGTTTACCCTCCATTTGTGCCTTGTGTTTATTCCAAGAACATCCAGGTCTGCCAATCTGGTTTCTTCTTACCGTGGTTGTTTCCTCACTTTCCCACAACTACCCTTTATTAACTTCAGATTTTGGCTCAAATTGCCAGTCTACAAAGTCATTCTGCTAGCAGCATGAACACTCTCCAAGGTCACATACATGACACGGCCAATATCCTAAACTCTCGAGTTATTTATTTCCTGATATCCAGCTATCATCAGATTAAATCCAGTCGTTCACTCCATGGCCATGCCTTAGAATTCACTGACACAGAGAACTGCTTTACTTTTAAAATTTTAACAGAACAGTCCTCTTTCTAGCAATATTTCCCTCTTTTTCTCTTAGGAAAACAGTTTTTCCTGGGGCACTCAGGTTTCTGCTTGTCATATGACCATTTTTATTCCATATTATCTTTTCATGGGTCTTTATATAACAGCCTTGGAGGGGGTAGTATTTCCTGTGGAGAATATCAAGATAATGAAAATAATGCCTTCGTAAAGGTCTCTATTTAGCCTCCTTTCATAGCTGTAGATTCTCTGAATTGGAGCTTTTGATCAGTAATATAGATCTACTGTGAATATGTCATTTGCCTGCTTTAACCCATTGATACTTGGATAGGGGAAGTAGGGCACATATGATGCTAATACTGCCTGGTGTGCCAATAAGTAATAAGCAATGAGTGATAAGGTTATGGTTTTTGTTCATGATGTAAGACTTGTGTCTTTATCTAGAGTCCATGAGACTGGACGGGGTTGTAGATAAATGAAAACCTTGGACCCTTTATAATTGTTCACTTTTTATTCTCTATACTCTTTGGATTCTTAAGCTTTATTTCCTTCTAATGATCTCCTATTTTTAATTATTTCTCTATCTAAACATGGATAGATAATGTGAGCTTGTGGCAAACCCAGGGTAACTTTACACCTGCCTCCATGGATTCCTGGAAATATGATAACACTTGCTCAAGACAAAATGAAATCTGCTGGCTAGTGATTTATAATGTGTTGTTTAATGTTCAGAACTATTCCAGGAGCATCTTGTCCCAGTTTGTCGACTGTGTTTACAGAAAATGTATAGACTGAGCTTTCTTTAGTTTGTCAGTCTGTCGAGCTTTAGCCGAATGACCTGTAGGGATTAAAAGATGTCCAGTACATCCAACATGGGTAAATTCAGCTATACATAAGTAGCTGCAGTGGTGGCAGTATGTAAACATGTCTTTTGTTATTGACTGCATAATTATATTTCTTCAAAATTTATATTTATATGGGAGGGAAGTAGGTTGGAGATGAAGTCTTAAAGGCAGAGTGACCATGATGAGATTTATGTCTTTATGTATAGAAGACAGAGGTTCTGGCTTTTGCAGCAAGGATACAACAAAAGATGGAAGTCTGTAAGCCAGGAAGAATGCCTTCAGCAGATATGAGATCTGGAATCTTGATCTCTGACAAAAAACAAAAATTGTTTGGAGAGCAGATGTTTGCTGTTTAAAAAGCCCAGATTTGTATTTTTATTTTTTGACAGAACTTCGGTAGCCTAGAATTTAAGTTCGTCTCTGAATGCTACCTTTTCCCTGTGCAATATCAGTTCTTTCTCATATTTAAATCACTTAGGTCTTAGGTTTAAGAGTGAAAGTAATATTTGTCATTAAATATTGAAAGTTATACTCAGAGTCTATTCCTTCCAAGTATTTGCAAAGGCGTTGCTCACCCACTAAATGGAGACCAAAGATATTGAGAATCTTGATATTGAGAATGAAAGTGGCACTGATTCTTATTATAGTAGAGCCTTTATCAAAGGATTGTTTTAACTTATACAAATAATGATTTTATTAAAAATAACTGAACTCTAACTTAGATTCTTATCACTAATCATGAACCCTTTAGAGACTAAAATTTCACGGAAAGAACTACTGCACTCAGTAAATTTTGAGAATTAGAGTAACAGTGAAAAAAAACTAACTCAATTTATTAAATATAATTTTATTAATTTGAGAAGGTATGAACCAGAATGTTTTCTGAGTTGTTTATAATTTTATCTCACTCCTCATAACAACCTTCTGAATTGGATTCAGTTGTTATTCCTCATTTAAACAATGAGGCAGAAAAAGATAGGTTACATTATATGCTCAGGGTCATGATTTACTTAATCTTAGAAATCCTGCTCTAATTCTTTTTTAATCTTTTTTCCAAAGATTTATTTATTTTATTTGAGAGGCAGAATTACAGAGAGAGGGAAAGGCAAAGAGAGAGGTCTTCCATCAGCTAGCTCACTCCCCAAATAGCTATAATGGCTGGAGCTAAGCCAATCCGAAGCCAGGAGCCAGGAACATCTTCCAGGTCTCCTATATGGGTGCCGGGGCCCTAGCAGGGAGCTGAGTCATAAGTGGAGCAGCTGGAACATGAACCAGCTCCCATATGGGATGCTGGTGCCACAGGTGGAGGCTTAGTTTACTATGCCACAGCACCGGCCTCAGAAATTATTTTTTTAAAATGTTTATCATTATTATTCCACACATAACATACAAAGAGCAATTAAGCTGTGACTATTTGGCTGATACACATATTTTGAAAGATAATGCAAGAATATGGACAGGCATTTGGCCTTGCTATTAAGACACATGTTCACACTCCTTCCTCCAACATTAGAGTTCCGGAGTTCAATACCTAACTCCAGCTCCTGACCCCAGTTCTCTTTTAATGCTGACCCTGATGGCCAGCAGTGATGGCTCAAGTAACTGAATGCCTGATGACTATGTGCTGTCAGCTTTGACCTGAACCAGCAGCCGTCACTGCAGGTATCTGGGGAGCTAATCAGTGGTTGCAAGCTCTGACTGGCCCTCTCTGTCTCTCAAAAAATTATTTAAAAAGGATTTTTAAAGAAAATATTTTTTAAAAGATGGTAATTCAAGGTCAGAAAGCAAAAGTGGACATAACAAAATACTACAATATATGATGGAAATTGCACATGAAGTTATGGTGAAAACACACTTGAGTTTGAAACTTTCTTGAAAAACAATGTAAATTTGATGCTTGCATTTTGGTACCACCGGGTAACCTGCAATTTTGATGCCTTCTTCCCATATTGGAGTGCAGGCTTGAGTCCCAGCTACTCCACTCCCCATCCAGCTCACTGCTAATGTGCCCAGGAAGGCAGAAGAAAATGGCTGAAATACTTGGGACCCTGCCATCCTTGTCAGAAATGACGATGGCGCGCCTGGCTTCTGGTTTCCGCCTTGTCCAGTCCTGTCTGTTGTGGCCATTTGAGGAGTGAACCAGTGGATGAAAAGTTTTTTCTCTCTCTTTAAAAAAATTTTTTTTATTTATAGAGAAGGAACAAATGTCATGTTTTTCATATATGCAATCTTTTTTTTTTTTTTTTGATAGGCAGAGTGGACAGTGAGAGAGAGAGACAGAGAGAAAGGTTTTCCTTCCGTTGATTCACCTCTCAAATGGCCGCTGTGGCTGGCGCACTGCGCTGATCCGAAGGCAGGAGCGAGGTGCTTCTCCTGGTCTCCCATGGGGTGCAGGGCCCAAGGACTTGGGCCATCCTCCACTGCACTCCTGGGCCACAGCAGAGAGCTGGCCTGGAAGAGGGGCAACCGGGACAGAATCTGGCGCCCTGACCGGGACTAGAACCCGGTGTGCTGGTGCCACAGGCGGAGGATTAGCCTAGTGAGCCACGGTGCTGGCCATAGATGCAATCTTAAGAGCATAATACTTCCCACTCTTATTTCCTCCCATACTCCCCCCTTCCTCCCTCTCTCTCTCCTTCTTTATTATTTTTCCTTTAATTTTTACTGCGACATACTTTTAATTTATGTTTAATCATAAGCTTAACTCTCCACTAAATAAAGAATTCAACAGATAGTAAGTAGAAAACCACTGTTCCTTAAGAGTACAGATAAGGGCTATAAACAATAATCAAGCCTCAAAATGTCACTTTCACTCATATGCATTTTTTCCTTGAAAAAATCCAAAAGTTTGGGCCTGTGGTTTGGCACAGGGGTAACCCATGGCATCCCATATATTAGCACTGATTTGCTTCCTGGCTACTCTAGTTCCAATTCAGCTTTCTAAAAAATGGCGCAAGTAAACGGGCCCCTGCTGCTCATGTGGGAGGCCTGGATGGAGTTCATGGCTCCTGGCTTTTGACTGGTCCAGATCTGGCTGTTGTGAATTGGAGAGGGAACCAATGAACAGATGCTATCTGGCTCGCTCTGTTTCTCCCCTACTCTGTTATTCTGTCATTCAAATAAATAAATAAATAAATAAATATTTAAAAAGAGAATGAATAAGCACCTTAACATATGTTTTCTATTATTTAACTGCTAATCTATCAACTATTTTTTTCTCATTGAACTTATATATAAGCATGGGGTTATTAAACTATAGTCACTCAATAATGCAGTAAATTGCCATAAATGGCAGTATCCAAGCAAATGGACTTGATGTTAATGTGGTCATATTTAAGATCTTCATTAATGATGAACCAGAGGAATCCAAAGACATAGTAATGACAAGAAGCTATTGTGGTTCACATTAAGACAGAGAAGAACAGATATCTTTTTCTTGGTATGACTTATTACATCATTATACGATTTTTCAAAAAAAGGTGAAAACACATGATCTATATTTCACTGAATACTGATATATTACTGTGTACTAGAAAATATAGTTAAAAAAGAAAAAGAAAAATACCTCCTTCATGATGTTTTTAAGGGAAGCATCTTTCTCAGACAAAGGCTGAGGTTTCTTTGCTGATACCTTCAGCTGCTACAACTCCAATTCTTCTTGCTGCTTCTCTTCAAAATAAAAATGTGCTCTGAAGTACCCATGCCAAAGCTGACCATTGAAAATTTAGTTTTGGCTGGCACCACGGCTCACTAGGCTAATCCTCCGCCTGCAGCACCCATACTCTGGGTTCTAGTCCTGGTCAGGGCGCCGGATTCTGTCCCAGTTGCTCCTCTTCCAGTCCAGCTCTCTGCTGTGGCCGGGAAGGCAATGGAGGATGGCCCAAATACTTGGGCTCTGCACCTGCATGGGAGACCAGGAGGAAGCACCTGGCTTCTGGCTTTGGATCTGCACAGCACGCTGGCCGTAGCGGCCATTTGGGGAGTGAACCAACGGAAGGAAGGCGTTTTTCTCTGTCTCTCTCTCTCACTGTCTAACTCTGCCTTTCAAAAAAAAAAAAAAAAAAGACAAAAAAAAAAAAAAACAACAACTTGGTTTTCTGAGGCCATATTCACTTTGTGTGTACAAATCCATCCTGCTACACCTGCCAATCATTTTTCCGTCTTCCTGAATCTGTTTTTCTCCTCCTTTTGCTTCTTTTTATCTCTCTTATACCCTTTCTACTTCAGCCCCTACTTACCTACAGCTTCCCTCACATCTACATCTCTTTTCATAAATATGATATTTTTTATTATCAATCATGTGACTGATGATCTCTTAAGAAATGCCCTCATCTGTGCTTTCTCGAGGAGAAAATTTTCATCTGTGCTATATTATAAATGGTCCTAATGAGGTACTAGAAGATTAGTTCAGCCCTGCTGGATGTGCTTCAAAAGGTTCCTGGAAAACAGAATCAAAGTATGTTGATTTTGGTGCAAAAACTGTGAAATCCATGCATAAGAGGAACATCAAAAAGTTCATGGAAAATATATTATGGAAAAAAGCTATGCATATTAATATATGAGTTTGAGAGAATTCATTGTCACAATACTTGGTCTTTATACTCTACATATTCTATAATATACAAAACATATGGTAGCCACACACTGAATTATTCAATTGTTGAACAATTTATAAATACAGAACTTCTGTATTGAGTCATTGCTCCTAACTACAGGGCTCAGGGTCAAGTTCCTGGCGTGCTTGGCCACATTTTTGTCTACTGATCCATCTACAGCCTTGCTTCACGTGATTTCTGGTTAAAGATACGTTACTTAATACATATCATTGACTTGTTAACATTAAAATCGTGGCCAGCAGCCCTATAGCTCTCATGTGAATGGATTTCATCTAACACATGCATTTTCTCTTCCAGGTGGATCACAGGTTGCTAGCACTGGGGAACGCTGGACAGCACTTCAGCTCGCTATTGGGGATCTTCTTACGCAGCAGTCACCAGCAGAAAGCACAAATTCGGTCACACATGGCACTAGGTAGACTGCAAGCAGGTCATACATTTACTGTCTGAGCTTTGAAAGAAAATGTGGCTTTGCCTTGTTCCAACTAAGCTTGGAATCTGCCTGGGGAGACTTCACTGTCTCACTGCTCCTTGCATGTGTCTGAATGAACACAGAAGTATAATCACTGTTGGTTTTGGATTTCAAAAGAATCTTAGTGAGTACATTTCTCACAAATTTGCAAATGTGGCATCTATAAACAGTGGGAATTTACTCTCATTCCATTTTGTAGCTTTGTTTTCATGTACTTATTATGCTACCTGATGAGTAAAATTTCTTAATGCTAATATAATTCAATTAACCATTGGTTTCCATTACAGTTAATTCTTTCCTGTACAATTTTAGAAATCTTTGGTGTATAGCTTTAAAAATATCTGCAATGATCACATTATGAGAATGTTTTAGTATACTTTTTAAAGATCTTTGTTTAATATTTTAAATTTAAATTGCCATCCATCTGGAATTTATTATATTTACAGTGAAGAGTCGGTCTGAATTTTTCTATTTCTTTTTTTATTTTATTTTATGATTTTGGAAACAAATCAATGTCCAGATTTTATTGAAAAGATTCTCATTTGCCCATTCATTAAAGAATTCTTGCAATCTTCAGTTAGACAACTAAGTGTGGGTTTATGTTTGGGTTCTGTTCTGTTTCTTTTGCTGACTTGTAAATACTGACAGTAAGTCTTACTAGTTTATAGTGTCAGTCATCCAGGGTTGTCCTTTTCCAAGATTGCTGGAACTGTGAGTATTCTTTCGTGTTTCCATATAAACTTTGGAATCAGCTGCCAATTTGAAGTTCCACTTCAACTGTTTGAGAACTCAAAGAGTTCTTCAACTCAAAGAGAATTGACATCTTCACATTATTGTATCTTTGAATGCACATATGTGTAGTTCTGTTTCCCTTCAATAATAGCTTGCAGGTTTCGAAGATACAGGTCTTTGGTTGAAAATATTCCTAGTTATTTGATGTTTCTTAATATTAATATAAATTGGAGCATTTAAATACCATTGTCTATTTTTATGGTTGTCATCAAATACCCATTTTCTATTTAGTTGTATCATAGTTTGTATAATTCAGTTATTTTCTATTTTATTATGTTCAGTTCTATATGTTTTTCTTTCTTGGCTTTTACAATATATTGATAATCTTTCTTCTCTTTTCCTGTTTCTTATTTTCATACACTTAACAAGTGAGCAACATGAGGGCGCTCTTCTTCATGCTCTGTGACTGCCATCACTTCACTTAGAGCAAAACGCTACCTGCACCATGTCACCTCCCTGAACTCTTTCCCATTTCTCTTATTTCCCACAGAGTGTTCTGCTGGCTTCGTTGTTCTTCCTAAATACAGAAGTCTGTGTGCTTGCTTTTGTTCCACTTCAAAAATTCCCCCTTCTCAGAAGTCATTTCCTCTGGTTGGAAAACATTCCACACGCTTTTACAAATGCCATCAATCTCACCTTTTCAATTATATCTAGTGTGATTATCACATTTAAAACTGAAAAACTCCAATACTCCTAATTCTTTTAGATGCTTCAGATTCCTTGCACCTTGTCTGCACCTCTACCTTACTCTTGTTTGCTTTTTTAAACCTTGAAAGGTCCACATTACACTTACATGGATTAGAAGCTTATGTACTCATTTTGTTCACCATTTACTGCCTGATACCTTCAGAAAGCACATAAACACTAAGAGGCAGAAATTTTGTCTGTATTCACCATTTATCACTAACATACCCCTGGGACACAGAAAGGATGCCTGAATTATTTGAAATATATTTATATAAATGTACATGTTTATTTATAAAATTATACATATATTTACAATTACAGATATAATTTATAAATACAGTTTTTAACTTAATAAATGAGTCTTTGCTGGACAGTGGGAAACAGATTTATGAAAGAATGTACACTTGGCTGGCGCCGCAGCTCAATAGGCTAATCCTCCGCCTGCGGTGCCAGCACAGCGGGTTCTAGTCCCGGTCGGGGTGCTGGATTCTGTCCCAGTTGCTCCTCTTCCAGTCCAGCTCTCTGCTGTGGCCCGGGACTGCAGTGGAGGATGGCCCAAGTCCTTGGGCCCTGCACCGCATGGGAGACCAGGAGAAGCACCTGGCTCCTGGCTTCGGATCAGCGCGGTGTGCCGGCCGCGGCGGCCACTGGAGGGTGAACCAACGGCAAGGGAAGACCTTTCTCTCTGTCTCTCTTTCTCACTGTCCACTCTGCCTGTCAAAAATAATTAAAAAAAAAAAAGAACTAAATAATTTACCAACAGATAAGATATGTGCATACAATATTGTGAGTACTGAATTCATTAGTTAGAAAAACAAGGATGAACAACTAAAGGAGTTATTGTGACAAATTATCACTGTTCTAAAGCTTCATAAACTGAATAATTAGGGGTTTGCATTGTGGTGTAGTGGTAAAGATGCCACCTGCTTTGCTGGCATCCCATATGGCTCTGGTTTGAGTCCTGGCTCTTTCATTTCTGATCAAGCTCCTTGCTAATATGCTTGAGAAAACAGCAGAAAATGGATGAAGTCTTTGGGCCCCTGCCATCCATGATGGAGACCCAGAAGCTCCTGGCTCCCAACTTTGGGCCAGCCCAGCTTTGGCTGTTGGTGCCATTTAGGGAGTGAACCAACGATGGAAAACCTTTCTCTCTCGTTCTCTCTCTCTCTGTGTAATTCTGTCTTTCAAATAAATAAATCTTTTTAAAAAACTGAATAATGGTAAACATAGCCAGCTGGTGAGTGAATAGGGAATTTTGTGTAAAAACATACAATTTCTTCATCCTATGAAGGTATTTAAAAATCTTGTGGAAAATTAAATTAAAAGATAGTTGTTTGGGAGCAAATATTGTTGAGGACTACATATATTTTATATGCTATGCATTTTCCATGTACTTTTTGAAATACTATACATGGCGTGCTAATTTGTACTCCTAAAATTGAAGCATACATTTATAAAATCCATGTTACTCTACTCTCCTAATATTTTTGTGTCCTGTTCTTTAGACAGTAAATTTAAAAACAAAAAAAATTTCATGTGTCAATATAAGACTTATCTGGAAGTTTAGCAGTTCCTTTGTTTCAAGATTTTTTTTTTATTTTAAATATAAATATAAAGCAAATATCATGATTTTAATTTTAATTACATATAGATGATTTCTTTTCATACAATAATAGTCTATTTAATCATTATGTAAGATTATGATATATTTTAAATTATATTCACTAAATATTATTAACATTTATTTTGCTGTATTCTGATATATTTATTCTCAGCTTGGTTTTAGGTTATTTATTGCTTGGTTTTAGGTTATTTTTTCATGCATCCATTTTTCTAAAATGATGGTGTTACACCTACATTTTTGTCATTTCTGTAGTATATTTTAGGCCCCAGGATTATTTACTGTAATTTGTGGTGCCACACTTTTACAGCAGCTCCCGAAAGCAGGAACTGGAGTATGAAAAAAAGAGAAATAAATCTTAGAAATTGCATAGATGCAAAAATTGAGTTTCATGGGAATTAAAGTAAATAAAGTGCTGCGTCAAAACATTATGTCTAAAAGTCTCAATACATTAAACCAGAAATGAATGCATTTCTCTTTCATTTAGTCAGTACAACAGGTAATGCACTTCTTAAATTATGCTCATGCCTTTCAGAATATATTCTAGCACAAAGTATAATCATAAGTGTCTCTAGTTCTCATTTGAGTAAAAATAATTTTCCTCTGTAAAAAAGTTGTTAAATTTCTACATGACTCTGGAAACTGATTTTCACTTCTTATCAGGCAACACTGATGAATGTTGTTTGAGAAGCTTGCTAGGGGTGGTACATCAAGTGGAAGATATCTGTGACAGTCCCAGTAGCATCAGCTAAAGATTAATGCTGAGGCTGTGGAATAAAAGAGATTTGAAGCCACGACCCTGGAGAAACCGTGGGCAGGAAGCAACATGCTGGAAGGTACAGCTAGGAAGAACAATGCATCAGAAAACAGAAAACAGTGCAAAAAGTAGGCAGAAGCATGGAATTAAGGGGGACACGTTTTCAAGTTCACGAACTTTGTAAACCACCCATAGTTACTAAGATCAGCCATCATAATTCAAGTGAAAAATACATTTTGGAATGCTATAAAGATAACGTATTTAAAGTTCTCTATTGATTCTGTTCAGGTAGAAAACAGCTGAGTTGTAGAAAAAAAGCATACTTTGAGTATTTGAGGGATTAAATTAGTTTTCCATTAGTATTGCTGTAAATTACCACAAAATGAGCAGATACAAACAACATAAATTTGCTGTTTTGTGACACTGGAGATTGAGTCTGCTCAGTTTGGCCCAAGAGGTCCAACCACGTTTCCTTCTGGAGCCTCCAGAGGAGCCTCTGTTTCCTGATTTTCCCCCGCTCATGTGCCGTGAGTGAACCTTCACAGTCAGGAGTTTAACATGTTTGAGCCTCTCTCTTTTCTTTTCTGCCTCACTCTTCCTCCTCAAGGATCTTAGTGATGACATTGGACCCATCCAGATAGTCAAGAATAATTTCTTTTTCTTTTTTTTTTTTAAACTTTTATTTAATGAATATAAATTTCCAAAGTACAGCTTATGGGTTACAGTGGCTTCCCCCCTCCCATAACTTCCCTCCTACCCGCAACCCTCCCCCCTCCCGCTCCCTTTCCCCTTCCATTCACATAAAGATTCATTTTCAATTCTCTTTATATACAGAAGTTCAGTTTAGTACATATTAGGTAAAGATTTCAACAGTTTGCCCATATAGCAACACAAAGTGAAAAAACTACCATTGGAGTACTAATTATAGCATTAAATAACAATGTACAGCACATTAAAGACAGAGATACTACATAATAGTTTTTTTAAAAAAAATAATTAATTTTCTATGCCATTTCCAATTAATTTCTTTATTTTTCTTAAAAATTTTATTTATTTATTTGAGAGGCAGAGTCACAGAGAGAGAAGGAAAGACAGACAGAGATCTTCAATCCACTGTTTCACTTCCCAAATGGCCACAATGGCAGAAGCTGGGCTGAGCTGGAGCCAGCAGCCAGTCTCCCCCGAAGGTGCAGGGTCCAAGCACTTGGGCCATCTTCCACTGTTTCCCAGGCCATCAGCAGAGAGCTGGATCAGAAGAGGAGCTTCTCAGCCCACTATGCCGGAGTCCAGTAATTTCCTTATTTTAGGGTAAGTTGATTAGCACCCTACTTCCATAGGCTTCACTGAGGTAAGCAGCCAAAGTGAGAAGATACACCCAACCGTATATTATTAGCGCTAAAATGATTAGAGCAGATCACTTGAGCCAACTGCCTCATTTACCAAGGGAGTGATTGAGCCCCACTCTGGTGTTTCTCAATGAAAATTCTTATTTTCAACTAATTAATGTATTTGAAAGAGTTACAGAGGGACAGGGGGAGAGAGAGAGAGAGAGAGCAAGCGAGCTTCCAACTGCCCGTTCACTCCCCAATTGGCCACAACGACTAGTGCTGGTCTAGGTTGAAACCAGGATCTAGGAGCTTCATCCAGGTCTCCCGTGTGGGTGCAGGGGCCCAAGTACCTGGACCTTCCTCCGCTGATTATCCCAGGCCATCAGCAGGGAGCTGAATCTGATGTGCAGCAGCTGGGACTCAAACTGGCTTCCATGTTGGATGCCTCTGTCACACCGGCAGCTTTACCCACTTTACCACAACCCGGACGCTAACATTCTGAGAATTTTGTACTAAACCATTGCAGGAAGCAATGTGGATTGAATTTGAACCACAGAGCTACAGGTACAAGGTGGGTAGGTGAGTTAGTAAGCTCTGAGAAGTTTGGTGCAGGATCTATGCTTACAGACTTCGGGTGGTACAAAGTTTAAAGTGCACCTGATGCCACTAGGCTGTGCCTCTTTCTGGTCTTCAAGGCATTGGTGATGACGCTTGCCTGTAGAACAAAGTATAGCTACGTGACATTCATCTTGCTGTTGGTTCACAGTGCTGTGCATGGCATCAAGCAGAAACTAGGTAAATGTTGAGTAATTGGTGAATACCCAGGTTTATGAAACCTGTGACATAAAACTTACAGATTTTGAATAATTTCCTGGATTACAGGGTATATTTATAAATGCTGTTATGAATATAAAGGTCACCAGTAGTTTAAGTAATAACCAAGTTAATTCATAGGCTTATGCTGATAGTCAGATCAGGATTGCATTTCCAAATAGTAATTATTGTATGTTCATATGTAGTAATGGCATATCATATTAATCCACTGAAGTATAATGAGCCCCCTCCCCCAAAAACCAGCTTTGCTAATGTGAAAATAAATGAGCTTTATTGTAGCAGAAAGAACATTATTGGCTTACATCTCCGAATTTACATGGCTCCAGGCATTATCTAAAGGAATTTGTCAAAGACAAAAATGACCTTCATACATCTTCAGATCATGGGAAATAAGACTTCCTTGATTGATTTGCAAATTAATACTAACTACCAGTGTTTGTGCACTTGCATATTAAAAAGTGCATTAATAGACCATGATAAAATTAAACATCTATAAATAAAGCAAAGGAAGAAAAAGTAACGTAAAGGAAAAAAGTATATATTTTCTGAGGCAAGTCTATAAAATAGGCTAAAATAAATGCAGAAAAACAGGCAGAATGTGCAACTTGAAAGGACTCTCAACTGAGATGTCACTTGGTAGGGCTGATTCTGTGGTGCAGTGGGGTTAAGCCTCTGCCTGCAACATCAGCATCCCATATGGGCACCAGTTCGAGTCCTGACTGCTCCACTTCCAATCCAGCTTACTGTTAATGATCTGAGAAAGCAGCAGAGGGAGAGGCTGGCACTGTGCTTCAATAGGCGGTTAATCCTCCGCCTTGCGGCGCCGGCACACCGGGTTCTAGTCCCGGTCGGGGTGCTGGAGTCTGTCCCAGTTGCCCCTCTTCCAGGCCAGCTCTCTGCTGTGGCCCGGGAGTGCAGTGAAGGATGGCCCAAGTGCTTGGGTCCTGCATCCCATGGGAGACCAGGATAAGCATCTGGCTCCTGCCTTCGGATAGGTGCGGTGTGCCGGCCGCATCACGCCGGCCGCGGCGGCCATTAGAGGGTGAACCAACGGCAAAAAGTGAGACCTTTCTCTCTGTCTCTCTCTCTCTCACTGTCCACTCTGCCTGTCAAAAAAAAAAAAAAAAAAAAAGCAGCAGAGGATGACCCAAGTGCTTGGGCCTTGAACCCACATAGGAGACCTGGGTCAAACTCCTGACTCCGGCTTCAGCCTGGTCTAGTCCCACTTTTGGTTTCCATTTGGGGAGTGAATCAGTGATTTCATATGTTTATATATATTTCCTCAACCACTTCAACCACTAGTCTCTATAAATTAAACATATTTCATATATTTTATCATCCCTCAATAATACAAAACCTGATAAAATTGTAGTGCTTTATTGAATTTTGTAAAATAAACCCAATTTTTAACTCTCCTTGTCACACACACTTAAAAAGTAACTTTGTGATGTGAGATATGTTAATGTGCTTCACTAAATACAGAATTTTACTATTTAAAGTATCCTGTAAAATCATGTTATTTAACCTCAAATATACACAACGAAATTGATTTTAAAAAAATGATGGGGATGGTTTTGTGGAGTGGCGGGTAAAGATTTTCACCTAGGTTGCTGAAATCCCTTATTGGTATTGGTTTGTGTCCCAGCTGCTCCACTTCCAATCCAGCTCCCAGCTAATGGCCTGGGAAAAACAGTGAAGGATTGCCCAGGTGCTTGGTCCCCTGATAACTGTGGGATACCTGGAGGAGGCTCCTGGATCCTGGTTTCAGCCTAGCCCGGCCTGGCCATTGGGACTATCTGGGGAGTGAAGCAGCAGATGGAAGACCTCTCTCTGTATCACTCCCTCTCTCTGGCTTCCCAATAAATAAGTCTTTTAAAAAATAAAAAAATGAGAAACATGATTAATTAAAGATCATTTTGTATTTCTGGAACACAAATACATTTCCTAAGACACCAAATAATACAAAATGTAGATAACAGTTCGTGACTATCCACTTTAAAACATTAATTAAGAATAAAACACAAATTGGAAGATAGCTTTTGTTACTTTCATATGATTGTTTTTAAGGACACTAACATGTTTTGTAGGTTTTGTATTTAAGAATGAAAATGCACAAAATAACTTCAGTCATCTGTTACTCTGGATGTGTTTGGAAAATTTTGACTTCTTGAAAATAAACTCATAATTGTCTATTTGTGTTGGAACAAGTCTCTATAATAAAAGATATTTACCCAGTTAATTACTATTTACACACAAGTATTTGATTTACTGTTATTTTTTATAATTGGAACATTAATGGCACATACTGCATTTTCCAAATAATTAGATGTAAATTTTCTGCTTCATTGTGTATGTTTAAGGAAATGGTTGCACAAAGCCGTGTGTATGAAGTTACTTCAAAAATGTCATGAAAATTAAAATTAAAAGATAAATTTTTTTGGTACAAAATTTTTTGGAAATTCATACATATTAAATTTCTTCAAAAAATTCATGAAAGATTCATATTATGAAAAAACTATTAAAAGGTCTCAACATTTTTATACCAAAGTAAATTTATCTTTCATTTTCCAAGAGCTTGTTGAGGTAAGCTTATAGTATTTAAAATAATTCTTGTAGGAAAAAGATAATTGAAAAGATAATCATAATTGTGCTTTACATATTGGATCCTATTAATTCAACTATACAATTGCTTTTCTGGACTGATAGGCAGCTGGAGTGTTTGAGTACTGCACAATAACTTTAGAGTTGTACTTGGAAAAAATGTGTCAATACATATTGTAACATGTTAGCATAAAAGGAAAACGTGTAGGATTTGATAGTGGAGGTTTACATGTGGATTGTATGTGTACTGATACTCATATCCTATGAGTCAAGGAAGGTTGCTTTTAACTGCCCTTAAATCGTACCTTGATTCAGTGGAAATAAAGCAAGTGTCCCTCCACAGACCAAAGGATAATGAAATGTGGTGCATATTCACAATGGGGTATTACTCTGTTATAAAAATGGAATAAAATCTTACCACTCACAACAACATAAATATAACCGGAGGTCATTATGTTAAGCGAGATAAGCCCAGCACAAAGACAAGTGTCACAAGATTTTGTTCATATGTAGTCTGAATAAAAAGGTTCTCTCACAGAAGTTAGCCTGTAGTGGTGCTTCTCAGAGGAGAAGGAAGACTAGGATAGGAAGGGTTGAGGAAAGGTTGAGTAATGTGTAATATGCTATAGCTATATAGGATTGGGGAGTTCTGGGTTTCTATAATACAGCAGGTTGACTACATATAATGTTATCATACTGCATATTTATCTATTTAAAAAAAACCTAGAAGATAGAATTCACCATGAAGTGCTGGCTGTCTGAGGCAAAAGAGATGTTTACCTTGATTGACTATTATACAATGTACACATGCATCCAAACATGCATAGTATCCCATTAATATCTACAATTCCTATATGTTTATTAACTTTTTAATGAATATTTTCAGTATTATGATTCAAATATAAATAATCCACTCCAGGAAATACAAAGCGTATGTAAGCATGATGACCTTGAAGACCAAATCATGTATATTGTTTAGTACCTCATTAAAGAAATAAAATTCTGGGAAAGGCACTGTGGCATAACAGGTAAAGCCACTGCCTGTGGCACCACCATTCCGTGTTGGCACTGGTTTGGTTCCTGGCTGCTCTACTTATGATCCAGCTCCCTGCTAGTATGTCTGGGAAAGCAGCAGAAGATGGCCCAAGTCCTTGGACTCCTGAACCCACATAAGAGACCTGGGGTAAGTCATTTGGGATAAGGCCATTTAGGAAGTGAACGTCTAGATGGAAGTCTCTTTCTCTTTCTCTCTCTGTTTTTCAAATAAATAAATAATACACCTTAAAAAGGGAATAAGAATCTGTTTTGGAGAAAAAATTGGCTGCACAGTAAATGGAAATATGGCTATCTGATGTGTCCTATGGTGTGAATGTGGATCATTTAAAAAGCATCCAAGAGCAAATTTAAGGAAAGGGGGATTTTTGTTTTATATATTGGACTTTGAAAATACTACTATCACTATACACTCTATTTAAGATCCACGCATATAGGTAAAATGAAGTAGTAGAAAGCCCATAAAAACATTGTCTAGGACAATTTATTGCCTGTGTACATTGTTTTCATGTAGATATTATATATGTGCTAGTTTTGCATATGAATACATTACACCTTAATTCAATGTCTAAATTCGTCTTTAGTAAATATGCTTGTTTATTACTTGAATATTTAGAAGGGTCTCAGGAAATGCAAGATAAACATACTCTTGAAGGTTGCAATGAAATCAATTACTTGTAAAAATTTATGTAAAAACATTAATATTTTGGGAAGCAAAGACAGTGATTATTAGTGATTTGTGTCAATACGGAGATACAGCAGTAGAATAGAAGATGTAGTAGCCATCCCAGAGCTGTCCTTGACTAAACATTGCTCTCTCTCAACTCCCCAAAGATATCTCAAACACAAAAAAAAAAGACTGAGGAAAATTATAAACCTGCTCTTATTTTTCATCGATCGATCAAGATCAGCTCAGAAGGTGAGGTATATGAAGACTATTTTAGAGCTGAGTACAAATAGAGTCTTCAGAATCAACTTTTCAAATTCTATTTTATGACTTCGGGGTTTATCTTCCAATTGGTTTGAGTTTCAAGGGAAACTTGCAAAGGCCTTTATGTTTTAGTGTGCAGAACTGTAGGGAAATACTCTGCAATGTTGACTAGTTTATTAGCACTCTTGTTTTTTTTACTGTTACATACGTTCAAGTGGTATCAAATCAAAACAAGCCAAAAGTCATTGATTTGTATCTCTAATGTACTATCAAAACAATGTTTTTTAATATTGCTATTCAGAAAGGACAGGAGTCACACACACAATCCACAGGAAACATAAACAAGACAGAAAAGATATTCACCTTTTAGAGTAGAGCCTGTCTACATCACAAATCCAGATGTTTTCTCAAGTGGGGTCAGTTTCCAAATTCAGTCTCCATTTAGGGTAAGAAAGAGAAGCCAGTAAAAAAAATGAAAAATAGCTGGAGATTCATCTGAGTGGGAATAGGTTTTCCTACTTAATTCAACTTCCACAAAAAAGCACGAGTGTGTGCATATTTTAGCCACTTAATAAGTGCGTTAAGGTTAAGTATAAGGAAAATATGAATAGGAGCATCGATCTTTTTTGAATTTAAGAAGTCATATGAGAAAACTGGGCCTCTGGATTAAGCAAGAAGAGAGTCAAATTGAGTATTTTGCTAAACTATACCTCCATTTGTTAACCATATAAATGTACCCAATTGAACTGATCAATTATTTCCTTGTTAGATACTCCTAATATTTTTTCTATTTTTTCCAAAAAAAAATTACTCTTGCAGTTAAACAAATTGTTGACATTATGTTTTGCATTGGTAAGAACAAAATTCCTACAACATTCATTTACATAATGGTTTTAAAAATTTGATGTGATCTAGGCTGTTAAATGTTGTTTAGGTTGTTTATGGCTTATCAGTTACACTTATTCATTCTTTCAAAGTACATATGCACAAATATTCAAGTAACATCCCTTAAGCATTGTTTGATATTCAGACTATTAGTTATGGTGCCAAGATAGTCAAGAGTTAAGATAAATAGTAATGTGTAACTACAGGAAATGTACTGTGAGGATACAATAATATCTAATATTGTAAAATGTATGTTCATATCATGTAAGAAGGCATATTAAATCTGACACTTATTTTCGTACCAAAAAAGATCAAAGGATTCCTTGCTTAAATGATTTTAAGTGCATGAAACAATAACATTAATGTTTAATATATATGCAGTGAATTTGTAAATTGAGTATTGAATAAATAAAACTTCAAATAATATAGATAAATATTTTGGTTGAAGTTATAATAAGATGCATTTATATGGTACTTTAGTTTTTGATGTATGACACTTTTTAGATTTAAATACATTTATTAGTTCAATATGACATTTAATTGAATAAAGTCATTCTACTTTTAAATGATTTAAAATTATCCTAATAATTGTATTTATTTATGGAATACCTTATATACAAAGTGTAATGATGAAATCAAAGGCATTGGTATATCTATCACCTCAAAGATCTATCATATTGGCCAGCATCGTGGCTCACTTGGCTAATCCTCCGCCTGCAGCGCTGGAATCCTGGGTTCTAGTCCTGGTTGGGGCACTGGAATCTGTCCTGGTTGCTCCTCTTCCAGTCCAGCTCTCTGCTGTAGCCCGGGAAGGCAGTGGAGGATGGCCCAAGTGCTTGGGCCCTGCACCTACAAGGGAGACCAGGAGGAGGTACCTGGCTCCTGGCTTCAGATTGGTGCAGTGTGCCAGCCGTAGCGGCCATTTTGGGGGTGAACCAACAGAAAAGTAAGACCTTTCTCTCTGTCTCTCTCTCACTGTCTAACTCTGCCTGACGGAAAAAAAAAAAAAAAAAAAAAAAAAAAAAAAACTATCATATCTTCCTGTTGCGAGAATTTGAAATACTTTTAACTATTCTGAAATATATTTAAATTGTTAACTGTTGTGAACACACGAAGTTTTCCCTCTAACATAGCTGTATTTTTGTGCCTAATAACCACTTCGTCCTGAGCTCTGTCCCCAGCTTTGGAAACACTATATTGTACTCTATGCTTCAATAAGATTAACTAGAAATCCCTAGCTGCCTACAATGAATGCAGTTGGTTTGAGCCAGGATTCGAGAACTCAGCCCCAGGAGCCCATGTGGGTGGAAGGGACCCAACCACTTGAACCATCACCACTGCTTCCTCAAGTCTGCATTACCATGAAGTTGGGATCAGGAGCCAGGAATTGAACCCAGGTACTTTGATGTGGAACACAGGCATCCTAACCAATGACTTAACTGCAGGACAAGACACCTTCCAGCACCGAATTAGATTTTTGTTGTTAAAAATGTCGTTTTACTAATTTTTACAAACTACTTTATATACTTGCATTCAGCTGCTATTTGAGATAATCTTGAGTAAAATCAAATCTTACTTAAAACATATTTCCAAGCTATTCTTTGTGAACTTCTTGGATTGCATACATCTTTCTGAGTTTCCACATTAATACTTGAATAGCAATGTGGCACCTTTTTTAAAAATTTTATTTAGAAGACTGAGTGAGGTGTTCATAATTTAGACCAGGCATGGCAGATCTTGACCAACAGGCAGGGGTCCAGGAGAATGGTTTCCATTAAAAAGAATAACAAGAAAATTAAGTCAGCTTTTAAAGGGAAGTGCTCTGTCTCCCTTCTGTTGTTAACTGCAAACATTTCTATGAGGGAGGTATTTAGTGCAGTGGTTACAAAACCACGGGAGACGACTGTATTCCACATCGGAGTGCCTGAGTTTGAATCCTGACTTTACTTTCAATTCTGGTAATCTTAAATAAAGATTCAAGTGCTAAAATATTTATGTGGAGTGCTTACATTAAAGTAGAAATGGCTAGCTAATATTTATTACAGCTACTAATCCTTTTTTTTTTTTTTTCTTCCAGAGGTAATAGTGTCATCATGCCAGTGTGGGCCACTGTGTTCCCTGCTATCCTCCTCAATCAAGAAGAAATGTCTTCCTATTTCTTGTAGGATGTTGTATAGTTTGTATTGCAGCATGACCTAAACCAGTAAGTTTTTCGGCTTGTTTTACTAATAAGACATATTCCTGCCATGTTTTCAAATTTCGTCTGACAAATAAGCTTAGTGAGAATAGGAGCAAAACAGAGTCAATACTGTTTGTCTTGGTTATTAACTTCCAAACATCTCAGGGTACAAATACAAAGTAAATTGCTAACATAACTCTTTTTAAAAAAAAAAAAGATTTATTTATTTATTTGAAAGTCAGAGTTACATAGATAGAGGAGAAGAAGAAGAAGAAGAAGAAGAAGAAGAAGAAGAAGAAGAAGAAGAAGAAGAAGAAGAAGAAGAAGAAAAGAAGAAGAAGAAGAAGAAGAAGAAGAAGAAGAAGAAGAAGAAGAAGAAGAAGAAGAAGAAGAAGAAGAAGAAGAAAGAGAGAGAGAGAGAGAGAGATCTACTATCTGCTGGTTCAGTCCCCAGTTGGCCGCAACTGCCAAAGCTGCGCCTATCTGAAGCCAGGAGCCAGGAACCTCTTCTGGGTTTCCCACATGAGTGCAGGGGCCCAAGGACGTGGGCCATCTTCTACTGCTTTCCCAGGCCATAGCAGAGAGCTGAATCGGAATTGGAGCAGCTGGGTCTCCAACCAGTGCCCATATGGGATGCCAGCATTCAGGCCAGGGCATTAACTGCTGTGCCACAGCACCTGCCCCTCAGCATACCTCTAATTGCTTGAGTCATACAATTCAATCGCTTCAGAAGGAAGACAGCAGCTACAGCAACTGGCTTTCTTTGGCTACTCTGCAGTTGTGTAAGGCTGGAAATCACAGAATCAGTGACTTAGAATTTTAAAATATTTATTTATTTTCATTTTATTTGAAAGGCAGAGACAGAGAGGAAGGAAAGGAAGACATCTATTATGTGCTATTTCACTCTCCAAATGTCCACAGCTGCTGGGGCTGGGGTAGGCGGAAGCCAGGAACCTGGAACACAATCGGGGTCTCCCATATGACTTTCAGAAACCCAAGTTAATGAGAATCAGAATCTGAATCAGAAGTAGAGGCAGGACTTGAACCCCAGATAGTAAAACATTGGATACTGGCACCTCAATGCTATACCAAACACTGATTCCCACCAGTGTGTTTTCAAAAAAGGATTTTAATTGAATCTTTGATACATAATGATAAACCTCACCCAATTTAGACTTTATGTGATTTTAAAATATTAAGCAAATTTGTGAAACTAGTGAACCATGCTGTTTTAGTTCTCATATACAGGGGTGGGAAACTTTTCCTGCCAAGGGCCATGTGGGTATTTATAACATCATTCGTGGGCCATAAAATATCTTCAAGTTAAAAATTAGCCCACTGTGGTTTTGCTAAATGTTGAGGTCTTTCTGTGGTTGCCTTGGAAGGGCCAGACTAAGTGGCCGGACATTCCCACCCTGTCATGTTGATGCACAAGGGAAGGTAGCAAATGAATTCACATACAGTATGGCTCCAGACACACATTTCAAAGTAAGGAGCACCACATAATTTAATATGTACAGAGCACTGCACAGCATAGATTATATCCATCACACAGTATATGCAAGATGATTTCTGTAGGGTATAAGTGTATTTTAATCCATTTAACCTAAAATGCTGACACAGTCATCCTTTTTCAGATGTGGAAATTCGTGGATATGGAAGTGTTTTGACAAAGAGTGCAGAGGATTGTTGTAGCGTCCACATTCTTCAGCTGATGTGCACTGGCCACGTTCCAGTTTGAATGATGAATGCAGTGGAGAACGGACAGAAGAGATTTGGATCAAACAGTAGATTCATGGAGGGGAAGTGTAAGGAGCTGCAAGGAATGATTCCAGGAGAGTCACTTGCCCAGAAACAAAGTTTAAAATGATTGAGGAAGAGTTACTTGAGTAACTCATTTTCTACCACCTTATACCATAAATATTACATGTTTCTTAAATAGTATTTTGGTTAATCTTGCTAGAAGCACATCTCGTAACGGTACATATATTATTTAAAAATTCTCCTGTTATACTGTTTCTGTTTCATGTTGTTACTGATAATTAAAAATGTTACAAATAAAAGATTTGTTAAATGCTCTATCATCTAAGGAAATTCATTTTTAAAATGTTCATGGTAGGAGAATGTTTCTAACTATATGTCTGAGAGACACAGGCAATGCAAAATGGTGGAGTGAGATCAGGAAGGAACAAAATAGTTAGCCACTTAGCCCCAGACAGAAACAGGCCTGCATTTGTTTCCCGGAGCTGCCCTGAGTAGAACCACAAACAGTGTGTTTCGGGATAACACAAATTCAGCATCGCACAGCTCTGGAGGTTGAAATCAGTTCAAGGTGTAGCCACAGGGGGCTCCCTGTGTCCCAGGCCTCTTGCTAGCTGCTGTGCTTACCCAGTGGCCATCAGTGTTCTGTGGTTTGCAGAAGCCTCCCATTCCTCCATCCTCATGTGCTGGGCTCATGGGATAAGTAGGCCCACGTAATTCTCTATTCAAAGGTCAATTAATTTGTCACTTTACATTCATCAGGTTTTTTTTTTTCTTTTTCTTTTTTTTTTTTAATTTTTGACAGGCAGAGTGGACAGTGAGAGAGAGAGAGACAGAGAGAAAGGTCTTCCTTTGCCGTTGGTTCACCCTCCAATGGCCGCCGCGGTAGGCGCGCTGCGGCCGGCGCACCGCGCTGGTCCGATGGCAGAAGCCAGGTGCTTCTCCTGGTCTCCCATGGGGTGCAGGGCCCAAGCACATGGGCCATCCTCCACTGTACTCCCGGGCCACAGCAGAGAGCTGGCCTGGAAGAGGGGCAACCGGGACAGGATCGGTGCCCCGACCGGGACTAGAACCCGGTGTGCCGGCGCTGCAAGGCGGAGGATTAGCCTGTTGAGCCGCGGCGCCGGCCTCATCAGGTTTTTTGAGAAGTGTGTCTGACTGTGCAATTGGAGGAAGGTGTGTGTATACAGAAACCAAAAAACTTCATGAGCTCCTTTAGGTTCCACAGGTTGTGGTCATACAGTGACATCAATTTAGGGGCTTAGGATGACAGGAATGTGTTCTGCTACAGTTTGGGAGGCTACAAGTACGAAATCACAGTGTTGGCAGGGAAGGGTTTCCTCTGGAAGAGTGCAGGGATCCTCCCTTGCCTTGTCCTTAGCTCTCACTGCTGCCAGGCACCCCTGATCCTCCTTGATGCCTGGTCCCATTCCTCCACCCACCTGTCTTCTGGCATTGTCTTGCCTCTGGACATGTCCCAGTGTCCAAGGTCCCCTTTCTATAAGGACACAGGTCATACTGGACTCCGATCCTAATGTCCTAAAGTGTCCTAATTTGAAGTTAGTTTCCCCAGCAAAAACTCTGTTTTTAAATAAGGTCACATTCTAAACTGCTGTTTCAGGGGGACAGATTCCAATCCTAATATCTAGTTCATTTGTTGGAATTCTGTCTGTATTTATCTAGGATCAATGAAACCTTAGCTAATATAAAACAACCTCATTGAGAAAATAAATTTTCTTAGTAGCAAGTGAAAGTAAATTCAAATATCTGTGCTATAGAGAGAAAACTTGGAATATGGTATATACTAAAATTACAAATGCAATTGCCCTTTCAACAGCAATTCTGTTTATAAGTATTTCTTCAACAACAAAATCCCAAACACATATGTTCATAAGTAAATGTTCACATTATGATTTGCAACACTTTGTGAAAACAAAAATCAGTCAAAAACATTAACAAGAACATCTATAATGGTATTATGGTTGTAAAATGAAATTTTATAACTACTTAAAATGATGGAACAGAGATATGTAGATCAACTTGAATAGAACTCACAGACTACACTGTGTAAATCAATGTAAATTGTAGACCCACACAAATAGTGTGAGACTATCACGAAACTCAGTGTATTAGTACTTCGGTATGAAGCAGTACTATAAAATATTATAAAACATGCACAAAACAAATAGGCTGGGGTGGAGATCTCCTTTGTAGTTCCACATCTGAGATGAGAGGGAAGGCCAGAGGTTTGGAAGAGAAAATTGGGTTTCAGAGTTTTCTTTATTATACACTTAGGAAACAATGCAAATACAGCAGTTGTTGGTAAGATTAGGTAACGCTGGTTTGATGATTATTGTCTTATTCTCTATATTTTCTTTTATCCGTTCTTTAAACATTTTATTTAAAAAATCTAAAAAGCTAAAAGAAAGTCCGTAGTTCCAAGACTGAACCCTCAGGTCTAATGCTGAAATCAAACACATTAGTGCAAGTAAGTATGCAACCTCACTGGAATGCCTTCATATTAAAGCAACAGTATTGCAGAAGGCTTTGAGACACTCAAGGTTAATCCACCACCTGGAACACCTACTTCCCATATTGGAGCATCTGGAAGAGAATCCCACCTCCATTTCCCATCCAGCTTCCTTTAAATGTGTGACAAATGAGGCCGGGTCCTTAGTCTCCTGTCACCCTCCTGGGAGACCTGTTGTTGGTCTGGCACTGGACTGGATGTTGTGGGCATTTGTGGAGTGAACTTTGGATCAGTGGACAGATTTCTCTCTGTGTTTGTCTTTACCTCTCTTTCTGTAAATCTGACTTTCAAGTAGACAATAAATAAAAGTTAAAAAAAAAAAAGCAACAATAATTGCTTCAAGAACATTATGGCAGAAAATGTAGGGGAAGTGTTTAAAAATTCTGAACACTTATTTAAACCTGAAGTGTTTTATGGAGGCATTGAAATAAAAGGGTCGTTTGTTTTGTACGTTTATTATGTAGATTGCTTAGTATGGATAATATTATGGAAATAAGGTCATGTTTTTAACTTAGTCACCATTTAATCATGGTTATATTTTATTGACTATAGTCAAGAAGGATTATATATATGTTAGATATAAATAAGACTAGTTCTGTACAACAAAAAGGCTTTAGAAATAACTTTACTTGCATAAATATTGATTAATAAAATTTTCTTCTAGAGTCCTCCTGTTGGTGGGATATATTCCTTGAGTCTGAGATAGGCATAGAGACCATAGTTGACTGATTAGTGATGTTAGGCTACCCTCTGGTGGACCAAATGAAAACTTCGGGTCTTTCTGATTCCAGAAAATGTTTTTAAATTTAACATCTTCTTCAGCATCTCACACTAATATGATATATTTATCACAGTTAACTTCACCCAGCTTCCCCTATGTATTTTTTCCAAATTCTATCTATTCCTTCCAGCCTTCCCAGCCTCTAATAATCACTTTTCTGTGTTCAGATTGAGCTTTGTTTTGTTGTCAACACCACATATGGGGGGTAACTTGTGGTATTTGTTTTCCTGGGTCTGGTTTATTTTACTTGACATGAAGTGCTCCAGTTCCATTATTTTACTCCTGTCTTCTAGCTATTCTGAAACATATAATACATTAGTGTTAAATGTAGTCACCCTATTGCAGTAGAACCCCAGAACTTCTAACTGTAATTTGTACCCAACAATCAACCTGCCCCCGTGTCCCCTCCCTCTAGTGAGCACTGTTCTATGTCAGCTGCTGCGAGATCAGCTTCTTTAGATCACACACACTAGCTGAGTTCTGTATCTGGCGTATTTCACTTCATATCACAATGTCTGAATCCAGTCGTTCGTCATCATAATTTTAGGTCTTTTTCATATTTTAGCTATTGTGAGTAGCACTGCAATAAACACGTGTGATATCTCTTTGACAAACTGATTTAATTTTATTTCAGTAGTAGTGGGATTGCGGTGTCATATATTATTTCTATGTATTTTAGAAAACTTTTATTTAATAAGTATAAATTTTGAAAGTACAACTCATATATTATTTCTTTTGTAACATTATAAAACTTTTTTCTCAGTTCTCATGTTAATGTGATGTTAATACAAAGAGAATAGTTTCAATGTAATGCATAGATAAGAGCCTAAGAATATAATATTATTTTCCAATCTCTCTTCCTCCTTCCCTCTCTATCTCTCCCCTTCCCCCTTCCTTCTCTCTCTCTTTCTTTCTTTCACCTGTCTTTTTACTTTTCCTTTGATTTCTTCCTTTAAATTTTTTAGGCATTTACACTATAGTCAAAAACCAATTGTTCCACTAAATAAAAAATTCAATGAGTAAAAACTAAAAAGACCATAGTTTATCAGGAATATAAGTAAGAGCTACAAACAATAGAAAAATAAAAAGATGTCATTTTCACTCATATACAGTAACTTTAAAAATAATCACAGATCATTAAAACTATAATAGTATATACTTTGCCATTTATTTGGTAACAATACAGAACAAAGTTTGACAAAGCTGCAGGGAAATTAGGCACATGAGGCAATTCAAAGATGGCATCCAAAGGAAGTAAGGTGGGCAGTACCCAAAGTAGTTTACCACCAAAGCTGATTGGCCACACAGCATCAGGGGAGGTGACAACAACTGATGACGAGTGTACAGACATATGGCTGGTCCTATAAAAAATTGCCCCATAAAGTGACCTTTTAAGTAATTGCTTGGTCCTTATTCCTTGCCCCAGTAATCTTGTGGTCTTATGCTTTGAAAGGCTTTGCTACGCGTGCAATAAACAAGTTCTTGCTTGACTTGACTCCCCGCTGTGTCTGACTGTCTCTGTGATTGGGAGGCTGGGAAAAGGGCGAGCGGCACACTTACCTTTCCTCGGACCCAGTCCATCCTCGTTCAGGTAGACTAAGGCCCTGCAAAAGCTTTATTTGCAGTAATACTGGCACATGCAGACATTTCTTTAATTTTTATTTTTAATTGTTTGAGGAACTTTCATACTGTACATTATGAATAAGAATGTGAAAGATTCTTTCTATGTGAAGGACTACATTTGCACATATTACCTATATCTCATGGTTGATTTTTTAAAAATTTATCTATTTGTTTGGAAAGTGCAGAGAGAAAGAGAGAGAGAGAGAGGAGAGAGAGAGAGAGAGAGAGAGAGAGAGATTATCATATGTTGGTTCACTCCCCAAATGCCTCCAACAGGCAGTGCTGGGACACGCTGAATCCAGGATTTAGGAATTCCATCTGGATCTCCCATATGGGTTGCAGGGGTTCGTATATTTGGACCATCAAGTCCTGCCTCCCAGGCTCATTATCAGGAAGCAGGATTGATAGGCAGGGGCTGGACTTGATCTCAAACATTCTCACGAGATGTGGATTTCCCGAGTGATGTCTTAGACCACTATGCTACAATTCTTGCTCCTCAAATCACAATTTAAGTGTAGCTCATAGCACTTATGTACACATATACATACTAATGGATTTTAGTTTGTTTTCAGAGAGCTAATTATATTAATTGCTGTTATGAGGATAATTTAATTTTAGTACTGAATGGTATGAGACTGATGATCTCATAAAATTTGATTAGAGATTGTCTTTGAAAGAATTCAAGAACATCAATTCATAATAATGATCTTTTTTGTTCATAATAACGAATGGTTTTCTAATAAATTTATTGTGTATACTTTAAACTTCTGGGTGACTTCCTCTCTTTTATACTCCTGAATAGTTTGTCTAAATGTTGAATTCACACCACCAAGCCTCAAAGTGCACTACATTCACACATGCACATTATTTAGAAAAATAAGTACATAGAATAAGTTCAATTTTCCTTCTGGAATAGAATGTTTCAAATCCCAACTTTTTCTCAAATTTTCCTTAAGAGCTTCTGCAATAGATTAGGATGAAAACACCACTAAAATATTTTGACTTTTCTTGCTTTATGATTCTTGGGAAATTGACTTTCTTCCTATTTTGCTAGAACTTGAATATGTGTGCTTGTCTGAGTCTAATCTCAGATTTTGGAGAAAGACACACCATTGCAGAATGTCAAGGGCTGCGATATATGGAGGAGAGATCGGTAGGCTGAAAACAGTGGTCTCTTCCCAAAATAATTCTTCCTAATATCCATTACACATATTTGATTGATTTTTTTGAGAAAAACAAGATTTCCCAATGTCAGACAAAACAGACAAAATGGGGGGGGGGATTTACAATTTAAAATTCATTTTCACATGCTACATTCAGTTGTCTCCTCTCTGCCATTTTGCTTGGTAGGACTCACAAACACTGATTATACAGATCAAAAGTGAGCTGTGTTGTCAACACTTGACATTTTTCTGTGATTCACACTTTCAACTATTATTTCCTTCTGTTCATATTTTCTTACAAGTTATGTGATTTCCCAAAACAGCATTTTTGAGATAAGATGTGACATACATGAGGATAATTACAGTTCTCAGAAAATGAGCAATTCTTATGAGGTCATTTATGTAGAGTTTCATCCAGTCTGAATGAAATTTCAGTTCCTGAGTATGACACTGGACACAGGAGGACGCCATGTTTGCAAAGAGAGCTACTTACCATAGGGTTCATGCGAGGTGGTAACCTGTGTTGCGCTATTCCATTGTGAATCCTTTATGAAAACAGTGGACTAAGAAGCTTAGCTTCTGTAAAACTAAGAGGTAAATACCTACAACTCAGAGATATGGAGGAATTAGATATGTTGAATATTTTGTGTGGCTTTTTGGATCTCATAGTAAAAATTTTATTAAATAAAAATCTTACATTCTGTGAAGAGGCTTAGGAAATATGTTATTTACTAACAAAAGGTTTTGACTTAGCAGAAGAAAATAACCACAGTCATTGAGGACCTAACAGCATCCACAAGAAAATCAGAGAATAGAGTGCAGTTTGGGAACTTGAAGAGATCAGTCTCCAGCAGGTCTGCCAGTGCATGTATTGAAAACATCCAGTGTAAACACTAAAAAATAGTAATTATTCACCATATTGATGAGCCAACTGCTTTCATCAGTAAATGCCACATTTTAGTGTTGTTAAAATTTGGTAATAATGATTGAATTCAACTTTTTTTTTCTGTTGTCATGAGCTGCATACAATCAGAGGCACAGGGACTTGGAAGCCTTGTTTTTCCATCTGCATATTCAAGTGTACCATGGAGGCATATATACTCCTGATGTTTGTCAATATTTGCTTCTATGAGGAATCTTAACCTCCAGTTTGTCAAAGCAAAACTAAAATCCTGGTGTTTTGTAACACACTAATTTCTTTACAGAGAAAAGAGAGACAGAGTGAAAGGTCTTCCTTCCATTGGTTCACCTCCAAGATGGCCACTATGGACAGAGCTACACTGATCCGAAGCCAGGAGCAGGTGCTTCTTCCTGGTCTCCCACATGGGTGCAGGCGCCCAAGCACTTGGGCCATCCTCCACTGCCCTCCCAGGATACAGCAGAGAGCAACCAGGACTAGATCCCGGTGCCCATATGGGATGCCAGCACCTCAGGCAGGATTAACCAAGTGAGCAATGGCACCAGCCCCTCACATAATTCTTTTTAAAAAAGATTTACATTAATTTATTTATTTGAAAGGTAGAGGTAAATATATAAAGATAGGGAGGGTAAGAGAGAGATCTTCCATCACTGTTTGACTCCCTAAATGTCTGCAACAGATGCAACTAAGTAGATTGAAGCCAGGAGCCTAGAAATCTATTCAGGTTTCCTACATGGGTGGCAAGGGCCCAAGCACTTGACTCATCTCCTTTCCCAGATCCAACAGGGAGTTGGATTGGAAGAGGAAAAGCTGGGACATGAACTCAATCTTTAGAAATATTCCATTTCCATTCTCATATGGACTTTGGCATGAGGACAGTAGCAGCAAGTCTCAAGTCTTACTGAACACCTGTTGGAAGAAGTGCAGGACTAGACTGAAAAGTGTTTCCCTTCCCTTTGAACAGAAGTGTGAGACCAAATGCCAGCCTTGATAGGTGAAATTATGCTCAGACTCAGAAATTGACACTGTGGGAGGAAGAAGAATTTTGTGATTCCCTATATATGAATCATGTCATCTACGAATAGAGCTAGTTTGAATTCTTCTTTCCCAATTTGAATCCCTTTGATTTCTTTTTCTTGCCTAATGGCTCTGGCTAAAACTATTAGTACTATATTGAATACTAATGGTTTGAGTGGGCATCCTTGTCTGGTTCTGGATCTCAGAATGCTTCTAAGCATTGGGAATGCTCCCAAGTTTTCCCCATTCAATAGGATGCTGGCCATGGGTTTGTCATAAATTATCTTGATTATGTTGAGGAATGTTCCTACTATATCCAATTTACTTAGAGTTTTCATCATGAAAAAGTACTGTATTTTATTAAATGATTTCTTTGCATATATTGAGATAATCATATGGTTTTGTTCTTCAGTTTGTTAATGGTATGTATCACTTGTGAATGTTGAACCATCCTTGCATACCTGGAATAAATTCTACTTGGTCCAGGTGAATGCTCTTTCTGATGTGTTACTGGATTTAAATGGCTAAAATTTTGTTGAGGATTTTTGCATCTATGTTCATCAGGGAAATTGGTCTGTAGTTCTTTTTCTTTATTGCATCTTTTCAGGGTTTAGGAATTCAGGTGATGCTGGCTGCCTAGAAAGTATTTGGGAGGATTTCCTCCCTTTCAATTGTTTTGAATAACTTGAGAAGAAGTGGAGTTAATTCTTAAAATGTCTGATAGAGTTCAGCAGTGAAGCCATCAGTCCTGGGCTTTTCTTTGTTGGGAGGGTCTTTATTACTGATTCAATTTCTGTCTGGGTAATGGGTCTGTTTTTGTTTTCTATGCCTTCATTGATCAATTTAGGTAGATTGTATGTGTCCAGGAATCTATCAGTTTCATCTAGGTTTCCAGTTTGTTGGCATACAACTCTCTTTTTTTTCATTTATTAAACTTTTATTTAATGAATATAAATTTCCAAAGTACAGCTTATGGGTTACAATGGCTTCCCCCCTCCCATAACTTCCCTCCCACAAACAACCCTCCCCTTTCCCACTCCCTCTCTCCTTCCATTCACATCAAGATTCATTTTCAATTCTCTTTGTATACAGAAGATCAGTTTAGTATATATTAGGTAAAGATTTCAACAGTTTGCCCCCATATAGCAACACAAAGTGAAAAAAATACTGTTGGAGTACTAGTTATAGCATTAAATAACAGTGTACAGCACATTAAAGACAGAGATCCTACATAATATTTTTTTAAAATTAATTAATTTTCTATGCCATTTCCAATTTAACACCAGGTTGTTTTTTCATTTTCAATTATCTTTATATACAGAAGATTGATTCAGTATATAATTAGTAAAGATTTCATCAGTTTGTACCCACACAGAAACACAAAGTGTAAAAATACTGTTTCAGCACTAGTTATAGCATCACTACACATTAGACAATACATTAAGGACAGATCCCACATGGGATGTAAGTACACAGTGACTCCTATTGCTGACTTAACAATTCTTTTGTAGTAATTTCTGATTATTCTTTTTATTTCTGTGGTGTCTTTTGTCACATTTCCTTTTTCATCTATAATTTTATTGTTTTGAGTTTTCTCACTCCTTTTTTTGGTTAGTGGTTCCAATGGTGTGTTATTTTTTTTTTTTTTAAAAACCAGCTTTTCATTTTGCTGACTTTTTGTATTTTTTGATTCAATTTTGTTGATTTCTTCTCTAATTGTAATTACTTCTTTTCTCCTACTACCTTTGTGTTTGGTTTGCTGTTTTTTTTTCCTATATCCTTGAGATGCATTGATAGCTCATTTATTTGGTGCTTTTGCAATTTCTTGATTGCTATACACATTCCTCTTAACACTGCTTTTGCTATATCCCATAATTTTTGATACATTATATTGTTGTCTCTGTTTCCAGAAATTTTTTGATTTCTCTTTTGATTTCTTCCACTGCTCATTCAAGAGCATGTTGCTCAGTTTCTATGTGTTTGCATATGCTCTAGGGATTCCTGAGTTGTTGATTTCCAGCTTCACTCCATTGTGGTCCCAGAAGATGCATGGTATGGTTTTGATTTTTTTGAATTTGCTGGGACTTGTTTTATGGCCTAGCATATGGTCAATCCTAGAGAAAGCTCCATGCACTACTGAGAAGAATGTGTATTCTGCAAATGCAAGATCAAAAGTTCTGTAGATCTGTTAGGTCCACTTGGTCCATAGTGTCGATTAACTCTGCTGTTCCCTTGCTGATTTTCTTTCTGGTTGATCTGTTCATTGCTGAAAATGGGGTATTGAAATCCACCATCACTATTGTATCTGAGTTTATGTCTTCATTTAGAACCCTTAACGTTTATTTTAAATAGCCAGGTGCTCTGTAATTAGGTGTGTGTGTGTGTTTAAACTACTTACATCTTCCTGTTTAATTGATCCCTTAATCATTACATAGTGTCCTTTTGTCCCTTTTAACAGTTTTTGTGTTAAAGTCTATTTTGTCTGATATTAGGATGGTTACACCAGTTCTTTATTGGTTTCTGTAATCATGGAATATAACTTTTCCATCATTTCACTTTCAGTCTAAAAGCATATTTATTGGTGAGATGTGTTTCTTGTAGGCAGCAAATGGATGGATTTTGTTTTTTAATCCATTCATCCAGTCTGTATCTTTTAACTGGAGAGTTAAGGCCATTTGCATTTAGGTGACTATTGATAAGTAAAGATTTTGCCCTGCCATTTTCCCATAAATATTCCTATTTTTTACTTTGATTTCCTTTGTACTTTTCCTGGGAGATTTCCTTTCTTTACCTTCTTCTGTAGTGATGACCCTGTTTCTGTGTACAGCACATCCTTAAGCATCTTCTGCAGGGCTGGACTGGTGGTGACAAATTCTTTCAATTTCTGTTTGTTATAGAAGGTCTTTATTTCACCTTCATTAATAAATGAGAGCTTTGCAGTGTATAGTATTCTAGGTTGACAGTTTTTTTTTTTCTCTTAAGACTTGGAACATTTCTCACCATTCTCTCCTACCTGTAGGGTTTCTGATGAGAAGTGTGCTGTGAATCTAACTGGAGATCCTCTAAAAGTAATCTAGCAGTTCTCTCATGCACATTTTACAATCTTTTCTTTATGATTTACTGTGGAGAGTTTGATTATAATGTGTGGGGGTGAAGATCTGTTCTGGTTTGTCTATTAGTGGTTCTATGTGCTTTCTGTACTTGGATCTCCCTTTCCTTCTCTAAATTGGGGAAATTGTCTGTTATTAGTTCACTAAAAAGGCCTTCTATTCATTTCTTTCTTTCCACTCCTTCAGGATCCATTTTGATTTCTCTTTAACATCTCAATTTTGTGAGAGAGATTTTCTTTCATGTCATGTATGGATTTCATTACTTCTAACTAACCCTATGATCAATATTTCAAATTCCATTTCTGACATGTCATCATCTTCACATTCAAGTATGGAAGTGTTGTACTCTTTCGGGGGGTCATGTTGTCTTCCTTATTCTTGTTTCTTGAGTTGGTGCATTTGTTATTCAGCATTTGTGGAGATACTTATTGTTTATTTTTTTTCCCCATCATGGCTTTTATCTTTGAACTATGAGTGAATTAGTGGAGGATCTGTTTTGAGGGAATGTCTAGAAGTGTGTTCTGGGTATGGCCAGGGAGCTCTGTTCAGTGCTCCAAGGTAAAGGGCATGTCTGAGGTGACACACCCAGGTAAATCTCCTTTTTTTAATCAGAGGAGAGGTTTCTTCTTGTCTGTTGGAATAGGCTAAGCTGAGCTCCTTTCCTCAAAGGAAACCTGTACCCGGGCACCAGCCCCAGTGAGTATATTTCTCCACTCTGCCATAAGGAACACACAAAGGATCTGTGCAGTCCTCACTGTAAGCTCAGATTCCCCAGAAATGTCTCTCATCAGGTAACCAGGGAGCCCTGGGCATGTAGAGCTTCTCACCGTGACTGCCCAAAGTCCCAGCCACACTCTGATTCTTCCCATGTAGCTTCAGTGTTTTCACAGTCCTGGCACACAAGCCTCCCACAGTCATGAGCACCACCATGCTCTGTTCTCCCCACCAGCCCCAGGAGTCTCTTTGGCCGCTTGCTAGGTGGGGACAGGAGCTGTTGTAGCTGTTACATATGTCCAAAATGGTGCCTGCTCTCTGTCAGTTTGTTACAAGATGCTTTTGCAGGGTGATCAGAGAGAAAATGTGACCCCCTCTTTGTTTTTTTTCTCCTCTAGATTGGCACGTTTACTATCCCTGACAAGGCTCCAGGCCAGATTCCCTCTAGGTTCTTCCTGAAGCTTTTTCACCAGTGTCTTGGGATGCTGAATCTGGTCTCACCTCACTCTCCCATGCTGGTGTGGAGGCTCTCTCCAATGCTGGTGTGAGGTCCTAAGTTGTGCACGTCCTCACCCTCCATGTAGGTCCACTGTGTTCCTCTTATTTGTGTAGAGTTTCTTTTTCTGTTTTCTCCCTAACTCTTCCCTGAGACTGCAGTCTTTCCACTTAAAAAAATATTTATTTTATTTATTTGAAAGAGTTACAGAGAGAAGTAGAGACAGAGAGAGAAGTCTTCCATCCGCTGGTTCACTCCCCAGATGGCTGCAATGTTCAGAGCTGCACTGATCTGAAGCCAGGAGCCAGGAGCTTCTTCCTGGTCTCCCACGTGGATGCAGGGGCCCAAGGACTTGAACCATCTTCCACTGCTTTCCCAGGCCATAGCAGAGAGCTTGATTGGAAGTGGAGTGGCCGGGACTAGAACTGGCACCCATATGGGATGCTGGTGCTTTAGGTCAGGGCTTTAACCTGCTGCGCCACAGCGCCGGTCCCTCTTTCCACTTTTTAAAAAATCTATCTTCTCTTAGACTTGAGCAGCTGATATCATGATATATATTTTTAGTGGGTGGTAATCTAGATTCTGAGTTCTTGTATGATTACTCACAACAAAGCTGAATATTATAAATTTTAAAGAGTGTTTTCCAAATTTAATTACATGAAATCACTACTTATTTAAAAACAAGTATGACATCTCTTGGGGAACTAAAAATGCAAATTGTCCATGAGAGTAAAACCATCCTATTAAAAATAAGGAGGAATCGGCCAGCACCGTGGCTCAACAGGCTAATCCTCCATCTAGCGTTGCCGGCACACTGGGTTCTAGTCCCAGTCGGGGCACCAGATTCTGTTCTGGTTGCCCCTCTTCCAGGCCAGTTCTCTGCTGAGGCCAGGGAGTGCAGTGAGGATGGCCCAAGTGCTTGGGTCCTGCACCCCACGGGAAACTAGGATAAGCAACTGGCTCCTGCCTTTGGAACAGTGCGGTGCACCAGCCGCAGTGCGCAAGCCGCGGCGGCCATTGGAGGGTGAACCAACGGCAAAAGGAAGACCTTTCTCTCTGTCTCTCTCTCTCACTGTCCACTCTGCCTGTCAAAAAAAAAAATAATAAGGAGGAATTATTCCACCCATTGACTTTCAAATATTGGAAAATGGTGAGAATTACCTATTATTTTATTGCTCCCAAACTTGTAGCCATAATAAATTTTAGAAAAGTTTACATCATCTTTATCCTTTCATTTTCAAGTTATCATTTATGGGCTGGCATTTTGGTGTGACAATGAAGCCACTGTTTGTGACACCTGCATCACTTATCAGAGTGCCTGCATGGAGTCGCACCTCCATTTCTAGTCCAGCTTCCTGTTATTGCACACTTTGGGGCCATTAGGTGATAGATCAAATACTTGTGTCCCTGCTACTCATGTGGGCAACCTGGATGGAGTTGCCAGCTGCTGCCGTGGGTCTGTCCCAGACTTGGGTATCTTTGACATTTGGGAAGGAAACAAGCATACGGAAGCTCTCGCTGTCTGTCATTCTCTCTCTCTCTCTCTCTCTCTCTGTCTGTCACTCTGTCACTCTGTCTGTATCCCAAATAAATCCATAAACACTGAAAAAAAATTATAGTTCAAGGCTTTGGAAAATATTGATGGCTACTTAGTTCTTATTTCAACTTAATTCTGTTTTTGATTTATAAAGTTTTGACATGCATGCTTCATTCAACTTTTGTCTCTGACTCACATCTCATTATTTTAGTCAAGTGAATAATAACACGAGCTTAACTTTAATTATTATACAGCAATTAAGATTTTTCTGGACCATAATTACATACACATTTATGCATGTTGCCAGTTATTAACTGTGATATTTGCATTACTCTCAACCATTAAGTTGAATGAAATATCCATTAAAAATAACCTGTTAAACTCAATATTCAATAATTTATTCAAAGTAGACATTGTTTTAAAATTTTATTTAAGAGAGAGAGAGAGTGGGCACTTCCATCCAGTGACTTACTTCCAAAATGCCTTTAAAGACCAAAAGTGAGCTGAGGGAACCGAATTCAGGTCTTCCGACTGTGGGACAGGAACCCAATAATTTGAACCACCTAGAGTCTGCATTAACAGCAAGCCAGAGTCAGGAGCTGGAGCTGGATTTCAAACCTAGGCCCTCTGATATGGGATTCGGGTATCTTCATATGTCATAATCACAAGACCTAATGTCCACCCCAAGAAGTTACTAATGAAGTATAATTAAACATAGCTAGTATCGAAATGAACACTAACTTATTGCTGAGTGAAATTAACTGTTTTATCATTCTTAGTTCTGACTCAAATGTTTCTATCCAATTTTTTTTAATTTCTTTTTTTTTAACTTTTATTTAATGAATATAAATTTCCAGTGTACAGCTTATGGATTACAATGGCTTCCCCCTCCCATAACTTCCCTCCCACCCGCAACCCTCCCCTCTCCCGCTCCCTCTCCCCTTCCATTTGCATCAAGATTCATTTTCAATTCTCTTTATATACAGAAGATCAATTTAGTATAAAGATTTCAACAGTTTGCACCCACATAGAAACACAAAGTGAAACATACTGTTTGAGTACTAGTTATAGCATTAAATCACAATGTACAGCACATTAAGGACAGAGATCCCACATGAGGAGCAAGTGCACAGTGGCTCCTGTTGTTGACCCAACAAATTGACACTCTAGTTTATGGCGCCAGTAACCATCCTAGGCTGTCGTCATGAGTTGCCAAGGCTATGGAAGCCTTCCAAGTTTGCCGACTCTGATCATATTTAGACAAGGTCATAAAAGACAGAGTGAGGATAGTAACCAATGATCCTAAGAGTGGCATTTACCAGGTTTGAACAATTATACATCAAGTGGGGAGGAGGACCATCTATCCAATTTTATATGAATCATAACAAAGAAAATCAAGTTAAGAAAAATCAGATTATAATTAGAGGCTTATGAATATTTATGATTTAATTCAATATACTTCTCATCACATTTTCAAAGTCTTAAAGCAAGATTTAAAAAGTGAAGACTATCTCTTAGTTTTAAATAACTATTCTTTCAGCACCTTACCTTCATTTCTGTTATCATTTACAAATATTCCTGATACTATATCTTTATATATAGAATGGGAAGTACTCAAAATTCTAATAAAATTAAATAAGAATATAAAATAGTTTAAATAGGACATATTTGCATATTGTATTATTTTATGATACAAAATAACCTAAAAACTAGGTATTGAACATCATTGTTTAGCCACAGTGTACCATCCTGAGTAAGAAAATATTGTCAGCATGACTGCAAAAATTATTCCCACACTAATGGTTTGCAAGGGGACTGCTTAAATTTACCTTAAACTGAAAAAATTAAAATTTTCTTTAGCATTCATACTTGTAAGATTTTTCTTGTTTGTTTGTGAGAAATGTTCCCTGTTTTGTGAAATCAATGGCTATCCTATTGTAAATTTCATCCTCTTTCTTAGAAAAATGTTGAGGAAACTAAAACACTGAAGGTGGATGTTATTGGAGTCTTGTTTATTGGAAGAGTTTCATTCATGGATCCCATTTCTTCCATAGTTATAAGGTTATCCTGATATATATTTGAATATTTCACTGATATTTTTAAATTTAGTAACACAATTTCTTTAAATATAACTTCTATATTGAAAAGTCTTTAGAATCTGTAACTGTCTCTACAATTTCTGATATTGTTGTGTCTTGCTTTTTGATTTATTTTGTATATCATGGATTTTAGTAATTAGTTTATTTATTTCTTTTTAGTAAATTGACTTTATATTTAACTATTCTTCCCAGTGTACTTTTTCTGGTTCAGTCATTTCAGCTACTGTTAATGAAGACAGAACCATCTTATCTGAGGTGCCATCTTAAGCCTCAGAAGCCATCTTAGGCTCTGGCCCACTTATTATCCTGTGAAATAATTTTTGGTTTCTCCAAGAAAAGTTTTAGTTTCCTAAGTCCAGACTGGTTTACCAGAATCAGTTGACCAAATAGCCCAACTATATGCATTGCTTTCACCCTAACCAATGGAATTTGCTCTGAATCAATGAATTTTCCCATGTAGAAATACAATATGTAGACACATATAACATAGAAGATAGAACAATAAAGCAGTTTCAGTAACAATTTCCTAAAATCCGTTTTTTTAAGTTACCATCCATCAATTAGAATTACTTCCTACTCTTTTTTTTTTTCACATTTAAACTTTTATTTAATGAATATAAATTTCCAACGTACAGCTTATGGGTTACAATGGCTTCCTCCCTCCCATAACTTCCCTCCTACCCGCAACCCTCCCCTTTCCCGCTCCCTCTCCCCTTCCATTCACATCAAGAATCATTTTCAATTCTCTTTATATACAGAAGATCAGTTTAGTATATATTAGGTAAAGATTTCAACAGTTTGCCCCATATAGCAACACAAAGTGAAAAAACTACCGTTGGAGTACTAGTTATAGCATTAAATAACAGTGTACAGCATATTAAAGACAGAGATCCTACATAATATTTTTTTAAAATTAATTAATTTTCTATGCCATTTCCAATTTAACACCAGGTTGTTTTTTTTTTTTTTTTTTTCATTTCCAATTATCTTTATATACAGAAGATTGATTCAGTATATAATTAGTAAAGATTTCATCAGTTTGCACCCACACAGAAACACAAAGTATAAAAATACTGTTGTTTCAGTACTAGTTACAGCATTACTTCACATTGGACAACACATTAAGGACAGATCCCACATGGGATGTAAGTACACAGTGACTCCTGTTGCTGACTTAACAATTTGACACTCCTGTTCATGGCGTCAGTAATCTCCCTAGGCTCTAGTCATGAGTTGCCAGGGCTATGGAAGCCTTTAGAGTTCGCCAACTTTGATCTTATTCCAACAGGGTCATAGTCAAAGTGGAAGTTCTCTCCTCCCTTCGGAGAAAGGTACCTTCTTCTTTGATGGCCCCGTTCTTTCCACTGGGATCTCACTCACAGAGATCTTTCATTTAGGTCTTTTTTTTTTTTTTTTTTTCTTTTCCATGGTATCTTGGCTTTCCATGCCTACAATACTCTCATGGGCTCTTCAGCCAGATCCGAATGCCTTAAGAGCTGATTCTGAGGCCAGAGTGTTGTTTAGGACATCTGCCATTCTATGAGTCTGCTGTGTATCCCGCTTCCCATGTTGGATCGTTCTCTCCCTTTTTGATTCTATCAGTTAGTATTTTACTATTTCACTCTTTGGTCAACAGTGTCCTGAATAGGGACAGCACCAAGAACATCTGGGAATACTGTCCTGGAGCCTTGTTGCTTCTGATCTTGGTCCTGCAGAATCTCCCTGACTTGCTAGCTCTCTGATATGTTCAAATAGGCCCTCTTATTTTTATATTTAACTTCATTTAATCCTAAATTTTTAACTTCAAGTTTAGTATGGTTTTGTGCCTTGAAAACATCCTAAAGATGTGATCATGTAAACTTTATGTGTGTGTGTGTGTATTTAAAGGGGAAATATCTGTTTCATAAGTATGAACACTGTCAAAAAGGTATTTTTTAACTTTCTATTAGGAAGAAATATATAAATAATATATTTTCCTACCTTTTTAATGAAAGTTTTTTATAGGAGATTTTTAGGTTTTTGACAGCATTGAGAGGAAGTCAGAGGATTCTCATATACCTCCTATCCCCGTGCATGGTGTCTTTCATTATTGATAGCCCCATCTTCCACCTGATGGATGTAATTGTTACAACTGATGATTCCACATTGACACCTCATTATCACACAAATTCCACAGTTTACTGCAGAGTTAATTCCTGGCTGATATCTATATCCATACCTATACAGACATTTCATGTGGTTTCCAATTGTAGTTGTATGATTTCTAATTATTGGCATACTCTGCTGTCTGCACTCCCCAGTGCCTCTCAGGCTTTTTAGGCCTTCTGTCATTTCATAATGCAGGTGTAGAAATCAGGAGAGCAGACACGTGGCTTCACGTGTACTAGTGCTTCAGAAAAATATGTGCTTGTTACTTTCATTACTGTTAGAATAAAGAACACACGCACATAACAGGTCTAGACTTGGGTAACATCAAAGGAAGCATTAAGGGAATGGGAGAGAGAGCGGGAGAGGGAAGGGTTGCTGGTGGGAGGGAAGTTATGGGAGGGAAAAAGCCATTGTAATCCATAAGCTGTACTTTGGGAATTTATATTTATTAAATAAAAGTGAAAAAAATTTAAAAAGTGAAGCATTAAGATCAATTTAAGAAAGAGCATATTGTGACCTGTCCACACCCTAACTGGTCAGAGATGATTTGCTTCTAAAGGAAACAAAAAATGTTTTCCTCAATCTTCTTTGAAAAATTATCTCCTGTCTCAAGGATTTTTCGGTAGGCTGGCCTAATGAGAAAATGTGCTTGACTATTGGCTAGAGAAAAATAATCTGAAGAAACAATTTCTGGTCTTGGCAATGTGTCCAAGATGGAATAAAGAGTCTGGTCATGCTTTTTGTTTCTGGAATAACAATATTCCAATAAATAATAAGCTTACCAGTGCATTTATAAATAATAAAAGGAATTGATGAAACAGCATGCAAATTAAATCCCAAACTGTTGTTGCAGACATAGCGAAAATCTTGGCAAATTCTTACTTTACCAATTTAAAAGTTCTGAGAATAAATTTAGTACAAAACATAGCAAATAAGGAGTATGCCAATCATAAGTGTATTTTTCCTCTGCATCTAAAGAGGACGTATATATGACACCGATTACACTCTTCCTGTCATTGTTCTTTCTAATTTAAGGAGAGTTTCCTAAAGACTAGATTCACAGGGTCTCGCCAAACTATCGACAAAAAGGAGCAGATGTCTTTCTTCCAATTATCACTCTAATAGTTTCTAAATCAAAGTGTATTGTACTAAATACAATCTTGAAACATTTCAGAAAAAAAATAAATACAGTGGTAGAGATAAACTTTACATAGCAAATCAATGAGCTCAACTACTGTGACTTTCAGAAATTATGGAAAAGGTTATCAATATTTGATTAGTTGTGCTAACATTAAATGACATGTTAAAAACGAAAGATGAAGTAATTTGTTAGGATGGTTTCCCTCACTCTGTTTACTTTTCTTATTGATTTATCACAGTCATGTGGACAGAACAAACTCAGACTTAAATGGATTAAACTCATAGCACAGGATAGTGAGAAAACACACACACAGCCCATGGAAAGGCCTCTCCATGGACTCCAAGTATAAAACCACACTTGATGCTTAAAGGTTTGAGTCAAAAAACAATTACAATTCTGGAGTTTCAAGAAGTGTAGCTAATCCTGTCTGTGCTTCCCCAAGAAATCCTTATCAGTTTTTCTCATGGGAGTTTCCCGAGAGAATAGAGCAATGCATAACAGACACTGGATTTCAGTACATATTTGCTAAATTGATGAACTTTTCTTTAAGCCTCAGGATTGGCCAAAGGAAAGATTGATTCTTGAAGTTTACTAAGAAACACACAGACACATGTAGACACACACACACACGAAGAGTATTTTTTATGTATACACACACAGTCTATTTGGCATAGTAAGATTGTGGAGTTTGAATATATATTAGCCTTTTTTTGTCACTTCCCTAAAATCAAAATCATAGTTGTTTGAGATAGTGAACCATTGCTCTGAAGACCCTAGAGAAAAATATAAGACTTCTTTAACAACAGTGATCAGATGAAGCTTTGAATATCTGAAGAAAATGTCATGAAGCATTTGATTGGCCCGTGAAGGGAAAAAAATGAGTCCCAGACCACATGAAATACTACTTCAGTTTAAAAGTCACTTGTGGATACTTGTTAGAGCAAAATAACTCTTAGCAATCACCACTGTAGCCTCAGTGACAGCAATAATACAAAGATTCTTCAAAGCACCCCAGGTCCATCTGAAATCCAAGTTATGTCTATGGATTAGATAATTTCCAGCTCACCAAAGGAGAGCTAATTTCAGGGGGCTTATTCTCCCCAATGCTATACACCATTGTTGGCAATCATTCTTTCCTGTACTTTCTCCTGACAGATTTTATGTTTTTATTCATGTTTTTCTAATCTAGTGCTGTAGAAGTTTTTGTCATATCTGTTATCTATTTTTACCAACTGATTCTGTGTTCTAGGAGATTTGTTTTGCTTGATATAACAGGCTTATTTTGCAATTGTGTCTGTTCTGCTCTTCTAATATATTAAATTTTAGCATCATGGCATGCTCATATTGTCTTCCCAGTATTATTACTGATGTATTATTCATAAGAATTCATTCTTATTTTCTGGGTACAAAACTCTATAAAATTAAATTTAGCATAATGATTATGAATTTCTTTTTCAATTTGATATGTTATATGAGTTTCCTCTGGTTTTAGCTACTCTCTTGTGGTGACTCAGATGACAGTGATTTGGTTCCAATATTTATTGGCTTTGGCTAAACATATATAGTTAAGAATTACACAGTGGCTTCTTATTACTGCAGTTGATTTCTGCTAATAGTAGGGAAGACACCTGCTGCATTTATATAAATACATAATGCGTATGCATACCTCCTGAGAGTCTTTAGTTCCAGATGATGTCTACATTTACTGATAAACCTTGAACAAACACATCATCTTTTTCTTGCCATGTAGCTCTGAAGGAAGATGGAATATGAACACAACATCCTGTTGCTTAAAATAGAGTTCCCTAAAGAATGACCCTGCTGGCCACTTCAGGACTCTACGTGCTCCATATCTGTGCTAATGTTCAGCAATTCTTACATTTATGAGATCTACTCTTAGAATCATGTATTCTTAATGACTGATTCATTTACAATTCCATTTTCATTACTTCATGATTTTTTTCCCCTGGAGTAGAAAATGTGCAGATGATACTAATATAGTGACTTTATCAAAATTTTGATAACATGGTTTTTATTTTGGGTGTGAATCATGAATTGGTCATATTTGTATTTTATCAAGTACCTAGCAATGTACCTTGAATGTAGTAAACTATAATATGACTTTAATAATAATGTTGATGATAGTATTGACTAAGGTATTTACTGAGCATTTATCATGTACAGGCCCTTGGGAAGTCTTCACTTGCTCCCCATATGAGGCAGGTAATAATATGCTCACACTATAGATAAGGGAAGGAAGGCAAAGATTGATTAAACAACTCAACCAAATTTAAATGGCTACTGGATGTTTGATTCAAGTTTTGAAGTGTATTATTGTAATTCTACGGCCACATGTTTACAGTCCCAATCTGGTTCTTGTATGTCACATAATTACTGTATAAATATCTAGGCAAATGATAGTCCCAGGGAAGAAACAGTTTTATTAATGATGATCTAGAATGTTCATTAGGTAATCATAGTTAGTGCTACTGTCAATCATGAAAAAATGAAAACTCAGAAAACGTTCAGTGGACTGTTAAAATGGCTAACAGTTAAATAAAACCCTGAATTATGAAGATAGAGCATTCCATTTTACTAAAGCATTGAAATTCATGACATCTCTATACACTATATTACAAATCGCCACACTCCGGGGCTAATTATTTATTGTTCTCCAGATTAATAGCACTGGTTTGGGATCCCACTTCCTGGCATAAGGAAGCAGTTCACCTTCTCACTGGGAATCCAAAAGCGCTTCTCAGAAATGTAATTCAAAACTCATTATATTTTAAAACAACATAATTCGATATATAAATCAAGCTGTCTGCATCTTCATCTCCCCATGTTATAATTAAAATGAGTTAATGAAATCATTATGCAACTTACTTAGTCCCATCATTTATATATGACATAACTTGTTATTTATAATGTTATTGATCTACTATTATACACCATAAAATAAATTCTTCCTCTCTTTTGGATGACTAGGGAAATGGAGCTTTATATGGGAGAACTCTTACAATATCTAAATATAAAATGACTTGGTTTAAGGGAAATTTATTTAAATGTCCAAGTCTTATAAAATAGAATAGTCTTACTATGATTTAAGGAAAATTTTCATTTCTCTATTTGACAATATACTAAGTAGAATCTTCTTCTTTTTTTTTTTTAATTTGACAGATAGAGTTAAACAGTGAGAGAGACAGAGAGAAAGGTTTTCCTTCCGTTGGTTCACCCCCAAAATGGCCTCTATGAACGGAGCTACGCCGATCCGAAGCTAGGAGCCAGGTGCTTCTTCCTGGTCTCACATGCAGATGCAGGGGCTCAAGCACCTGGGAAATCCTCCACTGCCCTCCTGGGCCACAGCAGAGAGCTGGCCTGGAAGAGGAGCAACCGGGTCTAGAACCTGGCACCCATATGGGATGCAGGCGGAGGATTAACCAAGTGAGCCACAGCGCCGGCCCCCTAAGTAAAATCTTCTTAATGTGAATAATTTTCTATGACTTATATATAACAATATAAACTCAAAGTACACTAAGAACTAAAACTAATGATGAATATTATGACACCTGAAATATTTGAAATACAAAATGCTACAATTCAATTGATATATGAATTACAGTATATTTTCTTGGGCATAAACTTATTTGAATATTCATTGGAATTTATTGATCAATCTGTGATATTATTACATGTACTAAATGGTATTTTCTAGAATGACTATTAATGAAATGATGTCTTTGAAATATTAAATCATGTAATACCATGATAATCATCATTCTTAGCAATATTAGATACAACATAATTCAGCGATAAACATGTTTAAAGTGGTAAGGAAGCTATTTATCATGTTATTTAATGAACAGAGAGCTTGATATGAGAACCAAATGAATTTGAGTTCTTCTTCCATCCTATATCAATTGTGTAGATTTTGAAAAATTGGTAACTTAATATTCTACAATTACCTCAAATATAAAACAAAGATTTTGGTAAAGACTTTATGGTCATTAAACGCAGATAATCAACTTAGTATTGTGTGGCTCAAGACCAGGACTCAAATGTTCATCATTATTCTTTCTAGAGTGGGGTTACTGAATGGCACTAGGTGTAATGATGTTAACAAACATCAAACCAGCTAATGTGACAAAATATTGATTGTTAGAGATACCAAATAGCAAAAAATAAGCATAGTTTAAACCTTGAGGAGTACAGAAGTAGATTTGATGCATGACAGGTAAAGTGATATGGAAATAACCAAAAACACATTTGTTTTGTTCATTTGTTTGTCCATTCATGCAACTGTCAGTCATAGCCGTGGTGGTCGTAGGGGTATTGACAGAGCATCAGACATTGATTAGAGGCTAGAATGGTCTTGTGGATGAATCTTCCCACCAGAATGAACACCACAGGGCAGTAGATTTTGTCTTTTGTGTTCTCAGTGGTACTACCAAGACCTTGAATGGGTGCTGGCATGTAGTAACTTAGTTCATAACATATAATGAATGTTGATGAAAGAATTCATTTCTTATTCAGAGTCCAAAGATTACAGCTATCTATGTGCAAAGGAAAATAATTATATAGTGTTTTAAAATTTGCTATCTAGAGAGTCAGCAAATAATTAAAATTTAATTTTATAGCATTTGACACAATATAGTTCTTATTATATCCATTTTATTCTAATATTATATCCATATTATATATATCCCGCTCCTCTAAATCCTCCTAACAATATGAATTTCATATTACATAAAAGATGATCCAAATAATCAAATACATACTTTTAAAATCAAATAATCATGATTTTCATGTTTACAAACAAAGAAACTGCCAGAGTTGTGGTACAATGGGTGCCAGCATACCATGTGGGTGCTGGTTCAACTTCTAGCTGCTCCACTTCCAGATCAGCTCCATGCCATTGTGCCAGGGAAGGCAATGGAAGATGGCGCAAATCCTGGGCCCCTGCACCCATATGGGAGACACGGAAGGAGTTCCTAGTTCCTGTCTTTTGCCAAGCCCAGTCCAGACCATTGTGATCACTTTGGGAATGAAACAGCAAATGAAAGATTGCTGTGTCTCCCTCTTTTCTTAACTCTGCCTTTTAAATTAAAAAAAAAAAAGTCTCTTTTAAAAAAACAGAAATTAACATCATTATCAGATATGATAATAGCTGGTAAAACTGAAAACTGTGGCAATTATTTGTTAGCAAACACTCATTATAAACAACTTGTAAATATTTTAAAGACAGAAATATTTTGTGTTTATTAATAATAGCAACTTAGCCAAAGTGAAGCAGAACACAAAAGAAGAAGCTCAGCTTTTAAAAACAATTTCCTCACCATTAATTAATTTCAACCTGTATGACATTGAACTATGATAGGGAAAAATGTCTATAAATAGACACTTGCATTAATATATACCTATACATGCCTATTAATGTTTTATTTTATAATTCTGCAAACTTCAGTTCTTTTCTATATCTTGGATACAATATCATGGCTCTTTTGCTCAGAGTTAACAAACTAAATTAATAAGTAATATTAAATCATTAATAAACCATTTACAATTACAGTTAAGATGTGATGACAAAAATCCATTATAATTTGATTATTTTAAAAAGGCACTAATCTTTGACTCAGTGCAAGTGAACTTTTGTCTACATTCATCAATTTTTCTTTAGTTTAAGAATATTTTCTGCTATTTTATCTTTATTTATTTCTCTCAGAAAACCATTAAGGCAATCAATTATTTACATGTTGATTCTTTCTTTTTGGACTTCCATCTCTGTTTTTCCCTGTCATAAGTTTGTGTAATACCTTCCTTTTCATTGTATGCACCCAGCAATATATATTTCTCATCCTCACTCAAGTATGACTAGAGACAATTCCAATGTTTATTGTATTGCTACCAGAGTTGTTAGCTACATAAAATATTCTCCATAGAGAGAGTCAATCTCTAATACCTCAGTTCTCTGCTAGATTTTCTTACATATTATAGCTTTGTTTCTGTATGTTCTTCATCTGACTAGATACACATGGGAAAGAAGACCTAGGGCCAATATTTTTCTGTAAGGCTAACAATGTGGCCTGAGGGAGAACAGAGCATAATTTCTCAGTTTTCTAATAATTCATATACATATCCATGATTTAGAAGATATTAGAGACATAATGTCTTTTGGTTGTTTCTTTTTGCATTTTTGCTTTGTTAAAATTTAAGTGTACAGGAGTTCAAAACTTCTGTGGGCGTTTCTCAATCTTGCTCAAGGTTATACCAGCCTATCAGAGAGATAGGCATCTATTTTTCTGCCTTAGTTTTTAACTTGTGAGTTTCAAATTGTCCTGCATTCTCTTTGAAATCTACAGAAAAGTAATACACTGCTAAATTGACGAGCCTAGGCAAAATTTATTTTAAAATTAAAAGTTCACATGTGAAGCTTTAGACCATCAATGTACAATTTTTATTTGAAAATATCAATTACCATTCTGATAATGATAAGATATGTAATTGAGTTGTATGTGTCATAACATGACAAAATTAAAACTTGATTTTCATTGTGGAACTTACTGTGACTTCAGCAAATAATTTAAGTCACTGAATACCACCAGTCCTTCAGTGAATTTAAAACTCAGAGTTGACATGAGATTCATAGTTTGTCATTAATCTACAATTAACTGAAATATCATAATTGTTACTAATTCTGCACTTACTCATCTTTCATTTCTTACTTTTGAAACAAAGTTTTAGGTGCAGAATTTCCTTTCAATAATTTGTAAAGTCACAATTGTAAAATGGCATACTAGCAATTTATCTAATTGGAAAAGTATGTTATGTTATGTTATGCCTGTTAACAGAAATTTAGATATGCTTCCAGTTGCTTAAAATTTTGTATTGAAATTGTAGTTTTATATGCATGTGCTATTTTTGCTATTTTCAAATTTGCCGTATCTTATTTTCTTCTATTTTTGATTTATTTGAACGATTTATATTTCCCAAGATGATTATGTTGTAAAACTTCAACTCCTTTATGTAAATTAATTCATCTAAAATACTAATAAAATATAATACTATGATACTATAATACTTCTTGTGAGCACGAATACACTTAACAAATAAATTGCTATGTGATAATTATAATAGTGGTGCTTGTTATCTAATATTCAGCAGTTGAAACCATTTTTCTTCTCTAGCATAGATATGTCCTAGATCAGATAAAGACTTAGTTAAATACTGCTTTGGGAATTTACATAACAGAAATGGAAAACTTCACAATAGGCAAAGCATGTCATGTTTTGTCATCCTGATATCTCCCTAATAGTTGATGGTATGAATGCATTTGTTGGAACATAAACTTGATACACAAGTGATACACCTAGCACTTACAAGTCAGAACATCAAGCGGAATAACATGGGGAAATTGCATGTTTTAGAAAGACCACAAGGTGGCTCCACACTACACTCTTTAGAAAATCTTTTTCATTCGATGTTGGCTGCATAAATGAAAAATAACATTGATACCGTAAAAAAGTAAGTTCAAAACAGAAAAGATGTAACAAATTTTATGATAGAAATGCTTCATTCATACCTTTTTCCCTCCTTCACACAGAAACGATCTGTGGCTTCTGTCACCGCTGATACTGGCCTTTGACATGACTCACTGAAGTAAACAGATGTCTGGTTGTTGTATAACCAGGAAGTTACACTTGAAGAACCACCTCCCTCAAATACTTCTGTTGACTCCTCTTATGTGTGGAGTTTCTAGATCCGCTGTTCTCTTACATACTGCTCTTTTATTTATTTACCAAATTTACTGATTTGCCGCTGTTTCTCTGCTTAAAAATAATAAGCATTGCTTGATGATGATATCTGGAATTGATTAAAGCTTGCGAATAAGACTTTGCCGGATTACAAAGCTGATGCAAGTTTTTGTTGAAAGCCATAATCCATATGCATTATTCCAAACACATAGCAAAGGTAAGTTCACTGTTAAAAAAATTAAAAACATGGAGGGGCCGTCGCTGTGATGTAGCAGGAAAAGCCACCGCCTAAAGTGCTGGCATCCCACATGGGCGCTGGTTTGAGTCCCAGCTGCTCCTCTTCCTGTCCAGCTCTCTGCTGTGGCCTGGGAAAGCAGCAGAAGATGGCCCAAGTCCTTGGGCCCCTGCACCCACGTGGGAGACCCGGAAGCTCCTGGCTCCTGGCTTCAGATCTTTGTGGCTCCAGCGGTTGCGGCCATGTAGGGAGTGAAGCAGCATGTGGAAGACCTCTCGCTCTCTGTCTCTCTGCCTCTCCTTCTCTTTCTGTGTAACTCTTTCAAGTAAATTAGTAAATATTTAAAAAAATTAAAAACATGGAAATTCCTCAGAAAGTTAAGGTAGCACTGTGGGTTTTATGCTCATAGAAAAGTAAAACATTGGCTGTCAGTGCCTGGTTGTAGAATATGTTTCCTAGACCGGTGACACAGGTACCATTTACAATCTGGCTCTATGACTAGACCCACAGCATCCCTGCAAGAGTGCCCAGCTGAAAATATAAGAGCGAACCCATACTACACAGCCTAAACGCTTTAGGGAGATGGACAATAATCTTGGAGGGGATGTTGGAACGTAACAGATCAGTACACACCAACCCGGGGAAGCAAACAGATGAACCTGCAGGAATCTTGTCTTCAGACACAGTTGCAGGGATAGTTAGTGGGTACTGGAAACCAGATGACCAAACAAGGATAGGGACACTAGGCAAGTCACAAAGCAGTGATATGAACTAAGGTTTTCAGGTCTTTGTCTGGCCCAAGGTGGGTGCAACTTTTGCAAACTAGTAAGATAAATCTGCATGAAAACAATGAAGAGAAACTGGCAGTAGTATAGAAATACATTATCAGGTGATTTCAAATTTTTAAAGGAGAAATAAAATAACAAAATCAAAGAAATTGTTACCTAACAATTCCAGATATGGAATAAAAAGGCATAAAGAGGAGGAGTAAGTAATAGAAACAGAATACATAAAGCACCTTGGCAGGGCCAACATTGTGGTGTTGCAGGTTAAGCTGCCGCCTGAGATGCTGGTATACGGTATGAGCCCCTGCTAGAGTCCTGTTTGTCCCACTTCCCAGACAACTCCTTGCTAATGAGTCTGGGAAAGCTGTAAATGTGGGCCAAGCGCTTGGGCTTCCTCCACATGAAAAGCCCGGAAGAAGCTCTTGGCTTCGACCTGGCTCTGTCCCAACTCTTGTGGCCATTTGGAGAGTGTGCCAGCAAATCAAAGATCTCTCTCTCTCTCTCTCTCTCTCTCTCTCTTTCTCTCTGTCTCTGTCTCTCTCTCTGTGTTACTCTGATTTTTAAATAAATAAATAAATCTTTAAAAAAGAAAAGTAGGTTGGCAGAAAAATTAGTAGCCATTGTAAATGTAGAAATAAACTCACTAGATAATCAAGTTGAATAAATAACACTATTCAGTATATGTTGTTTATAACACGCACTTGTAATATAGTGAAGTGCAAAATTTTATAAAAAAGGGAAAATGTTTCTATAAACATAATTTGGACACAGTATTGGACAACATAGTCTTTCTGTGTTGATTTAAAACATAGGACTAACAAACCGAACCACTTCTGAGGAGTAACTCCAGCATCCTTTGAGTATGAAGTATCACTATCAGAAAATTTGATCTTAAGTAAATATATTTTAAATAGAATATTTTGAAAGCAATTTATAAAATTTCTGTAATAAAAGGAAGATAAACATGTACATGTGTATGTATATAAACACCACGTTACATAATACATGATACCAGGTACCCAAATTATGATTGTACAACACAAGGAGCATTTAAAAATTATGTCTACTTTTATGTAGGCCATCTGACAAAGCTAAAGGAATATATAGGTGCCAGTATTGAGCTCCAACAGGTTAAGCCACCAGCTACAATGCCGGCATCCCATATCCACGCTAGTTCTGTTACCAGAGAATGGCAGAGTTCTTGTCTTTGCGCAAGAAAGGATTCAGGCGTGAGACAGAGAGTAGTGGAAAGTAAAATAGCAGGGTTTATTAGGGTAGGGACATCCGTAAGAATATGGGCACCTCCAGACAGAACCTGAGAGAGAGTGCCCAGTCGCTCAGACTGGGGGAGAGCAGGGTTACATGGTTGAGTGGAGAGAGTACACCTGGCCAGGCCAGGCGGGCGGCTCAGCAGAGAGGCAGAGGGCTGAGCGCGCAGTCCAGTTGAGGTGGAGGCGGAGGTAAGGGGATAGGCCTTGTCTTCCCTCCTCTGCTCCTCTTGGAACAAAGGAATTTTTGGATGTAAATACGAAAAATTCCTATCTGAGTTTTCCCCCTGAAGTTATCAGACAGGCGGAAGCCTGGCTGGCGCCACCCCTGTTAAAGGAAGGATGAACAGGATCCCCTGGAAGGTCAGATTCTGGGGAAGGATTTTTTTTTTAACTTTTATTTAGTAAATATAAATTTCCAAAGTACAGTTTATTGATTACAATGGCTTTTTCCCCCCATAACATCTCTCCCACCTGCAACCCTCCCATCTCCTGCTCCCTCTCCCATTCCATTCACATCAAGATTCATTTTCAATTCTCTTTATATACAGAAGATCAATTTAGTATACATTAAGTAAAGATTTCATCAGTTTGCACCCACACAGAATATAAAGTGAAAAATACTGTTTGAGCACTAGTCATAGCATTAATTCACATTGAACATCACATTAAGGACAGAGATCCTACATGAGGAATAAGTACACAGTGACTCCTGTTGTTGACTTAACAATTTGACACTCTTGTTTATGGTGTCAGTAATCTCCCTAGGCTCTAGTCATGAGTTGCCAAGGCTATGGAAGCCTTTTGAGTTCGCCGACTTTGATCTTTTTTAGGTAAGGTCATAGTCAAAGAGAAAGTTCTCTCCTCCCTTCAGAGAAAGGTACCTCCTTCTTTGATGGTGGGCAGGATATTTGAAATGCAGATACTGGGGCTGCATTTGGAAGATTATCAGGCAGAAGGGACAGAGACCCCCACCTGGCAGGTTATCAAGTAGAAGGGGCAGCACAGGATGCACATACTGGGCTGCCCCTGAAAGGTTTTTGGGATGACTTTATTTTTTTTAAAGCTTTTCTTTAATGAATATAAATTTCCAAAGTACAGCTTATGGATTACAATGGTTCCCCCTCCCAAACTTCCCTCCCACCCACAACCCTCCCCTTTCCCGCTCCTTCTCCCCTTCCATTCACATCAAGATTCATTTTCAATTCTCTTTATATACAGAAGATCAGTTTAGCATATATTAAGTAAAGATTTCAACAGTTTGCCCTCACATAGCAACACAAAGTGAAAAATACTGTTGGAGTACTAGTTATAGCATTAAATAACAGTGTACAGCACAGAGATCCTACATGATATTTTTTTAAAAAGTTGATTAATTTTCTATGTAATTTCCAGTTTAACACCAAGATTTTTTTTTTCATTTTCAATTATCTTTATATACAGGAGATCGATTCAGTATATATTAAGCAAAGATTTCATCAGTTTGCATTTGGGATGACTTTGAGATGCATATGCTGGACATAGAGGTCTGCTTGGGCCTTTGTCACACACTCATAAGATCATATCTGACTTCCTACCTAATAGTTCCAGTTCCATCTGTTCCACTTCCAATCCAGCTCCCTACTGAAGTGCTTGGGAAAGCAGTGGAAGATGGGACAAGGGTTTGGACCCCTGAACCCACATGGGAGACCTGGATGAAGCTCCTCAATTTCACTTGGCTCAGCCCCAGAACTTGTGGTCATTTGGGGAGTGAATCAGAGGATAAAAGGTCTCTCTCTCACTCTCTCTCCCCCTCTTCTCTCTCTGTAACTCTGCCTTTCAAATAAATAAAGTCTTAAAAAAAGAATTTAAAATAAATAACATAATCACATTAGAAATTAGTATTAAAAGATTTTTAAGGGCCAGCGCCGTGGCTCAATAGGCTAATCCTCCACCTTGCACACTGGGTTCTAGTTCCGGTCGGGGCACCGATCCTGTCCCGGTTGCCCCTCTTCCAGGCCAGTTCTCTGCTGTGGCCAGGGAGTGCAGTGGAGGATGGCCCAAGTGCTTGGGCCCTGCACCCCATGGGAGACCAGGATAAGCAACTGGCTCCTGCCTTCGGATCAGCGCGGTGCGCCGGCCGCAGTGCGCCAGCCACGGCGGCCATTGGAGGGTGAACCAACAGCAAAGGAAGACCTGTCTCTCTCTCTCACTGTCCACTCTGCCTGTCAAAAATTAAAATAAAAATAAAATAAAAAAATAAAAAAAGATTTTAAAAATAACATTATGAATGAATATTAAAAATTATAGCTCTTATTATAAATTTGTCTTAAGAATAACTAAGAATGAAAATTAGAAGAAAAGGCTTTTACCAAAATCTTACTGAAAATGTCACACAGCTATACTTGTGGGAAGAAGTTAAATTGTTTTAGAGTGGACATATAATACTGTATTAATTTATAATCCAATGAAAAATGAAACCAAGGAAATAAAGCCTCTGATGTAAGAGTACAGTGCAGAACAGAATGACCACCAAAATATTACTAGGTAAAAAGTATTCAGGGTTGGCGCCATGGCTCACTAATCCTCCGCTTGCAGCGCCGGCATCTTATATGGGCTCTGGTTCTTGTCCTGGTTACTCCTCTTCCAGTCCAGCTCTCTACTGTGGCCCAGGAGGGCAGTGGAAGATGGCCCAAGTCCTTGGGCCCCTGCACCCGCATGGGAGAGCAGGAAGAAGCACCTGACTCCTGGCTTCAGATTGGTGCAGTGCAGGCTGTAGTGGCCATTTGGGGAGTGAACCAACGGAAGGAAGACCTTTCTCTCTGCCTCTCTCTCTCTCACCATCTATAACTCTACCTGTCAAATTAAAAAAAAAAAGTATCCAAGATAATACAGAGATTAATGAAGTTTTACAATGAAAACCAAAAGTAAACTTTGCAAGATGTAGATTAATTGTAAAATGTTTGATAACAGATAGTAAGGACAGAGATAAAAGGTTTCCATGCACAGAAGAAGGGGACCCCACTCCCTCCCAGTCTAAACCAGCTTGCTATACTGCCTGTGTGAAGCCTCTCCAATGGGGTACTCACAAATGCCTAAAATAATTCTCAAATACCCATGCAAATGCTACAGGACTCATTTCTAATACTTGAATAAGAGGCAATAAATTATTGAGGGTTGTTTGCTGACATTGTTTTTAGAATCAGGCATGGGCATAGGTTTCTGCTCTGATGGTGGATCATTTTTTGACAAATTTTTCACTGCTTCAGAGTGTGACAGGTGTGAGTGTTATTCTGGTTTGAACAGCTGAATTACAAGTTCCGGAACATGGCAGGGCCCAGGAAGCAAGTGTATGTGGTGAAGTGCCCCAATTAGACATTGGGGGCCAATGTCTAATGGGAAATGTTGAAGATTGAGTTGTTTTAATTCATAATATTAATTCAAGAAAGGATTATATTAAAGATTTATTTATTTAATTGAAAGGCAAACTTACAGAGAGTGAGGAAGAGAGAGAGAAAGGATTGTCTATCTGTTGTTTCACTCCTCAAATGGCTGAAATGGTCATAGCTGGGCTAGGCAGAATCCAGGATCCAGGCACGTCTTCCAGGTCTCCCTCATGGGTGCAAGGGCCTAAGTCCTTGGCTATGTTCTGCTCCTCCAGTAGAGTTAGCAGGGAGCTGGATCTGAAGTAGAGCAGCTAGGACTCGAATTAGAGCTCATATGGGAAGCTGGAGGCTTTACCTGCTACACCACAGCACTGGCCCCAAGAGAGGGTTTTTAAAAAGGTGAGCCATGGCACTTTTGCCAGTTGCATACATGGCGCTGGTTGCTGTGTTTCCCTACATATTTTAGAAGCCACTCTTGTGGATGAATCCCAGGGGCTTTGTGTCCCAGACTAAAAAGCATATCTCAGTTTTCCTTGCAATAACATCACCTTGTTATTTCATTAAAATATTATTTTACATTTAATATATTTTAATGTCATTAATCATTGCTGAATAGTAAAGCTTTGTGAGTTTCTTTTCCTTTTCCTTCCTCTAAAATATGGAGAAACAAACAGATCCGTGTGGACTGCGTTATCCCAGGAGTGGGAGGGCAAAGTGATCCATTCTGTCAAATCTATTAAGTCAAGGACATTGAGGCAGAGTGTGGAGTGACCCAGGGTGTGTGCTGTGTGAAGGAGATCAGGTGTCCTGAGAGCTGACCAGCCAAGTGGGGATTCTGCTTCTTCTCCTTTCTTTTAACCTGGTTAAAATCTCTTCTCTCTCACCTTTTTATCCAAATTAAAATGTAAAAGGACCAATGTTTTGCAGATTATTATTCAATAAGATACTCTGTAAGTAAAGTCTTCAACATGTCATGGTTCCGTCAAGCATTGTGCAACCAGCACCTTTTCCTCCCATGTCCACTGGCTCTGAAGCCTCCTTAGTTTCTCCCTCTCCACTTCCCCCCTCCCTGCTTCTCCTCATTGCTGACTGCCTTCTTTGCATTGGTTTTATTTTCTCCCTCTTCTTGTCCTGTTCCCTCTGTTTGCATTTATTTTGTTTTTCAGGCAATCAAATATAGTTCAGTAATTTCTGTTGCAAAAAGGAATGAGTGCTTGAATGAAGAAGGTTTTCATGAAGTTTGAAAAGCACATTTGTTAGATGGAATTGGCTGGTGCTTGTGCGGGAGTGCATGTTCAATAGTGTATGAGTGATGCCACGATAGCACATGGGGTTCTTCAGAATCTCTTAAAACACTTTGATGTCCATTGGTTAAAAAAAGGATTGCATAAATGAGCCATTTTTTTCACATATTATAGTTATTTGACTCATTGTTTTCTTCAGAAAGGCAGTCAAATATCAAAATAACCACTCTTTTTAAAAAAATTAATTATTTTAATTTTATATGAAAGGGAGAGAGACAGAGACAGACAGATATTTGACTCACTCCGTAAGTGTTTGCAACAGTAGGGAGTGGGCCAGGCCAAAGCCGTGAGGCTGCATCTCCGTGTGGGTCTCTTACATGTGTTACAAGGACTCAGGTACTACAGATATCTTCTGCTTTCTCCAAGGGTGCACATAAGCAGGAATCTGTAATAGGAACAGAAATGCAACCTGAAGCCAGCAATCTAGCCTGGGATCTGGGCAACTTGAGTGTGTTCAAAGTGGTGAGCCAAAGTCTTATCCCAAAACATCCATTCCTAATCCACAAAAGATACAAGGGAGATAATGAATATGTTAATTGGCTCAAATTAACCATCTATAATGTACATATTTTCAAGACAATATGTTTTTCCATAAAAAGAGCATATGATTTTTTTTTAATTTATTTGGCAGAGTTAGACAGTGAGAGAGACAGAGAGAAAGGTCTTCCTTCGATTGGTTCACCCCTCAAATGGCCTCTACGGACGGAGCTACACTCATCCAAAGCCGGGAGCCAGGTGCTTCCTCCTGGTCTCCCATGCGGGTGTAGGGGCCCAAACACTTGGGCCATCCTCCATTGCCCTCCCGGGCCACATCAGAGAGCTGGACTGGAAGAGGAGCCACCAGGACTAGAACCCGGCGCCCATATGGGATGCCGGCGCTGCAGGCTGAGGATTAACCAAGTGATCCACGGCGCTGGCCCCTATATATAATTTTATTTATCTACTAGGAAGAGAAAGAAAGAGAGATAGAAAGAAAGGAAGAAACAAAGAAAGGAAGGAAGAGGTACGAAGGGAGGCAGGGAGAATGGAAGGGAGGGAGGGAAAAAGAAAGGAAAGAAGGAAGGGAGAAGGAAGAAAGGCAACAACTCAGATAATCTCTACCCTGTGAGATTTTGTAAAAGATATAAAATTTGCTCAAACTTTTCATTGCTCAGCATCTTGTCTGACAATGCCTGAAGCTCACCATGCAGTAACTTCTGAAAGTTCATGGGAAATCTAATTAAAAGATTCATTTATTTTGGAACAAAAATTTGAAATCTAAGTATAGGGTGTTTTTTTTTTTTAACAATTTGAACTTTTCATAGTCTTTTTGAAGTACTCTCCTACACCCATGGGTGGATGTGTGGTCAGGGACACTGTCATACACAGCAACATATTTTCTGATTTTCAAGTCTGATGAACCCCTAGTTTATGTCTCCATGATGTCAGTAAACATCATTATGTGAAAGCTGGAGGGTTACTGTCTTGCTTGCTGAAGAACCACTTCTTTTGATACTGCGGATGCTCTCTGCTTTATTGTTCACATTCCTACCTGGTTTCTGTTTAGCCACTCCAACTTTGCTGCAGTATCATTTATTGCCTCTGGCTCTCACATTTTGGTACTGTTCCGACTCCTTAATTTGCTGGTCCTTCAGGCTTGATGTCCTGAAATGAAACACACAGATGATGACCTGGTGTCTCTCCTGTTTGGTGAATTGATAGGAAGCAGCATAATAAAGGCCTGAGATCATTTTAGATCATAAATGCTGATGCACTTTACCTTGATAATAAAGCTTATCTATTTGGATTTCAAAGGAATTTTAGAAAGCATTACAAAGATGAAGTCAAGCAGAAGGTTTATTGTCAGGAATTGTCTTACCAATGTACTTCTTAGGATACAAGAATTGGAGACTATGTCAAAGCAAAATAAGAATTTAATTCAAGCCCGCGCCGCGGCTCAATAGGCTAATCCTTTGCCTTGTGGAGCTGGCACACCAGGTTCTAGTCCTGGTCGGGGTGCCAGATTCTGTGTCAGTTGCCCCTCTTCCAGGCCAGCTCTCTGCTCTGGCCTGGGAGTGCAGTGGAGGATGGCCCAAGTGCTTGGGAGACCAGGATAAGCACCTGGCTCCAGCCTTCGGATCAGCATGGTGCGCCGGCCAGGGCGGCCATTGGAGGGTGAACCAACGGCAAAGGAAGACCTTTCTCTCTGTCTCTCTCTCTCTCACTGTCCACTCTGCCAGTCAAAAAAAAAAAAAAAAGAATTTAATTCAAGTCATCTCATGTCTTAGTGCACTGTCCTCTGAGATAGAGGGTCTTTGAAAAGTTCATGGAAATAGGTGTCATGAAAAAAAATTGATGAATTTAAAAATATTTATATTAACTTCCTATAACATGTCTTAACAGAATCTGTTTTGAAGAGTTCAGAAGAATAAGACATTAGTTTGAAAGAAACTCCTCTAAGAGTAGCATGAATTCTGCTGAAATTAAAGGAAGCCCAAACATCAAATTTCTGGTGAGGCTTGGGTAAGAATGGCGACATAATTCATGATTTATGAGAAGCGTAGGGCAGAAATGTCTCAAAGAAGCCAGCAGTTTACAAATGGGTGATTCCTTCTAGGAAGATATGAGACAATGTTATGATAAAGCCTACAGCTTCAGATCATCCACATCAATTATGCCCCAGTCCAAGAGGACTGATGAGTATCAACAGAAATGATAGCCAATACCGCAGACATCTCCACTGACTCGGTTTTCAATTCTGTCTGAAGAATTAAAGTCTAGCAAACCTTCTGCTTGATGGGTACCAAAACGGTTGCAACCAGATCAGCAGCTGACAAGAACAGGGCTTTCAATGGAAGCTGTTAACAAGTGGGATCAAGATGCTGAAGCATTTCTCCATGGAATTGTAACAGATGAAATCAAGGCTTTACCAGGATGATCCTGAAGACAGAGCACAAAACAACGGCTTCCAAGAGGTGGAAGTGCTCCAGTATACACAAAAGCTTACCAGCCGAGAATGAAGGTCATAGTCACAGTTTGTTGGGAGGCTGAAGGCATTTTGCTGGTTGAATTTCTGGAGGACTAACGAATAATAATATCTACTTATTCTAGGACTCTATTGAGGAAGCTAGCTAAAGATTTAGTGCAAAACACCCAAGAAAGCTGTACCACCACCACAGTTCTCCTCCTTAGGAGTCCACATTACTGTCCTGATTTGTTTCCTTCTGGTTTCTTTTTGTTCGCTAATCTGGAAACAGTCTTTAAAAGGCCTTCATTTTTTTTTTTTTCAGCTAATAGTGTAAAGTGGACTGCACTGCCATGGTCAAATTCACAGGACTATAAAGTTCTTTACAAATGGACTACATAGGTGAAGTCATCACTTACCAAAGTGTCTTGAACTTAATGGAGTTTATGCTGAAAACTAAAGTTTGCATTGTATAATTTTATATTTTAATTCCATTTCCACAAAAGCTTTGAAATATTCTCATATCAAGAAAAATACTTGTTTCAACTAAATATCTGTTAAATTTGAATTTTCATTTCAAATTCAAAATTTTTGTTTATCTATAAAACATTTTATTTTGATACATATGGTATGATACAGATTATGGATTTTGATAAATAAATAATAAGATGGAAGCTTCCCTCTTTGATAACTAATTTTAAACTTCCTGCTTAATATAAGAAATAATGTTAAAGTAAATGGAATATAAACAATAAAAACAAATAACACATGGAACTTTTGGACATATATTAAGGTTAAATGTAGAAAATATGTACAAAAATACACTGGAAAACATGCAGAATTGGTAAGTTAAGAGCTATGTAAATATATGCAATGATGAGTTAGCACTGTATAAAGAGCAACAGTGTATCAAATATTTAACAATATTCAAATATGGTGCTTCACAAGTCTGGTTTTGAGAACACTTTTTTTTTATTTGAAATTATATTATCTCATTTGTCTCTGATACTGTACTATCAGAAACTAAAATGGGTCTATTTTTATGAAATTAAATGGACTCATTTTTATGAAAAATATTGCTGTTGTTTTGAATTAATTTGAACGCAATGAACTCCAAATATGTTGAAGGAATACTTGCTTTTCAGGAGGGTAAAGCATTTTTATATCTCCCTGAACACACCAAGAGCTAAGTTTATGCTCACATAGTATTTTGTAGCAGTTGGTTTGTAATCTGTAAAATTTGTTAGAAAATATGCATGCTGCTCATAAATCTGAACAAAACTACTTTCAATCTAATTGTTTATATCTTTAATATGTAGCCTATAATTACATGTGTCAACTGAAGTAATTTTGATACATTTTTTCTTCTTTATTGTTTTATTCAAGATAGAGTGATTCTATCTTTAAGTTACCCTACCATTGTTACTTTTAATCTTTTTCTATTGAATTTTCATGTCTCCATATTCAGCAATAAAGATATTCTCAGAAAATGATGTGCAACCCAACATCCTCTAAACCATAACTAGATGAAAAGAGGATTACTGTTCTTTTAATACGATGAAAGAGAAAACTTGAAAACTCTAATCTCCTACTCTGAAACTCTCTAGAAAAATATTTCCCTTTAGAATAATAGCTAAGGCTGTAATGTATAATAAATAACAGAACAATTCTATAAAGCCTTACATTTTTCTGTCTCCCTAGGCAGAAGTATTTTCTTCTTTTCTAAGTTTTGCTAATTTTTTTTTTTCTGTACGCATTCTTGGAACTGAATTCTGAGGCATTCTCCGGTTTAACACTTGTCTTAAGCTTCCTTATTTGATCTCTTTGGTTACCAGGGACTCTTGTATTTTCTTGGTATGATACAATCAAGATACCACCAGCAAATACTGCATGAATAAATACTCACATATTTCTTTTTTTTTTATTAAACTTTTATTTAATGAATATAAATTTCCAAAGTACAGCTTATGGGTTACAATGGCTTCCCCCCTCCCATAACTTCCCTCCCGCCCGCAACCCTCCCCTTTCCCGCTCCCTTTCCCCTTCCATTCATGTAAGGATTCATTTTCAATTCTCTTTGTATACTCACATATTTCTAATCAGAGCTGATTGTCCTACATGTTTTACACCAGAAAGCAGAAAATTACCATATTCTATTTTTCACTGTTAATAAACATTGGCCAGCAAATCTTAATTGGGTAAAATTCATAATTTGGTATGAGAAAGAAGAGTGTAGAGGCAGACATTGTGGCACAATGGGATAAGCAGCCATTTGCAACATTACTATCCCATATCAGAGTGCTGGTTTGAGTTCTGGTGCTCAGCTTCCAATCCTGCTTCCTGTTAATGTGTCTGAGAAGCAGATTATGACCCAAGTGCTTGAGCCCCTTCCACCCATGTGGAAAGCAGGATGGATTTCCTGGCACCTGGCTTGACCTGCCCAAGATTTAGTTGTTGAAGCCATTTGGAAGACAGATCTCTCTCTCTCTCTCTCTCTCTCTCTCTTTCTCTCTCTCTCTCCCTCTCTCCCTCTCTCTCTCTCATTCTCTGTCTTTCTCTCTGTGTCACTCTGCATTTCAAATAAATAAATAAAATTGAGAATGTAGAACTCATATAAAACAAAGAACAGCTGAATAAAGTACTGTGGCCTAATTTAATCTATGCTGATCGTTACTGTCATCTTGGCATGATCTCTGCCTCCTGTCTATGTTTTTCTCTGCCCTTCAGAGACCCCCTTCCCTGTATATTTTCCAATACAAGGATGACTGAAAAGCTTGGGAACAAAAAATGATTTTTTTTTCTTTGGGGGGAGTTACAGCCAGACACTCACACAGGCCCAAGATTTGCAGAAGTTTCTTGGTGGACATACATGGGAAATACCTACATCGATACCATGAAATGAGAAAAATGGTGGGAGCTGTTTGAGAATTCCTGAAAAAATGATGTAGCTTTCTAGTGGTCATCTTAGAAATGCATGTTTTAAACCTCACATTTGCTTACAATTCCTTTACTGACAGAATTTTGCTTTGAGTTAAGAGCAAAAGAAGGCTCTACAAATGTCCTTGACCTCAGAACAAGCTTATGCTCCTGTTTTGCTGTAGGACTCATCATAGAAAATAGGGATTAAAGGGTTGAAGGATTTGTGTTGGAGAATGATTCCATACTGAGCTTTTGGCAAGTTGTTCACAGATGATTCCTCTGTTGACTTGTTGTAACAGGAGTCATAGTATCACCCATATGTTCCATGAATCAATACAAGGAATCACGGTACTCAGAATATAGTTGTACTCATACTAAATATTTATTATTGTGAAACATCAATGACACGAAGTTGTTACTCTTAAGAGGAAAACACCTGTCAGGAGAAATCAAGAAACATCAATGCCTAGTTTCTATCTTTCTCATAGGGCTGGGGTCATCCAGAGTGTGCTTTTTTGTGTTTTCATGTAGAAAATTGTGTTAATACCTTTGTGCAGCTTTTCTGACCAAGCAAACTTTGTTGAGATTCACTTTATAAAATTTATTGATGTGGATATATACTACCCTCCACAATTCCAAGGTATCAGAAGGAAATTAAATATTCCATGTGGTAGAAGCACTCTTGTTGGGCCCTGCTAAATATCAGGCATGCTGCACTTGCCAGCACACCCAGATTCAAGTATCGGTAAACTCATCTGAATACCTGCAAACATATATAATAACATATAAATTAAGTTCTGAATGGATATTATTCCTGGGTAGAGAGTGAAGTTTCTGCTACTCTTGAGGTACCCAATATAAAAATGATCCAGCCTTTAGTAAGAGTAGCACAAGATAGGTCAGGTTTAGGCCATACATGAAGAACAGAAGTGTTAAGCAGTTTGGAATTTTATGGTAACTGTGACTAACTATTGAACTGTATCACTCACTAGACTTTTGTAGCATGATTAGGAGATCACAATGGCAAGTAGACTCTGCAGGAAGGTGCTCTTTTGTGATTTGCAGAGAATTCTACATATGAAAGTCAAACACCCAAAAGCAGAGATATGATTTTACTTTAACAGTTAAGACATCAATTGCGATACTGACATCTCACTTGAAGTGTCAGTGTTGGACACCTGGCTCCACTTCTGATTCTAGTTCCCTGCTAATGTGCATCCTGGGAGGCAGCAGGTGATGGCTCATGTACTTGGGTCTCTGTCTCCCATGTCGTATACTCAGATTGAGTTCCAGGATCATTGCTTTAGCCTGGGACAACCTCAGTTATTTTTGGCCATTGGGTAGTGAAATAACTGAAGAAAGATCTGTCTGTCTGTATCTCTCTATCTCTGACTTTTAAATAAACAAAATTTTAAAAAAGACTATAACTAGATGATTAGAGCTTCATTCATTTGTGACTCTGAAAGACAGTGATAGAAATTCTGTTAATGAGAGATGGGCCAAGGACCTCAATAGACATTTTTCAAAAGAGGAAATCCAAATGGCCAACAGACACATGAAAAAATGTTCAAGATCACTAGCAATCAGAGAAATGCAAATCAAAACCACAATGAGGTTTCACCTCACCTGGGTTAGAATGGCTCACATTCAGAAATCTACCAAAAATAGATGCTGGTGAGAATGTGGGGGAAAAGGGACACTAACCCACTGTTGGTGGGAATGCAAACTGGTTAAACCACTATAGAAGTAAGTCTGGAGATTCCTCAGAAACCTGAATAACCCTACCATACAACTCAGCCATCCCACTCCTTGGAATTTACCCAAAGGAAATTAATTTGGCAAACAAAAAAGCCATCTGCACATTAATGTTTATTGCAGCTCAATTCACAATAGCTAAGACCTGGAACCAACCCAAATGCCCATCAACAGTAGACTGGATAAAGAAATTATGGGACATGTACTCTATAGAATACTATACAGCAGTCAAAAACAATGAAACCCAGTCATTTGCAACAAGATGGAGGAATCTGTAAAACATCATGCTGAGTGAATTAAGCCAGTCCCAAAGAGACAAATATCATTTGTTTTCCCTGATCGGCGACAACTAACTGAGCACCAAAGGGGAAACCTGTTGAAGTGAAAAGGACACTATAAGAAACAATGACCTGATCAGCTCTTGTCCTGACTGTTGATGTACAAAGTAATACTTTATCCTTTTTAGTATTTGTTGTTGTTGTTGTTGTTCTAGTACTAGTGGTTGAACTCCGTAATTAACACGCAACTATTCTTAGGTGTTTAAATTTTAACTGAAAAGTGATCCCTGTTAAATATAAGAGTGGGAAAAAGGGAGGAGGTGTACAATTTGGGACATGCTCAATCGGACTTGCCCCAAATGCTGGAGCTAGAAACGTGCCAGGGGATTCCAATACAATCCCATCAAGGTGGCATGTACCAATGCCATCTCACTAGTCCAAGTGATCAGTTTTAGTTCACAATTGATGACTCTGAAAGGTCTAAGAGTCAAAGGGAGCACATAAACAAGACTAGTGTCTGCTAATACTAACTGATAGAATCAAAAAGGGAGAGAAAGATCCAACATGGGAAGCGGGATACACAGCAGACTCATAGAATGGCAGATGTCCTAAATAGCACTCTGGCCTCAGAATCAGCCCTTAAGGCATTCGGATCTGGCTGAAGAGCCCATGAGAGTATTTTAGGTATGGAAAGCCAAGACACTCTGGAAAACAAAACAAAACAAAACAAAACAAAACAAAACCTAAATGAAAGATCTCTGTGAGTGACATCCCAGTGGAAAGAACGGGCCATCAAAGAAGGAGGTACCTTTCTCTGAAGGGAGGAGAGAACTTCCACTTTGACTATGACCCTGTCGGAATAAGATCAAAGTTGGCAAACCCTAAAGGCTTCCATAGCCTTGGCAACTCTTGACTAGAGCCTAGGGAGATTACTGACACCATAAACAATTGTGTCAAATTGTTAAGTCAACAACAGGAGTCACTGTGTACTTACATTCCATGTGGGATCTGTCCTTAATATGTTGTCCAATGTGAAGTAATGCTGTAACTAGTACTAAAACAGTATTTTTACACTTTGTTTTTCTGTGTGGGTGCAAACTGATGAAATCTTTACTTAGTATATACTGATTCGATCTTCTGTATATAAAGATAATTGAAAATGAAAAAAAAAAACACCTGGTGTTAAGTTGGAAACTGCATAGAAAATTAATTAATTTTAAAAAAATATCATGTAGGATCTCTGTCTTTAATGTGCTGTACACTCTTATTTAATGCTATAACTAGTACTCCAACAGTATTTTTTCACTTTGTGTTGCTATTTGGGGCAAACTGTTGAAATCTTTACTTAATATATACTAAACTGATCTTCTGTATATAAAGAGAATTGAAAATGAATCTTGATGTGAATGGAAGGGGAGAGGGAGTGGGAAAGGGGAGGGTTGTGGGTGGGAGGGAATTTATGGGGGGGCATTGTAATCTATAAGCTGTACTTTGGAAATTTATATTCATTAAATAAAAGTTAAAAAAAAAGAAAAAAAGGAAATTCTGTTAATGAAACAATGAATAATGTTGGATTGTCCATTTCACTTGGTTACATGTACATTAGAAATATAAATCAATGTTGATTTTTAACTGGTTTATTGGGTTATGATTAACATGCTCTCACATTTGTAAACTCTTAACTATTATTTAGAGAATGAACATATCCATCATCCCCTAGAGTTTTCAAGTGATCCCTCTTCACCATCCTCCCCACATCTGCTCCTCAGGTCCTGGATCAGTCATCTGTCACTGTCAATGTTTTCAGTTTCAGTGCAGTGGTTTCCTGTAATCACTAGAAATTGGAATCATACAACTTACAAAATTTTGTCAGGCCTTTTTTCATATTGTTTATTTATTTACATATATGTTTCAATAATTAATTCATTTTTATGAGTAGCATCCCATTGTTTATATATATCACACTTTGTTTATTCTTATACTGATGGGTGCCTATTGAGTTATTTTGGGATATTTATTACAAATAAAACTACTATGGATGGTCAACTACAGGTTTCATATGGACATTTGATTTATTCTCCCTTGGATAAGTACACAGAAGTAGAAAGACTGACTGACATGGTCATTGTCTACATTTTTCTGGTAAGCTGCCACACTCTAGCCCTAGTGCAATGACTCCCCTTATATTTGCACCAGCAGTGTGAGAATATTGTATTTCCATCATGTTCTTGCCAACAATTGGTGTGTCCAAATTTTTTTGTCATTCTAATTATACCCATTCTCTAAGCTGGATAGTGGAATCTCATTGTAGTCTTATTTTGTTTTTCTCCAATCACTAAGGATGCTATACACTTTTTTACATGATTATTTGATTCAAATCATCTTTAGTAAAGTGTCTGCTCTTATTTTAAGAGTTCAGCTTTTGACCAAAAACTGCATTTTATTGTTAATGCCTGATCATAGGCAATTGCACAGGTTTGCCCGACATATTTGGAGGAGAGTTGTGCTGTTTACACCTATGCCAGTGATCAGTCAAGGCACTGCGTTGTTTCAAGGTAGTTGCAGTCAAGAACTCAGGCCCAAAAGTTGTCTCTGCTTTTAGGCATCTTGGCAGTACTAACGTCTATGCTAGTACATAGGATTATATTTTCATGACCTTGGCTTTGACAATGGATACCTTGATATGAAACCGACATCACTGCTAACAAAGGAAACAATAAATCAATCGGACGCCATCAGAATTATGAGCATTGCACTTCAAAAGACATTCTTGAGAGAGTGAAACTGTAACCTTCAGAACTGCAGAAAATGTTTGCCGGTCAACTATCTGGTAAGTGTTTTGTATTCAGAATATATGGAACTCTTAGAGCTCAACAACAACAAAAAGAGAAATAAACACAGAATTCAATCTATCAAATGTACAAAAGACTTAAAGAGATATTTTCACAAAGAAGGTATGTGAATGACAAACAAATACATGCTTAAACATGTTTAAACTACAGGGGAAATGTAAAACAAACTCACAAACAGGATGGTTACAAATAGTGGAGACATAACAAATGCTACTGAAATTATGGATAAATTCGTACCATTGTACATTGCTCTCAGAAATGGAAAATGGTGCAACTACTATGGCGAAGAGTTGATGTTTCCATAAGAAAGGTAAAAATGGCATTCACAAAGGAAATACAAATTTAAATAGCAGTGAGACACCTCATCACATTGATAAGCATGGATAAAGTATACCACAGGGCAATACCAAATGCTGGGAAAATGTCACTCTTCACTAAAATAAATATGCTATCTGCTAATGAAAATACACAAAGGAAACTTAAACACGTATTACTTGGTAACATAAGCTAGTCACACACACACAAAAGTTATATGCTGTCTGATTCCAACTAAATGGATTTCTGGAAAAGGCGAAACCATGGACACAGTGAATAGATCAGTAGCCAGGTGTTGGGTGCATACGAGGATAAACGAGTGGTGCAGGGAGGATTTCAAGGGCAGTGAAACTACTCTGGGTGGCACTGTAAGGTGCATATATGTCAGAGCTGGCACTGAGGCATAGTAGGTTAAGCTTCTGCCAGCAGTGTGGGCATCCCAAATGAATGCAGGATAGATTCCTGGCTGCTCCACTTCTGATCCAGCTCCTTGCTGATGGCCTGGGAAAGCAGTGAAAGATGGCCCAAGGGCTTGGGCCCCTGCACCCATCTGGGAGACCTGGAAGAATCTTCTGGTTTCTGGCTTCAGATCGGCCCAGCTCCTGCTGTTTTGGCCATTTGTGGGGTGAACCAGCACATGGAAAACCTCTCTTTGTCTCTCCATCTGTCTGTAACTGTACCTCAGATAAATAAATAAATAAATAAATCTTTGGGGTTGGAACTTTGGCGCAGTGGGTTAAAGCCCTGGCCTGAAGCACTGGCATCCCATATGGGCACCAGTTCTGATCTCGGTGCTCCTCTTCCGATCCAGCTCTCTGCTGTGGCCCGGGACAGCAGTGGAGGATGGCCCAAGTGCTTGGGCCCCTACACCCACGTGGGAGACCCGGAAGAGGCTCCTGGCTTTGGATCGGCACAGATTCCACAGTTGCGGCCATCTGGGGAGTGGACTAGCAGATGGAGGACCTCTCTCTCTTTCTCTCTCTCTGCCTCTCCTCTCTCTGTGTAACTATGACTTTCAAATAAATAAAATAAATCCTTATAAATAAATAAATAAATAAATAAATCTTTTAAAAAATGCATATATGTCATTGTACGTGTCCCCAAACACGGTTGAATCTCATTGTGAGCTATGGAGTTTGGGTGATAATGATTGGGCAATATGTGTTCATCGTGTTGTATACCACTCTGATGGGGAAGCTGGTAATAAACAGGCTATGAAAGATTGGGGTAGGGAGTTATGGGTAATGTTTGCTCCTTCCACTAAATGTTTACATGAAATTTCATTAGCTGGTTACCTTGAAAGTCAGAAAACATGATACAGAAAAGACTCGTCTTCCAGAGACTCGCATGCTGATTAGATTATGTGGCAGGGAGAAGGTTTGTCTATTTGAGCATTAAGTCCTCAGGTGGCTAACTACCAAAATTCTCAAGACTGGCATCAACACAGTATATGCTATTTTCTCGAAGATGCTAGCAATTATTTAACTTTCTGGTGTTTGCTGATGTTTGTTTGTTTCCTCTATTTTATGTATTTTGCCATGGACTATTTTTAGATGCTTTATGGCAATATCAAGCCAGGCAATAAACATCAACACAGGAAAGTGAATGAAAATCACCCATTTATTTCATTTTAATTGGAAGCACCTTAGAAGTAAGGATTCCTCATGAAAATGATTGTAATCATGGAAAATGCTCAGTTGTTTCTAAATATACTTAGTCTAAATCAACTAATATGAAAAGTTACATGTAGATTTTGGTGTTGTGCAATAATTTATTTTGATTCAGATCATGTGGAAGATAAAACAAATTTCACGAGATCTTGTTGATATGTATTCATTTACGAGTTCATGAATTTTGGGGGACATGAGGAATAAAGGTAAATCCAGTAAAAATGAACACACAGAGAAACAGTGTTTGGAGTTTAAACCTTGTAGTGCTGAATTTGAAGTCTACCTCTAAAGTATTATAATGTATTATGTCTTTGAGGAAAGAACGAAGAGCGAGAGAGAGAGAGAGAGCGCGCGCGCTGAAAATAGGAACTGAGAACTCAATCCAGTTCTCCCATGTAGGGGCTCAACTATGTGTGCCATCATGTGCTGTCCTCCATGATGTACATTAGCAGGAAGCAGGAATACTAAGTGGTTCTCAGACTCAAAACCAGGCACTCTGATAGGGCATGCAGTGGTTATTCCAATGGGCATCTTAACATCCGGGCCAAATATCTGCCACTGAAGTCTAGATTTCTAAGTAACCTATGTATTAGAGAAACTACAAGCAGTTCAAGGATTCATGGAGTAAGGATATTATTTACAGGGATTTAAATTAGCCTTAGGAGTGTGTAGCAGTTAGAAAAGTAAATATAGTAAAAGAAATAATTTTCACTTTATTATATACTATGGTTTATTGTAATTTTTTAAAAAAATACTGATACCATCTCACTCCAGACAGTTTAATGGGTTACCTTTACAAGGCTGTGTTTTCCTAAAACATGAAATGTACACTTAGCAATCACTTCTCCAGTAGCCGTGTTTCTGCTAATTATTTTATTACAACAGCACATTGGGTCAATTCTAAATATAAAGAGAAACATGAAACAGCGAACACAAACATGCTTGTAAGAGACATGAAACTCATTTTACCAAAAGATTCAATAACTTTCCTGGAGCCACTGACAACAGGGGTTTACTATTGCAGTTCACCTTCTTTGGCTGCAACCAAATTACTTTTGTTCTTTAGGAAACCTGCACAATGTAGTTTTAGATACTCAGCAACATGAAAAATATAGGGATTTTCTTGAAACCTTTAATAAACTTTGAAATCTTAACAAATCAAATTCACAAGTCATTTCTAGCATATGAAAATACTTGAAAAGTTGTGGGAAATGGAATGAAAAGATAATTTGGGGTAGGCATTCAAGACTGGTTGAGATGTCCACATCCCACATCAAAGTACCTGTTTTGGAGTCTGGGCTCTGCGCCCAATTCTGGCTTCTTGCTTGTACGCACCCTGGAAGGTAAGTGATGACTCAAGGAGTTGTGTCCCTGTCACCCATGTGGGAAACCAGGATTCAGTTTCTGACTCCCAGCTTCTGACTGTTATGGGTGTTTTGGAAATGAACCAGCAAATGGAAACTCTCCTTCATCTCTCTCTCTCTGCTTTTCAAATAAATAACAAAATAATTACATAAATAAGTGAATATTTTAAAGTACTTTTGATGCCCAGATATTAAAATTCATATATGCCAGTTTTCTTAAATATGAAAATGCATATTATGAAAGAACCATATGAATGAATTCCAAAATTTCTTAACACAAACCAATTTCTCTTATTTCTATTTTTTCCATACATTTTTGAGGTACCCCCATGTGTATCATCCAATACCTGTGACAGTACCTCCCTTATTATGAATAAACACCATAACATCTTAGTGATTGTTAAAATAGGTTAAAATAAAATAGGTTGCATATTAAAAAAAATCAAGTATAGACAATGTTCAGAAAAACACCAAATAAGCATCTGTTTCATTTGTGAAAGTATTCAGTAAGCTTATGTTTTTGAGTGTTTGAGTGAGGCAAGCTCTTTATCCACTATAAGCACACACTTGTCCAGGATTCTCTGGAGAACTGATGGAAGTTATAGTAACCCCAGTTACTTTAATGTAGATTGATGCATTAGAGGACTTGTGTGCTTTTTTGTTTTTGTTGTTTGCTTGTTTGCTCATTTTTTTTTTTTAAGTCAGAGTTACAGAGAGAAAGAGGGAGAGACATAAAGAGAAACCTTCCATCTGCTGGTTCACTCCTTAAATGGCCAAAATGGACAGGGATGGGCCAGAGATGAACCAGAACAAAGCCAGGAGCCAGGAAATTCTTCTGGGTCTCCCACATGGGTGCAGGGGCACAAGGACTTGAGCCATCTTCCTCTGCTTTCCCAGGCACATTAGCATGAAGTTGAATGGGAAGTGGAGCAGCCAGGACTTGAACCTGAGCCCATATGGAATGCTGGCATCCCAGGCAGTGACTTTACCAGCTACACTACAGCACCAACAACAGTGACATGCTTCTAATGGAACTTTGGTCTTAATTTTCAATTTTGTTTGAAATGTATTGTTAAAACATCTGCTTATAAATTCAAACAAATAAGAAAATGGAAAGTAGCTTGTATTTCCATTTGAATAGATAATTCTTTCTTGTGAAACAGCAAGTACTCAGAGTTTCCTTCCTCCCTGATTAAAAAAAAGTAATGTGTTGGAATGATCTGATCTTATTTAAGGGAATTCCTATGAGTTAAATTTGGCTATGATCATGAATATCACTTTATTTAAATCAAACTGCTTTAAATGTGACAAAACCAATGTCAAGAAACCCAAGTTGATTAAAAGCATTTTTTTGCTATGCATAAGAAAGAGGTTAGAATCTTAGCTATCACCCTACTAACCTGGTCCTCTGCTGTGCCACTGATCTTTACATGAAATGAATAGATTTTAAAATCTGATTAATTATTAAAAATTCCTCAGAATTCCCTCCTCAACAATCTTACTAAGGTACATGTTCAAAATAAAAGTTCAGATGTGTCAAAATGCTTTTAAAATTGGGGCACTTGCCACATGTGATAAATTACCATACGAGAGTCAGGACCCTTGATTAAACCAAGAATTCCCAGCAGGGCAGTGGCTTGGATCTCTTTGCAAGGATAAGTAACAGTGTTTCCACCAAATCTTTCCACTGTACTCATCCTATGACTTCTATCCATCACCTTCATCTTTAAATAATCTCAACTCACCAAACCTTCTCCTTAGTACTTAGAATAAAGTTTTCTGAAATGAGTACTTTAAATAATTACATAGATGGAAAGTCCTGCTGTCACCCTTCACTTTGTGAATTATAAATTATTCTTATGCATCTTAGCAGTGACATCAGATTAATGATATATTACAGAAGCAAGTAATCAGGACGATATTTCCTTAATAATGTATTCCCTCAAGTCATCAACATCATGGCATTACAGAGATATTACATCCACCGTGGTTTTCACCAGCCTATCATCCATGCAATTGCACATCACTCCAGTGATGGGGTTTGCTAATAAATCATTGGCTGCCACTTTCACAGAGAGTATTAACTTAATGCTGCCATGAGGTAACTGAAGAAAGGCATTGATTTTTTTTTTCCTTCTTCCATTACTCAATGTCATTGGAGGTGGAACTCACTGGATATCTGGATACAAGTGAAGGATAGTGAGTGTTTTTAAGGTATTTATTTTTGAAGATTTTATTTTTATTTTACTTGGAAGGCAGAAAGCGATAGGGAGAGAGAGAGTGAGGGAGAGTGAGTGAGAGAGAGAGAGAGAGAAAGATTTTTCATAGGCTGGTTCACTCCCCAAGTGGCTTCAACAACTGAAGCTGGGAGCGAGGAGCTTCATCCAGGTCCCCCACATGGGTGCAGGAACCCAGAGACTTGAACTTGCTTCTGCAGCTTTCCCAGGAGCATTAGCAGAGAGTTGGATTGGAAGTGGAAGGGTTGTGGCTTTTACTTCTCAATTGTCTTTTTTTCAAAAAAAAATATTGATATCAATGACTATCAGCTCTGTTGTGCGATCTTTTCCTGCCACCTTTACTCACGATTCAAACTTTCCTAAAGCATCTTTCTCTTTTCAAAATACAAGCCATTTTTCATATGTCCTAAAGTCTTAACTGTCTACTTCTTAAATTAACAATATAACATCACAAAACATATAAAATTCACTTTATTATATTCTGAATTGTATAACACCATGTTTAATTTGGGGTACTATATTGATAAACATTTAGACATTACCACCAAAAGCATTGGCAGGGGGAAGTTTCCCTTTGTTGAAACACAGATAATCCTGCCTCACACTCTCACTGGGTGACTTCTAATATGCTGGCTTTATCAGTGTTTCTCTTTCCCATAATGTGTGCACTTCTATAAAATTTTCTGTGTGCTGATTCTGTTGATTCCACAAGGCTCGTCCATGTTCTCTACTTATTGTCGCACTGCCATTCTCAGCTTCTAGCCGCAGAACATTTTCATTTCAAACGGAGACTCTGTACCTACTGAAAAATAACTGCATTCCCCACCCCTTGCTCTCATGCTCAGACCTTCATAACAGCCATTCCACTTCTGTTTCCATCAGTTTAACCCTTCTAGCTAGGTATACATGGGATCAAAGAGTAATTGTGTGTGTTCGTGTGTGTGTGTGTGTGTGTATCTGGCTTATTTCATTTAACATACTGTCTTAATGGTTCATCCATTTTGCAGTATGTTACAGAAGTTTGCTCTTTTTGTTTTTTAAAGATTTATTTATTTATTTGAAAGGCAGAGTTATAGAGAGGCAGAGGCAGATAGAGGGAAAGTCTTCCATCCACTGGTTCATTCCCCAAATGATCACAATGACCAGAGCTGCGCTGATCCAAAGTCAGGATCCAGGAGCTTCTTCATGGTCTCCCACACAGGTGCAGGGGCCCAAGGACTTGGGCCATCATTTACTGCTTTCCCAGGCCATAGCAGAAAGCTGGATTGGAAGTGGAGTAGCAGGGACTGGTACCAGGGCACACATGGGATGCCGGCACTGCAGGTGGTGGCTTTACACCACAGCGCCAGGCCCAAGTTTGCTCTTCTTAAAGGCTGAATAATATATCATTGTGTTTATTAATTTATGTGTCCAAGAACAGGTGGGTTATTTTCTTCTTTTGTGTATTGTGAATATGTTGCTGTGGCTATATGCACACTTTTTCAAGTCTCTGGTTTTGAAAGACAAATTTATTTACTAGAAAAGGAGAGAGAGAGAGAGAGAGAGAGAGAGAGATAAAAAGAAAAAGAAAGGGAGAGGGAGAGACACAGAGCGAGAACAAGCAAATGAGAGAGAGAGAGAATGTTCCATCCACTGGTTTACTTCCCAAACACATGCAACGGCCTGCTGTTGGTATGGGCTCAAGCACTTGAACCATCATCAGCTACCTCCTAGGACACATTAACAGGAAGCTGGATGGGAGGCAGAGTTCCTGGGACCTTACCTGGCGCTCCAACTGGAAGGCTGGCATCGCCATTCACAACGTGGGAATCACTTAACCCATTGTGCCACCACCTACACCCCTCAAGTCTCTGTTTTTAATCCACACAATGGAGCCAAAGTGTTCTATTTGTCTTTTTGCAATATTATATATGCTAGTTTTTAGGTTCCACAAATTTAAACATGGATTTACTGCAATATTTAGAAATTCCAATTTTGAGTATATATTCCAAAACATTGAAGTTAGACAAAATCAACATGTTTTTGGAAAAATATTTATATTCTTAGAAAATGCTGACATATCCAAAAAAGGAAAGTTTTTAGAGAAAAAGTATTGCTTACATCATCCTATTTACCTATTTCTTCAATTAACAGTAGAAATCTTACAAAGTATTTAAGTTAATGTCTGCTTTCCTTTTTGATGCTTACAGAAAACGCTTTATACCTAACTGTATCTTTTTATAATAGAATGCAACAAGATAAATTGCACATAGATATTTAAATGAATAAAATGTGGCAAATAGAACAACAGTTTTTACATTCAGAAATTCAATAGAATGTTTCATTCTTGACAAGATCTAGAAGACAAATTAGTCATGTGTAGGGCATATACTGTTACTTGTGCATTTTTATAAGTAAAAACAGGTAGTTTGTATCAACATAGATTGATGAATGGGAATTTTATAATTCAGTTGAACTTTCCCCCTTTTCATAAAAGAGGAATAATGAAGGAGACGTTAGTAAAATGGTGCTGTCTTATCTATGGTAGATCGCACGATCTATACCTTGACACCATCCTAGGCTCTAGCCCCCACCATCATTGCTGGAAGCCAAGGGGCCACATGGCCCAACCACTGGTGTCAGCCCCACCCCAACCCTAATGGGATTCGCTGCTCCTACTTCCCTGTTCTTGAACACAAGGCTCTCTCTCTCTCTCTCTCTCTCTCTCTTCCTCTCTGTCTCCTGACCTCTGTCTCTCTTGTGATCTCTCTTACACTCTCCTTCTCCCTCTTTTCCTTCTTTGCCCCTCCCCTCCAGTCTGTTGGGTTTCCCCCAATAAACTCTTTCCCTTACTCTGGTGTCTGGTGTGTTTTGTGGTGGCCTTACAGAAGACATTTCCATAACTGACACTGATGAATAGTTTTTTAAAATATTATATAAAACAATTATAAAAAAACTAACAGGGTTTAAAGCTAAGACTTTTGACTATTTTTTAAAGATTTGTTTCTTTGCTTATTTGAAGGGAGATTGAGAGAGAGGGAGGGAGAGAGAGAGAGAGAGAGAGAGATAGACTGAATCTTCCATGCATTGCTTCACTGTTCAGATGCAGATGGGGCTAGGCTAAGAGTGGCAGATACCCAAATATTTGGGCCTTCATCTCTGCTCCCTTTCCGAGCATAATAGTAGCAAAGAAAGCAGAATAGGCAGGACTCAAACCAGCACTCTGATACAGAATGCGGCATCCAAAGCAGGGCTTAACCTGTTGTGCCACAACCCCCCCCCCCCCCCCACACACACACCTGCATATCTTTTAAACTTAGCTGAAGTTGTTAGAATTGTTATAAGAAAAAAAAAATGGATAATTTTCACTCCACTTTCTTTCTTTTACAAAGGATTTACTTATTTATTGGAAAGAGAGAGCAAGAATGTGAGCGAGAGTGAGAGGAAGAGAGAGAAAGTGTCTTCCATCCACCATTTCACTCCTCAAATACCTCCAACAGCTGGGCTGGACCAAGCCAAAGCCAGGATCCCAGGACCCCACCTGTATCAATTCTATTACAAGCACAATTAGGTATTTAGGTTGAAAGTGGAAAATGGAAAAAAAAAAAAGAAAGTGGAAAATGGAAAGAAAATTGTATTAGGACCCCAATATGTTCAAAGGTATGAAGGTACTGAAGTAAGATAATCAATAATGCAATGGAGAATATTGGTATGGTAATGGATTAACTTATTGTTCATTTTCATTTATGCTTCTTTCATTATGTTTACTCAAAGTATAATGGATGGAATCTGGATTTATATTATTAGTTTTGCTACTGTGATTATTTTTTTAAATATCTGTCTTCAGAATGGCACTAAAATTGAAAAATAAATAGTTGAACAATGAATTCTTTGTTACTGCCAGAATCCCTCTTATATAGAAATTATTAAATAAGGTTGATTAAGCTAGTGGAAAGATAAATCTTCCTTCTAATCTTATATTCACTGTTGTAAATAGCTGTGAGTTTAACACCTGATTTCTTTTAAAACATATTTGTATATATTTCTTTCAATTTCCTTTAATATCGAATTCACTTCGTTCTCTTCAGAAAGATTTCATAAACCATTTCAAAGGCAAAAGTTGGAAAAATGGAAAGCATTTGATGATACTTTCCCCAATGATTTGATAAATACATATAAGTCTTTCTTTAAAAATGGGATGTTAACAGTGAGGGCTTAACTCATCACTCAAAGTGTAAATTAACTATCAGGTGTATTGTTTCAGTATGAATTAGTGCTGGTGTAGTTTTAACTCTTCTCAAATGATGCTCAGAGTGTTCAGGTGAAAGATTGATCCATCAAACATTTTCTGCTTTTTCCCTCCTAGGTGAGTTCTTATTACTAGACAGTAACTTTTTTTTTCCTGTTCCTATCAGCTCTAGAGTTGGAGATCTATAGCAGAGCAAAAAAAAAAAAAAAAAAAAATAGAAAAACAAAAATGTTATGTGCAGAATACAGCACTTTTCATGCTATTATTTAGTATTGCACTGTTTGGATATCTGGTCTTATGTTTAGGCTATACTGAATTTTCATTTTTTTGGTTTTCAGCATTTGAGACCACAAGTTGTACTGCTTTTTAAAACCTAATGCAGTTAAGAAATATTTCTAATTTTAAAGCATTTATATATAGCATTCTGGTATTTTTAAATGATAAGTAATGTGGTAGATTTTTGTGTTTATGTTCATATGTACAGAGTAGCTGAGACTTAAATTGTGCACTCTGACATAGGATGAAATAGGATGTCACAGTGGTGGTTTAATGTGTCCTGCCACAATGCCTGCTCTATGAAAACAGTTCAGGATTGAATAGAGCAGTAGTCAACTGACAGTCTATTCAGAGATCAAACATTATTCTTTGAAAGTAGTTAACAAAGATAGTATCAGGCATGAGTACCCGCTGAAGACCAAGTATTTTCTTGAATAATCGTTTTAATAATTATTGTATTAGGTATTAGGTGTTACTTTAAAAAGGATTTATTTATTAAAAAGGAAAAATGACACAGAGAGAGGAAGATATGCTGAGAGGGAGAAGGAGAGGGAAAGGGAGAGGAAGAGAGGGAGAGAGGGAGACAGGGAGAGAGGGAGAGAGGGAGAGGGAGAGAGAGAAAGAAAGAGATCTTTTAGTTGCTGGTACATTCCCCAAATGTCTACAGTAACTGGGATGGACCAGGCTGAAACCAGGTGCCAGAAACTCCACTTGGGTGTCCCCTAGCTGGGCCAGGGACCCAAGTATGTGGGCCATCAGCCATCATCTGTTGCAAGTCACAGTGTCATTTTCAGTAAGAATTTCTCTAATAGATTTCTTTGTGTGTAGCAGAATTTTGTCTGAGATTGCTTTGATTATAACCTGACAACAATGTTATGGGAGCTGCAGCAACTCTTCACCATCTGAATTTCCTCAGTGGATTGCTGGTCTTTTAAGAAGACATCAGAGTTATAAGTGTAACTAATTGGCTTAGGGTAATTCAAAATAAAGTTAATGTGTGATTTATGGTTCATTACTCAAATTTTAATGTTTAAAGCATTCATACATTTTGATACCTTAATATTATAATTGTAGTTTGTTAAACTTTCCTATTGAAATATTCTACATGAAAGTTTAGAAACCAGAATTTTTCTGTGATCATGTGTGATGTTTTTTACATAAAATATATATAATACTTTCTACTTCAAGTAATTGCATTCTGAAGTAATAGATTGTAAACCAGTATAATAACACAGTTTTCATATAAACAATATAAATGTATTTTATTTTGTGAAGGTCCTATATGAAATCATACGGTATAAACACAATATTGAAATATCATGTGTAAGTCATTAGATTCAGAAAAAAAGTATGCAGTATAAAGAAATTAGAACAACATTTTGGAAATGAAAAGAAATCTCACAGAATAATTTGTTAACCCCATTTGTTTCAGGATAACCAGACCGTGTTCAAATGATTTCTGCATTAACTATAAATCCATTCAAGGAGCAACCAACTCATTAAGAACTCATTGCCTTAAACAATGAGCATGGTGGGAGAGGGTCATGGGAGGAACTATGAAGCTTTGAATTAGAGCCAGGAGTTCCAGGCAACAAGCCTGGAATACAGCCAAGTGGGTACCAAGTGCATGATGATTGGTGAATTCTCAGGACTTCTGAAGGCGCTCTAAGGGACTTGTAGTCTGAAGACTTGTTTGTACGAAGCTTTAGTGGATCCATAGTAAGATGCAGTGACTAGTGCAATTGTGGGGCATAATGCATTTCCAAGGAAGAGACAGTTAGATAGTGTATGGTAAGGATATGGCACTCTGCAAACTCATTGCAGTTCACACCAAGGCTTGCTTGCATTTGTTTTGGTAAGCTGAGTTTTCTCACTTACATAGAAGAATTATGGAGAGTTATGTCCAAGAAGCTCAGAGGAGAGAAGGTTGCCTCATTTGGGCTATGAGAAGGTAGAAGAGACAGTTTCAGCTTGAATGAAACTTGGAGCTGATTCTCAGAAAGAAATTTTCTAACTAATGGAGAAAAGCTACCCTGTATCTAGATACAATACAGGTATAAAATCAAACATGAACTTTATGATAGTATATGCAACTTTTTTTGAGAAATACTTCTATTCCTTTTAAGGGAAACCAACACATGCTTTTATATTGGGTACCACACACAAGGCCCAGCACTATAATAGTTGTTAGCAGAGATAAAAAGAAAAATCCTCAAGGCTTGTCTTCCATATATTTACAATGAAAATTTGTAGTTAAGAAAAAAATGAGGTAAAGCCATGACAATGTGTAATCAAGTGCAAAATTTTTGTGGTGCAGATCCTGCTTAGCCCCTCAGACAAAGGTCAGAGAAGTAAAACAGCAAAGGAAGAGGCATCTGGGAGGGCTTTCTCATAGAAGATGGGTAATCTGTACCCTTCTTCCTCACTGGATAAACTTTAGGACACAGAATATGAATTAAAGAGGGCTAGAACCAACATGATAAGAAGTAGGTGGCCTTTAGCTTGGATTTAATCAGGAAGATGAAAAGCCATTGAAGGTATCTTCAGCAGAAGGTATTTCATATGCAGAACTGGACGACAAAACAATTGGAGCAGAAAGGGAAGGAAATTTTCAGAGACCAAGAACTACAGGGTGCTGCTGCCAGTCCTGTGAGACTCTATACTTCTCTGTTCATTATGTCATTCAGCCTGAGTGTGTCACAGGTACCACAGGAGCCTGCAGCCACTGCTGAGAACTGAAAGGGCTCTACTTTCCCTCTACCGTCTCATCTCAGTGAGAGTCTCCTCTTGACGGAACCCTAGCTATCAGCCTGCAGGATTGAGAGTCTATGAAATCTTGTTTCTGGACTTCCAGTCCTGCTAAGAATCAGTAGACATGTGACCCAGAAGTGGTAGGATGCCAGTGATGTTCCAGATGGGGCATCTCGTGGGCAATGATGGAAACCATTTGTCACCCATATGGCTTTCATTTTTTTTTTCTTTTTTAAAAAAATTTTTTTGCTTGACAGGTAGAGTTATAGACAATGAGAGAGAGAGACAGAGAGAAAGGTCTTCCTTCCGTTGGTTCACTTCCTAAATGGCCACTACGGCCAGTGCTGTGCCGATCCAAAGCCAGGAGCCAGGTGCTTCTTCCTGGTCTCCCATGCGGGTGCAGAGGCCCAAGCACTTGGGCCATCCTCCACTGCCCTCCCTGGCCACAGCAGAGAGCTGGCCTGGAAGAAGAGCAACCAGGACTAATATCCGGTGCCCATATAGGATGCTGGTGCCGCAAGCAGAGGATTAACCTAATGAGCCACGGCGCCGGCCCATTGCTTTCACTTTTCAAACTCAGACCATGTCCTGTTGCACCTGCTTTGGGATTATGATTTATCTTATTTCCTATCGCATTAATATTATCTGCTCTATTTGTTTTATATGCTCTATATGTTCTAAAAGGTAAAAGGAGTGAATCATCATTGCCTTGAGGTACACATTTTTTAAAATAATTCAAAACAAAATGATTAATAAATTGAGAGCGACTAAAATTTGAATGTTCCATTCAAAAATAACATGCTATTGAAAAAGGAAAGGAGAGGATAATTATGATAAATATATTGAATGAGTGACTGAATATGTAACAACACTATGAAAAACCATGCCAACTCGATAAGAAAAGAGGAAATCTTGAACAGGTACTTCAATAGATTGTAATTTTTTTTAATGAGCACTAAGTATGTGAGAATATTCTCAGTATCGTTGTCCCTTATAAAATTATACAAGTTAAAGTCACTTTCAAATACCGTTGCATACCAATATATAGGCTATTAGGAAAAATCAAACAGTATGAAGTTTTAGCAAATATGCGACACAACTGTAACTCTCCTATTTGGTCAAAAGTGTGGGCAAACTCTGTGGCATAATCTACTAAAATCTAAACATAGTTATATGTTATTACCAACAATTCCACTTGTAGATATGCTCCCCAAAACAGCAAAATGAGTAGGCAGAGTCTCCAGATGGTGGTCATACTGAAGACAGAAAAAGGTTTAAAGATGAAAAGTTGTAGCAGCTACATTTATGATATCTCCAAACTTGAAAGAAATCAAGTATGTATCAATGAGACAATGAGTATTAGTGGATGTTTGTACAATAGAATGAGACAGTACAGCAATGTCAAAGCAGGATATATAATCACACACAAGATGCTGTAGAAATGGCTATTTTTTAAACATCATTTTGAAGCAGGATAAGCATTCACCTGCAATTTGGTTGGGGACTGGTGACATTCCACATAGCAAGAAAATCTGACAGAATGTTGTCCATCACACAAGGGACCCCTGGGAGAGGTGTAAGTTGGCATAATCAGACCTGCATTGGCTTGAACAGAGCAAAGGTACCAGATCTGGGTTTTAGAGTCTCATGTATAGAAATTGGAAAAATTTCTGTGCATGGGATGTTTCAGTTTTCCACTGGCATCATCGATAAAGCACAGGCTGGCTTTTTGTCAGCTTGTCCAGATGTGGAACTGAAGGAGATAGGGAGAGGGAGCCCTAAAAAAGACAGCAGTCATACACAACAAATGGAGTCAGCATCGTTATTATATAATAATATAATAATATCAAATTAATATGGTATTATCCAATGAAGTCAGTTTACATGAAATTTAAGATAGACAAAATGAACCGTGTTGATAGAACTCGTAAGTGAGACAGATGTCCACAGGTTCAAAAAAGTAGAGCATAAAATTGGAAAATAAATTTATGGGTTTTTCAAAACTCTTAAAATTAGTATTAAATTATATTTACATGATATGTAACATGTCTCACCAAAGTCCCACATAAAATTGATATTTCCATCCTTTTTTTTGTCCTTTCTTTTTTCTTTTTTTTTTTTTTTTTGTTCTTTTTGACAGGCAGAGTGGACAGTGAGAGAGAGACAGAGAGAAAGGTCTTCCTTTTGCCGTTGGTTCACCCTCCAATGGCCGCCGCGGTAGCGCGCTGCGGCCGGCGCACCGCGCTGATCCGATGGCAGGAGCCAGGTGCTTCTCCTGGTCTCCCATGGGGTGCAGGGCCCAAGGACTTGGGCCATCCTCCACTGCACTCCCTGGCCACAGCAGAGAGCTGGCCTGGAAGAGGGGCAACCGGGACAGGATCGGTGCCCCGACCGGGACTAGAACCCGGTGTGCCGGCGCCGCAAGGCGGAGGATTAGCCTGTTGAGCCACGGCGCCGGCCTTTTTTTTGTCCTTTCATGTGTGTGTGTGTATGTGTCTGAGAGAGAGAGAGAGAGAAAGAGAGAGAGAGAGAGAGAGAGAGTTAATTGGATTTATGATAACCACCTCAAGACAAAAAATTCATTGGAATAATTCAATTTATATCTCTTTTTTAACCTTTCTCCCTTTCCACTCTTGGATTTTGATGGTAATAATTACCTTTCATGCAGTTTTAGTTTTGTATGTACCTAAAAAATTGTAGCTGTTTGAAAATTTAGAATTTTATGTAAATGAGTTACTGGCACACTAATAATTTTGAACTTGAAACATAATTTGAAACGTAGTTGAGCTTTATTTGTGTTATATATTTAAAGTTTATTATTTTATTATTTCATTATATAACACAACTCCATTTATTCGATAATTCTCTTATCTCTTGGTATCTCTAATTTTTCTATTACAAAAGCACAATCATCAAGAATGTAAATATCCTTGAATGCTGTTGTTTCCAATAATTTCCTAACTTAAAATTTTTTTCTTTGGAGGATGGCACTGTGGCACAGTGTGTAAAGCCACTGTCTTCAGCACAGGCTGAGAAAGCAGCAGAGGATGGCCCAGGTGCTTGGGTCCCTGTACCCTTATGGGAGACCCTGATGAAGCTCTTGGCTCCTGGCTTCAGCCTGGCCCAGCCCTGGCCGTTGTGGCCATTTGATGAGTGAACCAGAAAATGGAAGATTCTCTCTCCTCTTTCTTTCTCTCTCTCTCTCTGCATGTGTGTGTGCACCCCCCCATCATTCTGACTTTCAAATAAATACGTAGTTATTTAAATACATATTATTTTATTTGAATATATCAGAACCATTTGACTTGTTTTCTTCTCTTGTATTTCTCCCTTAACTATCACAATTTGCTTCAGGCACTAACAATGCTTGTAGCAGTAAGAATATGGAATACTTCTATGAATTATTTCTTTGAGTGTAAATATCTTGTCTAACCACCCTTTTTTCTTTGCTTAATGTACTCATGCATTTAACACTGCATTATCATGATTTCTGCATTTTAAAATCTCTTTTATCTTTGTGTAGAAATGCTTGAGTTTATTAATTTCTGTGGACAGCAAATCAATTTCTTGGAGTTTTTGTCTAGGTATTTCCAATCCCATGTAGGATAAGTATTGTCTCTGAACTTAAAATGCACTATAACTCATTACTATATGGATTACACATTTACTTAATAACACTACTGAAGTAATGGAAAACTCTGCATTTGTTTGCTTTGATTTTAATATCAAAATTCCCAAGTATCATAGAGTTAGTGAGGTTTCACAAATTTATTTTTTGTGTTTAAAGATGTGTCTGTGCCTGAAACGATTGAATATATCAATTTTGGTTATGGCACAACTTAGAAAAATAAATCAAGTCTGATCTTGAAGTTCACATCAATTTTTCAATTTAAACAAGATCTTTTCCCTAAAAACTGTCCTACTGTATTTCTTGCTTGGCCAATAGCAGAATTTTGCCAAGTATGCTAAGCATAGGATGATAATTGCTTAAAAACATCTTGGCTTAAAAATAATCATGTTGAGAGATTTTTTTAAAAATGGGAACTGAATCATAAACTAAGTTACTAAGGTTTTTTTTTGGGAAATTCATCAAAGGTGCATGATTTAAAAGAGAAATTAATATGTTTAATGAAATAATGACTTCCACTGGTTAATGTTTGGAATCATGCCATAATTAAATTATTTTTCCCAAATGCATAAGAACTATTCGAGAAAGAACTTTTAAAATAACCATTCCATGGCCTTTGTTGAAGTTTAGACTATTGCTATATTTGTCTGTAACTATTGCTTTTCAATGATGCACATTTGAAATGTAGTAGGGTGTTATTTTTCCTTATCCAGTTCACCTGGTTTTCCAATTGCTTTTCATATATTGTACCCTGCAGCTTTTCATTTTTCTCCAATTGAACCCAAGAATGTCTCAGCATGGGAGACCGCTGCTTATTTGCAGGTTCAGTTATTTTCTCTGGTAAAAGTGGTTTTCATTTTGCTTGGTGTTTGATTTCTCTGGCTCTTATCTGTTGGACTAAGAAAATGATAAATGGCAAATTATTAACTTGTGCTATGTTTTTACATGATAAACTATTGTATTTTCATCTACTTACCATAGTGTAAGTATCTAATCGTGGATTTTAAAAGAACCTTGCTAATCATTTTAATATTCAGAATCAATTTACCATCTAGGTTGTTTTAATATCATTCTATCTTCTGAGAACTCAGAATACTGCTTAGATAACCTGCTTTGCCCTTTCACATGGTTTATAATTATCTAGATCTATGCAAATCTGTGCAACCCATGGAACTCCATAAGGATACAGTCTGATTTCCATCTTTGGTGCATCCACCATAAATCATGTTGTCTGGCATATTGAAAATCTTCAACTGAAAATACACACACACTTACCCACGAAGGAAATCTAACTTTATAATGCCTATAAAAAGCTCATTTAAATATAAAGGCACACAACAAGATTTGATTAAAACATAAAGGATAGGCTAAAGTATAACATACTTACACTAATCAGAGAGAATTGGACTATTAATATCAAAAAGATTTCATAACAAAGGACATTGTAAAGAAGATATTTCATATTTTGAAGTGATTAATTCATTAAGTGTACAGGTTCCTCACCGCTCACGTGGGCGACCTGGATTGAGTTCTAAGTTCCTGACTCTGGCCTAAACGAGCCATACCTGTTGTGGCATTTGAAGAATGAACTGAAGGATGGATCATCTCACTCTGTCTGTCTCTTTATTTCCGTGTCTCTGTCTTTCAAATAAAGTTGAAAAAACAATATTAAATAAACTACAGCATTGGAAGTAGGACTCTAAGTTTCATTAGTTTCAACTTTTTCTACTTTTATTATTTATTAAACATTTCTCTGTTACTTATAAGGTGATATAACATGTGGATTAGTATAATCGAAGCAAATCAAAGGATGTTTTACTGAATTCTTACCAGTTTCATTTTTACGGCAATAGCATTTTAAACATTGTTCCATTGATATAAAATAATTGCCTATCCTGTAGTTTTATTTCCCTTCCATCCAATAACATTTAAAGAAATTACAGCCACAATGAAGATAGTAAAATCACTCTAAAAGTGTTAATAAGTCTTTTCAATATAGTATGGAATATCAAAAACTCAACTTAAAGCACAAGACATGATCCATGTAAATCAAATAGGATTTTTTTTTTTTTTTGACAGGCAGAGTGGACAATGAGAGAGAGACAGAGAGAAAGGTCTTCCTCTTGCCGTTGGTTCACCCTCCAATGGCCGCCGCGGTAGGCGCACTGCGGCCGGTGCACTGCGCTGATCCGATGGCAGGAGCCTGGTGCTTATCCTGGTCTCCCATGGGGTGCAGGGCCCAAGGACTTGGGCCATCCTCCACTGCACTCCCTGGCCACAGCAGAGAGCTGGCCTGGAAGAGGGGCAACCGGGACAGGATCGGTGCCCCGACCGGGTCTAGAACCCGGTGTGCCGGCGCTGCAAGGCGGAGGATTAGCCTAGTGAGCCGTGGCACTGGCCTTCAAATAGGATTTTCAATACTACATGTGATAAGATAATTTAATACAAGGGAAGGTTTTCTTGAAATTTCATTAAGAAATCAGTAAACTTTTGAATTAGTGACATTTCAAGATTCCATTCAAAATTTTATAACATGTTTAGAAAGCCCAGTAAAAATCAAATTGGAAGTGGTTTGAGAATGAATACACAATCCGTGATCCAATAAGTATGTTTGAAATTGCCGAGGACTATTAGAAGAGTGTTAATGCTGTCAATATGTGCAATTCAATTTTGAAAATAACTGCCAGGCAATATTGTACATCTCTAATGTACATTTTAATATATAAGAAAAATTGTGTAACTATTTGAAGATTAATACTAGCATTTCAGTAAAAATTTAAAATCATGCCACTAGATGAAATTAATTCTATAAAAAGAGTTATAATGAAAATAATTGTCCTCTTGTTTTCTGACTCAAAACCAAGAATAGTTTTACACCAAGTGTTCCACGTAAACGAAAATGGCAAATAGCTTTTTGTTCCAGCTGAAATATGAATACTTTAATAGTCTGATGGATTACATCATATCTTCCCATTCTGGTAATTGAATGCTATTCGTACAATGACAACTAAAACAGCAATATTAGCCATCAGAGAACTGTATCCATATACACACCCTCCGCTGCCACACCTTCATTTTTTTGTTGTTGCTGTTCTACCCAAGAGTCAAGGATTTATTTCTTTAGTTACTGTCAAGAATCTCATTTCTGGCAGTGCTCTTAGAAGCTTGTATGGCCCTGGGTCTCTAAGCTTCTCAGAAAATAAGGGAACTAAATGTCATCATCTGTTTTACTGCTATATGTTTGCTCTCAACTGTAATAGGTAGTTTTTAGTCAAACTCTTTTGATGGCATAAAATAAAAAGCAGTAAAATAAAACAGCTCTGAATGAACAACAGAGAACTAAGTTAGCCAGGATGAAGAGGCCAAAATCATTGGGAGAGCATGAATTCATGGAGGCAAGTCCATCATTCTCTGATTTTCCATTTGAAAAAAAAAAGTTGACAATCCATATGCAGTGGACAAGCTCAAGTTCTTGGGTCCCTGCACCCACATGGGAGACCCAGAAGAAGCTCCTGGCTCCTGGCTTTGGATTGGCCCACTCCAGCCATTCCAGCCATTTGGGGAGTGGACCATCCGATGGAAGACTCCTCTGTCTATCCCTTCTCTCTCTTTGTAACTTGATATTTCAAATAAATCAATAAAACAAAAAGTGATTTGACAAGTCTATATACTTACAAATTTCTAGAAGCACATTTTTTCTTTACAGGAAGAAAACAACTTTACACTGACACACTATAATTTTTTTTCTTCTGCGCTGTGCAAATTTCATTTACTATATATTAAGCAATTTACACATTTTCACATAGCCAGAGAACATTTATGCCCACTGCAAAACCTGGCAAAAGAATAACAGTGGAGGATAATAGTGGAGACTGAAGTAAATGAGATTTGTCCCTAGCAATGTATGCAGTCTTCCGCCAGGATGCCAGTGTGGTGGTGCGGGCTTCAGTCAATCTGTTGCAATAGGGAGCAGTTGGGCTCACACAGCACCTACAGCAATAAATGCTAGCTCCTGGTAAATTCTGCCCTTCCTTCCCATAAGTACAAATCTTTTAGTTTTTCTGTATAATTTAAAAAAAAATTGCTCCTACTTCTTTTCTTAGAGTATGGCATATACCAGAGTGTCTAATATATGATTATGAATATTTAATTCAGAACATAATTTTTAAAGATTTATTTACTTATTTGCAAAGCAGTTGCAGAAAGACAGAGGGGAGAAAATGAGAGAGAGATGGAGAGAGAGAAAAAGGGAAATAGAGATCTTCCATCTGCTGGTTCACTCCCCAAATGGCAACAATGGCTAGGACTGGGTCCAGCCAAAGCTGGGAGCCAGGAGCTTGTTTGATCTCCCACATAAGTGGCAGGGACCCAAATACTTGAGCCATCTTCTACTGCTTTCCCAGGTACATAATCAGGAATCTGGATAGGAAATGGAGCAACCGGGACTTCAACCAGTACCCACATGGTACACCGGTGTTGCAGGCAATGGATTAGTACACTGAACCACAGTGCCAGCCCCCACAACATGGTTTTTTAACCACACATAATTGGGTCAACAGTACTAAAGTAAAAACATTTACTAGTGCTTGGTTAACATCAGAAGTTTGCAAAAGGGTAACTATATGAAGGTAGTTCAAACTCCATGAAAAACGGAAATAAGGCAATTTATTTTGATACCAACATTTTCTGAAATCCATGGAGAATTTTTTTCACAGAACACATTTTCTACAAACATTTTGCAGACCCCTCACATGTATGGGTTTCAAAATTTTTGGTACCAAAACAAACTTACCTTTTAGTTCCATTTCCTCTTATTGTGATATGTAAATTGATGGTGATAGTTACACAATGTATGTAACTTCTTTTTTTTATATATTTTTTATTTGACAAGTAGAGTTACAAACAGAGAGAGACAGAGAGAGAAAGATCTTTCTGTTGGTTGACTCCCCTAATGGCCGCTATGGCAGGCGCTGTGCTGATTCAAAGCCAGGAGCCAGATGTTTCCTCCCAGTCTCACATGCGGGTGCAGAGACCCAAGCACCTGGGCCATTCTCCACAGCCCTCCTGGGCCACAGCAGAGAGCTGGACTGGAAGAGGAGCAACCGGGACTAGTACCTGGTGCCCCAACCGGGACTAGAACCTGGGGTGCTGGCGCCGCAAGCTGAGGATTAGCCAAGCGAGCCACGGCGCCGGCCAATGTATATAATTTCTAATGACATACTTCACAATGTATAGAATATGTCATTTTATATATATATGTATATATATTGTAATGATCACCACACATATATGGAATCGTCACATCATATGGTTTGAATATATACCATTTTTATTTGTCAATTGTGCCTCAGTAAAATTACTGGGAGTGTGAAAAAATTGAAGGGGTTAAGTTGAACAAAGAATTTCCACTACAGTATGATGCACTGTTGGCCTTTTTATGAACTGATTTGCTTTCTACTTCCTATTTTATAAAAAAGAGTACAGCTTAAGGGGAATGCTAAAGGAGAGCAAAAGTGAGAGGGAAAAAAAAAAGAAGAGGGAAATAGACCCAGGAATAAGGAAAAATATTTTGTGACTTGAAACTTTGATGCAGCACCAGAAATTGTCAAGTGGAATTATTCTACAGCATCTTGGCGGTCAAGATGGGTGTTCTGATTTCTAAGTGGAAAATTACTTTCTTATTCTTAACTGTATAGTGAAGTACAGGGAAAATGTTGAAAAAATGAACAAGTAAAAATAATCTGTCATAGGGAATCATATTTTATCATTTAGGATCCTACATCAGAGAGACAAGACAGACTGATCACGTACTAGGGGAAAATAACACAGACACATGACCTAATATCCAAGATGGACGCCTGCTTGATGAAAGATTTTTCTCTCACTAATTCTGACTTATTGCATGTGAAGTCCCTCTGTAATTCACTTCTTGATGTTACCAATTGCCTGGACTACTCAAATATCATTTATAAATAAAAATTTGACCTTAATATTTCAGTAGCACTAATGAGGGTAAATCAAAGAAAATGCCAGTTCAGGAAAGGCTGTGCAGTAGAGAATGTCGCAAGGCAGAGCTTTTTCCCGACATGTTCTGATTAGAAAGAAAAAGTCACAAGGAGTTTTTTAAAAGTTCTAACTTATGCAGTCTACAATGTAGGAAAATAAATAAATAAAAGAGCTTAATATAGAACACTTGCCATTTTCTTCTCATAGAATTTTAAAGGAAATTGTAATAAAGATATTACCCCAAATTATTTTAATACTTTATTAGGATTAAGCACATCCTGTCCATTTGCATGATTTTTGCTAACACACAGTATTTCCATTTCTATTATTTACTCAGCTACATGCTACATATATACTTGATATCCATGATCAATATCTCAAAGTAAATACAATTTCATGTTTTTCTGAAGTATGAACAACTGAAATGTATTTCATTTGAGAGAATACGTGTAAGACCAGCCCTGCCAATTTCATGTCTTTTTTTATATTGGCCATTTTTGTTATTAGTTGTCATTGTAGTGTTAATCTCCCATTTGTCTTAGATGTGACCCATTTATGTGAACACACAGTGTCTCCATCTGAAGAAAGCTGGCACATGGATATACATTTCATTTTACATCTAATACCCCAAGGTTGACACAAAGCGCTGGCTTTTTTTTTTCTCTAGTCCTTCTAGGGGAACCGAATATAAATAGTCAAATAAGACGTATTATTAGTAAGTTAAATATAAGAAAATGGCTGAATAAAAAATTGCCAGTTAATTAAAAAGAAGTGAAAGAACATAAAATGTAAAGGGATAGTTCTATCCAATAGAAAGTAATATACAGTTGAGTTCTAAACTCAAGTATATTATATTAAATGTAGGGAGATTAAGCATTTCATAGTGTATATATATATATTTTCTTATTCAGGCATCAGTTGATGAACATCTGGGTTGATTCCATATCTTAGCTTTTGTGAACTGAGCTGTAATAAACATGGGTTTACATATAGCTCTCTCATATGTTGATTTAATTTCATTGGGTAAATTTCCAGGAGTGGAATGACTGGGTAGTATGTTAGATCTGTTCTCAGATTTCTAGGGAATATCCATATTGTCTTTTATAATGGTTGCACTAGTTTACATTCCCCCCAACAGTGTATTATGGTACATTTTTCCTCCACATCCTGGCCAGCATTTACTGTGTTTTGATTTTTGGTGGTAGTCGTTTTAACTATGGTGAGGTAAAGACTCATTGTCGTTTTTATTTGCATTTCCCTGATGGCTAGTGATCCTGAGCAGCTTTTCTTGTGTTTGTTAGCCATTTGAATTTTGTCCTTTGAAAAATGCCTGTTCATATTCTTTGCCCATTTCTTAACTGGATTATTTGTCTTATTGTTGTTGAGCTTCTTGGGCTCTTTACAGATTCTGGATATTTTGATAACTGATAAATTGAGCACAGGAAAAAATATAAAGATTTAAATCAATCAGCCTAATTTACTTATCTGTGCTTAAAAGTAAAATGAAAGAGAAAATTAGTAAATGAGAACCTTTCTTTTCAAAATCAAATATTTGATTCTTTGAAAACAGTAGTGAAATTTACAAATGCCTAGGTTAATATAAAATCAATAGGAAACATAAAAACTAACAATATGTTTAATGTGATAGGAGGGTTGTTAATGATCATGATCATAATGAAAAGGTAGGATGATATTAACTGCAACTTTTGCCAGTAGCTAAGAATGTAGATGATCTGAATAAACTCTAAATATGAATACAAATTTTACTCAAAGTCACATGAGAAGAAATTTTAAAACATGACAAGATTCTTGAGGAGAAAATTTGATTCAGCTGGAAGAGAGACACTCTATCATTGTGGATAAATACTATCTATTTTGGAATTCATACACTGGTAAAATTTATGATGTCCCATTTAAAAGTCCAAACATTTACTGTGACCTCTGCAGTTAGCTTCTTTACTGATTGCAATGCTCCAACTGACTTGACAAGGCTGCCTTAACATCAACAGCCACTGAAAGTATCTTTAGTAAGCTCTTCCAAGCCACTAGCAGTTTCAGATTGAAAACACTGCCTGGCATTCAGGAATGGGAAGATCCTGGATAACTAATGACAGAGGGTCCCTCAGGCTTGCAAGGTACACTTGCATTTCTTCTACTTGCTGCATCATGACTTTTGCCTTTAAATCTCTGTGGGGTCTTGTGAATCCTTTCAAATACCTAAACTTCTGGAAAATACACCTGGATAATCTAAAGAAATTGAGTACATAATTACTTATTTTAAAAAATTCCCCAAATGCTGAAAAGCAACAAATTACAACAAAACTCCAAATACCATAAGTTGGCTCATGTATTCTTCCAAACATTTCAGAAGGATATTTCATTAGTCTTATCCAAACTCTTAAAGAAAAGAGAAGTCTCCTCATACAGTCTCAAATGTCAGGAAGGGAGAGGGACAGACATGTTTCCCACCTAAGTTAGAAAGAGAGTGGCCATAATCCAATAACTCTTTTCAACTTGGTAGAATTTTCCCACCTCTCTGTAGTTTACATTTTGTTGGTGACTTTTTTTCAGCTCTTGACAACAGGATTATCTGATTCTTATTGCTTGTGATAACTGTATCTTAAAAGAGTAGCATTATCTGCCTAATTTTAATTGTTTGAATAATTACTGAGCGTGACTGCCAGGTCACGCATGCACTCATGGTGTACAGAATCAAGGGTCCCAGGGAATCAAAGGAAGGAGTAGAGGCGTTTCTTGATTTCTTTGTAGATTCTGGTTATCAATCCTTTATCTGTAGTATAGTTTGCAAATATTTTTTCCCATTCTGTTGGTTGCCTCTTCACTTTCCTGACTGTTTTTTTTTGAAGTACAGAAACTTCTCAATTTGAAAGGAGAGGGTGCCGCAGGGCAAAAGCCTGTTACAGCACCCGGTATTACCAGGCGGTCTCCCATCCAAGTACTAACCAGGCCCGACCCTGCTTAGCTTCCGAGATCAGACGAGATCGGGCGCGTTCAGGGTGGTATGGCCGTAGACAGGCACAAGGCAGAATATCTGCTCCTGTTCTATAATCTCTCATTGCTGTGGGCTCCAGAATGTTCTTCTCCCCCAGCACAGGAATGTGAGGGTTGCCTCAAGTAGGTGGAGGCAAAAATTTAGGAATGCCTTTGTTTCTTATTTCATATTGGTACAAACCATTTTCAGCATGCACCACTTTTGAGTGCATATCATCAGGCACTGGGATTCTTTTGAATCTCAAAACTTGAAGAGAAATGCCTAGTCTTTTTCTGCACCATGGGATGACCAGTATACAAGCTGGAGGGCAGAGAGACTTGGCTCCCAGAGGGAAGTTTTTACTATAACACCATCTTCCAACTAGACCTCTTCTGTATCAGAAGAGGGAAATGGCCCAAGATCTTATATGTAAGTATTTTCACTCTGTGAGATAAGCCAGACCTTTGTTAATTCTTTAAAGTAGACCTGAAGTTTTAGCAACAGTTATATTTAAGACTCCAGATGCCCCTCTCCCTCCACCTGCCATCCAGCCTCATACCAATGCCTCCATCTACCACTCCTGTTTCCTCATGACTTTGTATCCAGGAGTGCTTGTTATCAAGTAGGACACTCAGTCATCAACTTCTATTTACCCCTCCAGGAGATGCCCAGAGGATGTGGAGGTCCTACTTACATCTCCTCTTCATTGCAGGATCTTATACAGAAAAGAGGAGCTTGGGAGGGTTTTCAGATGATACAGTTATATTGAGGCTTTCTAGAGTTGGGTCCAAGCCTATGATCTCACCTGCAAAGATGTAATGTTACTTATAAATCAGACACTAAAAGAGCCTGAGAAACAGGTTGCGCTCCAAGCTTCAGAAGCTTCCAGGATGAAATTTACAAGATATTTACATCCTTGCTGGATCAGGGAGGCCAGTAATAATTATATCTTACAGGAAAACAGGCTCTTCTTAAATGTACACCAGATGGCCCTGTACTGAATGAATTGAAAACCATTTTTGTTTGTGTCATAGAAGAATTGAAGAGGACCAGAAGCAAGCTTCTAAAATACTCCAAGGAAGAATACCTCTGCCTTCCTAGAGACTGAGATAGGCATTCATACTTCCCTATCTTCCAATTTGAAAGGACAGGCGATCTTGACAGATGAATTTATTATTCAGTCAGCTTCAGATATTAGGAGAAAGCTGGCTAGTGGACCTGAGAATACCTTAGAAAACCACCTAGAGGTTGTCACTTTGGTCTTTTACAACCAAGACCAGGATACCAAACAATGAGAGAGAAGGGGTAAGACAAAGGCCACAGCTCTGGTAACACCCTTATAGCCACACCAACCTGAGGGTCTGCGGTGGTCTCCAACCTGCTATGGCTGTGGTCAGGCAGGACACTACAATAAGAAATGTCCATGTTCTCATAAGCAAAGCAAAGTACCATGGCCCTGCCTTATTTTCCATAGGATCATTGTAGAGTTGACTGCCTCTGGAGGTCAATGTTTCTGGGTCAGTTCCCCTTCCTCTGGTGGCTCAACAGAACTGAAGGGACCTGGGGCTTCTCTATAGGCACCTAACACTGAGACCATCAGCACTCAGGAGCCCTTGGTGGTCTTAACAATGAAAGGAAGGAAATTGACCTCTTCTAGATACAGAAGCAATTTTATATGTCCTTCCCTCAAATCTGCATCTCTAAGGCTGGCATTGTGGCAAAGCAGGAAAAGGTGCTTCCTGTGATTCCGGCATTCTGTATAGGCTCTAGTTCTAATCCCAGCTGCTCCACTTCCAATCCAGCTCACTGATAATGGCCTGGAAAAAGCTGCAAAATATGGCCCAAGTGCTTAGGCCCCTGCTACTCAGATGGGAGACCTGGAGGAATCTCCTGGCTCCTGGCTTTTGCCTGGTCCAGCCCCAGCTGTTGCAGCCATGTGAGTAGTGAACCAGTGGATGGACGATCTCTCTCTGTATCTCCCTCTCTCTCTCTGTAAGTCTGACTTTCAAATAAATTTCTTAAAAAAATCTAGATATCCCCTCTTTCCTTGGTATGACCATGAAAGGGACTTCAGGAAAGCCCTTAGATATTCCACCTAGCCCCTAAGCTGCATCTTGTATAACTTGTTTTTTACACATGCATTCCTAATCAAACTGGAGAGCCAAAGACCACTTCTAGGGAGAGATATCTTAGCCCAGATGGGAACCACAATCTTCACAGTCCCAGGCCAATTCTTACGCGTTCCCCTAATTTAGAGAGTTATCAATCCAGATGACTGAATAATCAAGAGAAAGATTGGCCAAGCAATAACTATTCAACCAGGATGGATTTATCTTAATGATATCTTTCCTCCATCAAAAACAATATCTTCGAAATCAGAAATCCAGCAAGTGTTAAAGCATTAGTAGACAATTTAAAATAACAGGGACTTTTAAAGCCATATAGACATCAACTTCTATTTACCCCTCCAGGAGATGCCCAGAGGATGTGGAGGTCCTACTTACATCTCCTCTTCATTGCAGGATCTTATACAGAAAAGAGGAGCTTGGGAAGGTTTTCAGATGATACTCGCAGTTATATTGAGAAGTTACATGAAGTTACATTAAGTTACATGCCAATATTTAAGACCTAGCAGGGAAAAAGAATCTGGATAAGTCAAGGAAGCAAAAACTTTAAGAAAGTGTTGCCAGTTGGGTCGAAAGTTGTTGATCGATCTAGATAAATGAAAAATGCATGTTTAGTTTCCATGCACAAATTCTAAAAGGATATAATTAACAAAAAAGGTGGCATTGTAGAGTTCAAAGAACATGACATTCATTACAAATGTAGTTTTAGATCCTGGCTTTTTTATTCATTTTTTAGTTTTATTGTTTCATGTAAACCACTTAACTTTCCAAGCCTCAGTTCCATCTTCCTCTTGGCATGAGTTCTCAATTCACACATTGATAAAAAGATGAGTGTTTATACTGACACTATGTATGCCTACCTAATTCTTGATGCTAATACAGCTATTTGGGAAGAAAGGTACTTCTTTACCACAAATGAGTCCCCTATCAAATACCATTGAGAAATTGATTGATTGCTATCTTGTGTTCCTACCCTGTGAAGAGGTAATTACACACTGTAGGGGTCACCAAAAGGGGACTGATGAAATAGCTGAGGGAAACCAAGTGGTTGATTGGGTGGTCAGATCAGCAGCCAAGTAGACTCTCTCCTTGAGGATTTAGAGGACTTTTTTATTTGGGAAAACCTCCTACAAGACGTCAAGCCATAACACTCCTCTGAAGGGACTCAGTGGGCACATTTTAGAGGTAATTGACTTGAGATCAGTGTATGGCTTCAGTCTGAACAAAGAAGGAACCAACTTCCTTCCTCCTGCCAGTGGAAGGCACCTAAAATTCTGCATCAAGCTTTTCATTTGGGGAGGGATAAGACTTTTCAAATGGCTCAGCGATATTTATTGAAAAGAACCTCCTTAGGACTTTAAAATAAGTTGTGGAGGCTTGTGAAATTTATCTTAGGAGCAATCCCTTAAGTCAAAGGCTTCCTTTCACTGGAGTACAAAGAGAAGGAAGGTGTTTGCCAGAGAAATAGTCACCGGATTTTACTCCCAAGTCCAAATCAAGAAATATCCATTACCTCTTGTTATGAACAAACGTCTTCATTAATTGGGTAGAAGCCTTCCCATGTAGAGCTGAGTAGTGAAGGTGCAGACTTCCTGAGAGCCTGCAAAGTGACACTGACCTGTCCTTCATGATGACCATCACTCTGGGAGTCTGCAAGGTGCTAGGTATCTATCACCTCTGTCGTGCCAGGAGCTTCCATTCATCAGGGAGGGTATAAAAGACGGATGACATCTCCAAGAGATAACTCAAGAAGTTATTTTAGGAGACTCACCTCCACCTAGCCTTAGTGCTTGTCAGAAACACCCCTTCAAAGTTAGGTTTGATCCCTTTTGAAATGCTGTACAATTCTCCATTCCTCACCAATGATCTCCTAATGGACAGTGAGTCCTCAAATATGATCAGATCCATCACAGCACCTGCCAAATTCCAACTGGAGACAAAACCCAGGGAATTGGAAAGCCCTAAGTATAATCTGGGAGACTCAGTGATAGTCAAAGGACTTCCAACTCACTCTCCCTTTTTAGAGGAGGTGTTGGGGGGGACCTTTACTGTGATTCAACTCCCACTGTGGTAAAAGTGTCTGGATAGGATTCCTGCACCTGTCATTCTTGAGTGAAATTCTGGCTTTCTGAACCAACTTCAGATTGATTCCCGGAGGATGACCTTTACACTTCCAAAAACAAGAATATCCCTGAAGAACCAGGGATATTGAACTGTTGATATGTAGATCTGTTATGCACCTCTCCACCAAATCTGCATCTCAATGCCATCATAAAGCATCCCTGTCCATTATTTTGGAAATAGCCTTACTTCTCAGGATGCTAGTTCTTTTCATCTTATTAGAACTTTCACCCAATGAAGCAATCAATATCATCACTCTCCCCATCCAATCACAAAAACTTGGCATTTTACAGCCTATAAAAACTTATGGAAAACTGGTACCCAATGGCAACCTTCTTCAGGGAAAACTATAGTTGCTATAAGGAACTTTACCTTTCATTTTGCTTTTTCTGCTTTCTTTCAATAAACTTCTATTTACACAGTCTTCCTTTTCTCTGCTCCTGATTCTTTGTGATCATTAGACATGGACTTTGAGATTAAGAACCACTGACCCCTGTCATAGTATATGCGAAGACTTCTTGGTTAATACCTCCCAAGCACAAGAAACAAAAGAAAAACTAGACAAATAAGATTACATCAAACTCCGAAGCTTTTGCACAACAAAGGAAACAGTCAGGGTTGGTGCTGTGGTGTAGTGGGCTAAGCCTCCGCCTCTGGCACAAGCATCCCATATGGGTGCTAGTTCTTATCCCAGCTGCTCCTCTTCTGATCCAGCTCTCTGCTATGGCCTGGAAAAGCAGTAGAAGATGGCCCAAGTGCTTGGGACCCTGTACCAGCATGAGAGGCCCAGAAGAAGCTCCTGGTTCTTGGCTTCAGATCTGCCAAGCCCCAGCCATTGCAGCCATTTGGGGAGTGGGCCAGTAGATGGAAGCCCTCTCTTCTCTCTCTCTCTTTCTCTCTCTCTCTAGCTCTACCTCTCAATTAAATAAAAACTTTAAAAAAAAAAAGAAAACAGTCAATAGAGTGAAAAGACATGCAACAGATTGGGAAAAATATCTGCAAACAGCCTGTCAAAGAGTTAATATCCAGAACATATTAGCAATTTAATAAAGTCCACAACAGGGGTAGGCATTGTGTCATAGCTGGATAAGCAGCTTCCTGTGATCCTGGCGTTCCATATGGGTGCAGTCATGTCCCAGCTGCTCCACTTGCACTCCAGCTCTCTGTTAATGTGCTTGGGACCCTGCCACCCAGTGGGAGTCCCAGATGAAGTTCCTGGCTTCAGTGCCAGGCTTTTGCAGCCATTTGGGGGGTAAATCAGCAGATATAACATTTCACTCTGTGTCCTTTCTATGTAACTCTTTCAAATAAATAAGTAAGTAAATAAATAAATAAATCTTTAAAAAACCTCAATAACAAGAACCAACCAACCCAGTTAAGAAATGGGCAAAAGACCTCAACAGATGATCCTCAAAAGAAAAAAATACAAATGATAAAATAATCTCTGGGGGCCAGCACTTGGCATAGCGGGTAAAGCCTCAGCCTGCAATACCAGCATCCCATATGGGTAGCAGTTTGAGTCCTGGTTGCTCCACTTCCAATCCAATTCTCTGCTATGGCCTGGGAAAGAAGTAGAAGATGGCCCAAGTCTTTGGACCCCTGCACCCGCATGGAAGACCTGGAAGAAACTCCTGGCTCCTGGCTTTGGATCAGTGCAGCTCTGGCCATTGCGGCCACCTGGGGTGCGAACCAAAGGATGAAAGACCTCTCTCTCTCTTTCTGCCTCTTCTCCTCTCTCTGTGTAACTCTGACTTTCAAATAAATAAATAAATCTTTAAAAAAAAAATCTCTGAAAAAATGTTCAACATCACTCAACATCAGGGAAATGCAAATCAAAACCACAATATAAACTCAATCCTGTCAGCATGGTTATTATCCATAAGACAGAGAGCAATAAATGCTGGTGAGGATACAGGGAAAGAGGAACTTTAAACATTGTTGGTGGGAGTGTGAATCAGCCACTGTGAGAAATAGTATGAAAATTTATTTAAAAAGTAGAAATAGAATTGCCCATTAATTCAGCAGTCCCACTACTGGGTGTATCCCCAAAAGACATAAAAGTGTTGTATGAAACGAATACCTGCACCACCGTGTTTATAACAGCACTGTTCACAATACCTACAATATTGGATCAACCAAGATTTCCATAATTAGATGAAAGGATATGAAAAATGTGACACATATATAATTGATATTATACAGCTATTGAAAAAGACTGAAATTCTATTATTTGTATCAAAATGGTTGGAATTGGAGGACATCATGTGAAATAAGTCAGACACTGAAAGACAAATAACACATGCTCTCCCTGATTGTGGGAACTAAAATTAAAATTAAAATGAAGACAAAAAAGGAATAAGTGCCTTGTGTATTAGTTTTGCTGAGAATATAGTGTTTTGTCAAAAAAAATGACAAAGATATCAAAGTGTGTAGATGCTGGGGGAGGACTAACAGATCAGTTACTTTAAAAAATAAGAATACAAAATTTCTAAATAAAGATGTCAGCAGAGGAGAGCATTTGGCCTACCAAATGCTGAGAACTCCTGGGTTCAAGTCCTGGTTCTTCTCCCACCTCAGAATCTTCCTGATAATGTACATCCTGGAAGATATTGTGTAATTACCCAAGTAGGTGAATCCCTGCCACCCACCTGGGGGACCTGGAATGCGTTTCCGACTCCTAGCTCCAGCATGACCCATTCCCAGGAGTTACAGGCATTTTGGGAGTGAAATGGGGGGTGTGATATCGCTCTCTCTCTTTCTGTCCCTTTCTTTCTCTATATCCATGTATCTGTTTGTCTCTTAAATAAATAATATAAATTAAATTTTAAAATCTAAAGCAAGAAATGAAATCCATCAAACTATAAAAGTTATAATGTATCAGAACCATGTCATGTCTACCTTAGAAACTGAGAAGTAAATTAGCATTTAAAAATCAATTAAGGTAATTTTCACATGTTCTTTTTTTGAAGTCCAGCAAAAATATACATACTGTGTGTTTTTTCTTCTTTCCTTTTGTCTGTTGCCAACTGTAGGTCCAAAACTGAAATGAAAGAATGACACCACAAAAACCTTTGGGACATCTAGGTGTACTGAATTTTTAAATGCTGTTTACTTTGTGTAATGAGTTGTAGGGGTCAGAGGTCAAATATTATAGCCATACAGATTTATGTCAGACCTGTGGACCTTCTGTATTATTACTAATAAGTGAAAACTCTTGAGAAAGCTTCCAACACTTCAGTTATGGTTCCTAATTTATAAAAAGAAAAGAATATGTATATCCTTATAGGGCTATTTTGAAGATTAAGGGAAAGAACTAATATATTTAAAGCAAGTGCTGGAAGCATTGTAATAATCTCTAAATTACAGATATTACAGTTTCTAAAAACCATTTGTAAGATATGTTAAAGGGTTTCTTTGCTGGTCTGTGATAAAAAGTACAGACAACTCTTGAGAAGTATGGGGAAAATTTCTCTGTGCTTCTCAGAATTTCCAAAAAGCTCAGGGAGAATAAGCAGACTGAAATGGACCAGGCATTCAAGGACTCATTCCTGAAAAAACCGTTGAAGTAGAACAATTCCCCTGACCCACCTTGACAAAGGAAGCCGCGAATAGCATCAAACAGGTATATGGAACACCCATGGGTGTTGTGAAAGTAAGTCTGCTTTGAGGAGATACAGCTTTGATCTCTGTAGGTGCAGGGGAAAGGACACAACACATTAGAATCCTTGAAGGATGGCATGGGCTCTGGAGAATTAAACTGAATTACAATCTTCTTCAACAAAGAATCAGTGAGTGATTGCTTTTGGCCAGAAATAAAAATCAAATGCATGGGGCCAGTGCTATCGCTCAGTGGGTTAAACTGCTGTCTGCACTGCTAGAATTACTGGGGATGGCCCCATGGCTACGGCTTGCAATGCCAGCACACCTACCGTGTGGGCACTGGTTGGGGTCCTAGCTGCTCCACTTCCAATCCAGCTTCCTGTTAATGCTCCTGGGAAAGCAATGGAAGATGCCCTAAGTGCTTGGGACCCTGTACTCACAAGGGAGACCTGGAAGAAGTCCTGGCTTCAGATCGGTCCAGCTCTGGCCATTGTGGTCTTGTGGGGCGTGAATCAGTGGATGGAAGACCTCTCTCTCGCTGCATCTGTCTCTCTGTAACTCTGCCTTTCAAATAAATAAATCTTTAAAAAACAAGAAACCATATGGATGCAGGTTCCAGTCCTGGCTGCTCCACACTTCTGATCCAGCTCCCTGCTAGTGAACCTGGAAAAGGAGTGGAAGATGGTCCAAATACTTGGGCCCTGCCTCCACGTGGGAGAGCCTCATGAAACTCTTGGCTCCTGGCTTTGGCATGGCCCAGCCCTGGCCATTGAGGCCCTTTTGGGAGTGAACTTTCAGATGAAAGATTCTCTCTCTCTCTCCCTCTCTCTCTCTCCTCTCTCTCTCCTTCTGTGTGTGTGCATGTGTGTGTCTCCTCCTTTTTCTCAACTCTTTCAAATAAATAAATCTTTTTTTTAAAAAATAAAATGAATTGCAAATAAAAAAATCAACAACATTATAAAACGTTGATAAAACATGAGTCCTGATTCTAGGCTCTCCCAATTTAATGAAGCTAAAAAAGAAACTGAGTACAACTCGAGAAACTCTGGAAATAATTAAGATTATTAGAGAAGTAAAAACATGGAAAGGTCTAAAGGAGTTCCGTTTTTTTTGATAAGGTCTAAAGGAGTTCCTTTTTTTGATAAGAACAGATCAGAACATTGAATTTAAAATGTCATCATTTTTTAAAGAGGGAGGGAGGGTGGGAAGGGAGAGTTAGAGAATCTTCCATCTGCCTGTTTATTCCCTTAATGTGTACAAAGGATGGAGCTGGTCCAAACTAAAGCTAGGAGGCTGGTACTTAATCTGAGTCTCCCATGTGGGTAGCAGAGTCCCAGGTATCTGAACCATTACCTGCTGCTTCCCAAGATGTGCATTTGCAGGAAGGTAGATCAGAAGAATAGCCAGGAGTTGAATCAAGCACTCCAATTCTGGGATGCAGGATTTTAAACAGCAGCAGAAGCTACTGTGCCATAATCTCCACCTGAATACAATTAGCAAGGAGCTTCTTCTGGGTCTCTTATGCAGGTGCAGGGGCCCAAGGACCTGGGCCACGTGCATTATCATGGACCTGGATTGGAAGTGGAGCAGCCAGGACTCACACCAACACCCATATGGAATTCCATATGGAATGCAGGGATCTGGATCAGAAGTGGAGTAGCTGGGACTCAAACCGGCACCCAAATGGGATGCTGACATTGCAGGCATTGTCTTCTGCTACGCGACAGCATCGGCTCTGAGAGAGGGATCTTTCAACACTGTTTCACTCCCCAAAAACCTCAACAGCCACAGGTTAGGCCAGGCTGAAGCCAGGAACCAGAAATTCCACCCAGGCCTGCCTCATGTGTACCAAGGACCAAGTACTTGGGTTATCATCCACTACCTTCCCAGGTACATCAGCAAGATCCTGGATCAGAACTGGAAGTGGAACTTAAAACTGACACTCATATATTGGGTATGGCTTTACCTTCTGCATCAAAACACTGGTTCCTGAAAATTCTCGTGTTAATAAGGAAATAAATTAACAAGCTCATGCTAAGTTTACTAAGATTTACAAAAGTTATTATTAATTTATTTATCTGTGTAGTTTGTAAGTTGTACTTTATTATATATATGCATAGTAATATATATATATATAGTAAGGACATAGTATGTAAGAACATAGTAATATATATATATATATATAGTAAGAACATAGTATGTAAGAACATAGTAATATATATATATATAGTAAGGACATAGTATGTAAGAACATAGTAATATATATATATATATAGTAAGAACATAGTATGTAAGAACATAGTAATATATATATATAGTAAGAACATAGTATGTAAGAACATAGTAATATATATAAATATATAGTAAGAACATAGTATGTAAGAACATAGTAATATATATAAATATATAGTAAGAACATAGTATGTAAGAACATAGTAATATATATAATTATATAGTAAGAACATAGTATGTACAGGATTCTGTACTGTGTGGCTTCAAGCATTCACTGTGGGACGTGGAATGTATCTCCCTTGTATGGAGGGCTACTGTGAATACATACTTATTTCTAATGTTGAAATTATGTTTATTTTTAGTACATGTGCTGCTGAAGCAGGCGGGAAGTTATGTTTATTTAAACAGAAACATATTTGAATACACATATTATTTATCCTTACATCTTTAAGTCTCTGTTCACTGAAATTGCTTAGATATATTTTCCCCTAGTAATAATAAGTAACCTAGTGTCAGTTTGAGGTCTCTAATACCATTGTATCTGAAATAGAATCAGAGATTTTGGGGGACTGGTTGACTCCAGAAGTGAAATGAAGACATAAAGTGGGGCTAAGATATCACTCATGTATTTTCAGAGAGGCAGCTTTTAATAATTTAGGGAACTGTATAAACAAGTTATAGACTTCTGCATGAAAGGAATTCCACTATTTAACATTTCCCAAAGAACTGTATTCTGTTGCATAAATATTCATAGAATATTTAAAATATCCATTAGCTCCTAATATTGCTCACAAAAGGAAAAGTTAGAAAAAATGTGTCATCATTAGAGTTAGCTATTATACATTTTTCTTCCTTGAAAATAAGGTAATGAAAGAGAAAAATTAAACATTGATCCAACCTTTCCAGCAGCATTTCTATGTCAAGATAGATAAATGCAATTAGTTAATAAGGAAATGAGACAATTTGAAATTAATAACCTTACATCTCCTAATATATATTTTTGTTTCCTTTGAGCACTCTTTTTTTCAAGGTCACTAAGTGTATGGTTACTAGAGAGTTAAGCTTGTGAGTGCATGAGCATATTTCTTCCTACTCATAATAGAAAAAGAGTACCATATAACATCAGTCCCTAAGTCACCAATAAACTCCAGGCAAAGAATGGTAGAATATCTAGGAGGATAAAGTATTATGTGCTGTGAGACTCTACACACTACAGAATTTCTAAGATGGCTTTGAGCCAAAATTTTGAATATTTAAGAACTAATTTCCTTCTTATAGAAAATGGAGAACATTGAGAAGGAAGACAAAAGCTCAAGGAAGTAGTTATAAATACTGAGAATTTGGGATAATCTGGGCACCACTGAGCCCTTCCAGTAAGTCGGTGACAGGGAAAGCAGTAATACTGTTCTGCATTAAAGGAGTTGTAGCAGCCTATGATTCTGATTCAGTGAGTGGTCATGGATTGTTTCTAGGCTGGGACAAACCAGCTATTAAGGAAATTTTAGGGACAAAAGGCTTGAATGTAGAATGCATAGGAAAAGATAAAATTTAGGAAAATGCACAACTGGAAATCGTCACTCAAATGCGTTGGCTAAAAATATAGAGCAGGCAGGTGTTGTACAGCAGGTTAAACATGTGTCTGGATGCCTGCATCCCATATGGAAGTGCCTGGTTTTCTTCTTGGTTACTCTGCACTTCCTATCCAGCTTCTTGCTAATGTTCCTGGGATTGGGGCAGCATATGATAGCCCAAGTACTTGGGTTCCTGACACCCAAGCAGTAGACCCAGATGGAGTTCCTGGATGCTGGTTTTGGCCTTGCCTACCACTAGCTATTGCAAGCAATTAAGAAGTGAATCAATGGATGGAAGATTTCTGTCCCTCTCGGCCTCTCCCTCTTTCATTGCCATTCTGCCTTTCAAACAAATAAATAATCTTTCAATAAACGTAGACTAGGAAGTAGGTGGATAGTTAGACATCAACATCATGACAGTGATATCCTTTTGATGGTGAGGATATGAATTTTCTTCTTATTTCTAAATATGTAGTGAGTATATATCATTTTGGAAGTATAATAATAATTAAAACGCAATAATTCTGTGAATAAAGCTCTGGGAGGAGCCTGCTGTGAACACTGTGGGAATGGCTTCAAGGAAGACAGAGCAAGTTGAGGAATAAGAGTCAAGTTCTGAGAATTGACAGAACATGAATCAACAGCAAGAGGTTTGAATCAATAAGGTGCAAAAAAAAGAAACAAGGAATGGGAAAGATTTAGCAGTACATGAGTAGATGCAGTCGGGTAGATGACAGCAGAGGCTCAGAAAGAGGCCCTGGGCATTGGATGCAGCCCTCCGGTGATTCTCACTGCCTCCACAGGGGCTTCCATCTATAGCTAACTGGCTTTGGACAAGACACTAACTTTGAACTGGTTTCTATCTTCTCATTTGTTAAATAAGAATTCAATATAATAATTTCTCAGTATTTTTTTTATCTCTATTATGAAAAAGTAAGATCCTCAAAGTGATTTTTTTTTACTGAAAAACCGTTCTCACCTGAGCAATCTGGTCTATTACAATTTATGTTTCAGAATGCACTAAATAATATCTCTGCTTTGAAGTCATCCCTAATTCCTCCAATCAATGAAATCATTGTCAGTTCCAAATCTGGGACCACATTGTACAAATCTTTGCTGCTTTATTTCTCACATTGCAGGTGACAGCTGACATAACTGACTTCTCAAAACGCCTGTCTCTTCTATGAAGGTGGTTGTTTCTTGTTCTTGCATCAGTGATTATTGTTTGTCTAACACAGTAGTTGGTTCCTAATAGGGACTTTAGTCTTTGTAGATTACACAGTGTGAACCTGTAAATAAAGCTGCCAGCATGAGATCGAGTGTCTACAATTAAGTGATTGACAAACACAACAGATAGAGAGGAAAATGATGCTAACGTCAGAGTCACATGCAGGGCACTGTGCCGGTGTAATTCCTCACTGCTGTCTGTCCTGGATGGCCTGAAAGGTTACTTTAGTTGGTAACACAGCATCAATTCTTTATCCAACTCACTTCCTCTAAGAGTACACATTTTGAATATCTCCAGGATATTAAAAATAGCAAAATGATTCAAAACAGATAACCTGTAAATTGGAAGCACTGATTCTCAACTCACAGTAGTGTTGCTTCTGCAGATAACAGAGGCAGGTGGTGAAGCCACCACAAAGGATGACAGAATTGTTTCTGTTTTGCCTGTTTGAACTTTGTTATTCATTGTTCATCCCCTGTGATTTCAACTGCTGTGTCTCTTCAAACAAATAAACACTAGTTTTTCTCTCCAGAATCAAATACAGTTTTAGATTTTGCTGATGTGCACCATGTTTGAATTCAGTTTGAAAGTGAAATGGTTATATTTGTGCTTGTTCTATGTTAAGGACTAAACTAACGGTATTGTACCTCTTGATAGAAAATCAAAAGCAGCCACTGCTCATTAACTATTCTGATGAACTTCTTGAATATATTATCTTACTATACACTTGGGCATTTTCAAAATACTCTTAATTGCAAAAGGAAGTCAATTCATATTGGTGATCAGTACATACGTTGTTTTTCCAATGGTTTTGTAACTGGCATATTCTTTTCTCATAGGTTCATTTGTGACTGGGGCGGGGGATATACCAAAGTGTATAACAGAAAAGAGCAAGGGTATAAATCTTAAGTGCACTTCTGAAGCAGTAATAGAGATGACTCTGCAAGTGCCATATGCATAGAAATAGGAAAGTCTTCAATATGTTCAGAGCCACTACATCAAGCAAATACATTTACAAAGTATTGGAGCCAGCGGGTTGGCTCTTTCTATATGAGATGTCTGAATTATGTTGACAATCTAATAATGCGGCTGAGTAGCTAAAGGCTGATGCAGGCCTTCAGGAGTTAGTAATGTTGCTGCAACATTTTACAACGTTAATGGCATCATGGAGATAAATGAGACTAATATAGTTTGAAAATGATCATCTCTCTTGTTTTAAAGAAAGATTTAAAATGTATAAATATTATATATTTATATACATATGCCTCAGTACACTGAGCATTGCATATAAATTAGAAGAAACCAATAGTCATATAAAATCTTTGTGAAATTACACCTAACCTTTTCACAAAAGGGCTAATCAAAGTATAGTAAATAATGCATACTGACTTTGAATTAAAGAAGAGAATGTCTATTTCTTTTCTCTTCTCCAAATAGTAGTTACATTCTTATAAAAACCCCTAAAAGTAATATGTGGAAAAGTTTGAAGTATAGATGAACACTTCAACTGAGTCGATATACATAATAAGTTGTTTTATGTGTTATGGTAAGTTAAGTACAGTCAAAATACTTCTCAATACACTATTCATTTCAAATGGATGCTGATAACTTTATTTCATTATATTTTATGTATTAAATTAAATTAAACTAAAAATGATTTTTTTACAGAAGTGAAAGACTCTTTGTTATGAAGTACTCTGCATTCATCATGGTCTTCTTACCATTAAAATACTTTTATTTATTATTGTTTTAAAGATTTATTCACTTATTTGAAAGGTGGCGTTATAATGAGAGAATGGAGAGAAAGAATCTTCTATGTGTTGGTTCACTCCCCAATGGGCTACAACAGCTAGTGCTGGGCCAGACTGAAGAGAGGAGCCAGGAGGTTTTTCCAGGTCTCCCACATGGGTGCAAGGGCCCAAACACTTGGGGCATCTGCTGCTTTCCCAGGCACATTAGCAGTGAGTTGAATCCGAAGTGGAGCAGCCGGGTCTCAACCCAGCACCCAAAAGGGATGCCAGTGTCACAGGAAGTGGCTTCACCCATTGCGCCAAAATGCCGGCCCCCAATACTTCTAATATCCAAAATCAGTCGGAAGATAACTTGGTGAGGTTTTATTTCTTGACAATCAATGCATTTTAACTTAGTGATCACATATGGATTTGCAGAAACAGACGTTTGCTTTAAATAATGACTTTAACAGTGCATTGACTACAAGTTTAAAAAAGTCTAACAAAATAAACACCATCTTGAGAGGAGTTGAAGTGGCATTTTTGGGTTTCCTGTGATAATAATGGGTTAACAATAGCTATTTTGCACCTTTTGCCTTGGAAAACACTCTGCTCAGATACTGTGGAGAATATAAACCTGAGTAAGTTAAGCTGATTAACAAGGCAGTCAGGTGAATGTGTGCCCCTTCAAAGGAAGTGAGGCCAGTCAGCAAGGCCTCCTTCATTTCATTAAAACAACTTAAGTCTGAAACACGTGAGATTTTTCATAGTCAATCACACTTCCCTTTACTTCTGACTCACACATTTTGGCCTCCATCTCCCAGACACAGGGCTTCTAGTTACCAAGCTCTTTTTAATCTATGTGCCATGCACCTGTCCTGTGGATTCAGATCTTGGAATCCAGGAGACCCCATACTTGTGTAAAGTTTCTGTGTATCTGAGCCTTAGCTTCTGCTGTCTTCTATTGTTTCTGGTAACAGTGCTCTGTTTAGACCCCTAAACACGTGGCAACCAGACTCACTCTGGCTGGTAAAAAATACTGCCCTGCCAACTGTTCTTGTTGTAATAAGGATATTTTAGTACTTTATGTGAAATGAGATGAAAGTTGATTAAAATGGAATACAATCTGAAGACACAGATAAAACATCATAAATGGCTATGTAGAGAAACTAAAATTGATTCATGAATTATAAAATATATATCCATATATATTGGAAATACAAGTGCTTTTATGATATGAATTTATCTATTTACATTTCCTAATCTCTGGTCCTTCTACACAAATCTGGCAATATGGGAGGAAACTTTATATTTTATATGGAACATTAAATCAACCTAAAGACTAAGCAGTTATTAAAAGAGAGCTGAATGTGTTTTGGGATGACAGATTTGAAGATTGACTTCAAATGTTTCGGAATTTTTTGGCAAGTACCCAATAATTAACTGTAGGCAAAATGTTTGGTTTTAGTATACAACAATGAAAATTCTAATTCAGTGAAATAGATATGTGGATCTTTCTCATACTTTTGGGAACTGGATTATTATTTTTTTATTAAACTTTTATTTAATGAATATAAATTTCCAAAGTATAGCTTATGGGTTACAATGGCTTCCCCCCTCCCATAACTTCCCTCCCGCCCGCAACCCTCCCCTTTCCCGCTCCCTTTCTCCTTCCATTCATGTAAAGATTCATTTTCAATTCTCTTTGTATACAGAAGATCAGTTTAGTATATATTAGGTAAAGGAACTGGATTATTTTTGACATCTAGGAACATTTAAATGGTCCATTTACAGACTTTTGGAATTTCTTATTAAGTACTAAGTTCTTTGACTTTTTTTAACTTATGGTTGTTACTCATTTCCTATGCTCCTTGGTTCTCGCATTATGGTTACCATGTCCCTGCATCTGCAGTAGACTTTTATGGTGCTAACCTGCAGTCACCCACAAGCCATTTTATGTTATGATTTCCTGTGAAGTGTTACATCAGCATATTTAATACCATGTTGATAGGGGGAAGACGGGCACTATATGAGTTACACAGCAACCAATATGCAGCTGGTCTTTGCATAATATGACTCATTGACAAGCTGGTGGATGCTTTCATATATGCTCCTAATTTCTGAGGGTAGCTTGGCAGCTCTGGTTTTATTCTTCTGCATAAACAAAAGGTCTTGATACAACATTCCTTTTTACTCATACATTATCCTCCTTGTCATGGGTATTCAACACTGTCCTTAACCAATGTTAAATAAAAGTAAATGAAAGCAACAAATAACGCACACTGTGTACTTGCCTCTTAGACCCAGATTCCAGCCAGCCCCCTGCTGCACAACAAGTCTTCAGGGCTGAGGTGCTAAAGATTATGGGCTTTCCCTCTCTTACAGGAACATATATGACTGGTTTTACTGTTCCAGGAGCAATTAAAAGTGTAGTTGGCTCAATTTTTTACTTCCCATTTATTGATGTCATAGCTTCAGGCACCAAGAATCAGGAGGATAATGAGATGAAAGTGAAATTACTCCAGGAAGGATGTAATCTCCACAGTTCAGGCATGTCCATAATGCATTTCTGCCCCTGCCTTCTCTTTTCACATTTATTATTTAGTATATTTTCATTTTAATGGGCATACAGTAACCATACATATTTATGGGATACAGCATGACATTTGAATAATATATACAACGTATAATGAACACATTGGGTAATTGGCATATCTATTATGTAGACACTTATTTCTTCATATTACAACATTCAAATTTCAATTCTCCTATTATCAAGGTATTTGCTAAGATGGTGTACATAAATCCCATTAAGACATATTTGTGTACAAGGTCTAGAAATAGTTTCTTTCCTGCCCTCTCTGGGTGATGTGAAAGATACTGAAAGAAAAAGAAGCTGCAATAGCACTTTGCTTTATCTCAACTATATTGACTGCATATGGTGTGACATAGCCCTTCTTTGGATAGGGGACAAGTATCTTAAAGTTTTATGGAAATGAGCAAAAAGTGTGAACACCTATTATTTATTATAAATTATATTTTATATCACAAAAAGTATACATTTTAATAGTTGCATAAACTATAATTTTACTTTTGATCAATAATAAGAGATGCTCCTTTGTGGCAAGTTATACTACGAATGCAGCCTAGACATAGTATGCACTCTACCAACTGCCAATTCCTTTAAAATGTAATAACATCAAAGAGAGAAAGAAGGTGTTTGTGAGGAAGTTCTGGGTGAAGGAAGGAAAGAAATCATAAAGGAAAAGTAGAGAGAGAAGGGAAAGAAAGAGGGGAGAGTAGAAGGGATGAAAGATCCTTGTTTTAAAAAAAGAAACCTAACAATATGTATGTTCATAATTTAAAAGTATTCAGAGTATCTGTGGCAAATATCATTTGTTTCTATAATAATACAATGCAGCAAGCAACATCAAATGTCAGTGTTTGTCCATAATAAGCACTGTACAGATTTATAGATTGATCACTGTGGAGGGAGTGAATAGAGAAGCTTAACATCAAGCTTTGGAGTTTGGGATCAGTGAATGTCAGCTCTATACGATTTTTGGATCCAGGCCTGATGCTCCTCACACACCTACAAGATTCTAGAGAATTAGCAAAACCTCGTGCTGTAACTTACCAGCAGCAATGAAGATTCATGGATAATGTAAGGTACATTACGGTATACTTATAGTTAAGTAGATCAAATTTTTATCATGCAAAACATTCGATGATATTCTTTTTCAATTATTTAAGGGCACAAAATCATCATATTTAGGGTTCATTATGGAAAGATATATATATATATATATATATACATATTATATATACTGTAGATGAACTTTGTATACATATATATATACACACACACACACACACACATATATATATATATATATATATATACTGTAAAGAAAACTTGGCATGATTGTTTACACAAATTATTTCAACAACTGAAAAATAATGTAAATGGTAATTGTAGTAGAGTGATATGTATCCTGTGTTCTCATTCCTGAGCATCATGATTAAGACTACTAATGCCCACTAAAGTGTTCATTTTATCATCAGTAGCAATGCTTTACATTGATACAGGGGAGTTGATTTTTTTTTTTACTTTTTATTTATATAAGGGGCTAAGTAAATTTTTAATTTAAAATTCGATCTCATTGAGGAGACATTTGGCAGTAGTTAAGATGCTGCTTGTAATTCCTGTATCTGATACTGAAGTACCTGGGTTCAAGTCCCAGCTCCACTTAAAATTCCCTCTTCTTGCTAATTCACATTGTGGGGATCAGCAGAGATGCCTCAAGCCCTTGAGTCCCTACTCGCCATGTGGGGTACTCAGATTGAGCTCTGGGTTATGGGCTTTTGCCTGGTCCAATCCTGGTTGTTGTGGGCACTTGGCAAGTTTACCAAAAGAAGACCTCTCTCTCTCTCTCTCTTTCTCTCTCTCTCTATATAGTATGTATATGTATTCTCTATATCTATATCTAAATCATCTATATCTATCTATCTCTCTATCATCTATTTATATCTATCTATTTATGTCTATACTTATATAATCTGGCTCTGCTTTCCAATAAATAAAATAAGTAAATAAAAAAAAGTTTTTAGTTACATTCACATATATGTCAGTATATTCTTGTGGATATAGTAGAATTGAACATAAAAAATTAAAAATCCTAACATTGACAGAAAAAAATAGACACATTAATCTAGTTGCAGATTAATATTAACACTTAATAAATGTTTTTAAATAGAGCTTGTAAATAAAAAATAAATATTTTTATAAAATTGAAACATTGCCATATGCATCAGTTAAAATTATTTTATTTTATTTTTCTAAATTATTTGTTCACAAGCTGTCAAAGTTTTCATAGTGGATAAAACAAATTAAAGTTACCTTTTATGTGTGTTTGTGTGTGTGTGTGTGAACATTTGTTAAACAACCATAGGACAAACATCTAAAACAACATACTGGATGCTCTTCATGAAGATTCTACCGTAGTACTAATCAAACAGACACACAGCCAGCTGGATTTAAGAGGATAATATCCTACTAATCAAGTAAAGACATACACTGAACCTACATTTAAGATGGTAATGTCAGGGCCAGTAGTGGGTAAATCCATCACTGGCAACACCAGCATCCCAAATGGGCACCTGTTCTAGAGCAGGCTGCTGCACTTCAGATCCAGCTCCCTGCTAATGCACCTGGCACAGCAGCTGGCCAAAGTGCTTGGTACACTGCTACCTAGTGGGAGATCTGGAAGAAGCTCCTGGCTCCTGGCTTTGGCATGGCCCAGCTACAGCCGTTGAAGCCATTTGGGGAATGAACCACCAAATGGAAGATTTCTCTCTCTCTCTAATTCTGACTTTTAAATAAATCTAAAAAATGGTGATAATGTAAATACACGTAGTCAATCTAGATTTGAGTACCAAAAACTAGATTCTCTTCTTAATGGGATAGTAACTAAGTTTGCAAGGTACCCTAGATTTCACCTTATTGCATATTTCTATTATGTGTATACGGAACATATGCTCACTTCCATTTTAACACTTCCAAAAGTATCATCCAATGATGACATCAAAACCAAAGATTCTGGTAAACATTTCATCATCTGTATCAGATCCAGGTGAAAATAATAGTCTTCAGATACAACTTCTCAGGTATTCACCCTTCGGGATTTGGAGATCCATGAACTAAGAAGCAAATAATGTGTATTTTCACAATTTGACATAAATGAGGAGCCAATTTGTGGATAACTGCAGTAAATTCTTACATTTCTAGAGATGAAGAATAAAAAGCTCATAGTAGTTGCTGATTGATAATATTTGAAATTTGGATTGGTTGTTGTCACCACAGTAAAATCACCATTTGTGGTGTCTGCATCCCATATCAAAGCATAATTTGCTGGCTCTAATTCCAATTCCAGCTTCTTGATAACGCAAGAGGTAGCAGGTGATGGCTCAAGTAGTTGAGTCCCTGCCACTTACATATTAGAAATAGGTAGAGTTCCCAACTTCTGGATCCAGCCTGGCTCAATACTGGTTGTTGTGAGCATTTGGGTACTGAACCAGAGGATGGGATATCTATCTCTGTCTGTATGCCTTTGAAAGTGAAAAAGAAATCTATACTTCTTTTTGAGACACACCACTCTCCACTTTGTTTGTTTTTTTTTCTCTGAAGCTTCACATTCTAGTTGGGAAGATATAGTAAACATTGTATTAAATCTTTTGAAGATGTTAACACATGGCTCTATAACCATCACCATGCATTTGACATTGACTATGACTTTATGTCCCTTTTCTTTTCAAAATCTTGCTGGTTCAGAGACTAGGGATGAGAGTTTATTTTCAAACACAGTAATTTATAGTTCCTCTATAAGCCTATCAATTGTTCCTGTAATCATAACTTTCTCATCCATAGTTCATCTCTCTGCTGATGGTCTGTATCGTATACAGCAAGGATCAGCCAGTTGATACTTTCTCTGCACTCTCTCTAGGGATGTCTATAAAAATTCCTGGTTTTAAGTGCATCTTCTATATTTGAAGTTCCTCTAGATTACAGTTCTGCAAATTGTTTCACAAGCATGAAAATTAGTTGTCAGATTTTCAACCCTTCAATAATAATTTCTTCACTGTTTATCTACTCTTTTCCAACAAGTCCTTTGTAGCTTTTCATTGTCTATCATGACATTTCAAGCTGGGATCCTATGTTGCAAATTTTAAGGACTGAACTGAATTTTGGGGTCATTCTGTATCAGGTAGTTTTTCCTTTGCAATAGATATGCCAAAAGTAATTGCTTATAAGAGCAATGTTGCATCAAGATTTACTTAAGTACACAATCAGCGATTGCTCTGCGTTTGGTCAGCTTGGTTGCTCATTTCTCTAATGCTAAAAAGAATGTTGGTTGGGAGACCAGTTGGTTCAACTCAGATGTTTTATTATCTACTTCTCATGGTCTCTCAGTGCCTAGAAGCCTTGTCTAGATTTACTCATGTTAGCTCTTGCATGTGTTACTGTGGTGATATTTTAAAAACTACCTCATGAAATGATCTGGAGAGAAAACAGTATACCAGATTAAAGGTAGACGATCCGGCCAATGTTTCCAACGTGATTTCAGAGGTTCTCTGTAGAGTGACTGCTGTGCACCTCTTACTTTTCCCCTTTTGATAATAGCTAATCCTCTTAATTCAATGTAATTACTTTTATAGTGAAAATAGAATTGTTTAGAATACAACTCTCCAGATTGAATGGAGTCTGATATTTGGAAGCATATTACAAGTTCCTAGGTTTTAAGCCTAATGTAATTGCTAGTTCAGAAATCTGGTGCCTTGTATGGAAATGAAAGTGTTTGTTTAGCAACAGAACACATGGTGGTTGACTATATTATTAACCTCAGTTCATTAACTCTCCCTGTAACCAGGTCCTTTATCATGTAACTTTGCAGTCATACCTTCCCACAGGTGGATGCATGAAACACCCCTGTATGACCAGATCATGGGCTTTTTTTTTTGGTAAATGGATTATGAGAGCAGTGTTCCACTTCCCAGACTCTTCCTTCAGAGGAGTGCTGTGTTTCCCATCACATGAAAATCTTTTCCCATGTGGTATCTGCCTTATTGTCATGCACTTAACAATGGAGGCATGCAGGGCTTATCTGAGGCATCATGATCCTATATGGGGTAGGTAGTCAGTCCAGCTAGATCTGTAACTTGAAGCATATCACCCAGCCCATACAACATAACCCAACCACCACTAGATATATTTAAGTAAGAACAAATTATATTTATTATAACACTGACCTTGGAGTATTGTTAATGATTCAGTAGATAATACATGTAATTTAATGACCAGAGACAAATTGAAAACTTGACTTACTTGATGAATATTAGCCAGATTGGCTTTCTTCCATGAACTAAGAGTATTCCGGGGACCAGCGCTGTGGCACAGCAGGTTAAGCTGTTGCCCACAGTACCAGTATACCATATGTGTGCCAGTTTGAATTTTGGCAGCTCAACTTCTGATCAAACTTCCTGCTAATATGCCTGAGAAAGTAGCAGAAGATGAAGCTCCTGGCCCCTGGCTTCAATCTGAATCAGGCCCAATTAGTTGTGGCCAGTTGAGGAGTGGACCAGTGGATGGAAGATCTCTCACTGCCTCTCTCTCTCCCTCTCCTTCTCCCTCCCTCTCACTCTCTCTCTCTCTCTCTTTCTCTCTAATACTGACTTTCAAATAAATAAATCTCTTTATTTTTTCAAAGAATGTTCTTAATTGTTACCTAATTACTTATTTATACGAAACAGTATATTTTCTGTCTTTATACTTCACTGATAAGAGCTGCATATTGTGTTAAAAAATGGAATCACTCTGTGTTCATTGTCATAACTCTTCATGATAAAAATGGAGCCAGTGGCCACAATATTTTTATCTCTTTTTGATGAACAGCATATCTCCAAGGAATTCTAAAAATATCAGTTTAATATTTGTGCAATCAAACACCTGACTAATGAAGGCAGAGTCATATTTAAATAGGAAATGGCATCGTGTTAGTCCAATTTTAAATATGTTTTAATTTTGTATTCAATTTGTGTATGAGGATTTTAGTGAAATAGTAGCTCCAGGCTTCCACTTAAGGTCTATGTTAACAATAGTTTCTAGCAAACCTAGAAATCAGGGTTTATTGAAAGAATATTTGAAAAGAAACTATGGAATGAATAATGATGACTTCAAGCTTTATCTTCAGTCCTGCTATCCAATTCCTTACACACACACACACACATACACACACATCTTTTTTTTTTTTTTTTTTTTTTTGACAGGCAGAGTGGACAGTGAGAGAGAGAGAGAGAGAGAGAGAGAGGGTCTTCCTTTTCCATTGGTTCACCCCCTAGTGGCCGCTGTGGCCAGCGCGCTGCGCCCATCCGAAGCTAGGAGCCAGGTGCTTCTCGTGGTCTCCCATGCGGGTGCAGGGCCCAAGCACTTGGGCCATCCTCCACTGCACTCCTTGGCCACAGCAGAGAGCTGGACTGGAAGAGGAGTGACCAGGACAGAATCCGGCGCCCCGACCGGGACTGGAACTTGGGGTGTGCTGCAGGTGGAGGATTAGCCTATTGAGCCGCAGCGCTGGCCACACACAACTCTTACTCAGCCAATAATTAACACCAAGTTAAATGGAGAAATTTATGCCTCGGCTCTTACACTGGCTTAAGAACCACTGATTTATTTCTACAGTACATGATTTCTCAATCATATTTACATCAAGTCATAAAGCAACGAAGACTTCCTTGATTCAGTTGTTAAATTTACTCAGTGCTCTCCATGCTTCTGTCTAATTTTTTTCAAAGTATGTAATTGATATGTAGGATGTGTATCATTTGAAATAATTGTCATCCTATTTGCTACTGCAAAGACTGGTAAGATTAAAAAGGACGGTGAAATGGAAGCTTTCTTCCAGTTTAAATGGATACCACTATGCACTTTTCCTAAAGTTTCTTACATAATCTGTTTTGGGGTATCTTTCAAGGTATGATGACAGTTTATCGAAGATGAAGGCTTTAGGAGTGGAAAGGCCTCCTTTTGGAGTTTGAATATTGCTTGATAATTCTCTTCATTTTCTCAGAATCAGGCCCTTCGGCTGTTAATTACAATGCTTCGCACAGGATATCTCATTGCAGCAGTAAAGTGGCTGTGACCTTTTAAGTATTCATGGTAATATCATGGTTCTGAACAATCAGATATGATCCTCAGTTCTCATAAATGTGCTAGATTTGGGGTTCTGTTATTTGCTCTGGTAGGAAACACAGAAATTGGTAGGGAACTTCATAAATTTTAATTTCTTTTGGTGTTATATATTTTTTAAATTTTAGATTTATTTATTTATTTGAAAGAGTTACAGAGAGAGAAGGAGAGAAAGCACAGACAGAGAGATAGAGATCTTTCACCCACTGGTTCACTCCCCAAAAAGCCAAAATATTGGACTAGGCCAGGATGATGCAAAGAGCAAGACACTTCATCAGGTTTTTCATATGAGTGACTGTGCCCCAAGTGCTTTCTTAGGTACATTAGCAAGGAGCTGGATCAGAATTGGGGCACCCAAGACCAGAACCTGCACTCACATCGGATGCCAGCGTTGCAGAAGGTGGCTTAACTAGCTGTGCCTTAATGCCAGTGCCATGATGCTTTATTTCAATTTATTATTTTAAGGTCAAGTGCTATTTTAACTACTTGTTTATGAAACAAGAGAATCAAAATTCAAAACGTTAGGAGATCAGACCACAAGGCAAGTGACTGAAGATTTCTAGACACAGCCCAATATCTCTGCAGCATCTTATCATTCCTGTTTTATAATTGCAGGTACAGGTTCTCTTTGATTAACTGGGACCAGGAAACTCTCCAGCATGAACAATTATTGCTTTAACTTCATTTTTGTACCTCTGACCATAAGAGCACATCTGAATTAATTGTATCACTGAGAATAAAGGGAAGGAGATTGAACAATTAATTTAAGTTTTAGTTTTTAAAATATCCTACAAATCTTTTCTTAAATAAATAAAAATATTGGAACTTATTTCTGACAATCACTATTAGAAATGCCAAAGAGCCTAAAATAAAATATGAAATAATTCAAAATAATCAGTTAATATTTTAAGTAAAACTGTTATATACTTTCATGAGAAATAAAATGGCACTCCAGTTTTTGTGATTCACATTGAGCAGAGAGCAACTTCCAAAGTGAAATGGCACAGTGAAGAAAGATTATAGAGGTCAATTTTTTTTCTCCTTTTGCAAAACTGTTTTTAAAGCATCTATGTCAAAATTTTCCCATTTTAAAAGGAAAAATAAATTATAAGGACTCATGCTATTGGGAGGTTTGGTAAACTGTGTATTCTGTGCTCATGCCCCTTTTAAATACAGCTAACAGAGAAGGCAGATTGCATTTTCTGATACTGCCAAATATTCCATTTTTATCATTAAAATGACATACCTTATGTGATAGCTTATGAGTAATATCAGCATATGGAAAATCATGTTTATTTTTCAACTGATTACTTTGAGGAACAGTATTTTCAGATGTCACATCTAAGCAATTCAGCTATTAAGCATAATTTCCAAGCTTTACTTTTTTTTTTTTTGACATGCAGAGTTAGACAGTGAGAGAGAGAGAGACAGAGAAAAAGGTCTTCCTTCTGTAGGTTCACCCCCTAAATGGCCACTACGGCCAGACCACTGTGCCGATCCAAAGCCAGGAGCCAGGTGCTTTCTCCTGGTCTCCCATGCAGGTGCAGGGCCCAAGGACCTGGGCCATCCTTCACTGCACTCCCGGGCCACAGCAGAGAGCTGGCCTGGAAGAGGGGCAACCGGGACAGAATCCGGCGCCCCAACTGGAACTAGAACCCAGGGTGTTGGTGCCGCAGGCGGAGCATTAGCCTAGTGAGCTGCAATGCAGGCCAACTTCCAAGCTTTAAAGATTCACAGTGATGTTGGAATAACTGACTACCAACTGTGAGGTCAGAGGTACAGATTGTTGCATATTGTGGACACGATTGCAGTCATCTACTTGTTTTGGAGCATTTTATTTTTATATTTAAAAAATTTATTTATTTATTTTAAATCAGAGTTAGACAGAGAGAAGGAGAGAGAGAGAGAGAGAGAGAGAGAGAGAGAGAGAGGTCTTCCATCTGCTTGTTCACTTCCCAATTGGCTGCAATGGCAGGAGCTGTGTGGATCTGAAGCCAGGAGCTTCTTCCGATCTCCCAAGCAGGTGCAGAGGCCCAAGGACCTGGGCCATCCTCCACTGCTTTCCTAGGCCATAACAGAGAGCTGGATCGGAAGTGGAGTATCCCGGAATTGAACCAGCACCCATATACGATGCTGGCACTGGAGGAAGCAGCTCTACTTGCTATGCCACAGCGCTGGCCCCTTGGAGCATTTTCCACATCTCCATATCCATGTTTATTCTACTCCCACTATGTAATGTTCTTATTTAAAACATGTTCTCTCCTTGGACTTTTGGAGGCCAATTTACAATAGTAGCATATAAAGAATAAGATAATGAAGAAACGAAAAGCTATATTTTAATATCAAATAAACTATAGCTTATTTAGTCAATCTAATCTCAAGGGGCATATAGTACTTACCTCTGGAGGACTGTCAGGGTTAAGAAGCAAATTATGGATAGTATAACTAGATGGTAAACCTCTTAGAACAAAATTGCTATTACTATGAAGTTGTGGTGGGATATTTTACTTATAAAGGTAAATTTATAAAGGAAAAGTACACTTAAACACATATAACTATATTCCTGCATTTAAATGGACCTATTTATCACAGCAAAAAATGTTGGAGAATTCAGTAGGCTTCCTGCCATTGCGATAAGATGAATGATGAATCAGATGCAAGACAGGTTTCCTTAATAATTTATTGGGTCATGAGTTATGGTTTTGTTCAATTGAAAATTATTAGATGGGTTTGCCTCAGGCAAGGAGCACAGTGTATGGAAAAGGAAAATAGATTAAGCAAACATTCCATGAATTTAATCATTTCTAACAGTGTACAGGAAAAAGGCTCTGGTGCATTTACCATTAATTCAGGGGACGATTTTGCCCCACACAACATAATCACAAGATGGGAATTGTCATTACAGTTCTGCAGATGGTATACTCATAATAAATTCTTAGTTCAAATCATTGCTTTCACTCCATGTTTTTTCCTTGAATGAAGTTAAAAAAGAGTGCAGAAGCCATGGTTTGTGATTGTTTTCTTTTATCTGAAGCTAGTATTTTTCTACCTCTAACCTTTCATTTACTCATTGAATTTGTCATTCTTTCAACTCACAGCATTGGGTAACTTTAAAAAAAAAAGATTTATTTTATGTATTTGAAAGTGTTACAGAGACAGGCCGAGGCAGAGGCAGAGTGAGCGAGAAAAAGTCTTCCGTCCGCTGGTTTATTCTGCAAATGGCTGCAACAGCCAGAGATGGGCAGATCTGAAGACAGGAGCCAGGAGTCTCCTCTGAGTGTCCCAGTTGGGTACTGGGGCCCAGGCACTGGGACATCCTCCCTTGTTTTCCAAGACACATCAGCAGGGAGCTGGATTGGAAGTGCAGTAGCCAGGACTCAACCCATATGAAATTCTGGCAATGCAGGCCAGGGCTTAAACCCACTGTGCCACAGCGCTGGCCCCGGGGCAATAATTTTTGTGTGTGGTTTTTTTTTTTTTTTTTGTAAAAAAACCTTCTTCAGAGTTCATGGTGAAGAGCCAGTTTTGAATAAATTCCTAATTGTACCTGCTTTTCAAGAGTGAATACTTTCTCATGAATTTTCCTAAACTAAGGCATTTATAAGCTTGGCCAGATTTAGTCATAATAATAAAAGCAACCTTTGACACACCCCACATGTGTGTGCATGCGTGTTTTTTAACATGCTTTTGTTTTCTGGCGCTACAAGTTGTTTCGGGCTAATTTTGTAATCATCCTGTCCGAGTCCTCGAATCTGAAGTGTGCTGGGTACAATTATAACCTCAACATGTATTTTGGGTGTTAAGATACATAATATACAATAAAATTACACTGTGTTAAATCAATTGGCATGTTTAATACTTAAAGAATATTTCAATGTTAAATTAACCTTTAATTAACATGTATATTTAGTTTCAAGATTTTGGGGTTTTGTTTTGGGAGGTTGTCATGATGACACAGGTTGTTCTTTCCTAATGAATCCTCATAAAAACGTATTGATCCAGGTCAAAAATCAAAAACAAGAAGAGCACACACGTGCATACACACACAGTAGTCACAACAGTGAGCACATTTGTTTAACTTGCTGCATGTATATGGACCATTAGTCATAATTAATTGATTCATACTTGTTCATCATTATTAACTGGGTTCTATATTTTATTTTGTCTCAGTATCCCATCCAAGATTTCATATTACATTCAGTTTCCTATATATTTAGTCTATTATTTGACTGTAACAATTTTTCAGACTTTTTCTGACAGTGTTAAGAAGTGCTATTCAAGCAGGTATTTTGTAGGATGTCTTGCACTGGGAATTTGTATCATGGTTTCTTAAGTTTACACTGCTATTATGGGCTTTGAGAGGAAGATCATAGAGGCAATGGACCACTTTAATCATATTTTATCAAGAACAGATACCCTCAATATGGTTTATAAATGTTGATGATGCTGTCAAACAGCACCGAAAGTAGCTGGAGGTATTGCTATAAAATCCCCAAAACCTGAGCCTTCTCACTCAATGTGTAGAAAGCCAATCGCTGATATTAGGGTGGTGGGAGAAAGTGCACTTATTCCAAAGCACAGAGCAAGCAGCCAGGCAGCGATTGCTTAATTATGGATTCCCTAAGGAGTGAGGGGTAAAGTCTCTTAGATTGAAATTGGGACTGAGGGGTGAGTGAGTTAATTTCCAGGTTTCTGGTTGGAACTTGATGGTGTGCCTGAACTTCCATTGATGTGGGATAAATAAGACAGGAACTTGTTTAGGATCTCTGATCTGAAAGTCACAAGCCCACATGGTTATCCTTCTACCTGTCAGTCAAAATACCTCTTTTCCTGGGCTGCATCTGCTTCATCTGGGGCCTGGGGGAAGACATGAAAATACGGATATTGAGCCCATGTGGAATTTATGGAGATGCCACAAAATTCCCAGACGACCTCATGCCTAAGGAGGCACCCCCAACCTGACCTCTTAACGGAGGCCAGTACATAGGGAGAGATCTCTCTTCTGGGGTAGACTGCAGCTGGAGGGACTGCTAGACGAAATCTCTGCTTCCCATCTCCCACCCTTTTTCCTTTTGGACAAATCTGGCTCTCTGCCCACTCATGATCGGTATCTCTGTGTGTGGGGAGACCCATGTTCATGTGTGTGTGTCTGCTTTCTCACCTTGTTGAATGAAAATTACTCATGATTCCTACTTCTTGAAATAAACTCTTTCCTCTTACCAACACAGTGTTCATGAATTGGCTATTCAAGCAGTAAGCAGCAAGGGCCTGATTATTTGTCAGTTAGCATTAACTATGGTCACTTGGATAAAGCAGTGTGTGTCATGTGTTCTCACTGTAAAATTATTTTTTCTCTTTTTTTAAAAAGAACTTTTATTTTTTGTCTGCTTTTAAAGAAGTCATTTGTATACAGTGCACAGTTAAAGAGTCTTAGAACTAATCAGCTGCATAAGTTATTGGAAGTTCTATTTGTCGGATTTGTCACTATTGTTCCATTTAACAGGCTAAACCTCTGCCTTGCGGTGCCAGCACACCGGGTTCTAGTCCTGGTCGGGGCGCCGGATTCTGTCCTGGTTGCCCCTCTTCCAGTCCAGCTCTCTGCTGTGGCCAGGGAGTGCAGTGGAGGATGGCCCAAGTGCTTGGGCCCTGCACCCCATGGGAGACCACGAGAAGCACCTGGCTCCTGCCTTTGGATCAGCGCAGTGTGCCGGCCGCAGCGCGCCAGCTGTGGCGGCTATTGGAGGGTCAACCAATGGCAAAGGAAGACCTTTCTCTCTGTCTCTCTCTCTCTCACTGTCCACTCTGCCTATCAAAAAAAAAAAATGCAAGTAACTATTTATATTAATGGGCTCACATATACTTATTTTAAACTTTCAGTTAAATCTTACAGTTATTTTTGCATTCAGATCTTGAGAGTTCTTTCACTTGGCTCCTTTGACCCCTCCCATCAATGCAGCATTTTTGAGCAAGACTTTACTTTGTAGCACTACAAACTGCTTCACACTCACCTCTGTAGTTCCAGTTTCAGTCCTAGAATCAGTGGTTTATCCATAGAAGCTGGTTCCTTTTATTGAAGAACGGTTTTGTTAGCCACAATTCTGGTGCTATATGTTCTCATTGCTTCTGGGTGACTCAAGGTCTCATGGTTTTACGACTGAATACGGACAGTTGATAATATATTAAATGCAAGGCAATGAAGACATCCTTTCTGTCCTTACCAAGCAGCAGCAGGCTTTTCTGCCTTTCTATTTAGGTTTTAAATCCCATTAGTAATTCAACAATTACAGTCAAAATTGAAAACTGGTGTTGGTTGATGAACCTCAGGAAAGAATGGAACTTCAAGAGGCATTGCTTTTGTTCAATAACCTTGCCAGGTGGGTTTTTTGTGAGGTTAATGAGGGAGGAAATATAGTAGTGAACCAGCCTTTGCATATCAAAAATACTGTTATTCTTATTCAAACATCTGGTTGTTTGTGTTGGATTAATGTTTATCAGAGACTATGGCTGTGTCTATGGGGTTGCTGCCTTAGCATGATCTCAGTTCATCAGTAATAGTGCTAAAGGATTAGGTGAGAGAAAAAAAAAAAAAGGAAAATCAGCCATTCTGATAAAAGAAAAGTACAAAAGAATGGTTCTCAGCATCACTTTAACAACAACATTCAGAATAATATACTATCATTTGTTGCAAAATGGATAAAACTGAAAGACATCGTGTTAAGTGAAGTAAGTCAAACACAGAACAAAAAATATTACATGCTCTCTTTCATATTTGGAATACTAAAAAATGTCAATGAATGTAGAATTGCATTACAATAGACTAGGAAGGGCAATGAGGGAGGTTGAATGGAGTGCAAGGGAGGAACTATAGTTCAAAATGACCTATAAAATATTTTATGGATGGTAAGAAGGGAGGAGCTTGAATGTCCTGAACATGGGGTGGTGATGTGCATATGCAGATGTCAATTGCCCTGACTTAAAACATCACACACTGTGTGAAGAGCAAGATTGGCTTAAAGGCAGTTAGGTCAGGTCCCTGTTGGAATGAGCAAAGGGGCAGAGTCCTTTTAGAGAGGACAAAATGCTTACTTCACAAGACAAAATTACCATCCCATTCTGCTGATGAATTTCTAGTTTTATCATGAGAATAGTAAAGAAAATTACCAATCTCACCCTTTCGATGTTTTTTGTTTGTTTGTTTTATCATAGCCAGGCTAGACAGGATTCTAATTCTTGTCCTCTGGTGAGCTTTGTTCCAGCCCTCTGATTGATTGACAGCTGTTATTTACTTTTCCCCAAAATTGTGCATAGAAGACCACACACTAGCAACTTTCTGGGGATATTCCTCCCCTGGAGCCCCCATCCTGACTGCTGAGGCAGGAGGCATTAAATAAGTCTTCCTCTGTTCACTGTCGCTGTCCATGTGGAAAACCTACATGAGACAGGCACCAAGATTACCTTTACTGTACACTTGTACACGTATGAGAGGCATGTGACATTATCTTACCCTGAGATGTGCAATATTATTGTGTGTCAATTACATTTATTTAAAGTTTTGGAAAGCAGTATTTCCTTAGTAACTCAGAAAAGTTTATTGTGACATTGATTTTAGTTACATCTTAATAATATACCTGAACCCATCTATTAACAGACATCTGAGGGTATGAGTGAGCATTTTCTTCTTATAATGAACAAAATGGAATACAGAGAATGTTTGGAAATCTCAAAAAGATTTGGTGTAAATAAAAGTATGTTATTAATCTGATCAGATATTTTATCTGCTTTATTTTTAATAGTTATACACAGAAATATGGATTCAATTTGGTACTTCGCCATGCCTGAGATGTTTATTTTGATCAGTATGGAGAAAGATATATTTCCTAAGGGACAGATTGTATAATTTTTTTTGAAAATTATGTGTTTTAATTTCAGACCACACTATATTTCTGATCCACAAACTTATTCCTAAAATAATCATGACTTTGTTTCATTCTGTGGATTTGTTTTCAACTCTATGATATTTATATAAAGGCAAAATCACAGAGGAAGCTGTCGATTGTATGACGGGCATACTACTTGTACTTTGTACTTTATTCTGTGACTGAGTACATAATTGTAATTCTGAAAGGAGACACAGAAATCAGTGAAGGGTAATCACACAAATATGTCAAGCTATAATATATAACGAAAAACCTTTTAACAAAGTACCAAATAAACTGTCAGTTTAAGCCTTCAATTTCTTAACTTTTTCTGAGTTGTGAAATGAAATTTGCAAGAATATTATAATGTTGCTTTAATCTTATCTTAAAATCTCCTTTTCCTTCTATATTTAGAGAGTATAAATTACTTGTTTGAATTATATTAATCATGCATGTTTAGGCAATAACCAATGTTACATTTTTTTAAACATTATATTGCATGTCTTATTATATATATGAAGGATATAGTCGTTATTATGTCAATCAATAATTGTTGATTATATATAATATTTTGGATCTTGGTATCTACCATTCAGGCTCATAAAGAATTCATTGATATGCTAAAATGTTATGTTAATTTACCCAGTAACTTAGGCTGTGGTATACTTGTAGGATTCAGACATTATTTCCTTTGAAATATTCATAGCCTTAATGTAACTTGTTTCATCAAACCAGAAAGGAGCAGTTCGACATGAAAACAGTAAGGGTAGGCCGGCGCAGTGGCTCAATAGGCTAATCCTCCGCCTGCAGCGCCTGCACCCTGGGTTCTTGTCCTGGTTGGGGCGCCGGATTCTGTCCTGGTTGCTCCTCTTCCAGTCCAGCTCTCTGCTGTGGCCCGGGAAGGCAGTGGAGGATGGCCCAAGTGCTTGGGCCCTGCACCCCATGGGAGACCACGAGAAGCACCTGGCTCCTGGCTTTGGATCAGCGCAGCGAGCCGGCTGTAGAGGCCTTTTGGGGGATGAACCAATGGAAGGAAGACCTTTCTCTCTGTCTCTCTCTCTCTCACTGTCTATCTCTGCCTGTCAAAAAAAAAAAAAAAAAAAAAAGAAAGAAAGAAAGAAAAGAAAACAATAAGGGAAAAAGATTATTTATGTTCTGCTAACCAGAAAAGCAAGTTTCCAGGATTCTGGTGAGGCCAAGAGCAGGTTTTCATCAAGGTTGCAAAAGCCTCTCACTGTGATATGGAACCAATCAGGGAGATAGAATTTGGCTGATAAGCTGGAGCTCCACAACATGATCTCACCAGTATCCATCCACCTGTCAATCAGACTATGTAACAACTCTCCTTTTGGAAGTGGATAAGAGGCTGGGATGCTCAGAGATGGTCCCTGCTTTTCAGCTTCTCAGGCCAATTATCCCATGCTGCTCACTGCTTCTCCACCCACATGCCCTCTCTCTAGAGTAGTCTCTGGGCTGCTCCTTGGAGAAGGCTGGTATGGAACTCCCTGTTTACTCTTTCTGACGTACTCACCTTTAATGAAGCCCTCACTTTCCTTTGTATTTTTTCACTTTGCAAATAAATCTTTAGCTTTACTTCCTCCCCTCCTCCCTCCTCCTCCTCTTCCTCTTCTTCCTCTTCCTCCTCCTCCTCTTCTTCCTCCTCCTCCCCCTCCTCCTTCTTCTTCTGCCTCTTCTGCCTCTTCTTCTCTCTTCTTCTTCTCTTTTCTCTTCTCCTTCTTTAATACACAAATAAACTACATCATGAAAAAGGGCAGAGAATCCAAATCAGACAGAATGGTGACCAGGCACTGGGCTATGTCACAAAAAGTCAGAGCATGAACAAAGAGTGCAATATAGCCATAATCTGACTGTAACAGTTATAGTCTGAATGTCTACCCAAAACATAGGCTGCAAGAACAGAGACTAGCTGAAGGAATGTTTGCAGAGCCACTGATTGAGAAAGAGACCATACCTGTGCAGCCTCTGGCCTATGGTATAGGAAGGACCTCTTAGGTCTTGGGAGCAGATGCTACTGCAACAGTTTATAACTCAGGGGAGGGAGGGAAATTAAAAAAAAAAAAAAAACTGAGCATGGTTGTTTTATGACATACTAATTGGCTGTGGTTTCACTGACTATATTACAGCAGAGAAAAATTAATCTAATAATTTACTGAATGCTTTATCTGGTGTTTTTCTTAATAGTTTGCTGTAAATCTACTGAGTTAGAACCTTAAAAAACTCTTGGAAATTTTTACTGAAAATACATCTTCAGAGAATGGATAAATACAGGAGTGCTCTCATTGAAGCAGGGACAGGGGCTCCAGAGCCTACAAGGGGCACCTGTTCCTGCCCTACAAGTATTGAGAAGGTGTCAGACTCTCATTTAGAAAAATCCCACAATCCTCTGGAGCACAATTGGAGAATTAGCAATCTTGTCTGAACAAATTTAATGTTCCAGTCAAAAAGAATCCTCTTATCCTCCTACCAGGCAACAAAAGCCACAGAAGTATCAACTATGCTTGGATGTAGAGTTCTCTGACTGTTTCTGTGTCTAGGAAGAGCTGACAGCCTGCAGCATACCTCTATTTGTCAACATGCAGATCTAAGAACCAAGATCTATTGCCGAATCACAGGCATTCCATTGGGTAATTCATCATAAGCTAGAAGAAATTAGCACAAGTGTAGTAGCTTTACATAGGGAGGAAGTTTGTATATATGTTAAGTATTTTATAGAACTTTGATGTTTTTATATTGCATATATAATCCTCTGTTGCAAAAATTCCCAGACTGAGTTCTGCATTAGGCTTTTGCATTTTCATGCAAAAGTGAACTGTACATGCAGAGTAAACTACATATATGGATTTATACAAACATTTCTTATAATTCTCAGACTATAACTTGGAGTCTGTAGCTTAGTACTACATAATATTACAGTTATACATTTAACATTATATGACATTAGTTAAAACCCTTGTCAAGTAGCCATGAATTTAAGTAGAGAAAAGTTCATGTATATTTTAATTTTATCAGTATACAGATAACCCTGGAATATCACTCTATCTATATTAAATGAGTGATAACCAATGCCTTCAACTAAGCTTAAACACCAATACATAGAAGAGAATTAAAACCAATCACTTTCATTTCCTTTTCCTGGAGCTATTCCAAAGATATTTGATCCATCTTTATAACACTTCAAATTGTGTCCATTAAGACTTTGAAAAGGCAACAGAATATTTCATTAAAATTAAAAGTTCATATCCTGTGAAGCGGCTATCCAAACTTTGAGGCATGTACATATGTAATACTTTTGGTTTTTATATTGTGAAAATAAATTGTTGATGGTATTGGTCTTCAGAATTTGTGTTTGATATAGAATTAAACTGTTGGTTGCTGTTCAACAAACAAGGCTATTCTTTGCAGTCAGTAGAAATAGTTGTGTGAATACATGAAATCTAGGAAGTCTAAACTTTATGTACTACAACTACTCAATTAAATTTTAGGCAATTATTTATGCACACCTCCTTCTTCAATGTATGCCCTGATTTTTAGCTGGCAGTATTTTTTGCTAATTGAAAATTAAATCTGGTTTCAGTTATTGTGTATTATATATTCTTTTGTAAATTATAATTTTTTTGGCATAGATGTTTCTCTTTTGATTCTCAGCATTTTATGTTTTCTGTTTTATAAATTACCTTCACATTACTTAACATATCATGTCTAGGGTCTCTCCGCAGGTGTCATTTTCCATTTAGATTTCTGGGCTATGATGATACTTGACGTATTTGCTTATAATGAGCATCCAGAAATAGACACCAACTCCTGTTCTGTAGACCTTGCCAACCAACTAGATTGAAAAGATGTGAACCCTGTTACGATTAGTGAATTAAACTTTAGCTGTCATTCCTATACACCTTTTTGTGAAATTATTATTGTATTTCTACCCCATTCTGTTGAATATGTCAGATTAAAATGCAGAAAGTTCAGCGTGTTTAATTAACAACAGCAAGCCTGTCTTTTAGAAATATTTAAAACTGTTGAACTTTTATTCACTAATTTAATAAATAAAGGTGTTATCCAATAACATTGTGTTTGAAAGGCTTCCTTCTCAAGAAACTCTTTTTAATTATTGGAGTTAGAGGAAAATGAACTGATATAATATTCCAAGTGTAAGAATATTAATGTATATTTTAGAAGGTTTAATTATAGTTGTTAGTTTCCTAAAGATTCATTAACATCTCCTGGTGACTTTATTTTATGTAAATATTAAATAATGATTATGGGTAATAATTATGTTGCTTTCCATATGAGGAATATGTAGCTCTTTTACTAATTGATAGTTATTCTTGAAACAGATAATGTGAAAGGACTCTGTACATAATAAAATAGTACACACACAACATTTTAACCTTATATTTAATTAAAAGAGAATTAAACAATGTATGGAGTTACATGTTTAAGGTTTTCTAGACTAGGAACTTATATTCAATTTTTTTTAACTTTTCAAAGATCAAATATATATTAAAATCAATAATGATGGTTTTAGAAGAATGAACAAATACTTAGTTTTAGAGAGTTTCAACCATAAACATATTTAAAACTCAATGAATCTAAGATTGGTTTGTGTACACTATTGGGAATGAATTGTTTACTTAACATCTTTTGAGCTGTAGTTCAAATTGGCCATGCCTACCATTTATTCATCCTGAAAATAAAGCTATTCTTGCCAGGATGTTTGGCACTAACTTTTGAAAAGGAATATTAAAGAATGGACTCTAAGCCAAATTGTAAAAATTTGAGTCTTAGATTTGTAACTTTGGGTATTTGCCTCTCTGTTCTAAATTTATTTACAAGTAAATGGGTTAATTTTATTAACTATTTTATAATGTTGTGGGTACAAAACAAGTTAGGGTGGGAAAAACTCATAAACGTATCCATTATGCTTTAGGATATTAGAGTTCATAGAAGGAGAGGAAGAGGGTAGTAAATGTAGAGAAGGCTTTATTTTAGGGAGGTCAGAAGGGCGGTGAGTAGAAAGACAGGAGGGTTGAGTCTGCCCAGGCAGAGGGCGGGAGATTTAAAACCAGGCTTCATTCCATTTGAGCAGCAGGCAGTCTCTTAAGCTTGGACCCTGATGAGGTGGGTGTGTGTGTTACAGGGGGGCATGTAGACATGTAGAAAGGTTCTTACAGTGCATTGTTTTAGCAGTTTGGGATGCCCCCAAGTGCAGAGCTTTCCTAAGCAATAAACACTCCAGTAGACTTTACAATTACCTGCACCCACTTGTGAGTTCAGGCCCTGTGTTCCCACAGTATCTTGTCATTATTATCCAATTTCAATAATAATAATTTAGATACAGTTTCTAATTTAAGTTATTGTAGAGACAATTTTCAAACTTCATGTCTAATGTTAATATAGAAATAATGTCCAATTGCCTTACATATTTTATAGGCAGTCCACACACATTTTGATCCATAGCAACACGTAAATCAAAAGACTTTTCTAAGCTTTTTTTCTCCTTAAGTATTCTTGGCAGGAGTTTGGTGGAAGACAGATTTGGAATGAAGAAATTTTCATGTAGTTTACAAATGCCCAACATGTTGATAATATCCTTGTTTCTGGTCAACAAATTCCAAAGAGATTCAAGCCTAACCTAATATCACATATTTGAATACATAGAACTGTGATAACTTATGTACACACACATACACATAGCCACAGTTTGAAAATCTATACCAAAAGTGTCAAATAACTTCTGTTTTTCTGGAAATTTTGCTTTTATTATTTCAGAGAGTATTCTGTTATTATCTCTTTCCCTGAATTTCCCATGCTGCCTATCAAATTGCAGCGGATGACCTCATCATATGCTGCACTAGGAAAATAGAGGCAAATAGGGGAAACCTAAGCCTTCCTTGCACCCCAAAATCTACCCATCTGCATACATGGGTGACCCGAAATTCTCTGTCTGCTATCTTAACTAAACAGCTTCTCCTTTGTTCACTGCTTATTCCGTCCTCTGTTATTATGAGTTTCATAGTCTCTCAACTTTTTTTTTTTTTTTTTTTTTTTTTTTTTTTTTTTTTAGGCCCACATACTCCTGGGCGCCGCCGTCAGGGCGGCCAGGTGCTCCTCGTGGGGGCAGGCAGGCGAGGGGTCATCCAGGATCCGCTGGAACTGCTGCTCCAGGGCCCTCGGGGAGAGCAGGCCGGCTGGAGAGTGGGTGCCCCGTCTCTCAACTTTTAAGAGAAAATATATTTCATCTTTCAAATTCTTTGGACAAGTGAAATATTCTTCAAATTATATCCTACCTCTGTTTAGTATCCCTCTTAGAAATTCACATTTTATAAGAAGATTGTGTTCCTTTCCCGCTTACAATCCTATGTCAGGATTTGTCATATGATTTTCTTTGCAAATGGAATGACAGCAAAATTAACATGTGCCACCTCCCAGAAACAGCTTTAAGAGATGTTCCATGATTTCCTCATTGTCGTTTTTCTCTAAGATGAAAAGGATGATGCCCTAGAAAGGGGATGCCAGCTCAGCCAGGGATAAACACAGGCAGAACAAAATGAGTCATGTTCTCACTAACAAAGAAAATAACAAACGCGGTCGATGGTTACACATCAACGGCAATTCAAATGTGGACAGTCTTGAGACTGGAGCCCATGTTCTTAACTTCTGTGCTGAAATACAGTCACTGTTTCCTGAAAGAGACAGAGACTCAAAAGAAGCATTAACCTAACGTATGCTGTCTGAGATCACATCAAAATGACTTTTGTTACTGAAAACTAATAATCCGCATCTTGTTCATTCTTTTGTGGTTGCTTCTTGATCTTCCAGTGGAGTTGTCACCAGAGAGAAGTCATGGGGTTCTTGTCTGCCTGCAAAGAATTCAGGCATCAGACAGAGTGCAGAGTAGCAAGGTTTTATTGGGGACAGGGCATCCGTCACAAGGGACGGGACAGACAGAGTGTCCAGTCACTCAGACTGGGAGAAAGCAAGGCTACGTGGTTGAATGGGAGACTACTCCTGGCAGGCCAGGTGGGCAGCAGAGAGCTGAGTGTGCAGTCTTTTTTTGGACTGGGGTTTATAAGGGAAAAGAGGTCCACATTTCTCCTTTCTCTCCTCCTCCTAGTCCTCCTCCTCTAGAACAAAGGGTTTGCTGAGTTTAAATTAGGAAATTCCTTCCCAGGTTTGCTGGCAAGGGGCACAGGGGCTTCCCCTTAGGGTGCCTGTCTTGAAGCAGAATATGGAGGTTTATTGCTCAGTGTTATCAGGCCAGGTAACTCATTTGGTGCTGGGGAGAGAACTTTCCCTCGGGGGAAGGGCTGGGACCACCTGGGAGGTTATCAGGGTCTGGGCAGGACTCTGAAGTGCAGAAGCTGGGCTTTGGTAGGTGCTGGTTTCCTCTCACACACATAGGCTAATGTCTAACTTCTACCTAAGGGGATCACGTTATGAAAATGCTACACAAGCTGGCACTGTCCAGGAAAGCTTGACATTGATACTGAAAGATGCATATTTTATGTCTCTATATCTTGCTTGGCAATGTTTCTGAAACTTCATGAAATAGAAGCTTGTTTCCATTCTCTTACACTTTTATGAAAAATATGATCCCCCGTGTCTCCCTCCCTCTCTTTCTCCTTCTCACTCCCACCATCCATCCTTCTTCTTCCCAACATTTATCAGCTACCTAACAACTAACATGTCCTGAGACTCAGGCTACTGCTTTAAATACAAAAAATTCACAGTTCCTGCTAGTGACTTTTAGTTACAAAGAGTCAAAAAGAGCTGAAAACAAATTAGTACAATAAAGTGTTACAGGTATCATTATAGGGTCATATAGACGATAAGAACTGTAGAGTGCATAATCAATTCTATTAGAGGGAATCAAGACATATTACTGGAGTCCGGGTAATAGAAATGACTGACCTTAAAAGTGGGGAGTGGTCTGAGGGCCAGGAATAGCCTTAGCCAGCATGATAATTTGCTTAAAGTTTGTGATGCGGTTTCCCTTCCTTTGTCAGTGACACATGGATGAAATTGTTACACTAAATGTCCCATTTTACTGATCTGTATCTATAATAAGTATATTAACTGTAACAAAAATCCACATCGGACTGCCTTTGGCAGCAGCTTTCAACGATGCATCACCGTGCATAGAAGACAAGTGCTGTATGGCATTTGTGTTGTCAACTTTACAAGCATGAGAGTTCAGGTTTCAATAGCTTCCAACATCGAGCTAATTCATTGCACTGGGAAAAGTAAATAATACAGGGCATTTGTGAGATTGCAAAAATGTTAATATAGTGTAAGAATAAAACTACTAACAAATGGTTTGGGGATATATGAGGATGGTCTTTTACTCATGACAGAAAGTAACTCCACCCATCCTTGAATAATGTTTTAGTTAACTATCAGTCATATTATTTAGGGTAAAGAATAAAATGAATTCAAATCATTATTGTAAAGATAAACCAAATTGACTTTTTAAAAATTACGCTAAATAAGAAGACAAAATGCAATTTGCCAGAGAATTTGTTTTAGACTTTGTAAATAGAAGAGTATAATTGCAAATTAAGTTCATTATCATTTTATGTCAGCATTTTCTCTGAAATTCTCACTGAAAGCATTGATGAATGAAGAATTACAAATGGAAGTGTTTCATTTCAGAGATGTATCAATTGTTAGTGCACTTTGGAAAACTATTCCATAAAGTAAAGTGAGCATCTGTGTTTTGAGAAATTTTATTCAACCAATAACTTTTTTTTCCACCAGAGTTATTTTAATTTCTGTTTTGGCCTGATTTCATTTTAAACAAACAGTATGAAATACTTTGAAATATGAAGAAGTTGTTTTGTAATAAGCAAGTCTGACTTTAACGGTGTATAGTCCAAAAGTATTTTTCTTATTTTTATTTTGGATTTTTCTGCAACATGAAACGTTTGCATTTCCCTCTGTATTTACATATTCCTTATTTATTCATTCATAAAATATGTATAAAGTATGTAGCATGTGCAAAAAGCTGTTCTAGGATGTAGGTTTGCAGTGGTTAACCAGGAACTTACACTCATTCTCATGTACACCTTATGTATATCACATGTCACGTGACACCCCTTGGAACTAATGACCTCATGCTCCATTTCCTCAAAGAGGGAAGTATGTTTACGATCATAAAAGCATAAGCAACTCATTTTCCTTCACTCTGTCACTGACACTTGGTTTTCTAAGACATCCATTTAAAATGTGCTATATTTTTAATGCTGATCTTTAACATTTACTGTCCATTTCTGTTTCGTGGTTAATATATCAATTACTCCTAATAAATAAATTACTGAAAATATTATTATTCCCATTGTGACCACATGGTCTATAGTTTTATTTAATAATGGTTGGAACAGAAAGAGTAACACTGCAAGAATTTAGTGGGAAAATGGAACTAAAATATCAGTTCTGGAGCGATTGTTCAGCGTAGCAGTTAGGATGCCCATATCTCACATAGGAATGACTGGCTTTGATTTCTGGCTCCGGCTTCTCACCAGTGCAGATGCTCAGTGGCAGCAGTAGTGACTCAAGTAATTGGGTGTTTGCAAACCATGATGAAATCCCTGGTGAGTTCTCAGTCTCTGGCTGTGCCTAAAGCCAGGCCCAGGTTTCTAGAGACATTGGAGAAGTGAACCAGCAGATAGATAGTCATGCTCTCTCTCCCTCTCTCTGCTTGTCAAAGATGCATTTATTTGAAGGGCAGAGCAACAGAGAGAGACAGAAAGAGATCTTCCATCTGCCGGTTTACTCCCCCAAATTCTTGCACAGCCATGACTAGACCAGACTGAACCCAAGAGCCAGGAACTCTGTCAGGGCTTTCCACATGGGTGATGGGAACCAGGGTACTCGGGTCATCAGCAGCTGCCTCCCAGGTGCATTAGCAGGTGGCTGGACAGGAAGTTCAGGGTAGCTGGGACTCAAACCAGTTACAGTAACATGGGATGCCGATATCCCAAGATCTGGCTTTACCCACTGTGCTGGCCCCACATTTCGATAAGCTTTAGAAAATCCTTCCTATGCATAGATTTCAATATATTTTTTGCTTCAAATAAACTTGCTTTGTAATTTCATTTTATACAAACTCTTTTATGTATGCTTATACAACAGCTTCTCCATTAAGCTTTCTAAAATCCCTTCAGTCCATCTCATGAACCCTGATATGTTGAAGTCAACATTTTTAGTACCTGAAGTACAAGTCAGAAACTTGTAAGGTTTGGTTATTGGTAAATCTTGTGCATTTACTTCTGTCCCTTGGATGTGGTTGCAACCCGTTTTGCCATGTAGCCTGTATCTAGTCCTGTGTTAGCATTCTTGGTTGCTGTAACTACATATTTTACAATGGGCACATATCACACTTCTAGCTTTCTACATCCTTAAGGAACCCTGTAAATCTCATTTGAATATTTTCTAATAAATTCAAATTTAATGTGTGAGAAGAAAACTTTTTTAATGCCCTTCAAACCTTTTTTCCATTGCTATAATTTTTTTTTGTATTTTGTTGTTACTACATATCAAAGAAAAACATACACTATTTCTCTTTAGTGAACTTGGTTATTTCACTTAGCAAAATGGTTTACAGTTGCATTTGTGTTTTGCAAAAGAAAAAATGCCATTATTTTTTATGGCTGAGTAGTATTTCATAGTATTTTTATACCCTTTTTCTTTATCCAGTCATCAGTTGGATATCTGGTTTGACTCCAAATCTTAGCTTTTGTGAGTTGAGCTGCAGTATATATGTATGTCAAAGAAAAGTTGTAAATGAGGCATTATCCAATTACCAATATCATTATTATTTGATGAAAAATAAACTAATATTTCCCAATGATGCTTCATTTATGCAACTATATTTATTGATTTTCTTCAAGATATTTTTATTTATTTATTTGAAAGAAAGAGTGACAGAGAGGGAGAGCCAGAGAGCTCTTCTATCCACTGGTTCACACCTCAAATGGCTGCAACAACGAGATCTGTGCCAGGTGGAAGTCAGGATCCCAGAACTCCATCCTATTCTCTACATGGATGGTAGGGACTAAAGTACTTGGATCATTTCCATAGGTTTCCCATGCATATTTGCAAAAGTTGTGTCAGGAATGGAGCAGCTAGGACTGAAACTGTCACTCCAATATGGGATGCTGGTGCTACAAGCAACAGCTTAATCCACTATGCCACAACACTGGCCCCTATATAACCATATTTAAAGACTATGAAAGCTTTGTCTTCCTTAAATCTGTGATGAATAAAAAATGCTGCAGTTTATGGTAGATTATTAGTGTGAAATCCCAGATCTTGCTGAAAAAAGGAAAATGGAATGACTGAAATATAATCTATCAAGTGAATCCCCACTATTTCTAAACCCATCTTAACAATTAATGAGGAAAACATTAGAAACTATGGCAGCAGGAAAGTGATACTGAGCTGACTGTTCCTATGGAGCTATGCAAGGAACCAGATCTCATTAGGCAGAAATAATGAATGATAACTGATGCCCACACCAAGCAATTAAGAAATAATTTCAATCCAAGAGTTATGTATATACCAAAACCCAAGCATTTTTGCAACTATTACATGTGTCAAGCATGTTAAGTGCTTTTAATTCACACACTCCTATTTTTTTGGCCGTTGTTCCCAAAATGTGTTTACTGGAATAGACGTCTAGTCTGCTTGCTTTCTCTATAAGGCATACATATTAATTGGAAAAAAAAGATCACAGAAGGATGCTAAGAAACATCCTGGGGCCTACTTGTGGTGTAGCAGCGTAAGCCTCCGTCTGTGATGCCTGCACCCCACGTGGGCACTCGTGGGGATCCAGCTCCTCCACTTCTGATCCAGTTCCCTGCTAATGAGCCTGGGAAATCTGTGGAAGATGACTCAGGTGCTTGGGCTCCTACACCTATCTTAGACATCTGGAAGAAGCTCCTGGCTCCTGCTTTTAGCCTTGCTCAGCCTTGGCCATTTTGTTCATTTGGGGAGTGAACCAGTGGATGAAGGTGCTCGCTCTCTCTCTCTCTCTCTCTCTCTCTGTAACACTTTCAAATAAATTTAAAAAAAAATCTTAAAAGAAAACATATCTTGTAATTTCATGCAATTTCTAACAATGAAGCAATATGGTTAATAAAGTGCCATTGGCTAGCTGTATATGATCAAATGTAACCCTCTACTCCTGGACAATGCATACATTTACTGTGTGTATGAATTTTTTTTTTTTTTTTTTAACTTTTATTTAATGAATATAAATTTCCAGTGTACAGCTTATGGATTACAACGGCTTCCCCCCCCCAATAACTTCCCTCCCACCCGCAACCCTCCCCCCTCCCGCTCCCTCTCCCCTTCCATTTGCATCAAGATTCATTTTCAATTCTCTTTATATACAGAAGATCAATTTAGTATAAAGATTTCAACAGTTTGCACCCACATAGAAACACAAAGTGAAACATACTGTTTGAGTACTAGTTATAGCATTAAATCAAAATGTACAGCACATTAAGGACAGAGATCCCACATGAGGAGCAAGTGCACAGTGGCTCCTGTTGTTGACCCAACAAATTGACACTCTAGTTTATGGCGCCAGTAACCATCCTAGGCTGTCGTCATGAGTTGCCAAGGCTATGGAAGCCTTCCAAGTTTGCCGACTCTGATCATATTTAGACAAGGTCATAAAAGACAGAGTGAGGATAGTAACCAATGATCCTAAGAGTGGCATTTACCAGGTTTGAACAATTATACAGCATTAAGTGGGGAAGAGGACCATCAGTACACACATGTTGGGAGTAGAGCCATTGGTGGTAGAGTAGAGGTTATGATTACAAAGGAATGAGGCCCAAGTGCACTAGACAGGGCCTAGAACAAAGGACAGAGTCATTATTAGAGGAGCTAAGAACGGTGCTGTCTAAGCTACAATTAAGTTTTCTGATTGAAGGGAAATAGAACCTGATAGAAGGGGCTTGATAATAATCTGGTGGGCTTTAGGCCTTGTAAATTCAGAGGCCCAGACCTATCTATCTCTTCACATGGGGTATATCCTAAGGGAGGTGTGAACCTCCTAGGGGAAGGCACTCTGTTGACTTTCATTACTTGGCTGGCCTGGGAGGAGAGCTGGCCAGGTCAAGGCAGGGGGCATCTCTAACAAGCAATTTACAGTTCTGCCTGCAATGTTGCTGACCCTACTTGACCATCCCCTCAGCTGCAGTGGTCACTTTGGAAGTTGGGCTGAGTGAAGGGCTTTTCAGCTTAGAGCCAATAAGATCTGTGGCTCTGACCTGGGCATCCTTCGACTCCAGGGCAGGTCCATTACCAGTGATCCAACTCTTGGCAGAGCTGCCAGGGCTCTTCACAAGCTGACTTCTGCTGAAGCCCAGGCTTACCACATTGAAAGCCACTGCAGTGGACTGGCCTGTTGGGTCTCCTTGAGGGCAGATCACTGTACAGATCAGCCATTAATAGGCCTGCCACCCATTGCTTCTGATGCCTAGCTTTCTTTTCCTCCTGGTTTGTGTTAAAGCAGACCAGAGGATGCAAGTCAAGGGAGTGCCCGTTTCCCATCTCTAATCTTCGGTGGCCTGAACTACAAGTCTATAGTCACAGGCATGTTCTGTAGTAGTTTTTCTAAGGTAGACAATGCCCATGAGGAAAATTATATTCTCACTTTAAAACTTTCTTTCCCTTTGGTCTGAAAGGGAGGTTTTTTCTACTTACTGTATACTTCGCTGATGGCGAAGTGAATCTAGCTATGAGATTATTATTTGAGTCTTATTTTGGCTATGCTATTGCAGAAAAATGTTAGCCATCTCTTTTATAAGGTCTAAAGATTAAATTGTGCATCCTACAGATTCCTTCATAATAGAATTAGTTTCCTACCTTGAAGAGAATAGAGAAATGAAAGAACAAGTTGGGCTTCGAATAGAGAAATGAGGGAGCAAGTCCTAGATCGCTTGCTGACAATAGCAATATCACATGAATACTTAGCAAACCGTTTCAACCATTAGATAACAACTTAAGAAAACATTTACCAGAAGGTCCAATGCCTTCTATAAATTTTAAGAATCATGTATTTGAAAACACCTCTTAAATATCTAACATGGTGTAGTTTGTTTAACCAGTAAACTTAAGCACAACCATCTAAAATGTTTTTAGTTTCTTTCTACCAACAAGTCTAAAACATATGATACACAGATTCAGGTCCCAAAAATTAAAATGTATCTTTGATTGATTTTAGCAGCTTAAATTTATGGACAATCTTATCTATAAGCCATTTAAAATAAAAGTCTTAATAAAATTTCCCCATGTGGACATACAATGTGTACACACATATAATATAGCATAATAGACCAATACATCAATTTTAATAATAGCTTTTAAAATCTTTAACTCTTTTTGTAGATTGCCAATTGATTTGAATTGCTTTTTCTTTTTAGTAACCTCAGTTAACCATACTTTCTCTCAGTTGGTACTGTTAATACATTATTGGCTTCATCTGTTTACAGAGCCATCCCAAAGTACTGAATACAATAAAAGTGGCTGGAAAAAGTCCATAGGAACCTATAGGAGGACAGCTAAACACAGAACCAACAACGCTTTAGTTTTATGAGCAGCAGATATTCAAATTTTTGAAAAAAGCACATATTTAAATAACCCATTGCTCTTAATAAAAATTCAGCTGTTTTTGAACAATTAGAATTTAACAGACATCAAGAGAACATAATAGATTACTTTAACACATTGCTTTAACAGAGCATCAGAGTTTAATTCTATGTCAAAGAGAAATTGAGCTTCCTGTGATCTTTTGCTATGAGGTTTCCTTCCTTTACCTTCTTTCATATTGGTGACCGTGTTTCTGTGTTTCTGTGTGTAACACATCTTTAAGCATCTTTTGCAGGGCAGGATGAGTGGCAACAAATTCTTTCAGTTTCTGTTTGCTGTGAAAAGTCTTAATTTCACCTTCATTCACAAATGAGAGCTTTGCAGGATATAGTATTCTGGGCTGGCAGTTTTTCTCTCTTAGTACCTGGGCTATGTCTCGCCATTCCCTTCTAGCTTGTAGGGTTTCTGATGAGAAGTCTGCTGTGAGTCTAATTGGAGATCCTCTAAGAGTGATCCGACGTTTCTCTCTTGCACCTTTTAGGATCTTTTCTTTATGTTTCACTGTGGTGAGTTTGATTACAACATGTCGTGGTGAGGATCTCTTTTGGTCATGTTTATTAGGGGTTCTATAAGCTTCCTGTACTAAGATGCCTCTGTCCTTCTCCAAACCTGGGAAATTTTCTGCTAGTATCTCACTGAAAATGCCTTCTAATCCTTTCTCCCTCTCCATGCCTTCAGGAACTCCTAGAACCCGAATGTTGGGTTTTTTAATAGTATCCTGTAAATTCCTGACAATATTTTTTAGATTTCTAATTTCTTCTTCTTTTCTTTGGTTTGCCTGTTTCCTTTCCTGTTCTCTGTCTTCTAAGTCTGATATTCTCTCTTCTGCTTCGCCCATTCTGTTTTTAAGGCTCTCTAATGTGTTTGTCATTTGATCTATTGAACTCTTCATTTCATTATGATTTCTAGTCACTATCAGAGTTTCTTGTTCCACTAGTTGTTTCATTTCATTTTGATTCCTCCTTAATATTTCACTTTCACGAGAGAGATTTTCTATCTTGTCCATGAAGGATTTCTGTAGTTCAAGAATTTGTTTTTGAGAACTTCTTAATGTTCTTATCAATTTTTTGAGATCTGCTTCTTGCATTTCTTCGATCTTATCATCTTCATAATCTTGAATTGGGGTGTCTTTTTCATTTGGGGGCGTCATAGTTTCTTCCTTGTTCTTGTTAGCTTGGTTTTTGCGTTTGTTGTTTGGCATGTTGGAGATATTTGGTTTCTTCACTGTGGTGTTTTTTCTTGTTACACTATGGCTCTATATTAAGTGGACTGTCTGCTTTCAGTGGAGCCTTAGAGGCTTGAGATGAGTGTGGACTGAGAGCTGTGTTTGGTTCTTCAGGGTTGAGGGTGTGTCAAGGATGACACTCCCAGGTTAGGTGTGGTAAATCTCTCTTTCTTTTTTTGATTTAAAAGGGAAGTAATTCCGCACAGCTGAACGTAATTGGAGGTAGTTAGCAGGCAAATGATATACCCACAGGAGCCATAGATCGGAAGCTCTTTCCCAAGGACCACACAGGGAATCTCTGCTGTCCTCAGTGTGGGCTCCAATTCTCCTGCAGTCTCCCACTGGGTTGCCAAGTTAGATGCTAATCTCCTGTTATTTCACCCCTCCCCACAGAGTCAGGTTTTTCTGCTAGGCTCAGGGCTGGTGCAGACCTGAGGTCGCCCTGCTTATGACGTATGTCCAAAATGGCGCCTGCTCTGTCTTGCTCGCCTTTGAGAGGTGAGTGGAGAGAGAGAAACTTGTGTCCGTATCAGTCACTTTTTTTATTTTTTTTTTCTCTCTCTTCTAGTTAGCCTGGTGAACTTTTCCCCACGGAGTTTCAAGCCTCGTTCCCTCTAGCCTCCTCTTTCCGCTTGCCTGCTGGTATCTCGGGCTATGGAGGTTCGGCTCACCTCGCGTTCCAGCGCTGGCGCGTTGAGTCTGCTGCTGGTGTCCCGAACTTGGGCTCCCACGCTCTCCACGCAGGTCCACTGTGAATCACTAGTTCCGGAAGAGTTTCCTCTGCTGTTTCATCCCCTACTCTTCCTTGACACTGCAGTATCTCCACTTATATTAAACTTTCTCTCCCCCCGGACTAAGTGTGCTTCCTGCCTATTCGGCCATCTTGCCGCCTCCCCCTGTGTGTATGAATTTACATGACTTAGATTGCTTTGTTTGTTTTCTCAACTAGGATATTACATTGATCATTGTACCTGCTTCATACGTTTGAGTGAGAATAAAAAACATTCTTGAAAAATCTCAGGAAATTCATCACCTAGTAAATATTTCCTGTCTTGGCTCAGTTATATACCATCAAATAGAAAACACTGACTTATTTTATTATTATTATTTTTTTGCTTTTTAAATAAATTAGAGTAGCACACAAGATCTAAGTGATAGTTGAAATAAAATTTATTAAGATAAATTACTTCTGTAAACCTCATGAACAAATTCTACAGAATCAATTTGTTGTTTTCAGTAAGACTGGGTAATTTCAATGTATTTATTTTACAAAAGTCTATCTGAAGTGTCTTAAATAATCACAGAAATTTTGTAAATGTGACATCATTCAAGATGGCAGGGAAATAGATGCTCCAAGGTCAATTGTTCATAAAAATAGTTGGGAGGAAAGAAAAAAAAAATTCTAGGGAATTTCTGTGGGACAATAGCACTTACAGATACTCCTATTGAAAGTGACATTTCCTCTTCACTTCTGTTATCTCAATGTTTCTGTGATGAATGTAAATGGTATTATAAAAGCAGCATTTAATATCATAATGAAATTGCTAGAATGAACACTGAATGCAGAAGGAGAAATCTTAATAGGAAGAAGAAATGCTGGTAACATGCAAGTAGATTAAGCACAGAACACCCTGTAAAGTCAGAGTTCAGAATTTAGCATAGCACCTAAATATAGGAAAAGATTATATAAATCCCATCCTACTTGATGCTCCTCTCTTAAAGTGTCCAAATACTACACTTGATGATTTCAGTTGATAAATTAATCCTGTTTGCAACTAAAACAACGTGTATTGGGAATGATGTGTGTTTGCTATCTCTGCATAAGAAAATGTAGTTGTCAAAATAAAAATGTTGTGCAGCAGTATTAGTCAAACTACAGTTGACATGGATTTATGTGCCATATTTTGATTCTGCTTATTTTCTATTGACTTATTTAATATTTGTGCAAAGACCTTGAAAAATGATTCATTTTGTTGATTGTGTAGTGGGTGGAACTGGATCATTGCACAGAAAATGCATTAGCTGCTATGATAACACAGTCATAAATGTAATAGGATTCATTACTACCAAGAAATAGTGCCATGACGCATACAAAGTTTTTCTGATTTTAGAAATATGTATTAAATGTAAAATTCAGTTATTAAGCCTGTAAACATTTATAATATAGTCAATTAACTAAAAATAATCTCAAGAGGCATGAATTTATTTTCATTTCTACATATCTTTTTAAAATTTATTTATTGAAAAGGACAGAGGGACTCACACACACACACACACAGAGAGAGAGAGAGAGAGAGAGAGAGAGAAAGAGACAAAAAGAGAAACACAGAGATAGCTTCCATCTGCTGATCTACTCCCCAAGTGCTTTAAAAATTAGGGCTGGTCCAGGAGGTAGCCAGGATACAGAACTGCCTTCCATGTCTTCCATGCGGGTGGCAAAGTGCTTGAGTCATTGCTCAGGCATATAAGAGGAGTGCTGAATTAGAAATGGAGTACCTAGGACTTGAACTGGCACTCTGATATGGGATGTACCATTCTCAAGCAGTGGTTCAACCCACTGTACCAAAATACCCACTCCAAATGGTGTTATTTTTATTCTCTTTTATGATTCAGTTGTAAAAAACAAAATATGTGCGTTTTTGTGTCTGTCTGGAAACACATAAAATAGATAAATCCATTATCCCCTAATATTTTGTTTTTAGAAACACTATATCAGAAATTCCTGAAATACATTAAGAAACCATGATCCATCTATCTTAACTTGAAATTTCTCTCATTTTCACCACACAACACGCTAATGTATTATGTACTCCCTGAAGGTTTTTCCACTTCTTTGAGATTTGCTTATTTACTTCTCCATATGACAAACACCATGGGCTTTGGTCCATGATGGCATTGTCCTTTTCTTTCTGATCTCATGCCTTCTTATCTATATTATCCGAAAGAACTCAAGTTAATTAATGAGAAGGATGAAAGGGCAAATGTTCATGATGATACTTAACATTTATTGAGAGGTTTTTTTCTTAGTAAAATTTATTATTATTATTATTTTGACAGGCTGAGTAAGATAGTGAGAGAGAGAGAGAGAGAGAGAGAGAGAAAGGTCTTCCTTCCGTTGGTTCACCCCCCAATGGCCGCTCAGGCAGGTGCTTCTCCTGGTCTCCCATGGGGTGCAGGGCCCAAGCACTTGGGCCATCCTCCACTGCCTTCCCGGGCCACAGCAGAGAGCTGGACTGGAAGAGGAGCAACCGGGACAGAACCGGCGCCTCAACCGGGACTAGAACCCGGGGTGCTGGTGCCGCCAAGTGAGCTGTGGTGCCGGCCTTCTTAGTAAAATTTTAACTCAATAAACTTACATTGGAGGGTTAAAGAGGCAATTTGTATTCCTATTTGATGTTACATTTCTTTTTACACCTTTAAGTTTTTCTGTCAGATTTTAGAAACTATATTTAATAAAACATTTGAACTTTCCTACTTCATGATAAACTTGATAAAACCAAACAAAAATATCTTAAATAAAAGAATAGTGTCACTTCAAGTGAGCAGCTTAGAGATCCCCACCAATTCTTAATCAAATCGGATATTTCCTATAGCGCAAGGGCATTCCAAAGCAAACTGCTAATCATTTAAATGACTAATGATTATCTTCTTATTCAATTTATAAACAACTATCATGAGTCTTTACAGTATTAATTACTTAATTTAGAATTATTTTCCTACTTGAAATTCTGCCTTTCCTTCTACTATTATCTTCCACTTTTCTGATTAAATTCCTTATTGTTTTAGCAAGAGTCTAGTAGGGTCAAACTCAGTTTTGTTTCTATGTATATTTCCTCTTTCACCTAAAAGATGGTTTTTCTGGGCATGAAGACAGTTAATTCATCTCAGTACTTTGAAAATAAATTACTGGCTTCTGGCTTTAATGCTTCCAATTGAGAAATTTGCTTTTTCTAATTGTCTTGACTTTGTAATTTTTCTTTTTTCCCTTTGGTGGTTTTAAGGCTTTGCCTTTAGTGTTGGCAATATAAATAAAATGGATCTAGTTGTACAATGAACCTATCTTAATTCAAAATGCCTGTGCCTCTGGATCCATGGAATTGTGTCTTCAGTTTTAAAAGCTCTTCCATTTATCTTACCTATTGTCTCTTCCCAATTCTCTCTCTTCCCTCAATATTTGTCTTTTTTTTTTTTAATGTTAGTGTTTCATTTATCTTCCTACATTTTGATTCTGGAAGTTTGCTGTACTGTAATTGCATGCACAGGAAAGCCTGCCAGGATCAGCTCCACTTTCTGTGACCCTCCTAGATTGGCCTTTAATTCCTTGCTTTGTGTTTCCCCAAAATTGATTGGTTCTCCTTGCTGATAGGCATGGGTTTCACTTTCACTCTCTGGTTACAACTGAGTTGTGTGGGGGCGGGTGGAGGTAGGGGGTGGTCCTTTTGAAGACTATCCTCACTTTACTTTGAACTTCAAACTCACAGAAACACTTGCCAGTGTAATTACCCTACAAGTATACAAATGGCAGGAGACTTTCAGCATTTCAGTCTTCTCCTGTCAGAAGAGGCATTCAGCCCCACAACATCCTACCTTTGTTTTGACTGTTTTCTCAACTATTTTAGCTCCAGTGCCTGGTACATGGTAGTGCTCAGTGAATAATTTGGGGTGATGATAGATCAGTTGAAGGAACATTGAAGGAACACATCTTTTTTTCTAGTAATATAGTAGTGTATGTACTTGTTGGAAGCTATGGTTTACAGAAGGAAGGAAATGAATCATTGATTTTACATAAAACATTTCAAAAACACATAGGCAGCGACACCTGGGAGTTTACTTGTTTAAAGGTGATGATGTACGTTTTCTGTAGTACATCAATTTTACATCTCACTGCAAGCACATTATTGACATTTAAATAGGTGATATGTAAAGTATTATTTATTAAAAACTCCAAATATATCTTTCATTTCTATACTTAGTTCAAATAAAACACAGCCAAAAGAAAAAGAAAATACCAATGTGATATTTCACAATTTAATGCAACATTTTTATAGTATATGCTATCTGCTACCATAAATTACCTGAAATAGTATCAGACTTGTATCTGATACTATTGTGATGGATATGCACAGTATCATAAATTTAGTTTTAATATTTTAGTTTTATGGACATTGTTGGGTTCTATTAGTGCATAACTTCTCTGCTTCGATTTTTTTATAGTCATTTTTTTTTTAGAATAAGATCTACCTTTTTTGTTCTCCTGGGGTATCATTGTCACTCTCTAGGAGTCTCCATGAACTGCCCTCAAAGTCTCTGGTAAAGGAACCGTGGAACTATATTACACCTTATAAAGGGAGTTAAACATAGACAGGCACCTGGTGTCTCATACTAGATACTTTTATTTAAGTAGGAATGGAGACAAACTCTTTCTATGGGGGAAAGATGCTTCATCTGCAATCCTTCAAAAAAGATGAATTTAATTTGTAACTTTCTTTGTGTAATTAATTCAAATAACTCAAACAGTGTAAGTTGAGCTTATTTTCACCTACTTTTTGTTGCATTCAATGCCAATAGAAATAAACACAACAGCATAATGGAATTCACAAATGGTTCTTCTGGCAGATATTTTCTGTGTACCACTTCAGAGAAGTGTATGAGGAAGGTCTGCTTGGTCATGAATCACATGATAAATGTCTGTTACCAAAGTCCATCATCTACCATCATGAACTATTCAATTTTGAAAGGATTAGTAGTTACATCATTTAACCTCCTTATCACTCGAAACACTTGTCATTTAGACTTTTTCAAAGTTATCATTCAGCAAACACTTTGAGTTAAAAGGAGTTTTGTACTTTCATTTGGAAATATAATAATTATCGTCTATATGATACTTTGGCAATATATTGACCTCATTTTTGTTTGTTCTTAACTAAATTAAGTAGTGGGTGGGTAAATTTTGTCAATAAATCATTTTTAAAGATTTATTTATTTATTTGAATGTCAGAGTTACACAAAGAAAGGAAAGGCAGAGAGAGAGATATTCCGTTACTCCCAAATTGGCTTCAACAGCCAGAGCTGTGACGATCCGAAGCTAGGAGCCAGGAGCCTCTTCCGGGTCTCCCACGTGGGTGCAGGGTCCCAAGGACTTGGGCCATCTTTTACTGCTATCCCAGGCAATAGTAGAGAGCTCGATCGAAAGTGGAGCAGCTGGGACTAGAACCGGCGCCCTTATGGGATGCCAGTGCTTCAGGCCAAGGCGTTATCCTGCTGCATCACAGCACAGACCCCGTTAATAAATAATTTTAATCAAAGAATATAAATTCCCTTCCATCTTTAAGTATTTAATAGACATATGACCAGGATATTACACATTATTCTCAAGAAAAACATCATTATATATTTATTATGAAAGTACATATTATCTTCATATTATTGTAATTCTAGATATTTTGAAAAAGTATATATGCATTTTTTTTTTTGACAGGCAGAGTGGACAGTGAGAGAGAGAGAGAGAGAGAGAGAGAGAGAAAGGTCTTCCTTTACTGTTGGTTCACCCTCCAATGGCTGCCGCGGTGATCCGAAGGCAGGAGCCAGGTGTTTCTCCTGGTCTCCCATGCGAGTGCAGGGCCCAAGGACTTGGGCCATCCTCCACTGCACTTCTGGGCCATAGCAGAGAGCTAGCCTGGAAGAGGGGCAAATGGGACAGAATCCGGCGCCCTAACCGGGACTAGAACCCTGTGTGCCAGCGCTGCAGGTGGAGGATTAGCCTATTGAGCCGTGGCACCAGCCTATTTACATTCTTTAATCTCATAGTAACATACTCATCATATTTGCATCAAAATTGATCATTCATTCATAGTAAGCATTTATATAATTTTCTTTATTTTTTCTGCTGGTGATCCATTCTCCCTTCTATCTCACTATCTATCTTTCTATAGAAACAGAAACCCAAATTTATTCTGCAGCATAACAAGGGCAAATTGTCTGTTTACTTACCGATTTACATTATTAAGAAAGGTCTTAGGTGTGCCTTTCATAAGATTTTCATTGATGTGACCCACATATCAACTGCATGCAAGTATTAATCAATGAAGACCCACTGAAGGTATATTGCAGTTGCTGAGGTCTCTGACCTTAATTAGAGAAATTGGGAATCCTAGCAACAAACCCATTACTCAGGATATTCTCCCTCCAACCAGAAATGGTAATTTAAAGTAGACACAATTTGAGTGAACTGGGTTGAAATTCATGCAATGTGAAACAGAGCTTTTACTATGGCAAACAGAATAACATTTAGAAAATGCTCCGTTCAGACAAAGTAAGTAGTTTCAATGTTGAGGATTTACATTACATTTAATCACTCACGTTTATATTGTTTTTCTTTTAAAGTATTTTCAAAGGCATTTTAATGATAGCAAAACGTAAGATTCACTCACATTTAGTTCTATGTTTATGGTTTTGCTGAGCTCTGATACAGTGTTTGAGATTTGGAATTTTCCTTTCTTTCTTAGCATAGATTAATTTCCAAAACTTCAATGTGCTCCAGTTTTTTGTATAAGAAAAACTTATCATAACATTTTTTTCTGAAATATTTTTGCTGATATTAAATGGGAAGAGAACATTGTTGAAACAACATATATATTTATGGCTAATATTGGTTTATGAAGTTTATTACACAGAATAGTCTCATAAAATTACCCTTTCTGTATTGGGGAACTTTATGGCAGGAGCAAACATCATGTGTTTTTAGGCTTAAAAAGAAAAGTATTATTAAGTAACAGAAGAAATATAAAATGATAGCCACAGAAGAATGCACGTTGGTAGTGAAAAATCATGAGGAGAATCAACGACAGACCAGATTGTGATGAATCAAAGTAGATCAGAGTGACTGAATAAAGAAACTGAGCTGAAGAATGTTACACTGAAAAGCTAGACACACACACACACACACACACAGGTTGATTTGCATTAAAGTGAATTTTACAAAAACAAAGGATCTGTAAACTGTGACAGAGAACACACAGTACGAGATATCTAGCTAGATACTTTAGGAAAAAGCAACAGGATAATGTCTCCACATGTGGTCTAATCCATAGCAACTGCGTTCTGCAGTTTGCCTCAAGTTAATGTCGTAAATAAGCTCTGTATAAGGTGGATAATCATAAAAGCAAGATCTCAGCTTGAGCACTAGATCTGGAGAAAGAGGGAGTTTTCTCTAGGTTGACAGCTTACCGATGAAACATGGGAATATCACCAGAGGAAAGAGATTTTACTGCCAGGGATTGAAAGCCATCACTCTCTACAAGACATTACCTGTGCCCTACCATACTGCCAGAATTGGAGTACCATCATCAAAATTCTGCACTTAATGATGTGCGGGAGTAAGAGTAAGACTCTTGGGGCCAGTGATATGTAGAAGGTTAAGCCTCGGCCTGCAATGCCAGCATCCATTATGTGTGCAGATGCAAGTCCTGTCTGCTCCACTTCTGTTCCAACTCCCTGCTGATCATCTGGGAAGGCAGCAGAGAATGGCCTGAGTGCTTGGGCCTCTGCACCCACATGGGAGACCTGGCCTGGGAAACACACATATTGTAACAAAGTGTTTGGCTATCATTATCTTTTTTTAAAGATTTATTTATTTGTTTGAAAGGCAGAGTAACAGAGAGGCAGAAGCACAGAGAGAGGCAGAGAGAAAGGTTTTCCATCCACTGGTCCACTGCCCAGATGGCCACAACAGCAGGAGCTGAGCTGATCTGAAGCCCGGAGCCTGGATCCAGGAACTTCTTCTAGGCCTCTCATGTGGGTTCAGGGGCCCAAGCACTTGGGCATCTTCTACTGCTTTCCCAGGTGCATTATTATGTAGCTGGATCAGAAGTGGAGCACCCAGAATTCGAACTGGCACCCATATGGGGGGCCTGCACTGCAGGCAGAGGCTCCACCCACTATACCACAGTGCTAGCCTTGGCTATAATTATCTTAAGTGCAACACCTCACCTTATTTGGAAAAGTCATGTTCATTGCCTTTGGGATAAAAATAACAAAATGGATTAGCTGTTACTCAGAACATGTAATGCTGTCTATAGGACACATAGGACAGTATATGTTTAGAGCTACAATTGTGCTTTTAATAGAATATTTCTCAGTCTAGAAGACCAAGTTGTTTCATATCATTGCATACATGGTAAGAGAAGAGAGGTCCAAGTTAGTATAACCAAGTAATTTTGTTGTGAATTAAGTTGCTATTTTTTAATGGGATGTAATTGATGAATAAGAATTCTGTGATTCTGTGTATTCATGGTATACAATGTAATGCATTGATATACCTATGCATTGCAAAATGTTTACCACAAAAGAAGCTAATTGTAACTCACATAGTTCGTTACTTTTGTGTGAATCTGTTTGGCAAAGTCATTTGTGATCTACTTTCAGAAAATTTTAAATCACAATACATTTTACCCTGGGACTCCAGCAATTATTCATCTCATAGTTACCAGGATGCTCTTTTTGACCAAGTTCCTCATTTCCCATACAACCTGACCCCTAGTAAACACCCTTCTATCCTGTTTCAGTGAGATCATGCATGTTGGTCTCCCTGAGCCTGACATCTCTCAGCATAATATCTTTCGGGTTTATTCACATTCATTTCATTGCAGCTTTACTCACAACAGCAAAGATATGTAAACAATCCATTGACAGATGAATGGAAAAAGAAAGAGCAGTCTATGTGTATTCACAAGGGGTGTTACCCAGCCCCAGAAGAAGGAAATCCTGATCCAGATAACAACTGGTATGAAATAATATATTCATTTTAAGTAAATAGCCATGTAGATGGAGAAGACCATCAGGGTGTCCAACACTGGTAGTGGTGGTTGAGGCATGGTTAGTGGTGAATTCATCTGCAAATGCAGGATTTGCACCTCCTCTTGTGATAAAAAAATAAATGCAGTATTTATTATAACAAACATAGGTAATTTTAGGACTCTGTTCTTTCACGGCCAGTGGCTATAACTACCTTTTTAGAAAATATTCTATATCAACACTGTATAAAGGAATTTTCTTTCTATTTTTTTTAAATTTATTTATTTATTGATTCTTTTGTGAGGTTGAGTTACAGACAGTGAGAGGGAGAGACAGAGAGAAAGTTCTTTCTTCTGCTGGTTCACTCCCCAAATGGCCACAATGGCCAGAGCTGCGCCGATCTGAAGCCAGGAACCTGGAGCTTCTTCTGGGTCTCCCATCGGGTGCAGGGGTCCATGGACTTGGGCCATTTTCTACTGCTTTCCCAGGCCATAGCAGAGAGCTGGATGGGAAGAGGAGAAGCCGAGACTAGAACCAGCGCTCATATGGGATGCCGGTGCCGCAGGCAGAGGGTTAACCTACTATGCCACAGCGCCGGCCCCAACAAACACATTTTCTGACTGCCCAGTCCAATACACTATTCAGTAGCCTAGCATTTGAAGTATAGCTAATGCAATACAGGGACTATATATAATAAATTAATTAACTTTAAGTCAATTAAAATAAATTTCTGCCATGTGTGGCTCCAAAAATTACTCGGAATTGCCTAGAGGTGGAAGAAGTGGAGAGATTTTTCCCTGGATTGCTTTGAGGTAAAACACCACCCTGTAAATATCTGATTTTGGGCTTCAGTTCTCTAAAACTGCTAGAAAATAGATTTGTTTAAGTCATTGACTAATTGTGACAGCCCTGGGAATTAACACAGAAGGAGTCATTGAGGAATCTGAAATGGGAGTAAGAGGGAAAAAGATTCAGAAACCAGAAATGCCAATTCATTACAAAGGTACGGAAACTTGCTGCCATATTTTCTGTGTTCTGAGTAGAGTAGGTGGGCTCAGTGGAATGTTTCCGCAACAGGTGTGATTTTATTGCCATTCAGGGCATTAGTCTCCAAGATGCCAAGTCTGTGCTGTTTTTTCGACCTGCCCATCAGTTGTGGGAGTTACCCAATATAATCTGTTGTCTGGCTTAGGTTAGCTAGACTCTAGTTCAGTCCTCTGTAGCCAAGAGCACCAGCAAGTATAGTAACATCTAGGAGATAGTATTGTAGACTGTGGAGGAAGTTTTTTTAGACATAACAAATTACAAGAATGCATTTAGGAAAATATTAATGGATATTATTATTTATGAGACAGATAATAAACAAATATGACAATTTATATGGAAAACAAATCATGTGACCCACAAGTCCACAAACCCTATTTACAATATAAATAACAAATATTGATATATAATGTAGATATTTATATTTATGAATTAGTCTGAAAATAGTATAAAATTATGCTGAATAATTTATATATGTATATTTCACAGGGACGAAAAGGAAATGATTAATACACAAATGGAAAGAAGATTATGCTTTGCAAACAGTAAAGAATGTAAATTAAAATGACACTGTGGTACTATTCTTTTTCTGCAGCTAGACTATAAGAATCCAGCTATAGTGATAAATCCATATTTGGCCTGGATTTAGGGAGAATGAATTCTAATTTCAAATGTATAGTTACATAACTTTGCAACCACATTTTTCAAGGAAGTGTGTCAATGAAAATACCAGTTATTTTAATTCTTTTTTTTTTTTTTGACAGGCAGAGTGGACAGTGAGAGAGAGAGACAGAGAGAAAGGTCTTCCTTTGCCGTTGGTTCACCCTCCAATGGGCACCGCGGCTGGCGCGCTGTGGCCGGCGCACCGTGCTGATCCGATGGCAGGAGCCAGGTGCTTCTCCTGGTCTCCCATGGGGTGCAGGGCCCAAGCACTTGGGCCATCCTCCACTGCACTCCCTGGCCACAGCAGAGAGCTGGCCTGGAAGGGGGCAGCCGGGACAGAACCGGGGCCCCGACCGGGACTAGAACCCGGTGTGCCGGCGCCGCAAGGCGGAGGATTAGCCTAGTGAGCCGCGGCGCCGGCCAAGTTATTTTAATTCTTAATGATCTATTAAAATAAATATACTTGTGGACAAGTTCCTATAGATCAAGTTCCTCTACAATTATGAGGATGTTATTGTACAACTGGTCATGTCTTAGCCATCTGTGTTCATGGTCTTGTCAGATAGAATCAACCTAGACACCCAGACTTTGGAGATCTTTCAACATAGTCCTTTGGTGGTGGTTGTGTGTGTGTGTGTGCCTATTTAAGCAGAAAGATTGTGTAATAACCAAGAAGTATAATGTAGCTGATTGTGTCTACACCAGTTTAGTGAGCATCTGCTGTGTGCCAGGTATTTTTACAGATGCCTGCCATATGTCAGAGAAACTGTGAAGCACATCACACCCCTGGTGACCTATAAACATTCTAAATGTGACCCTATAAACAGTCTGCAAAGTGACTTGCATGAACTGATAAACCAGCTAATAAAATGGAATCCCTCAATGCCTTTGAACAATTCTCCAAGAATAATATCCATGAGTGCAACTGTATTTATTTTGTACCTACAGAACTTGAGAACATACAAATGATGAGTGTCTGAGAAGTATGATGCCCTTCTCATGTGATGATGCATTTCTCTTCATTTTTGAAAACAGAAGTGAATTTTTACACACTAAGACTTATGATTGCCATAAGAAAGCAGTGGAGAGCAGATAAAAGCTGCCACAATAGAAATGAAAATTGAGCTGAAATAATTCTTTTGGCAGTAAGTCTAAAATTTAGTTATAAACAGCAACCTGGGGAAATGTCACATACATTAGATTTTGTATTTAATAATGGCTATGATTTAAAAAGCTTATTGCATTAAAGAGAAAAATTATTCTTCAGACTACAAGTTTAGCATTCCAGTAAGCTGTAATGTTACTTCACATTAACATGAGTAATTAATATATTTAAAAGAATTTCTGTCTTATCCAGAACTCAGAAATTGATAGCGTTAAGTGCACATTTTCATTATTTTCCTAGTCTAATATTTTAAAATCCATTTCCATTTAGATGATTTGTTGAACTATCCAACAGAGTTACATGCATGATCCAATTTATAGAGTAGAAATGAATATGTGCATTTCTATTTGTTTTTATAGCTTCTGCCTTTTTTAAATACAGAAATTTCTATTTTTTTCTTTTTTTACACATGTTTATAGCTCTGGTAATCTATTAAAATTATTTAAAAGATTAATTAGTATATTTTTTAGTCAAAATACCTGCTTATTCTCAAAATTAAAAACTAGGTTTAGAATTTGCCTCTGCCCTTTAGGATTCTTGTGTGCTACCTGGATTAGGTTATGTTGTTTTAATTATCTTCATTTACTTTCTACTGTTGGTCTACACATCTGTTTTATGCCAGTACCAGTCTGTTTTGATGATAGCTTTACTGTAGTTGCCTTGAAATCTGGTATTGTGATGCCTCCAGGTTTGTTTTTGTTGTATAAGATTGCTTTAGCTATTCAGGGTCTCTTGTGTTTCCATATGAATTATTTTAGTATGTTTTTTTTTTGATCTGAGAAAAATGTGATTGGTATTTTGGCTGGAATTGCGTTGAATCTGTAAATTGCTTTTTTTGATGACATCAATTCTTCCAACCCATGAACATGGAAGATTTTTCCATTTTTTCTGTCTTCTTCTATTTGTTTCTTTATAGTTTTCTAATTTTCATCATAGATATCTTAGACACCCTTGATAAAATTTATTTCAAGGTGTTTAGTTTTTTTTCAACTGTTGTGAACAGAAGTGATCTTAGAAGTTTGATCTCAGCCATGGCATTGTCAGTATATTCAAAGTTTATTGATTTCTTTTTGTTTATTTTATTTTATTTTATTATTATTTTTTTTTTTTGACAGGCAGAGTGGATAGTGAGAGAGAGAGAGACAGAGAGAAAGGTCTTCCTTTTTGCCGTTGGTTCACCCTCCAATGGCCGCTGTGGCCGGCGCATCTCGCTGATCCGAAGCCAGGAGCCAGGTGCTTCTCCTGGTCTCCCATGCGGGTGCACGGCCCAAGGACCTGGGCCATCCTAAACTGCCTTCCCGGGCCATAGCAGAGAGCTGGCCTGGAAGAGGGGCAACCGGGACAGAACCGGCGCCCCAACCGGGACTAGAACCCGGTGTGCCGGCACCGCAAGGTGGAGTATTAGCCTGTTAAGCCACGGCGCCGGTCTTCTTTTTGTTAATCTTATATCCTGACAGTTCACCAAACTCTTTTATGAGTTCTAATAATATCAGTGGAGTCTTTTGGGTCCCTCGTATATTGTATCATGTGATATGCAACTAGGGATAGTTTGAATTCCCTTTTTCCAATTTGTATCTCTTTGATTTCTTTTCTTCCCTTTTCTTTCTTTCTTTCTTTCTTTCTTTCTTTCTTTCTTTCTTTCTTTCTTTCTTTCTTTCTTTCTGTCTGTCTTTCTGTCTTTCTGTCTGTCTTTCTGTCTTTCTGTTTTTGTTTTTTGCCTAATTGCTCTGGTGAAAACTTCCAGAACTATATTGAATAGCAATGGTGAGAGTAGGCACCCTTGTCTGTTTTCAGATCTTAGTGGAAATGCTTCCATCTGTTCTCTATTCAGTAAGATACTGGCCATGGGTTTGTCACAAATTTCTTTGATTGTGCTGAGGAATTTTCCTTCTATATCCAATTTACTTAAGGCTTTCATTATGAAAGGATGTTGTATTTTATCAAATGCATTATCTGCATCTATTGGGGTAAACATATGGTTTTTGTTCTTCAGTTCAGATCAAGTATGATCATTTCTCAGATCAAAAAAAAACATACTAAAATAATTCATATGGAAACACAAGAGACCCTGAATAGCTAAAGCAATCTTATACAACAAAAACAAACCTGGAGGCATCACAATACCAGATTTCAAGGCAACTACAGTAAAGCTATCATCAAAACAGACTGGCACTGGCATAAAACAGATGTGTAGACCAACAGAACAAAATAAAAACTCCAGAAATAAATCCATTCATTTACAAGCAACTTTGACAAAGGAGCTAATGGCAGTTTCTTTAACAAATGGTAATGGGAAAACTGGGTCTCCACATACTGAGGTTTCATCTGACCTCAGTTAGAGTGGTCCTTATACAGAAATCAATAAACAATAAATACTGGTGAGGATATTGGAGAAAAGGTATCCTAATCCATTAATGGTAGGCATGTAAATTGGTATAATCACTGTGGAAGACAGTATGGCAATACCTCAGAAATCTGAATATAGACCTACCATATGACCCAATCATTCCACTCTTGGGTATATGTCCAAATGAAATAATTCATGTGAAAGAGTGATCTGTACCCCATGTTCACTGGAGCTCCAATTACAATATCTATTATATGGAGTCAATTCAGATGCCCATCAACTGAAGACTGGATAAAGAAATTGTGGTATATATACACTATGGAATACTAAACTGCAGTAAAAAAAAATTAAATCCTGTCTTTTGCAACAAAATGGATGCAACTAGAACTCATGATACTTAAGGAAGTAGGCCAGTCCAAAAAAGGCAGATATCATATGTCTTCCCTGATCAGGAGCAACTAATAGAGTACCTAAAAAGTAATGTATTGGAGTGAAATTGACATTTAGAGACTTGATGATTGTTTATAGCCTTCATCTGTTCGGTTGAAGAATAGTGTTTTTCTTCATACTATTTGTTGAACTCTTTACTTAGTTCAGTGTTAATCCTAGGAGTTAAAATATATTGAAAATAGAGGTTTGTAAAAATTAAGAGTGGGATTAGGAGAGGGCAGAGGAAGAAGAGTTGGAGCTTGGACAGGAGGGAGGGTAGGGTAGAAAGTATCACTATGTTCACACATCTGTATATATCAAATATATGAAACTTGTATACCTTAAATAAAACAGGAAACTGTAAAAGGAATAAAGAAAACTTAGCATTTGAAAGCCACCTTGGGATATATCGTGATTCTCTGTGTTAAAAATTATTATAGATTATTTCATGATTCTTGTTATTAGAATATTTTAATTAAATATAATCTTTAATAAATTATCCTTTTAAATTTTTGCTTAATCCATAATGAAATAACACCAATAAATCTAAAAATCACAAATTATATAATTTTCAAAATAAGTTCTTCACTTCATGCCAATAAAATATCTGTTTATTACAACATAAAGAACTATACCAAAAATGTTGTTTATGCTCCCTAAGTCCTCATGATCCCTTCACTTGAAAATATTTACAAAATTTAGTTCAAAATTAAAAGTTAGAGTAATCGTAGTTTGAAACCCAGTTCCTTCAATCACTAGCTGTTGGGCATTGTTCAAGTATTTTTTATTTCTGTTACCTAATTTTATTTTATTCTTTAAATATTTATGTTTATTTGAAGGCAGAGTTACAGAGAGAGAAGGAGAGAGATTTTCCCAAATGTTCGCAAAGGCCAGTATTGGGCAAAGCTGAAGCCAGGATCTAGAAATTTCATCTTGGTTTCAAACATGGGTCACGGGTCCAAGTACTTGGACCATCTTCCAGTGTTTTCTCAGGCACATAAGTTGGAACTTGGATCAACAGCGGAGCAGCCCGAACTTGAACAAGCACTCATATGAGATGCCAGCATTGCAGGTGGCAACTTAACACACTGTGCCATGCTGTAATCCCCAATTTTCTCATTTTTAAAAGACTAAAAATAAGATTCATCTTGTAGAATCTGGGGGGTACATTAAATTTTAAGAAAATAGTTATTGGCTGGCGCCACAGCTCAATAGGCTAATCCTCCGCCTTGCGGCGCCGGCACACCGGGTTCTAGTCCCGGTCGGGGCACCGATTCTGTCCCGGTTGCCCCTCTTCCAGGCCAGCTCTCTGCTGTGGCCAGGGAGTGCAGTGGAGGATGGCCCAAGTGCTTGGGCTCTGCACCCCATGAGAGACCAGGAGAAGCACCTGGCTCCTGCCATTGGATCAGTGCGGTGTGCCGGTTGCGGTGTGCCGGTAGCAGCGCGCCAGCAGTGGCGGCCACTGGAGAGTGAACCAACGGCAAAAGGAAGACCTTTCTCTCTGTCTCTCTCTCTCACTGTCCACTCTGCCTGTCAAAAAAAAAAAACAGTTATCAAGTAATTAAAAAAGAAAATTAGAATATCTAGGGTTAACGTTTATCATGTTTTGGTATAATTTATAACAGTTGTAAGATCACCACAGAAGACCCATTGGCATCAACATCTATGAATTTCCCAGAATAAATATATAGGGTCCTTCTTAAAGTTCTATTCATGATTCTCTAACCTTGGGGATGGTACACAAATACAGCCTGGTTAGAACCTATATTTTGTGACTCTAATTTCAAAATGATATTACAAAAGAACCCCCCCCAAAAAAAAACACAAAAATTCTTGCTTTTATTGTTGTTGTTATTCCCAAATCAAAATAACTTCAGGCTAATTGGTTGCATTATATTCAGATATAATGATTTGGAGGCTAAGATCTATATATTAGTCATAAAGCTGGGGTGTGAAAATCAAAAACAGCTCTGAAAATTGAAATCCTGTTCATAGACCAGGAATAATACTATTAAGCCCTTCACATACCATGAAGTTTCCTGTGGCATAAGCTACTGACAACAAGGGAAGATCAATTCAGCTTAGTTATCATTTAGAAAAGCCATTGTCATCAGAGACAACCATGGACATGCCTGTCACCCCAAAGTTAGGTTTACTTTTTGCTGCCATATGAGAGACTACATGAGATGTCCCTAGTAGCAGCTCACTTGGATGTATGTTAGGCAACAGTGAGTGAAGGGAGCAGATTTTGTTCTAGATTGCACTCCCTGGAAGTAGGAATTTTTGTTCAGGAATTTTGTTAAGACATCATGTCGTGGGTACAAGGGGTTATCAGGTCCTCATCTCCATTTAGACATCATGGCAAAGAACATTTTAGTGTCTTAAGACTGTTGTTCTGCCCTACTAGTGACTCCAGAAAAGAGATTCACGTCATCTCTTCACGACTTTATGGCCTGCCCTCTGCTAGCTACAACTTAAAGATCATCAAGGGACAAGAAGTAGAGGAAGTGGCACAGGGCATGTGCCTGTCATACCTTCAGAAATATGAGTAGTATTCAAAGACATGCCATTCAAATGCTACATACAGGATAAAAATAATACCACAGATGCATATTCAACAGAATTTATAAAAAAAGGAAAAGCAGACTTGATGTTGAATATGAAGAGGCAATATTTGATTAATCAGTTCAATTACATAACCAGACCCCAACTATCTTTAAAAAAGATCTTTAAAAAGGACCTTTAAAAAGGATACTTAATTCAATTGAATCTTAAGACTTAGATAGCTAGTTTATCACTCACTGAGTAGTACCAAAATCACTAGCTGGTACTTTTCCCTAAATTTAGATGACTTTCTAAAAGAACAACGTCATTTCTATTTTGAAACAGTAGAAGAGCATTGACATAACGATTGTAAAAAGATGGGAGTATACTAAAGTTTACAAAATTATAGAAATTTAAATTGTGTTGAAATACAAATATTAAAGTAAACAAAGAAAAAAGCAAAACAATGATAAAAACAGATTGAGTCCAATCCAACATAATTGTTTTTAGAGAATTACATGGTAATGTTGAATTTGGAGCTAATTACAATCATTGTATATGAAACTTTAAACATAATACTGTGAAGAGAGCATGTAGTTGTGACATGAAGAGCTGGGCTTGTGAAAAGTTCAATTAAGTTTGCAATCAGGTTTAAGTGTTTTAGAAAATGCATTTCATCCTACTTATATTTTTGATGTATGAGTGTATGAGTTACTGTAAATAATGTTTGAATATGAAAAGGTTATGTCTAGTTTGCATGAAGACAAAGCACATTATAAAAAAATTAGTTTTAAAAAAATTTGGAGATATTTTTATGTTAGCACTCTTGACTTATTTAGAGTCTATTGTTACAGGACACTTTTCTCTTTTTACTGTCAAATAAAAATAGAAGACCACCAAGGATATACTCTAAGCACAGGAGGGTGAACTTCAGCTCATTTGAAGCTCCTCTCATCTGTGAGTTGACTGTTCTTTGTCACTGTACCTCCATGAACTTCACACCTTAAGGTCAGCAGCTTCTTTTCCATATTTCAGACCCTACTTAAAAAAAAATGAATGGTCTGGAAAGAACCTCTGGAATTCATCTTTTGAAAAATACAATTTTTAAAAAAAATAAATGTTATAAGAAAAGAAGAAAGAAAGGACATACATGCAGTATAATTAAGGTGAGATTTAGGATGGTTTAAGTGCTAGAAAGTGCAAATTCATGATGGCTAGGCCAATTAAGCATTGAAAAATAGCATTTGAGATAAGAAAGCATTAGTCCAGTGGGCACACAGTTGGATAAAGTAAGTCCCACTGCTTGCTGGATAGGAAGGTGTCTTCATTAAGTTCAGTAGGAGTCTGGCATTCTGAGGTCTCTGGAAGTCTGTGGTCCTTATCAGCTCCAGCTTATTAGAACCTGTTGTGAAGAAACATGGTGTTGGTGTTGACATCTCCTGGGCAGGAGCTACTGTAATTGGGCATAGTCACTTCATGATCCTCATCATTTTGAAAAGTAGTAGAAATAAGGCTATGTGTCACAAGTTACTTGGGTTCCTTACATATTAACTGATTCGCAAAACAAAAAGTAACTGAGCTCTAATTAAGACAGAGAAAAATGCTATGTACTGTGCGAGAAACAATTAACTGGAATTGAAAAACAAGTATAGCAATGATGATATGATGATGATGACGATGACAGAGGCGATTTCTTCGGTACATGCTGAGTGGTAAGCACTGTTCTTAGACATTTGCATATATTTACTCATATTTTGTCCTTGAGCAACCTTTTGAATATCACAAATTTAGAACTGCTATTTTATTGATTTTGTGGGTCATTAAACAAACACAAACATGTTGGGTGACTCCCCTAGGTGTGTGCAGCTGGTGAGTGGCACAGACATTCATTACATCCAATTGTGTTGAAACAAGGGGACAGAACCTGCATTTCAGTGCTGGAAGCTTATTAAGACAGAATCACCAAAAATATCATCATAATAATGTTATCAATAGTGTATCTGCAACAGAAAATTTGAAAACAAATTTTAAACTCTAGTAAAATATATTACCTACTCTAGCTCATACACTATGACTTTTTAACGGAATGTTCTTTGAACTATGTCTCCTATTAATATTATAGTTGTCATGTTCCGAAATATTGTAATTTGCTTAATGATAAAGTCTAAATAATAAAAGTTTAGAGGCCCAGAATGTTTCTCAAATGAAGTTAATACCTCTGCAACTGCAAAATAATTGTTAAATTGAGATCTAAAATTTCCTTTGGTGAGTGTACAGAAACTAATTTCTGAGGGAAAAAAAAAACAAAAAATAAATCTGTTTTAACTGAGCTAAGAAAACTAAGTAAATATGAATTAAGTGCACATCTGATTTAGTGTTAAAAACTCCATTATTTTCAGATTGATATCTGATTATTAACGTAACAATGAAAAACTGATTGTATTGACTTTTCTACAAGTATAATCAGGTACAATACCTATATAGCTAAAAACTATCCTCTTACTAACTGAAAAGGAGCAAATCCAGCCTCACTCTCAGAGCCCTAAATATTTCAAGATTCATAGGCAAAACAGTTTAGGTCGTATGATGTCCTATGTTGAAGGCATTACTCTTTTCCTTCTGTCTTATTACAGCAGGCTCTTAATAGATGTGAATAACCAGCAAGAATGCCAACATTTTCAACAAGAGCTCAGAAATCAGGGTGAGCTGCAAGAAGTAGAGAGTGTCCAAGCGTGTGAAGCAGACAGGTGAAGTTCCTCAATCTCCCCTGTGGCTGCTGCCTGCTGTTCTTGCTCATGGATAGCCAAGGACAAGCTGCCAAGCGAATTGGAAATGGGAGGGACACAGAACCAAAGGAGGCAATCAAAGAGAATCAGAGATGGCCCGGAAAACAAAATTTGTGCCCTCAAAAGGGAGGAGCACAATTATGCTCAAGTGAAAAATTGCTTGACATAAGCCTACAGAGAAACAAATAAATTCTGTCCTGCTGTTTTAGGGTAGATGTTCAGCACAATATTTCTTCTGGGATTGAAATGATAATCCTGCCAACAGATTTTGTGATCTTCCATGAAGTCACATGAACTACTCAGATCATGCTTTTCTATTTAAAAACAGTTATTAATTCCCTAGATCATGTGAAAATACTTGGCATTGTCATGTCAAAATATGTTACTAACTTAAAAATGCTAGAAGAAAGTTACTTAGATGAAATTTCATGCAATTAAAAGCATGGATTCCTTCTAGACTACATTTAAATATATATAATATGTATAGTGTATGTATTATGTATATGTATATATATTTGTAGAGAAGGGATATGGTGAGGGGTGGTGGGAGAGAGAGCACAAGGGTCTTTCTACTGGTTCACACTCCAAGTTGTGACAGCAGCCTTGACTGTGCAGGGTCGAAGCTGGGCAATCCAGACCTCCCAGGGTGGCAGGAAACCAATCACTTGGGCCATCACCACTACCTCATTGACTGCATTATCAAGAACCTGGAATTGGGAGCCACTGCTGGGTATCAAACCTCAGGTACTCTGACAAGGGCTGAAGGTGTTAAATGTTGTCTCAGGATATATGTATGTGTGGACTACAACATCCCCTTCATTTGTTTCCAAATGAAGCAATTCTTTGTTCCTTTCTTGAGTTAATTGTGCAATCACACAAAATGTCAGCTGGAGGATCATATTGACTTGTTGATGTAGAAATATCTATTTCCAATAAACTCTACCTCCATAGTTGCTAAATTGTGCACTAATTTTATGTAAAATTTGAAATGTCTGTGTCGTGGCTAACATAAATGAAAATCAGTTGCAAGTACATTAAGAAACATCTAAACACAATTTAAATGTGAATTGAAGCAAAATGAACTAAAATATTCATTGAGATGTAGTACTTTAGGCACATAGAAAATTTTCTAAAAATGCTGATCTTTAACTTTCTTCTCCTTAAACTCTTAGATTTTTTTTTCTATTCCATCAATGGCTTTCTTTCAAGTTTCAGCATAAATCAGCATAAGTATGGTATGGTGATAATTTTTCTCTCATATTATTCAAGATAATTAACTTGGGGGCCGTGCAGTAGGTTAATCCTCAGTCTGAGGCGCCAGCATCCCATATGGGCGCCTGTTTGAGTCCTGGCTGCTCCACTTCTGATCCAGCCCTCTGCTATGGCCTGGGAAAGCAGTAGAAGATGTTCCAAGTCCTTGGGCCCCTGCACCCACATGGGAGACCAGGAAGAAGTGCCTGGCTCCAGGGTAGCTCCTGCCATTGTGGCCATTTAGGGAGTGAACCAACAGAAGATCTTTCTTTCTGTCCTTCTCACTGTCTGTAACTCTAACTCTCAAATAAAATAAATAAAAATCTTTAGGTAATTAATTTGATGTTAAGGGGATACTTTTGAATGACTTGATTCTTTGTTACAGATATCATTGGCATCTAAGGAAAACATTTCATTGTTTATGTAGTAAAACATTTGTAAAATATGTTGCATTACAATTGCTGCAATGTTTTCCTGCAGAGTGTGAGAAGTTAAGAAATAGAATTTAAAGAATAAATTGCCTGGACTTTGTGACAACACAAATTTTGATTGGACAGGACTCCTCATATAATGAAGAGGAAGGGCCACACCGCAGAGGACAGCTCAGTTCATCCATCCAGCCTCTCTCCAGAGACATCTGTGCCTTAACCTCCCTTCACCTCTAAATATGTTTCAAAGGTTATTATGCTCTTGTCTACTGTCTTCAACATTTAACAAAAAAGTCCCTCTGCCTAAAATGTGGTTTCCTATGATATACTATCTTTAGTACTAGATATGCCATAGCTTGGCAACAGCTTCTACTTGATGACGCTGTTCCTGGATCCATTAACACCTAGACTGTATATTGAGATCCCATGAATATGTTCATCCTATCAACTAAAAGTTTGCACCTTTTAGCATGGGAATAGTCAGGGAGATAGGATTAAGTCCATGAGCGGGGTGGGGGGGGAGGGGCATGCTCCCTTGCCCCTACATGATCTCACCTGTATCCACCCACCTGTGAATCAGACTATGTAGCCTCTCTAATTTTGGAAGTTAATAAGAGGCCGCCTCTCCCTGCTCTCCCACCCACGTGCCATCTTGCTTGCAGTCTCTGGCTGGCTCCCTGTAAAAGGCTGGTATGGAACTCCTCATTTTCTTTTCCTGAACCACTCTCCCTCAATGAAGCCCTCATGTTCCTGTGTATTTCTCTCATTCTCTAAATAAATCTTATACCTCACCATGTTGCTTGTTTTGTTTGAGCCGGTCCTTAGAATTCTTATCTAAATAAATGGCAAAAATCCTAAATACTAAATTTTGGCTTAAACTGGCTGCCAATAGTTAGATCATCATTTCTTCATTTCTTCACCCTCTGTTTTCAGTTTTTCTTAAGGTTAAGAATCAAATTTTCAGAGGTTGGCGTCGTGGCTCACTTCGTTAATCCTCCACCTGCGGTGCCAGTATCCCATATCGGCGCCGTGTTCTAGTCCCAGTTGCTCCCCTTCTAGTCCAGCTCTCTGCTGTGGCCCAGGAGTGCAGTGGAGGATGGCCCAAGTGCTTGGTCCCTGCACCAGCATGGGAGACCAGGAGGAAACACCTGGCTCCTGGCTTCGGATCGGTACAGCTCCAGCCATGGCAGCCATTTGGGGGGTGAACCAACGGAAGGAGGACCTTTCTCTCTCTGTCTCTCTCTCTCATTGTCTATAACTCTACCTGTCAAATAAAAAAAAAAGTGAACTTTAAAAAAAAAAGAACCAAATTCACCACCCTTCTCTCCCCATGCATACCTGATTCCAATGTTTTCAGACTGATGCATCTCTAGATTATTTTAGAGAACATAATTAAGGAATGATTTATAGTTCAGTTCATAATCACAGATATGATTGCTTGAATTTATACAACATTTACTTGTCAATTAAATATCTAAAACATAAAATGAACACAGTCAGTATTTGGAAAAAAAATAACTTATATTTGGTACAAATTGTCGTTAAGAATAGATAGGACCTGGACCAGTGCTGTGGTGTAGCAGGAAAGCTGCCTGCTGCAGTGCTGACATCCCATATGGATGCCAGCTCAACTCTAGGCTGCTCCACTTCTGATCCTGCTCTCTGCTGTTGCCTGGGACAGCAGCAGCAGAAGGCTCAGATGCTTGGACCCCTGCACTCATGTGGGAGACCCAGAAGAAGCTCCTGGCTCTTGGCTTCAGATCGATTCAGTTCTGGCTGTTGCAATCATTTGGGGAGTGATCAGCAGATGGAAGAATGAACTTTCTCTCTCTCTCTCTCTCTCTCTCTCTCTCTGACTCTCTCTAACTCTGCCTTTCAAATAAATAAATAATAGGGCCTTTGTGGAGAATGTGACTAGTTACATCACACTTGATGTTTAACCTCCTTTCTTAAGTAACAAACCCATCAGATACACACAGATATGCACAATGTACCCAGAAATACACACTTATTATATAGAGCCATATAGACCTAAATTGAATCTGGGTGCTTGCTTTATAAGCAAAGTCCGTGATATTCCTCATTTGTGCTATAATGAGACAGGACGGATATCTTGCTGTGCTGTGGTGAAAATTAGATGAAATACTGTACTAAAAAAGCTTATTAAGCACTATGAAATACCATGAGTAAAATTTATAGTGGAGCCTAGCAAATATTTAAACATGTTAAGTAAATTCTTCTGCTTCCATAGCTATAGACCACTGAGAGTGATAATTTATCTCATTCACTTAGTGTCTCCCCCTCTTAGAAACTAGGATCCTGAGCAATAAACAATATAATATTTCATCTGAATGGCAGATTTTTAAATTGCATAACCAATATGTGATAAAGAAATGTTGGCATGTGTAAATATGTCTATGAAGTCTTATGACAAAAACCAAAGAATTCATGGAAGTTGAAATTATTTATATTATTTAAATAAAACTTTTAAGAATTTCAATTGTAAATGTATTAGTTTCTGAGAGGTTAGTGAAAGAAATCTAAAGAATTTATAAAAGATGGCTAAGCTTCCAAAGCTGTACTTAAAGTAATGAAGTCAGTTAATAAAGAATGTATACATTTGTAAATGGAAAAATTGAATTAACAATAAGCTTAGGGCAGGCATTGTGACCCAGCAAATTAAGGCACTGATTAGAAGAGCCACACACTGTATAGGAGTGCTTAGTTTTGAGTTCCACTTCTGCCTCTGACCCAGCTACCTGCTCAGAACCACCTTTGGAAGCAGCAGATGATGTTTCAAGGTCATTGCCACCCATGGGGGGCACTCAGATGGATTTTCTGATTTCTGACCTTGGCCCAGTCCAATCCTGGCTCTCTGTATCTCTATCTCTCTATCTCTCCCTTTCTTTCTCTCTCTTTCTCTTCCTCTACCTTTCAAATAAAAAATATGTTTATAAAATTTATTTTGTGCAATAATTTTAAAATTTGTGCATATTTTCATGTAATGTATTTCCTATGAACTTTAAAAAGACTATTCATATGCATGCATTACTAGAAACAGAGAGATTTCATATTTATAAAAAAAAAGTCATGGTGCTGACACTGTAGCGCAGCGGGTTAAATCCCTGACCTGAAGCACTGGCTTCAGGGTGTCGGTTCTAGTCCTGGCTACTCCTCTTCCGATCTAGCTCTCTGCTATGGCCTGGGAAAGCAGTGGAAGATGGCCCAAGTGCTTGGGCTCCTACACCCATGTGGGAGACCTGGAAGAGGCTCCTGGCTCCTGGCTTCGAATTGGCACAGCTCTGGCTGTTGTGGCCATCTGGGGAGTGAACCAGTGGATGGAAGACCTCTCTCTCTTCTCTGCTTCTCTCTGTAACTTTGTCTTTCAAATACATAAAATAAATCTTTTTAAAAAAAGTCATTAGACAAATTCTTGAATTGCAAATATGTTGTTATATTTGGAAAATACATGAAAACTGATGAAATTGAAGTGGCATAGATGATTCTGCAACTTTACTTAGAGGTTTCAATATACTGATCACAATAACTATTAAAACAACAAGGGATGAAGTCAGTAAGCTGGTTCACTCCCCAAATGATTTCAATGGCCGGAGCTAAGCCAATCTGAAGCCAGAAGCCAGGAGCTTCTTCCGGATCTCCCACGCAGGTAGTAGGTGCCCAAGCCCTTGGGTCATCTTCTGCTGCTTCCCCAGGCCATAACAGAGAGCTGGATTGAAAGAGGAGCAGCTGGGACTTGAACCAGTGCCCATTTGGGATGCTGGCACTACAGGCAGAGGATTTATCTACTGTGCCACACCACTGACCCCCTTTGCATAACTTTAAACAATAGACTTCTCTGGAACTTTCTGTAAGTTTTCACATGCAAATTCTAGCAGAGTTTATTAACATTTAAAATTTGAATTTAAAAGGAAAGCTATTAATCTTAATAAAATAAATTTAAATTTGTCTCAGAAATCCAATGGAATATGCCTCATTTTATCAGATACTTGGTCCCTTCTTCAAACTGTCTTGGAACCCTAAAAACAACACTCACCTCACCTCACAAGTCACTGGAGTAAGCATAAACATTTTACCTGATATTCAAAAGAACTCTGTTTAAAGAATGCTTGTGAAGTTAGAAGTGGATCCAGGATGAAACATTTTTCTCTTCAAATGGCAATGGTGTCACTCTTTCTAACACAGCTGCAATATCCTGTCAGTTCATCAGCTCTAAGCTGTCCTATTTAACTTAGATTAATACGGAAACATGTGAGCTTTGCTTAGAATTTTGATCTGACAAAATGCTTTCTGTGCAGTGGATTTTGGATTAGCTCACTTAAAGTCTTTAATTTGCAGCTATATTATTGAAAAAAGCAATAATTTCAATTGAGTATGTTAAGGGAAGCCAGAAAATGACTATGTGTACTGTCATTACTGGATCGGCATAATCTTGATTCTCCTGAAACATACTTTAAAGAGTTATCAAATTGACAGCATTCTGCTCATTTGCTAAATGCTATCCCGTTTTAGAGGGTAGGGGATGAATTTTTGTACCGTTATTATATCCCTGTTATGGAAACCTATTTATAGGTTAATGAGCAGAGTTGTGATCTTTTAAAGTAGAATTATTTCCGTAACTTAAGTTTTTGTGTTTTGTAGAATACAGAATGCTTTACTTTTTAGAAATTCAAATATATCAGGCAAAGTTCTTCAAACATCAAATAAAATTTTTATTAAAACACATTTATTTCTGTGAAAAAAGATTTGAAGTATATGCACATATGCACACTTTTTCCTGATAATACACATTTTATGAACTTTTTGAAGACCCCTCATATGCATGACTTTCAACATGTTTGCATCATAATAAACTTAATTTCTAATGCTATTTTTCTAAACTCCTGTTTTTACTTTAAACTCCTTTTATATACTTAATGGAAACATTCCTAAATGAATCACAGGGTACATTAATTTTGTAAAAGGTGCAAATATTATCACGATGTAATTTTAGTTTGAAATATATTTAAAATATTGTTATAGGAAAAACAAGGCCAGATGCAGTCTCATTTTACTATGACTTGCAAATTGAATTATAAATAGAACCTTGTGAATATAATAGTGGGTGTTTGTATCAATATGTGTCATGTCAGAAAACAGAAGTCACTCTAGGTACCTTAGTCCTCGGATATACTTGTTCCTTAATACAAGTGTTCAAAAAACGGCTTAAGAAATTCCTTTGGTTGAAGAGTTAGAAGTCAGTGAAGTGTCCTGTGTTTTTTTCGGACTGAGAGATGCACAGGAACTTCTCCGGAAGAGTCACTGCTTGAGAACTGCACCCAAATTCTCAGTTTACAGAAGAGAAGCCAGGACGCTCGTCAGTGAGCTGATCTGGATTTCACCCGTGTTCTCTGACCAGGTCTGCTTGCAGTTGTCTCTGGAAATATACTTATTTTTCCAGGTTTCTTGGGAGTGACTCAGACTGGCGGACTCTAACCTTCATCCAAGGAGAGAGGAGAATCAGGGAAATGTAGCTCCCAGCTCTTTCTTACAGGGCAGAGAAAGCATTATACATAGGCAGTTGTTATATCTAGTGACAATCCAGCCAAACCTTGAGCTTTCTTTTTCCACATTTCAATGTCTGAATAATACAAATAAAAGCATCATCCCACTCTAACTAAATGCAATGTTCATGTAAGTACTTGCCCTAGACCTAGTCCAAGCTAAATACAAAATCATGTGCTGCTTTATGGTTCTAAGGACTTATTCAGTATTTCATGCCTCAATCCTAATCTTCATTTTTAACTTTTATTTAATAAATATAAATTTCCAAAGTACAACTTTTGGATTATAGTGGCTTTTTCCCCCATAACCTTCCTTCCAACCACAACCATCCCATCTCCCGATCCCTCTCCCATCTTCGTATATACTAAGTAAAGATTTCAACAATTTGCACTCACACAGAAACACAAAGTATAAAGTACTGTTTGAGTACTAGTTATACCGTTACTTCACATAGTACAACACATAAAGGACAGAGATCCTACATGGGGAGTAATGCACAGTGACTCCTGTTGTTGATGTAACAATTATCACCCTTATTTATAGCATCAGTAATCACCTGAGGCTCTTGTCATGAGTTGCCAAGGCTATACAAGCCTCTTGAGTTCGCCAACTCCAATCTTATATAGACAAGGTCATAGTCAAAGTGGAAGTTCTCTCCTCCCTTCAGAGAAAGGTGCCTCCTCCTTCTTTGATGGCCTGTTCTTTCTGCTGGGATCTCACTCACAGAGATCTTTCATTTAGGTCATTTTTTTTTTCTTTTGCCATAGTGTCTTGGCTTTCTATGCCTGAAATACTCTCATGGGCTTTTTAGCTGGATCCGAATGCCTTAAGGGCTGATTCTGAGGCCAGAGTGCTGTTTAGGACATCTGCCATTCTATTTTTTATTTTTTATTTTATTTTATTTTATTTTATTTATTTTTTTGACAGGCAGAGTGGATAGTGAGAGAGAGACAGAGAGAAAGGTCTTCCTTTTTGCCGTTGATTCACCCTCCAATGGCCGCCATGGCCGGCGCATCTCACTGATCCGAAGCCAGGAGCCAGGTGCTTCTCCTGGTCTCCCATGCGGGTGCAGGGCCCAAGCACTTGGGCCATCCTCCACTGCCTTCCTGGGCCATAGCAGAGAGCTGGCCTGGAAGAGGGGCAACCGGGATAGAATCCGGCACCCCAACCGGGACTAGAACCCAGTGTGACAGCGTTGCAAGGCGGAGGATTAGCCTGTTAAGCCACGGCGCCAGCCATCTGCCATTCTACAAATCTGTTGTGTATCCCACTTCCCATGTTGGATCATTCTCTCCTTTTTAATTTTATTAGTCTTGTTTATGTGATCCATTTGACTCTTAATCCTATCATTATGATCACTTGGTTAATCTTTACATGTTATGAAAGCAGGTCAAACTTCTGCTTGTGGTGCTGACATCCCATGCTGGAGTGTCAATTTGATTGCCAGCTGCTCCACTCCTGATGGGCCCCTGCCTCTCATGCAGGAGACTTCTCTGGGGTTCCTGGTTTCTGGTTTTGGCCTGGTCCCACCCTGGCTGTTGCAAGCAGTTGGGGAATGAAACAGCAGATATAATATTCCCTCTCTCAGGGCCAGCACTGTGGCACAACGGGTTAATGCCCTGGCCTGAAGTGTTGGCATCCCATACGGTCACCAGTTCTAATCCTTGCTGCTCCACTTCTGATCCAGCTCTCTGCTATGGCCTGGGAAGGCATTCGAAGATGGCCCAAGTCCTTGGGCCCCTGCACCCATGAGGGAGACCTGGAAGAATCTCCTGGCTCCTGGCTCCTGGCTTCACATTGGCACAGCTCCGGCCATTGCGACCAACTTGGGAGTGAACCATCAGATGGAAGACCTCTCTCTCTCACTACCTCTCCTCTCTCTATGTAGCTCTGATTTTCAAATAAATAAATCTTTAAAAAAAAAGATTTTCTCTCTCTCTCCCTCCCTCTCTCTCTCTCTCTGTTAATGTGCCTTTCAAATAAATAATAACAATTTAAATAAAAAGTAAATTTTATAATTAATCACTTTTATGCAACTTATATTACTTAAGAAATTGTAGAAAGAGGAAACAGTGGTTAATGTATATTACTATGCGTGTTTAGATGTGGCAAATGTGCAAATTTTCTCATCACTTGTCTCTGTGGCTGGCTTATGGTCACATGGTATCTTCAGTGTTTACAACTTGCTTTCATTAATTGACATAGGAGCACTCAGATAGTTATCAGATTTTACATGTATTCCTCCTTGCCTCATGCCACAGTGGTGCCTTATCTTCCATAGATAAACTGGATTAGCCAACTCAGCCAGAAACTTTCCCTGCATGATTGGCACATAGAATATACAGTAGCCTGAAGACAATCTCAAGTTCCAAGACAGTGGGAGTTTATTATTTATCTTGTATTTTGGGCAGCATTAATACCTAAGCCAGCAAAGCCAAAATTTCTGGAAATTAAAAGCAAATGTTGTAAGTACATTAGGGAAAATGGTAATAAAACCCATGCCCAGATATACCCTTGTTTCCTCCACATATAAATTTTAACCATGTAATGATCATCTATTCTGAGCATTTATAATAACATCAGGAAAGCACCTGAAGTCTACAGGTGTTGTCACATAGCTGGCACTGTTAATGGATTTTTTTTCAACCAAGACAGACCCTTTAGCATGCTGTAAAATATAATGAGATCAGTGACTCCCATAGCTGTGAGATCACCTCTCACTTCTTTTGCTGTGAAGAGTTCCCAGTTGGATGCAATGCTGCATGGAACATCACAGGATGAAGTGTGAATAGCCGAAGTAAATCATCCTAAAGAGTAAGCACTCATTCCACTGAGGAAGAAGATCACTGTTCCTTCCATAAAGAATTCATTTTAAACCATATGGCTCCAGGTGCTTCACTATTCCTCTGGGAATAATAACTTTGGAAAACTATCATTTATTACCACAGCTGTCCAGCTGGGACCTGAACAGTGATCCAAGCCAGATCAGTCTCAATGAGGTTAAATTAATTTGTTGAGCATATACACAACCTCATCTTGCAGCCATAACCGCTTTCTTCATTAGTCCATTGAACTTCTTTGCATGAACATTCTCATGCAAAAAATTGATTGGCAATACAAGCCAAACTGATGTGCATACTTAGATTACATGGTTGATACCCTTTTGAAGCATTCTCAGGATGCTCAGTTTATGCATATTCTGTGCTCCTTGTAATTGGAAAAATAATCTGTGTTTTTATTGCTCCATCTCCCACCATCTACTCCTCACAAGATCTTTACTTTAGAAGAGCTTTGGCGTTTGGTGGTCATTCCATCTTGTACATGAATATTTGTCTTTTAAAATTAATTGTAAAAATTCAGGATATTATCCATTTTAAGAGCTAGCTAAGAAAATACTTAGCTTTATATCTTTATATGTATTCATAAGTAATGATATTCTCTAATGCTATTGTTAAGTGTATCTGATTTTGTTAGCCCTAAGTTCCTTTACTACTCCTCCTTATTTCCACGTAACTCACTGATCTTTGTAGTTACTATTTTTAAGTAAGTTATCATCAAATTATACAGATTTGTGTGAGGTATCTGTTTCCTTTTGCATCCATGGCAAACACATGAAATTGACCTGTTTCACAGACTTTTTGTTTTTTCCATTGGTAAGGTTATAAATTACGTTTGTGGATTTTTTAATGTTAAACAATCCTTATATCGCTAGAATGAACACAGTTTTGATATATTACAGTTATATCAATTTATTTTTATTTGCGGGTATAAACTCTGCCACCTCAACAGCACTTGCCCTGTGGGTTCAGTAGCAATATTACTATGGATGACTTAATTATGCATGGACCACACTCTACCAGCAACTTAAAACACCAGTGGGTCATCGGTTAGATTTAATGTGTTAGTATTTTGTTTATGGTTTTGTTTCTGTACTTGGGAATATAATGGCTATGAATTTTTCTCATTTTACAATCTAATACCTTTTAATATTTTAATAATACTGCTCTCATGCAGTTAAATACAAGTATTTACTCTTTAACTATTGCAAGTATACTAGAACATAGAAATTAATTTCTTTGGCTTTTATAAAATTTATAAAATTACTTTTTAAACATAGAGTGTAATATAGTTAGCCACTGCTTTAATTTTTGTAATTATTTGAAACACACCTTTGATTAGTTAACTTAGTTGAGAGGTAGATAGAGTGAGATAGAGAGAGAATGAGAAGGAGTGAGAGAGACAAGAGAGCAGGGAGAGGTGTGAGAGAGAGATGAGAAAGACATCTCCCATATGCTGATTCACTCCAAAATATCGAAAATATCCAGGGCTCAACCAGGGCGGAGGATTAGCCTAGTGAGCCACGGCACAGGCCGACATTATTTTTATCTGATACACATTTAGCAGCATTTGTTATTTTAACTAATCTTTTCTCTAAGCATGTCTTCCATAACAAACAAGTTCATTACTTTTGGCAAAATTTTTGGAGACTTCCATGCTAGAGAATATTTTTAAATGCTCTACTATTTTAATGACATTTTGACTAAATGTTCAATTCTAGCACTTTGAACTTTCCCTTTAAAATTTTCTGGCAGCTTTTCTGTATGTACTTACATCCAACATTGCCTTTGGACTATGAACTATCAATCTTATTTTTGTGTCTTTGTAGGTTTACTATTCTTTTTCTCTGAAACATTTTATATGTAGGCATTGCATTTTGAGCTTCAGAATGATATTTGTAAATGTGATCTGCCCCCCCCACCATTTCTCCTTTCTGATCACTTTTTTCTGAGGCCTAACTTCTACATTTTAACAGAAGAAAACTCCTGACCTTAATTTATTCAATAACATTTTTTCCTCTACACATCTTTTGTCCTCTCTGGAATCTATATCTAGGCTGTTTCAGAAAAACAAAACAAAACAACAAAAAAAAAACAACTTGGGGCCAGGCCAGTGTGTAATTCTTGCTGAGTCTATTTAACTCAGAAATCCAGGCAGCCCTCCTTGCTTTTCCTTTGCCTTCCTCTGTGCCCAGGGAAGCACGTAAATAGGGATGTAGAGTCTTTACCCAGAACTCCACAGATCTGGTATTGAAGTAATGCAGGGGACCTGCTTTCCTGCATGATTTAATCTCTGTTTCCTCTCTTCCTCTCCAGTGTGGATTGTGTTCCTTGCTTCAATGTGACTCATTGTGTCTTTATGTTTTTAGAAATTATTTTGGAGGCATGTGAAGTCTAAACTGCCTTTGAAAGACTATTTTACTATATCTACATATAGTAGATATATATCTACTATATATATATGTGTGTATATATATCTATATATCTATATATCATCTATATATAGATCTACTGGATAGTCAGAAACTCGTTCTCTTCTTGTTTGAGGGTGCCTTTCTGCAGGATACCACCATTTTTGACAAAACAAGACTTCAGAGTGGTTTCCGGCTGTCTTCTGTGAACTTACAGGAGCTCAAAAGAACTCTAGAAATCATGCAGTTGGGAAGAATAGGAATTCTTCATGAAATGTTGAATTGATGACTCAAGGAAAGTCTGTCTAAGAAAGTCTGGAGAAATACCTAAAATCAGCTCAAGAGGCTGCCTAAACCCATTTATCATGTGCATGTCTATCCTTGTCCTATGGACATTCTCTCCCATAAGAGCAGAACCTTCAGTTCCCTGTACAAGCAGTCAGACAATTAGAATAAGGACAAAACGCTCAAGATTAATTGCATGAGATTCATTTAAATATAAAGAGGAAACCAAAAGTATCTAGAAGTCAACTATGCACATCACTTAAATTGATCAATGAAGCAATTGAATCTCAAGCTTGGTGGATACAAACCATATTTTACAGTTATGGACGAACAGCCTCAAGCAGCTGGGAATTTAAGAGACTGCAAGTTGCAAAACACTGTGAAAATTGTTTACATTTCCATTGAATACAGCTTTTTGACCAAATGCTTTTGAACTTCAAAAAAAAATTTTTCCCAATGCTTAAGGACTACCAGAAACACATCTGAAATCAAACTTACCTGCCAACTGAAACCACAGTGTCTCTGTAGTAAGGGGTTAGGAGAGATGTTTAATAAAATTTGAGTTTTATCTGCTTTGAAGGAAGGTTCAAGAGTTAATGCACCTATTACATTATATACCATGAAGATGCAGAGGCAAAAACATGATTCATAATTTTATTTATTTTTTAACATCAGTGGCATAAGAAATAGGCAAGGATAGTCACTGTTAAAGGAAAATTGTAAATTGTGTCAGTCAGGGCAAATGGTGCTGGGCCATCTTGTGTTCACATATTGCCTTGATAATTGGCTTGCTCCATTATGATAATGGGTGACATTGGTATTGATATTGTAGTAAATTTATGTTCAGCAGGGAACATCTTTGTTCAATTGCTGTTTGCCCAGATAGCAAGCATTATTGTTTAGGTTTTTTTTTTATTTTATTTTCAATCTTATCTCTTCTTCTCTGTGATTTCTTAAGATCTACTTAAGGACATAATGATTTTTCATTAAGCTTTTTCAGTCTTTTATTTGAATTGTGAGCTTGCAAAAGCTATGCTCTATTTTTCCAAATTGTTCCCTTCTAAAACCACTATTGAATTTGCTTTTGACTATAATGATACAGTATGAGAGAACATGGACTGGGTCCTATTAGTCTTTTTGTTTTTGTTGAAACTTGCTTCAAGATTTATTATATGACTTATTTTTATCAGTGTTTAGTATGTGAATCAATATAATATTTTTTATTCAGAACAAAGTTCTATGTGTGTACATTAAAGATTGCAAATTATTCTCTTCAAGCATTTCATATAACTGAAATGATTCCAGATTTTCAGTTGCTCAATTACACATAGATTTATTTTTAAATCTTCTCTTATTATTATTATTATAGAATTGTCAGTATCTGCTTATAATTGTGTTCATTTTTATTTTATATATTTGAGTTACATGTAAAGTACATAAAAACCTTAAAATATTTCTCTTTCTTTTGAAGTAGTCCTTTTATTTTTATTATAACTTTTTTTTATTATTCAATGATAAGTAACTGTGTCTACAAAGTTAAGAGTGAAGTATTTTACCAGACACATTACACATGAGTAAAGTAGATGAATCCTGCGACTGAATCTGGGTAAGGACAGAGACAAATCACTGTGAAATAACACACACGGGTTTACTGCAAGGTGGAATCCAAACAGACAACTTCCAAATTCCCCATGGCACAATCTGCAAGTTGAATACAATCCCACTTCACTACAGGGATCATCCTTGCTAGAATCCTCACTGCATTGCTTTTTCACTCTGTGCTTTTTTCCTTGGGCAACAGACTTGGAGTTTCACGGAAAAAACTCATTTTTCAATTGTTTTGTCAAAAATAACCTGAATGTTACAACTGTGCCATGAAGACCTCTTATATTTCATCACAAATCATAAACTCTTAGTTAAAGTGCTATACTGGAGCGCTGCACCAATGCTTTTCTAGATAGAACTTTTGGAATGAAAGCCATGAGGGATGCTGTGGCTATGTGCACAATGGTATACGATTTGTCCTCTCTTCCTCACACACAAGAAGTGCTGCAGTGCTGTCTGGAAGGGATGGAGAAGCAGCTAAAGGCGACTGATCCCCTGTGTGTACACTTTACTCCTATTGAGGTCATTAATGAGAATTGTATAGTAGATTCATCTCTGAATCAGCTACATTAGCTATATTTTAAGAAAGTAAAACACTATACCTCTTAAAAGTGAATTAAAATGTTCCATGTATATTTTAATTAAAATGTGGAAAGCTTAATCTTAAGAGAAGATGTGAAAAGAGATTTAAGAGACCTGAATTGCACTTGGCTTGAATATATAACTGAATTGGTCACTTAGCTCCATTTGGCAATATTTATTTTCCTGCCTATAGTATACATATATATTTTATAATTTTTTAAAAAAATATTGTTTAAATAGTATTTGAAGAGGAAGTAAATTCTATTACCATAACAATATCAGTCCAATGTATTTTATCTCCTTGAAAATCACCTTAAAACATTATTAAATTAAAGTATGTTAAAGCAATTAGTAGAATAGAAACTAAGTTACCCTGAATTGCTGACAGCTCAGTCGAGAAAAGCGAAAAAACTTAATATTCAAGTCATTTGGCAACTTCAAGGTCAAAGTCCTATAAATGTTTGCCAATGCTGCAAGAAGTGGTTGTCATCTTTAAGAATCACTCTGGCTTTTGCTGAAAAATATTTTCAACTGTTAATTGCATTTCCATTTTAATAGTAATATTTTTACTAATACAGCAATTGAGATTATGGAATGTTTCTAATTTATTTTTCACTTGTCATTTTCCTTGGTTATCTACACAACTGTCTTTTCTTTTTAATAAGCAGATTTTAAATATTATGATCATTTAACAAAAAGAGATGATGAGCACAAAGATGTCAAATTACATGACCAAATTTATGCAATTAAGTGCTAAAGAAGATACAGCACCAGCTATTAGGGGACCTCAGCCTTGGGGTGTGACAATGCAAGGTTGGAGTCTGATTGCCAACAGGGAGAAAGATAATGAGCAAGTCACTTAAATGAAGCCCCAGAAATCTTATATGTAAAATGGGAATAATAGAACCTGTGTCATAAAGGTGTAGGGATTAGATAGGAGGTTGGATAGGAATGTCATTTGGAGTAGCAATAAGTGAATAAATCACTGATCATATTCTTTTAAAAACAAAAGCAATCTTTCATATATGTTTTAAAACTTTCAGAGGTATTTCATTGTGCCCAAGAACACAATCTTCTGTGCAGTATAAGATTGGGCATTAGAGTTCCAAGTAGAAATGACTTACAGCTTACCTCGAGCTCATGAACACGCTCCTCCAGCTTTACATACAGTCGTCATGCATGATAAGTTACACGGACAAGTCAAAGAACTCTATTCATTCTCAGACTTTTTAAAAAAAAATTAATAGTATTAACATCACTTTCAACTCATTAGCATTATGAAGATATTAGCTTTCAGAAAATGTGAGGTGCAATAGGTATGTTGATGATAATCTTAGTTACTGAAAATAAAAATATTGAGCTTGTTTAATTAGATCACTTCTTAGATATTTGTAAAATATTATTTTTACACAATTGAGCTTACTTTTAAATTAACTTAGTTATGGTTGATAGTCAAATGAACTCAAGCATCATGAAGAGGCAATAAAGCGATCCCAATAGCTTGAGCAAATATGAGGCAAATTTATTTATTTAATAGCAAGGCTCTCATCCACATACAAGTATTTTGTTCTGTCTTACAGCTAATCTACAATTTAATAATGTACCTTATATTATCTTCATTTCCTCCTCTATTCTCATTACATTTTATAGTAATCTAGTTTCTTAATTTGTTTATATATTTATTATGATAGAATTAAAACCTTAGGAGGAGAGACAATTAAGTTCCTTTTGCCTTTGGATTAGCTCACATATGTATCTCTGAAGCGTATTCATGGGAAAATGTTGTAAACATTCAATATTTATGGAGAGAGAAAGAGAGAGAGAGAAAAGAAAGACAAAATAGGGACGTATTAATGACATCAAAATGAATGTTTGGCAGGGCACTAAGCATTTAGACCATAGTCTGTTGCCTTTTAAGGCAAATTAGCAGGAACCAGGAGTTGAAGTAAAGTTGCCAGGTCTTGAATCAAATCCCTGATGTGGGACGCCAGTTCTCAAGCAGTGGTCTATTCTGTGACCTACAGTGCCAGCCTCAGGCACAATTTCTAGGATCACAGACTAAAAAAACATATTTTATAGATCTATAAAAATCAGCTAGATAATTAGTTAATCCTTCCATGCTTACAATTACTCATCTGCCCTAATGAAGTGTTAGTTCATCAGTGTAAACCCAGAGCTGTACCTCTCCCAAAATGTTAAGTGAAATCAGACTAAAACACAATTCAGCATAGTATTGATCCTTCTTAAAATCTCATTCCTATTAACAAGTAAATATTTTTCAATTTAAAAGGTTTATATCGACTTTACTCTGTATATAATAAGACCGCAAATTTCTGTGAGAAATACACTATATCAGAAGATAACTCTTCCTCAAAATTATTGTAGTTCTCCAATTTCTACCAGTTTTGCCAAACTAATGACATATGTTTGAATAGTTTAAACTATGGAAAAATAATGTCTTATTTTATTTTTATATATTTAATTTCACATTTATGCTTCAAACTGAAGTCAATATGATATATTTTCAGTAAGTTGTACTCTACACTAAATTATTTCCTGAGATATCTCTCCCTCAACTGGAAAATATCTTCTAAAATGAGTGTACATTTCTGTTGATATTTCATCATATTTACAATAAGTGTGAATGCTTTTAAAGTTTCTGTCCCATTACACATCAGCCACAATAACAATAATATGTATTTTTTAGTTTATGTGGCATTGTACTAATTTTTCTTAAGTTTTCTCCTCCAGACACTATCAACACTGCATCACACTCAACAATTTCATGTACCATAATAACCAGCACTGCTGGTACACCATAATTTTGTTGAATTATTAGCAGGCCAGATGAATATGGAATCATAAATGAATCTGACTTTAAAGATTAGAGTTGATTCCGCTATCATTTTAAGTTGTATTAATTGCTCAAATTCCTAGAACATCTATAACTATTACCTTCAGAATTCCTGCCAGCAGTGACAGAGATGAAATAAACAAGATTTTTTTTTTTTTTTTTGACAGGCAGAGTGGACAGTGAGAGAGAGAGACAGAGAGAAAGGTCTTCCTTTTGCCATTGGTTCACCCTCCAATGGCCGCCGCGGTAGGCGCGCTGTGGCCGGCGCACCGCACTGTTCCGATGGCAGGAGCCAGGTGCTTCTCCTGGTCTCCCATGGGGTGCAGGGCCCAAGGACTTGGGCCATCCTCCACTGCACTCCCTGGCCACAGCAGAGAGCTGGACTGGAAGAGGGGCAACCAGGACAGGATCGGTGCCCCGACCGGGACTAGAACCTGGTGTGCCGGCGCCGCAAGGCGGAGGATTAGCCTATTGAGCCGCGGCGCCGGCGAAATAAACAAGATTTTAAAAAATCAAGATAATAGGAATAATTATATAAAAGATGCAGAAATGGGGGAAGTTAGCAATGTTAAGTAAAATAACTATGATATAAAGTTTGCTAAGATATCATGTCCTGTGTGCATGAATTTGGACTATGGCATAAACATCATTCACTAATTAAACACAAATGTTAATTTAAAACTGGCAACAGAAAAGTAATTTATTGTAAATAATTAAAAGACTTTTCCTGTCACAGTTATTTACATCATAATGAGCCAATTATTCTTTGCTACATAAATTTACTGAAACTCAATGGCAAGCAAATAGAAAGGTCAATTAAAATTATAGTCACAGTGAAGCTAAAAGCTGATGAGTTTTTCCTTTGCAATTTTGTATGCTATATTTTGTGAATTATTCAGATTTTTATATAGCCATAATAATATTAATGGTTGACCATTCCATTTTTATAATGTTACTAAAAGCTCTATATAAAATATATATACTGAGACATTATAGTATAGCAGTTAAGACCATGGACTCTCAAGTAATCCAATTTAGTTTTAGAACACAGTTGAAGAATTTATTTCTTTGTAACTTCAAAAGTGACATATCATTGTGCTTTAGCTTTCACATCTATGAAATGGGGATAAACATTTTATCTCCATGGTGAGACTTTTGCAAGGTCAAAATTCGTTTCATGCAGATGTTTTGCTGTCATTCCTTACATTGCTCAGCGTCCAATAAATAGAAATCCTTATGCTACCAATCTACTCACGCTAGAGAAAAACAAAGAACATAAAACACAGGGAATCCAGTTTCAAGGCAATAATATGAAGTTATACATCTACTCCTGAATTTCCAATAAAATCAGTAAAAAAACACAAAGAAGCAAATTTATAATTCAAAGAGCAACATGTAACAGAAGAAACACTACTCCAAAGAAACTAGAAACTTATTTAGCTTCTGATACCAGCTTCCTGTACTCCATCCTGGAAGGCAGCCAAGTGCCTCCAAGCACCTCATGGGAGACCTAGATGAAGTGCCAGTCTCCTGGTTTCAACCTCACCCAGCCCTGGCTATTGTGGGCATTTGGGAAGTGAACCAGTATATGGGAGATACATATTTCTCTCAATTTATTATATTATTTTTAGAAATGAAAAGAATGTACCTTAGTATTGAGTGAGGGGCATCCGAGACACTGAAAGGTAATACCCTGGTACCATGGTTGAACTATGAGACAAGGAATTAGCTGCACATTGAGATTTTCTTTTGGCCTGTGACCATCAGGGTCTTTCAAATATTGTGTCATGGTAATAATTCCCAGAAACTTATTGATGAGTAAGTATGGTGTTTAGCATACACAAAGAATCGGAAATAAAGTCTACAACCTAGGTGATTTTTCTCCACTAAATATTTATGGTTTCACTTATATGGATTGATGTTAAACCTTATAATGATATCTATTATTCTGTTGTAATTATACTTCCTTTCTTAGATTTTATTGATAATCTAGTTCTAACCAGACACCAACAGTACACAGCAAAGATAAAATCATGCTGAATAAAGGAGCATTCTGTAAAGAATTCTGAGAACAGCTCCTGTGACACGTGCATGCCACCTGTGTGAAGACCCTGTCAAATATTCCTGCATCCTTGCTTCTCCAACAGCTCCAAGTGAATATGTGGAGTTGTTGATCTGTAAATGCTGCAAAGAACTATCAACCTTGACTCTGTCTTTTTGTTGTTCCAAGAAAAAGTCTTTCTCTATGTACATGTGAAAATATGTCCATTTTATGCCAGTGATGTGTGGAGGTGGGGTTGGGTGAGTGATGGGAGATTGAGAGAGTGAATTAAGAGAAGAGAGATTAGCAAGCACATTGGAATTAGTGCTTACACAGTTGCTAATGACATCTTTGCCACCCCTGATTAGTTCATCGTGTTTCTCCCATGCCAGACACAATTAGGAAGTTTCTTTGCCATTCAATGGACATAATATTACATTTAAATACATGTCATTAGAACAATGATATGGAGAAAAAATATTTCTAACCTATACAAATGTATTGAATTCATACCATATATAATATAAGTATGCATACATACACACTGCTAGAACAGTGTAACTACTTATAACTGTAAATTGTGGTTTTCCAAATAACCCCCTTTTTGTATTTTGAAATAGCACAGAATATACCCCAATTTTTAGCTTATATAGCAGGGCAAGTGTTTGGCACAGCAGTTAATCTACCATTTGGTATTCCTGTATCCCATTCAGAGTGCTAAGGTTCAAGGGCGAGGTCCACCTCCTTGCAAGCCTCCTGCTAATGTGCATTGTGGGAGGCAGCAGGTGAAGACTTAAGTAGTTGGTTCCCAACCACCTATATGGAAGACCTGGATTGTGTTCCTGGGTTCTTGCTTCAGCCTGGGCCAATTCCAGCTGTTGTGTTCATTTGGAGAGTGAATCAATGCATGGGAGAACTCTGTTTTTTTTGTCAGCCCTTCAATAAATTAATTAAATAAATAAATAATTTTGAAGAAATTACATAATGTGAAAACATAGCTAGTTTCTTTCTTATGAATCCACATTATTACATGGCATTGATGTCATCATTGCTAAAGAGAATACAGTATAAATAAAAATTAGTGTGTGGGTGGGGATAAAGGATTAGTTTTAGACCACATTTAGCAAGCTCAGTCCATTATTCTTAATATGTATTTATTTGAGAGGCAGAGAGCAGAGGGAGATTCTGATAGAGCTCCAATATGCTTGTTCATTCACCGAATGTCCCTAACATCCAGAGCTAGGCCAGGTAGAATCGCGGAGCTGGAAATGCCATGTAGGCATCCCACAAAGGTGGCAGGGAACCAATTCCTGGAGCCTGCTGCCTCTCAGGATCTGCATTGGCAGGAAGCTGGAGTCAGGCACAGAATCCGGTGCGCTTTCCTGAATCACAGGTTCTCTATTGCCATTTAATTAATATAAGCTATTAAAAGAAATAAAATTTTAAATGAGAAAGTATTAAGTTGAAATAAGAAGTATAGCCCTTGTGTAATTATGCTTGGGGAGTTCCCATCTGGTTATTTAATTTTCACAAGTTATTTAAACCATTTTATGAAAATTTTATGCAATATACTGAAAATATAAAACACAAGAGAACACAGACAGTAAACAAGTTGTAAAATTAAGAATCAGGCCGGCGCCACGGCTCACTAGGCTAATCCTCTGCCTTGCGGCACCGGCACACCGGATTCTGTCCCGATTGCCCCTCTTCCAGGCCAGCTCTCTGCTGTGGCCAGGGAGTGCAGTGGAGGATGGCCCAAGTGCTTGGGCGGTGCGGCGGCCACAGCGCGCTACTGCAGCGGCCATTGGAGGGTGAACCAATGGCAAAAGGAAGACCTTCTTCTCTGTCTCTCTCTCACTGTCCACTCTGCCTGTCAAAAAAAAAAAAAATTAAGAATCAAATTTACACTGCTATAACTCACAAATATTATTAAAGTTAATATAGTAAAATAGAAATCACTAGTTATAGCATTATAACTAGTACTCAAACAGTATGTTTCACTTTGTGTTTCTATGTGGGTGCAAACTGTTGAAATCTTTATACTAAATTGATCTTCTGTATATAAAGAGAATTGAAAATGAATCTTGATGCAAATGGAAGGGGAGAGGGAGCGGGAGAGGGGAGGGTTGCGGGTGGGAGGGAAGTTATGGGAGGGGGAAGCCATTGTAATCCATAAGCTGTACACTGGAAATTTACATTCATTAAATAAAAGTAAAAAAACAAAAAACAAAAAACAAAAAAAATAGAAATCACTAATAACAATGTCTTACATAATAGCAATATTACTTTGCATTTGGTGTCTATTTCTTATCAACTAAGTAATGTTCTTAAGAATTCACACATAGGGACACCCACAATTTGTTTAATCCTCATCACCTCAAAGTTTTGCTTGCTAGTAAATTCCCTTCTATTTCTGACTATTATGCAGCAAATATTTATGAAACTATGCTTTATATATAATAAATTTATAAATTTATTAATTTATTTATTAGAAAGGGAAGGGGAGAGAGCATGCCCCATGGCTGGGGACCAAGCAGAAGCCTGGAACTCAATCAAGGTCTACCCCTTAGGTGGTAGCAACCCAACAACTTGGGCTATCACCAAACATCCCATGGTCAGCATTAGTAGAAAACTGGAATTAGGAATGGAGCCAGAACTTGAAATCAACTCTTTTGATATAGAAGGTGGACACCCCAACCAGCAGCTTAAATAGTAAGCCAACTGCCTGGCCACAACAAAATTATGCTTTAAAACACTAAAATTAGTGAATTCATTAAAATTATCGCACAAGGCATTTCATATTTAGCTATGTTGCTAAAACTGAGCATAAATAAATTTTAAGAAGTTTAAAATCTCTCAGATAATAGACAGACATATTAAGAGGTATTTCTCTTTATTTTTCAAATTTACTTAATTCAATGTTGGAACAGAGTAAAAGATGAATAATGGCACCTGACTAAAATAATATTTATGCATTATCTCAAAGATGGTATGCTCATTTTAAAAGTTATCTCTCTATATATCTGTAGTTTCTTCTTAATAATATAATTTAGACAATCAAAGTTATTTCAAAATAAGTTCTGAAATAATTGAAACCTTGCATTGTCTAAAAGAAAAAGACTGCATTGTGAATAAATATAGTTTGGTAGGGAGTGTGATGCTCTTCATGAAATAGGAGGCTAGTCAAACACAATCAAAGGAAGATTTTATATTGTTAGTATGCCAGTTAACAGTGGCTCTTGGTGGGAAATACCAGTTTCTTCAGCTATCTCACGCACTATTAACGTTGAAAAGTATCTTCTTATATCCCTGAACCCGATGCTTCTCAGTGCCTGTCTCAAATTTGAAATACCTAAGTGCAGCTCTGATCAGAATCCATTTCCCAACGCAATTTCTTACTAAGTCTTTTATTTTATGTAACCTATTTCCTATTTCCATTCTGGCTTCATTTTGACCTGGTTTTCAAAGCCTTTTCGATAATCAAATCACTAAACACCATTCACTCGCTGAACTGAAGGGATCAGATTTGTCACCAGCTTATATGCGTTCCTACTCGGCACTGATTTGATTCATGCCTTAGAACATCAGAGCCTAAAATAGCCATTGCACTTCACTTTTCAGAGCAAGTTTCAATATCAACATATAATCGAGTAGGTAGTATTAAATATAGTTCTCTTCCAGCAGGCAGTAATCCTTTACCCCAAGGGTTTCTGCCTTAAATTGAACAAAAGATGCTGAGTCAGAAGTTGTTTCTACTTTTCCCACTGCTACCACTTCAACTTGGCTTGAGAAAAACAATTTTACAAGTTGAAAATCCCATAAAGCCAAAAATATAAATGCTTAAAGATACATGCTTAGTGGTTTAAAGGTAATTGAGTTTAATTTTTATTTTTTAAAGATTTATTTATTTTGTAAATCAGAATTCCAAAGAGAAAGGGAGAGACATATCTTCTACCCAGTGATTCACTCCCCAGATGGCCTTAATGGCCAGAGCTGAGCCAGGCCTAAGCCAGGTGCCAGAAGCTTCATCTGAGTCTCCCCACATGGATGGTGCTTGGCCCACCATTTGCAGCTTTTCCCAAGCCATTAAAAGGGAGCTGGATCCGAAGTGGAGCTGCCAGGACACACCATGTGGGATGCTTGCATGGTAGGTGGTGGCTTTATACCATGTCACAATACCAATCCCATTTAATTTTTAAAGCACTGTTTTTAAAATTATAGGAATGCAATTGATATCAGTTGTGAAATAATTCAAAACAAATTTAGATGGCATGAATTGACATTAAAAATTATTTTATCTGAAAGACAGACACAAAAACAAGCAAATAGAGAGAATAATGGACACAGATGTTTAAGTTATAATCTCATTACAAATTAGTCAAAAATTAAATAAGTATAAACCTAAAAGAAATGTGACAAGGGTGGCACTGTGGCATAGCAGGTTAAGGCTCAGTCTAAGGCGCCAGAATCCCATATGGACTCAGGTTCCTGTCTTTGTTGCTCCTCTTCCATTCCAGCTCTCTGCTAATGGCCTGGAAGGCAGTGGAAGATGGTCCAAGTGCTCGGGTCCCTGCACCCATATGAGAGAACTGGAATAAGCTACTGTCTCCTGTCTTTCGATTGGACCAGCAGATGGAAGACCTTTGTCTCTGTCTCTCCCTCTCTCTGTAACTCTGTCTCTCAGATAAATTCATAGATCTTTAAAAAATTTAAAAGAAATATGACTCTAAGATAAAACATTTAAAACTGTTGATTACATAATATACCATTTAAATAAATAGACCTATAGCTATATTAACTGATTAAAAACTCAACAGAAGAAAGATGTCAGTTCAACTCAAAAAAGAATATATATATGCACAATTGCTACCAGAATGTAAGCAAGGAGGTTTTATTTATTTTATTTATTTTTTGTTCTTGTAAATATAGAGAAGCTTATTGTAAAACTTAAATAGCTAAAACCATTTGGAAAATAAGAATCATTTGGGAGTGAGGCCGGTGTGGGGGCATAGCAAGGTAAGCTGTCATTTGCAATGCCAGCACCCCCTATCCAAGTGCAAGTTCAAACGTCCACTGCTCCCCTTCTTATCATGCTTCTTGCTAGTGCAGACAGCAGATGCAGGATGATGCTAGGTCAGAAGCAGTGTACTCTGAACTTGAACCAATCACTCTGATACAGATGTAAGGATCCCAAGGGACAATTGAACCAGTATGTAACCACCCACACCACCTACCCAACAGCTTTTTGGCAAAAATGTAAGAGAAAGTAAATGAGACAAAATCAACTTGTTAATACATGCAAAAAGATAAGAAAACAACTTAAACATTTGTTAAACAACTTAAACAAAAACAAAAAACAAATTAAACGTCTCATATCTCAGTTATCTAAAATTGTTCTTGGACCCAATTTAATATTCAATTGTATCATTTTTAGAAGAAATATGAGAAAAATTTTATAATCTGTTGGTAGACAAGGCATTTTCTGAATTGACCACAAAAGAATATCCATAAAAGAAATTGATATGTTGGATTTCACATAAATTATGTTCTCTTCAAAATACCCTGGAAAAAGATGAAAATATAATGAACAGACATAAAGACAATGTTGTAGACCAGACACCTGAAACAAGACTAGTACCTAGAATGAGTACAGAACTCTCTCTCTCTCTCTCTCTCTCTCTCTCTCTATATATATATATATATATATATATATACAGAGATTGCAAATAAGAACAACCAAATGCCAGTGAAGCTGTGGGGAACTGAGTCCTTCATGCACCGTGGATGAAACTGTTAAATGCTAAAGCTGCTCTGGAAAATACTTGGCAATTTTTTATAAAAGTAAACATTCAACAAAATGACTTCATAATACAACAATTGTTGAATGAAAATCAGTACATACCAACACCACACACACACACACACACACAGACACACAGATGCACACACTGGGTGATTCCATTTGTATAATATTCTAAAAAGTACAGAACCATACACAGTGCAGATTATACAGAGTTTTCCAGGAGTTACGTCATGAGTGAGGGGGACAAGTAATGGCAGTCTATAAAATTGCGGGATGATGGATGTTTGTGGTGATGAAAATATTCCTGACTGCATTAACTTCAGTGTTCTGGTTGTGGTATTTTACTTCAGTTTTAAAAGATGTCACCTTTAGGAGAATCTGAATGTCTTGTATTACTCCTTTGTATTCATTTTAAAATGCTTATCCATCAAAAGTTATAGCACAAGTAAAGTTTTTTAAATTACTTGCATAAATCTCTACACATCAGCTGTATTTTTCAATCTCTGCTTATTAAATTGCGACAAACTTAGTGATATCACTCAGCAAATATGGATTCTTTCCCATTTCCGGGAGTCAGAATTCAAAATGGGTTTTGCTGTTCCTTAAATCAAGATGATGACATGGGGGACCCTTTCCTTGAGGCTCCAGAACTTGCTTCCTTGCTTTCAGTACCTTCCATCCGGAGCTACTTTATATTCTTTGATCCAGGTCCCTTCTTCCATCTCACAGCCAGCAGTACAGTTTCTTCAGACCTCCCTCTGTTCAGATGCCTTTCTTCTGTTGTGACATTGCTTTCTGTCTCTCTGGTTTCCTTTACCCTTTCTGGTTTCCTTCATCCTTTTCAGAAGGACAACTGGTATACCTGGAGAATCTGGGTGAATCACATCTTCAAGGCCCCCTCTGCCTTATAAGGGAATATTTAGGTCCAGTGATTAGGACATAGACATTTGGTGGTGGAAATATGTGTGCGTGTGTGTGTGTGTGCGCATAGGAGATTAACGGATTAGCCTACAGCACCAGCTAACAATCCATTTTCAAAAATATAGGTGAAGGCATGGTTTGTACTGCCAAAGTTTACTAGAAACTGAAGTCAAAGGTTAAAATTAGGAAAATGTACATATTTCCTTTTGCAATAAACTGCATTCTATAATGAGAAAATCATTGAGCTTCTGAATATTATAGGTGATTTCTAAGTATTTAGAGTAATCAACAATATGTTTAGAGATCTATTATGGTATTGCAAACTAAAATCAGGATTAACACACATGATATCAATAAAATGACACTTCATTACAAGGAAATAATGATTATGTTCCAAAGGAAAATTTTAAAAACACATTTAATAGTTTAATATGCTAATATACTAATTAATCATTTGATTATTGATGAGGTTTCCAAATATTAAGGGATTTCATAGGATTGAACGAGAAAGTCTGTTTATTTTAACTTAATTTTCACATATTAAAAATATTATTATATTCCCTAAGGAAAACATAATTACTTTGATAAATATCCTCTATTCCAAATATTTGGAGCAATATTTCTTCTGGGCACAATGCATTTGAAGTGCAACATAATGTAATTAATTAAAGCTCTGTTTCAGGCATCTAACTGAACTCAAGAGTATTTTTGTTTGTTTTTCATGGCCAAATCTAATAGAGCATAAAAGTAGAATCAATTTGTTTGTCAATAAATTTGCAATTTGGTGCAAAATACCATGTTGATTTGCTTTACCTAAAAAATAATCATAATATGTATTAAGATGTGTATCAGCATTAAAATTTTAAAAAGTTAGCAATCTCCTAGGTGCTGATACATGTATTTTTTAAGATTGCTTGTCTAATTAATTTTATTTTGTGTGCTATATTCCAAAATGTTATTTTAAAATATTTGTTGCTGCTATCATATAATGCAACTACAGAAATACTATCTGACTTAAGTAAAAGCTCTTATTCTTGCCCATTTTATCCTCAGTGCAATTTTCTCCTCAATGCAATTTGTAGATTGTTTCATCAAACTTGAACCATCTAAAGTCATTTTTTCTTTTCTTTCCTGTTTGCCAAATGTTGAGGCTTACAAGGCATAATCTGTAACTAGAAATGTAATTGCCAAAACCTCAGTATGTTATTTGTTACATAAACTTTTTAATACTGAAAATAAATTGATATTTAAAAACATTCCTAAATAATATTGATCAAATCCAAGATTATCTCATTGATAGCATATTTGAATTTGCTTCCACAAATATAAGAAAAAACACCATAGACCAGGTAGAATACTGGCCATCCAGTAGTGGACCAATTTTATATTGTGAAATCTAGCTATATGAATTGACTATATGAATTTGAAGTGCTCTAATATTCAAAAATTTCTAAAATGATTGTAACTTTCATACTAGAAACTGTTAGGTGAAGGTGTGACTTTAGATCTTTTATTTTTCATTTCCAATCCATGTGAGGTACTAGCAAGGTTAATTATGATCTCATTTATTAACAACTATGGATGCAGCTCCTACTATTTGTCACATATCGTATATTGCATTTGTAATTGTCACATTTTTTACATTGCAATCAGAGAATTACAGAAGTAGACAAAAATCTGGATCTGTTTCTTTCCTGGAAATTGTACATTCAGTAGTGATATGAATATATGTATGAAAGAACAAAATGTCAGGATTTACATGTTCAATGAAGAAATAAGGCAACTTTTGGAGGTAATTTTTATAAGGTGATTCTATAAGATTCTGTTATAAGGAGAAAAATAGAGCAAACCTAAAGGACAAAAAGGTGTGAACCATGGGACTACCTGGGAAGGGAGCATTTCCGGCTGATCTAACAACACGAAGAAAATCTTTGAGACAGGACCAGAATTTCAGTCTTTGACTCACATCAGGAAAGCCAGTGTCTGTGCAGTTGGGTCAGTAATGCTGGGAGGAAGTTGGCTGAGAGATGCACAAGGAAGCTACCTATGGACAAGATCAAGCATCAGCTTACAGGATAGAACAAACCTTTAAACTTTCCTTGAGTAAGATAAAAATCCATTAGAGGATACAGATAGAAAAACTGTGTGTACTAAAAAAAAAGAAGCAACTCTTAAAACACACTTGACAGCTCTGAGTTGAGAGACTCCTGAAAATGTGATGGTAGAGATGATAAGAAAGTAGACTACAGAACTTGTTGACTTGAATGAGTGATGTGAGAGGCTGTGAATACTTGAGTGCTTTTAAAATATTTGTGAGGTGAGCAAATGAAAGCATGGGGCAACAACCTCATGAGATGGTCAGATGGAGAGGGGGGATCTCCCAAACAGAAATCTAAAAAACTCTTCTTGTGAAACTTAAATTTGACATGCAAATACTGTACTGGATCCCTCTTATATCATTTCTTACAAGAAGTGATTGCTACTTTTCATGAATCTTGATATCCATTTCTTAAATGTTTTCATTATTAAAATTAGATAGTCTTACAACTTAATGCATTCACTGTAAAGCTAATAAATATTCAATGCTTATCATCCTCTACTTGTTTTAAACAGGCTTGCTTTTTTTCAGTGCTATTAAGGTTTGTGTCTACTCTAGTTTTGTGATAGAAAAAGTCCCTGGGACCTACACTGTAGGATAGTGGGTAAAACTGCTGCGTGCTATACTGGCATCCTATGTGACACCAATTCATGTCCAGGCTGCTTTACTTCTGATCCAGCTCCTTGCTATTGGCCTTGGAGACAACTGATATTGGCCTAAGGACCTGGTCCCATGGTGGGAGACCCTGATGAAGTTCCTGTCTCCTGGCTTTGGCCTGGCCCAGGGCTGGCAGTTCTGGCTATCTGGGGAGTAAACTGATGGATGGGAGATGTCTCTCCCTCTGTACCTCTCTCTCCCTTTCTGTAACCCTGACATTTAAAAAAATAATTTTTTATAAAATAAAGTTCATGAAGGTGTGCTATTGTGAGTTGCTTTCCAGTCCCATTTATGGTCATTCATTGGATTTAAAATAGCTCAAAATAGGCTGAACTTGATGTAGTAATACCACAGGATTTTACAAAGGAAACAAATCAATACTTTGTTTTCAATTCCCTAAAAATGGAAAAATGAGAATGCAGATAAAACTTAAAAGTGCAACATGCCTATACCTGTTCCATTCTGAGTAATGCAAAAATATTGAGAAAATATTCCCCAGTATTCCAAAGATATTATTCAATTCAGCAAAAAAGCCACTCATATTATTGAAATTTTATGAAATATCTTCATTGTTTTCTTTTGTTTTTTGCTCATTAAAAAAATGAGCGACAGAGAGACAAATCAGACACCGAGATACATCAGAGAAAGGAAGCTTCCGTCGACTGGTTCACTTCTCAAGTGCCGGGAACATCTGAAACTGAGCCAGCTTGAAGCCTGGAGCTAGAACTCAGTTCATGTCTTTCACATGAGTGGCAAGAATCCAGTTACTGGAGGCATCATTGCTGTCTTTCAGGGTTTGTATTAGCAGGAGGCAGCAGTCAGGAGCTGGAGTTGGGTGTTAAACCTAGTCACTCCATTATGGGATGGTGATATCTCAACATGCTGAGTGGCTAGGCTAAATGCGTTGCTTTATGTTTTATCCTTTAATGCAAATGAAATTTTCATACAATATTTATTCCAGAACTGCAGTCATTCATGAGTGACATAACTACTTTGCCAAATCAGAAAGCAATCAAGCATTTATTCAACATGGTTTTGTCAAATCAGTGTTTGTTTCAGCCACAAATTTCCTATGGATGAAAAAAAATTCTGCTCTGTGATCATACTTCATAAGAAGAGACTGACTATATGCAATTTCTAGGAAAGGATATTCTGTATTTTACTATTTAAATTGTTTACTATGAATAGCTAATGAGAGCTGAATTTATAATGAACTTATATATGCACAAATATCTATCCCAGAGTTTTGGTTGATAGATACTGTGATAGTCAGTTTTGCATGGGTTGCCCAGATTGTTTGTTAATCAATATTTCTGGTTGTGTCTGTTCCTAGGAGGGATTTACACATCAGTTAGTGGATTGAGAAAAAGGATTGCCCTCACCAACGGGGAAGCCTCAGACAATCCATCCGGGATGTGCAAAGAACTAAAAGGTAGAGGGAAAAAATGCTTTCTCTGCCTGAATGGGGCCATCTGTCATTTTCTGCCCTTAGAAACTGATGTTATTGGTTCTCAATTCTTCAAGCTTTGATTGAAATAGCACAGATTTTCCTTGGCCTCCAACTTGCAGACAGCAAAGTGGAGCTTACGTCAGTCCAACCCTTACATTAAAGCTCTGTATCTAATTATATGTCAGCATATCTATGTCCTATTGGTTCTGTTTTTTTTTTTTTTAAGAACTGTGACTAATACAATATTAGGAAATACTTCATTGAGGCGGAGAACATCAATGATCAATGTCCCCAGGTCATCGAGCTGGAGCTAAAGACTTGAGAGACCTGGGCAATTAGAGTTCACAGCCTAGACAATGAGAGAGTAGACAGCCACTACGCGAGGGCTCTGGGGATCCACAGTGTGTGTGTATGTGTGTGTGTGTGTGTGTTTGGGGTGTCCTGAGGATTCAGCAATGCAGTGCTATGTAAATGAGTGCCAAGAAACTACCAAAACAAAGGTAATAAGCTCTCGAAAGAATAAAAGAGAAGAGCACTCAGGATCCTGACCAAAGCAAAAAAAAAAAAAAAAAGTGCCATTTCTACTAGTCATGTTGGAAAATTTCTAATTTACACACAAGTCATTAAAGTAGCATATTTAGAGTTGTCTCTCCTGGCATATCATGTAGTCTGATAACCTTTCATGTCACTGTTGGTGAGTTCTCACAATATGTAGCAGGCGTTCCCATTCTGTTTCCTGCAGTAGAAGCCTTTAAAATAATTTTACTTATACAAGAAAATTATTATGAATTGAATGGATACCAAATTGAATGTCTCCTCATTTCAAATTTCCATTATTAGGATTCCAAATTTTTCACCAATGGAAATCAAGGACATGTCAAAGAAGGCAAACTAGAATTCAAAATTGGTGTTAAGGCATTGCTATTAAACTGTCTTCCTTTCACAAATTATTTAAAGATGTTTTTCCAAGAGGACATATCATAAGATTTTTCCCAAGACCTGGGAAAAGGTCATGCAGTGATACAGATTGAAGATCCAATTTTATTATATTTACAGTAAGGTTATCTTAATACTTTTGTTATTATTTGAAAAATATTTTGAAGTGTATATCTTTTTTCTTTATTTTACAAACAACTGAATTGAGGAACAGAGGATTCAATAACTTGCCTAATGGGATAATAGTATTAGATAGTAAAGTTCATCTGCAAGATGTTATCTGTAAAATATTTTAACCTGAGCTTGAAACTGTCTGATTTCTACCTCAACAGGAGCTTTGTGTTACTTTTTATACAGTGTTTTATCATATTTTGACTTACTGGTTGTGTCACTTTGGATTTCCTTTGGTTACTCTGAAGATAAACATTACAGCTAATTTCTCCTTTTTAACTTTTATTTAGTAAATATAAATTTCCAAAGTACAGCTTATGAATTACAATGGCTTCGCCCCCCCATAACTTCCCTCCCACCCGCAACCCTCCCAACTCCCGCTCCCTTTCCCATTCCATTCACATCAAGATTCATTTTCAGTTATCTTTATATACAGAAGATCAATTTTTATATATTAAGTAAAGATTTCATCAGTTTGCACCCACACAGAACATAAAGTGTAAAATACTGTTTGAGTACTACTTATAGCATTAATTCACATTGAACAACACATTAAGGACAGAGATCCTACATGAGGAGTAAGTACACAGTGACTCCTGTTGTTGACTTAACAAATTGACACCCTTGTTTATGGTGTCAGTAATCTCCCTAGGCTCTAGTCATGAGTTGCCAAGGCTATGGAAGCCTTTAGGGTTCGCCGACTTCGATCTTATTCCGACAGGGTCATAGTCAAAGTGGAAGTTCTCTCCTCCCTACAGAGAAAGGTACCTCCTTCTTTGATGGCTTGTTCTTTCCACTGGAATCTCACTCACAGAGATCTTTCATGTAGGTCCCACCCTCCCCCCCTTTTTTTTTTCCCCAGAGTGTCTTTGCATTCCATGCCTAAAATACTCTCATGGGCTCTTCAGCCAGATCCGAATGCCTTAAGGGCTGATTCTGAGGCCAGAGTGCTGTTTAGGACATCTGCCATTGTATGAGTCTACAGCTAATTTCTTGTGTATCACATGGCCTCACAATAAGCTTTTTTTAGTATTCCTACTGGCTTAAGGTATCTGTTTTTGTCTCTATAAGCCCAGTACTTTTATAGACTTTATTGTACTCCAGTAGTGAGAGTTACCATTGTAATCTGGTTCTTGTCTAAATATCCTTTAAGAGATAATATTATTTCATCAATGACCATCACTCCTGAAGCTAAATTATATAAGAGACAGCAAACATGCTAGGGCCAGCTTGCAGCATAGCAGGTTGTGCATACATCCTATTTTCATACATCCTATATGGGTGCTAGTTCCATTCCCATCTGTTCCCCTTCCAATTCAGCCCCTGCTAATGTGCCTGGGAAAGTAGCAGAAGGTGGCCCAAATGCTTGGACCCCTGCTGTGGGCATGGGGGACCTTAATGGAGTTCCATGCTCCTGGCTTCAGCCTGGCCCATGCCTGGCTGTTGAGGCCTTTTGGTAATGAATGATAGGATGGAAGACTCTCTCTCTCTTCCTCTTTTTCTCTCTCTTCCTCATTTTCACTCTCTTTCTCAATCTGTCCCTCCAACTCTCTCCATAACTCTTTCAAATAAAATTAAAAAAAAAAGAAGATATCATGCTGACCTGTAGATTTTCTACAGCTTAGATGTAATTTTGCTCTTAGAGTGACCTGTTGTTGTCAGGGTTATATGGATTCACTGTCAGCTATACTCAGAAAGAATTATGAATGCAAATTAATTAAAAGAACCAAGCAATTGTACTTTTTGTCAATCATTTTAAGTTATTTTAAATTGAAAAGTCTACACTATAATCTTCTTTTTGATTTCTATCCCAATTTCCTCTAACCTATAAATAATAAAAATAAGTGTCAAATTTACTGTGTAATTTTCAAATCATTTCAAAAAATGTTCAATCTGATTAAATCTATAGATTAGCATTGCCACAAAAGCATGAGTTTTAAATTTTCTCAGGCTGTGTAGCTACCAGTAATATCAGAGTAACTAAACAAATTTGGCCTAAATTTCTACATTCGTAATGATCTTTTAAGCTTGTTTCAAAAATATTTATTATTGTTAAAAGATAGCAATGAAATGGTTACTTCTTAAATGAATCTCTTTTTGAAATTGCATTTAATACATTTTAAATAAAAAGCTGAAAGCTCTTTTAAACTCCAGTCACAGAATATATTATCAATTAATTAATATTGACAATGTGACGTATTTGTACTTTACTGTGAATTACTTTTGTTGTCATCTTTCAAATTATCACTAAAACAATATTGTATAAGGAAGAGTGATAAACCCAATAATTTAGAAAATTCTAAGACATTAAAGAGTTTGAAGCTTATTATTTTACTATTGGAATAACACATGTACAGATAATTTTTTTAAAGATTAATTTATTTTTGCTTGAAAGTCACAGTTACACAGAGAGAGGAGAGGCAGAGAGAGAGAGAGAGGTCTTCCATCTGCTGGTTCCCTCCTCAATTGGCCGCAATGGCTGGAGCTGCGCCGATCCGAAGCCAGGAACCGGGAGCCTCCTCTGGGTCTCCCACGTGGTTGCAGGGTCCCAAGGACTTGGGCCATCTTCTACTGCTTTTCCAGGCCATAGCAGAGAGCTGGATCAGAAATGGAGCAGCTGGGACTTGAACCGGGGCCCATATAGGATGCCTGCACTGGAGGCGGCGGCTTCACCAGCTATGCCACAGCACAGGTCCAACACATGCACATATATTTTTAAAATATACATATGGAATAAAATATAGCATGGAAAACATTATGAAATGCCAACAATTATACAAATGTTAGGTGCTATCAGTCCTTAAAGAATGTTTGTGGTAAGGAAAGTAGACACATACATATATTCAACAATGGTTTCACACTACATATGCCATTTTAAAAGTCCTATTTTTTTTCTCAACAATGCAAATAAAATCTGAAAGATAAACCATTTATACTAACATTTGAACTCAATAAACTTATTACTAATTATTCATGAATTAAGCAAGATTAATTTATGCAGTTTTTTTCTCCAGTTACCTAAACATTGAAATCTGTGTGATTGAAGATTCAACCTTGGTAGCAAGTTTATCATTTTTTTCCTTCAAAAGTCCATCATGTGTTTCTTGGAACAGTAACATTTTTAATATATAAAAAGCTTAATTTCAGAGCATCTCTTCATCAAAATGGACTCACTCATTCGATCAAAAATTAAGCACTAGGGAAAGATGTTTGGCCCATGGTTAAGTCACTGCTTGGAACATCATATCCAAGTGCCCAGCTTTGAGCATTGTCTCTGCTCCTGATTCCAGCTCCCTTCTAATATGCACTCTGGCAGCAATGGTAATGGCTCCAGTAGTTGTGTCCTTACTACCCACATCAAAGACCCAGAATGAGTTCCCAGCTCCTGGCTTTGGCCTGTCCCAGTTGTGTAACCAAATGTCCCTTGTCAGGAAAAAATATCAGAAGCTATGACAGAAAGATAGAAATGTACCTGATGACTTTTTCTATATACTGTGTCATTTAATTGAAAAATTAATAAATTTAATTTTACAATGCATGGTTATCACTGAAAGAGATTCAACATTTCAATTCTAATTGTGTGCTTTATGTTCAGAAATACTCAAATTACAAAAACAATAAATTTATGTTGATGTACTATGCTATGTGGCATGTGGGTAATAAAATATCTGTATAGGTAACCAAGGAATGATGATATTTAAGATAATTACACCAATATTATGAAAATTTCATGTAACAAAATGATTTAAATTTTGGATATCAGGAATATTGATTTTGTTTTTACACATGAATATTTGAAATGAAGTAATTATTGTAAATCAGCATCCTAAAATATTGATAGTTCCATATTACTACTATGCACCAAATGTAGATGTGCAAGTGCAAGTTGATTTTTAAACTTTGATGGACTAAGAAGACAATTCAGCCAAAGTATGGTAAGTTTTTAGTGGATTAGAAAAAATATAGAAATTTAATATTTTGAGGTATTACAGCTCATTTAGATGATCAAGAACAGACCCATTTTTTTTTTTGACCATTTCTTTTAATATTGCCATTTAGGATTCATTCTAAATAATAAATCAGACTTTATGCCCATTCATAATTCTTCAACATTATTTTGTTTTTTAAAATTCTTTTTCAAGATTTATTCATTTATTTGGAAGGCAGAATCATATAGAGAGAAAGGTGGGAGGGGAACACAGGGAGAGAGAGAATGAGATCTATTCTCTGGTTCATTCCCCAAATGGCCACAATGTCCAGTGTTGGGCCAGTGGAAGCCAGGAACTTGGAGTCTTACCTGGCTTTTCCATGTGGGAGGGAGAGACCAAGTACATGGAGCATCTTTTACTGTTTTGCCAGGTGCATTAGAAAGGAGCTGGATCAGAATTGGAGCAGCTGGGATTCAAAAGTGCATCCATATGGGATGCCAACATTGCTGGTGGTGGTTTAACCTGCTGTGCCACACGCCAGCCCCTCAACATTATTTTATTTTATTTTATATTATTTTTTTTTTGACAGGCAGAGTTAGACAGTGAGAGAGAGGCAGAGAGAAAGGTCTTCCTTCCGCTGGTTCACTCCTCGAATGGCCACTACAGCCAGCGCTGCACCGATCCAAAGCCAAGAGCCAGGTGCTTCCTCCCAGTCTGCCATGAGGGTGCAGGGGCCCAAGTACTTGGGCCACCCCCACTGCCATCCCAGGCCACAGCAGAGAGCTGGACTGAAGAGGAGCAACTGGAACTAGTACCCTGCACCCCAACTGGAACTAGAACCCAGGGTGCCGGCGCAGCAGGCAGAGGATTAGCCAAGTGAGCCATGGTGCCGGCCAACATTATTTTAAAGATTAGGAATTCCATCTGCTTTCATTTTAAAGATTTTTGTGTCAGCACAAATTATGATACTTCACATTAGCTTATATTAATCTGGATGAATAGTTTCAATTTTCTATGCTTCCCTTTGGTTGATATGTAGAGCTCCTGGAAGATTAAAAGGAAAGCAATATCTGAGTTTCAAAATTGATTGAGACAATGGTTATGTAACATCATCTCAACTTTTCATAAACATTTTATATTCAAAAACAAATATATAAACATTCAACGTGCAACAACATAAATGTATGGATATGTTTGTTTTGTTCTTTATTTAAGTTTTATCTGTTAACAGGCTCAATATATGTAAATTCTACTTATTCCTCTCATAAATGCCTTCACAAAGCTTGTCTCAGTCCCTCTACAAAAGAAGAATTTTCTTCTGTAATTTTCTATTCCTTAAATCAATATATAAAAGGGTAAATTAGCTGTATGAACTGCATAGGTTCTTCTGTAGTGGATTATAGATAATAATTGGAGACACACAAGTGAAACATTGGAAAAGACAGGCAGCAGAAAGTGGCTGGAGTCCTTGGGCCCCTGTACCCAGGTGGGAGACTGGGAAGAAGCTCCTGGCTCCTGGCTTCAGATTGGTCTGGCTATTGCGGCCATCTGGGGAGTGCACCGGCCTGTGGAAGATCTCTCTCTCTGCTTCTGCCTCTGCATCTCTGTAACTCTGCCTTTCAAATAAAATAAATAAATCTTTTAAAAAAAGAATAGAGAGGAGAAGGAAAATGTGTAAGATATTTTTTTTTAAATCATGCTCATTATGTTTATTAAAGCAGAAAATCTAAATAATATATTTGAAATAGTTCAATTTCAATAGGATTAAAAGTGCTACAATTAAAGGTCTGTTAGGTAGGAATTTTTTTTTTAATTTTATTTAAATTATACAAGTTTCATGTGTTTCATATATACAGAATTAGGAACATAGATTCTTATGTGAGAGCTATGAAGAAACTGTTGGCCGGCGTCGAGGCTTACTTGGCTAATCCTCCGCCTTGCGGCGCTGGCACACCGGGTTCTAGTCCCGGTTTGGGCGCCGGATTCTATTCCGGTTGCCCCTCTTCCAGGCCAGCTCTCTGCTATGGCCCGGGAAGGCAGTGGAGGATGGCCCAGGTCCTTGGGCCCTGCACCCGCATGGGAGACCAGGAGAAGCACCTGGCTGCTGGCTTCGGATCAGCGAGATCCTCTGACCGCGGCGGCCATTGGAGGGTGAACCAACGGCAAAAAGGAAGACCTTTCTCTCTGTTTCTCTCTCTCTCACTATCCACTCTGCCTGTCAAAAAAAAAAAAAAGAGATTAAAATGGAAATCATATGAAAAAGAGTGTTTCTTATATACCGGTTATAAGACAGAAGATAGCAAAAATGGGAAACAGACATAATGACTATTTTAATAACCACAGGACTCTGTAACTCTCCCGAGCCTGGAGAAACCAAAGGGAAGTGATGGTACTACTACTATTCAAGAGTTTTGAATAAGATCCAACAATGCTGGCTTGCCACCAGATTTGAAAATATCACTAAGTAGCTAATTTTAGATTCTCTGAGGATGAGTCAAGGACAGCAGGTGTTGGAGAAAGACACAGTCGGCTCTTGTACTGCAGAGGTGGGGCTGTCTGAGTGAGATTGGTGCATTTAATGGCGATCAGCAATGCCAGCGCTGATGGGAATGCCAACACTAACGTATGACTCTCCAGATAAACACAGATGAAAGAAATGTACCAGTCTCTGCTTGGCACCTTCTGCCTTCCAATATCCTCTCAGAGCCTCCCCTGACATACCTAAAGATGAGCCAGATGAGAAATGTTGATAAGAATAAGTGTCACGATATTTAGAAAATCAAATAAGATATGATTAATTTAATATTAATTTCAGAAAACCGAGATTTTATTTTAACTCCCTAAGATGCATTGAACACGTTTTGTTTTGTTCAACTCCCACCACTTAAATCAGTGCTTGGTGAAGAGTTGGCAATTAATTGATAAAATTTAATTCAGTAGGTAAATAACTTTATAAAGTAGCAGGATCCCCTAAATATTAATGAAATCTATCACATTTTTGCTTATGAGCTGTTTTGGTATGAAAGTAGTGTCTTGGATAATGTATCAACCCAAAATTTTCATTTAGGGATAAAGAAAAAGACACATGCATCTTTGAATATTTTCTTTAAAAAGAATACAATTTTGCAAAGCATTATTTCAAGGAGCTAAGAATGGCATGGCACTACTTTCATCATGTTTTCTTAGTGTTAGAAACAACACAGAAAAAACCAAAACTGGTAATGTCTTCTATTTCAGAATCCTCTGGAAGACACTTCATTTTGCTGTGGGAAAGATAGGCACTTGCTTTTGATCTTTACACTGTAATTGAAACTGTTAGTACAACAAAGTAAAAATATCCCTCTACAGTGGTTGCTTTTCTGCAGTGAAAGCACTTTGCACCTGTGGAGACAAAAGCAGTATTTTTTGTTGTCTAAAATGTCATAATGTATAATGATAATAGTGATATTTCTATGAGTGAACTACTGTACTATTTCAATAGTGTGAAACATATTGAGTTTTAGTCCAATAAATTGTACTCCTTGTCCAATTTTATGAAATGTTGAATACATTAACCATGAAAGAAAGGACTGTTGAGTTACAAGCAATATGAATTAAAACTGGAATTTCGGCAGCAGCAGTGTATGCTTCTAAGGTTTTGTACTATTTTCTTTCTTTTCACAGAGCAGTTCTGTGGAAGGCTTATCTTCAGTTTGAAAGCTATGGTGTGATATTTTAGTATACTCATGCCTTACTAAAAAGTTCTACAATAATCATTTTTATTCAATATCATTTTAATATTTATCTCTACATGTAAAACTTAGGTTTATATCTTCAAATTTTGAATAAGCTCTGGGGGTTACTCATACTTCATACCAATAAAACATCGCTACAATTTACAGAGATTTATCAAAACAGGATTCTGACTGATTTAACAATGTTAATAATTCAATTTTGAGGCTATGTTATCATAATATTATTTTTATTTTACTATCTGTATAGCAAGGTACAAATCAAAATAACAAGGCTATATTTTTGTCTCCACTTATCCTTATGAAATAAAGTTCCTAGGTTCAAAGAACAACATTATTGGTCTCATGGCATTTGTATACACAGAAGACACACTTGAAACTCGGCAAGCCTACTGAAAACCACATAATTTAAAAGATAACAATAAAAACAGTAGGCCATAGTGCATTTTTGTATTTCATAAAAAGCAAATAATAATGCCTAAAATGCAAATAACAATGCTAAAGCCTCACTGTAATAGAGTTGACTATTTGTTTATTGTTACAACTGTGACCACACACATGTAAAATTGTCTGTGCAAGTCTTTAGAAGTGAATAGTAATTATTCTATAAAAAGTTTTCATGGAAGATTTAAAATTATTAAGTACTCATAATTTTTTATGGACATCTTACAAATTCTAATTAATAAGCTTATTTTCCCTGTCCAACTTTTTTAATAAATGATGGTATTCATTTCTATATATCTTAATAATACCGGAGGACCTTGAGATTTGCTGAAGTTGTTTACAGCGATATTTTTGTATTTCCTTTTAATAATATTCATATCACCTATCAAAGAACAGTAACTTATATTTTTGAGACAAGTTACTAGAAAATGCTATGTGAATGGATAGGTGTCCAGGTAATAAACTGGCTCTCAATATAAAGCCACATCACATATACTGGTGACATAGTTAATTTTGGCCATATACAATTTATCACTGTCGAGTCATATTGTATTATAGTATTTTTGTACTGACATTAAAAAAGCTGACACAAAAAAGACAGGTAGCACATTTAACGAAATAATATGATTGTTAAGGTAATTGTATAGTTCTCTGCTTAAACCAAACTTCTTTGTCCTAGGACAATTTTTTTGACAAGAGCAAGTAAGACTATTATCTAGATGCTATTACTTTGAAAATATGTAGAGAGAATGACACCTCTTAATGCAGACCTCTTTCTAATCTGTATACAAAAACATATTTTTTCTAGATACCAATTGTCTTCAAAATTTAGGGCCAGTATAATAAATTTAATGTCACCTTACTAATTTATAATTTCAGAATTGTTGGCTTATTACTGCACAGCAAAACAAAAATAAAAAAAATTATACTGCTGTTCTCACTTTATCAAAGTTACTGCTTGTATTTTGTTTTCTTTTTTGGAATACAATTGTACAATTTATAAAGCAAAGACATTCGTTAAAGTTATAATAGATGTAATAGTCTTTAAATTTCAAGACACGTTTCTTTTACAGGGGCCAGATGTTTGGTACAACACTTAACACTTCAGTTGGGACAAGCACTTCTCTATTCCAAGTGCGTGGTTTTGTGTAGCAGCTTTACTCCTAATTCTAGCTTCCTGCTAATGCACACCCTGGGAGACAACAGGCACGACTCAATGACTGGTTCCCTGCCACTCATGTGGAAAACCTAGATTGAGTTTCAGGCTCCTGGTTTTGACCTGGCCATTTCAGGCTTTTGAGGATTGACCCAGTATATGGGAGAATTCTGTACCACTCTCTGTATTCACCTGTCTGCCTCTCAAATAAATGCATATCTGTGGCATAGTGGGAAAAGCCACCACCTGCAGTGCCAGCGTTTCATATGAGCACCAGTTCTTGTCTCTGCTGCTCCACTTCCAATCTAGCTCCCTGCTATAGCCTGGGAAAGAAGTACAAGATGGCCCAATTGCTTGGATCCCTGTACCTGCATAGGAGAAATGGAAGAAGTTCTGCCATTGCAGCCATTTGGGAAGTGAACCAGCAGATGGAAGACCTTTCTCTCTGTCTCCCTCCCTCTGTAACTCTACCTCTCAGATAAATCTTTTAAAAAAAATTCTACTACAAAGAGTATAATTCACTCAGTTTTGCTTTAGTATTAGATTTATAGAATTTAAGAAATAATAGACAAATAATTGGCTTCCTTCCCCCAACCCCTGGGATATGATTACAGAAATTAATAAAAGCTTTATTAGTTTAAATATCAGATTTCTGTTTTTTTTTTTTTTGTAAATCTAAGTTCATTTAAATACTCAGTATGATAGAAAATATCTTCAAATGCTGTGATCTTTCTATTGCAGTTATTCTTTTACAGTTCCAAATATTTTAAAACTTTAACATGATTCAGAGATTAAGTAGATTTCTCATAGTTTCTCATAACGTACCTATAGTATCAAAACAATTAGTAGAAAATTATATAGCATAAGAATGGGTAGGTATTGCAACACAGCAGGTTAAATCACTCTTGGGATGCCTGCGTCCTACATCAGAGTGTCTGAGTTTAAGTCACACTTCCAGTTCCCATCCAGATTCCTGCTGTTGAGGACCCGGAGAGACTGCTGATGATGGCTCAAGTACTGAACTCCCTGCTACCCACGTGAGGGACTTGGATGGAGTTTCTAACTCCTAGCTTCAGCCTAGACCATCCCCAGCTGTTGTGGGTATTTGATTTAGGTAGTGAATCAGCAAATGTAAGATTCTCTCTTTCTCTCTCTCTCTCTCTCTCTCTCTCTCTCTCTCCCTATTTATTTCTCTTTCTCTCTGTACCTCTTTCTCTGTCACTTTGCCTTTCAAATAGATAAAGAGAAATACAACTTTTAGAAAAGAACGTTGTATAGCATAAGTGTTTTCAAAATCTGGGTGAGTTTTAAAATTAGCATCACTCAAAGATATCCAGCGTTGACTAAACACAGAACAAAACTAGGCTTCATAGAAGATGTTCTTAGCCAACATCAGTTGGATTGAGGTAAGCAAATGTTGTTCTATATTATTATACGACTTGTAGAAAGTGATTCTTTAATTTTTCAACAATATTGTTGTATACTTACTGGTTATCTGAAAGACAAAGAATGAGGAAGTAAAGAAAAAGGAGGAAATGTAAAAATAAAATAATAAAGACAGTATATTGTAAATGCACCTCTGGAAATGAATCATTGCAACCCACTTCCAGTCTTTACATGTGTGTGAGTTCATAAATTATTTTTTTAAAAAAGAAATAAAACTCTGGCCGGCGCCGTGGCTCAACAGGCTAATCCTCTGCCTTGCGGTGCCGGCACACCGGGTTCTAGTCCCGGTCGGGGCACCGATCCTGTCCCGGTTGCCCCTCTTCCAGGCCAGCTCTCTGCTGTGGCCAGGGAGTGCAGTGGAGGATGGCCCAAGTGTTGGGCTCTGCACCCCATGGGATACCAGGATAAGCACCTGGCTCCTGCCATCGGAACAGCGCGGTGCGCCGGCCGCAGCGTGCTACCGCGGCGGCCATTAGAGGGTGAACCAACGGCAAAGGAAGACCTTTCTCTCTGTCTCTCTCTCTCTCTCACTGTCCACTCTGCCTGTCAAAAAAAAAAAAAAAAAAAAAAAAAAGAAATAAAACTCAAAGCAAGAAGAACCTCTTCCATGCTGCTAATATCAACTCTATCATTTTTTTTTTTTTGACAGACTGATATCATTTCCCTTGGATACAAACCTAGTAGTCAGATGTCTGGATTATATAATTTTGTTTTTAGTTTTTTTACATAAAAATAAGTGTCATATGTTCTTGACATCTGTGGAATCTAAAACAAGGACATATCCTAGAAGTTAAAAGTGTAAGGGTAGGACTCATGCTGTGGCATAAAGTTTAAGCCTCCAACTGTGGTGCTAGGATCCCATGTGGGCACTGGTTTGAGTTCTGCCTTCTCTACTTCCAATCCGGCTCCCTGCGGGTGCACCTGGTAAAGCAGTGAAGGCTGGCTCAGGTATTGGGCCCCTGCACCCACGTGAGACCTGGAGGAGGCTCCTGGTTCCTGGCTTCTTCCTGATTCAGCCCTGGCCATTGTGGCCATTTTGGGAATGAAAAGCTGAATGTAGGATCTCTCTCTCTCTCTCTTTCCCTTCCTCTCTCTCTCCATCTATCTCTGTATTTCTGCCATCCAAATAAATAAATAAATCTTTCTTTTGGTTACTGGAGGGGAGAGAATTGGAGGGAATGGGGAAAGATTGATTAATGGGTATTAGGTGATAGCTAGATAGGTATAATAAATTCTGAAATTCTTCTGCCCTGTAGGGTGACTTTAGAAAATGATAATGTACTATATATTTGTTCATTACAAAAAATAGAAGATAATATTTTGAGGGTATTCACCACAAAGAAATGATAAATGTTTAAAGAGATAAATATATAGTATCCTGATTGGACATTACAAAATTTGCACGTGTATCGAAACATATTTACATAGTACCTCGTAAATATGTATAGTATTTGTAAATGTTTAATTTAAAATGTGAAAGATAAATAAAAAATATGGGAGAGCTTTATTGGAGCCAAATGCTAAACTTATTACTTAGGTTTTTAATCATAGGACTAAAAGAGTCAGCATAATCATAAAACCTTTAAGAAAATAGGAGTTACATAGAAAATCACAGTTTCAGTAAGGAAAAAGGAATGAATGAATAAAAAGTGCTTCTGTGAATCAGAATCTGGTAGGGATACCTATTACAGCTGAGATCTGAGGGAATTTGCTTCTGTTTTGAGTGAGCAGGCACATTTTTCTGTATGAAAATAAATAAAAGTAGATCTTCCATTAACTGTCTTAATTATCTATAGGAAGTCATCAGGAAAAAAAGGCCTTCTTATTTGAGAAAGTTCTCTTAGGACTACTTCATAAACATTACAAGAATCCACGTTACATTCCCTTGGATGAACATATTTCCAACTCAACAGTCTTAAATTTCCAATGTAATGTCTCATATGGATGAGTCATACACTTGGCAAAGACACCTTGCAGAAAGAACTAATCGTCTCCGTCTATCAGAAGCGGCAACTTCCTCCAGTGATGCAGGCTTACTTGAAATCATCTCACCCTTTTTTCTCCATCCACCCTTGCCTACATTGAATTCCAGGCTTTGTATCAGGTTCTGTTTCAGATTTATGATTTATAACACATTGCTCTTCAAAACAGATAGCCATAGGTTTATTATTTATATAATAGTTGCTCATTTATTATTTGATCCACTACATGAGCATTTGCAGTGTCTTTTATGGGCTAAGCAAGGCTTATGTGCAGGGATTTTGGAAATGAGCAAAACATAATATCTAAACTATGTTCTATTGGATAAAAGAGTTTAAATCAGTGTGCTTTCCTTGTGTTTTTGTCATGAGTATTTTCAAATTTAGTTTGCATTCTATTATCATCTGACTTAGTGCAAGGATTTCCTCACCTAATAAAATTCTTTCAGGTATTTATTTTTACTAGTGATTTATTAAAGTGACTTTTAAATTTCATATTCCACTAAAAGATAGAAAACTTCAGGATGAAGTTCCCATGATTCACAATGCAATAAAAGATGTAATTTAATTAAAAAAATATAATGCCACTATATTTGACAACTGTTTTTTTTAGTGTCTTAAAAATCTGAGGCCGGCGCCGTGGCTTAACAGGCTAATCCTCCGCCTTGCGGCGCCAGCACACCGGATTCTGTCCCAGTTGCCTCTCTTCCAGGCCAGCTCTCTGCTATGGCCCGGGAGTGCAGTGGAGGATGGCCCAAGTGCTTGGGCCCTGCACCCCATGGGAGACCAGGAGAAGCACTTGGCTCCTGTCTTCGGATCAGCGCGGTGCGCCAGCCACAGCGGCCATTGGAGGGTGAACCAACGGCAAAGGAAGACCTTTCTCTCTGTCTCTCTCTCTCACTGTCCACTCTGCCTGTCAAAAATAAAAATAAAATAAAATAAAAAATCTGTAATCATATAAATTATGTCAATATGTACAATGGTCCTTACACAAAAGTTTTTCTTTTAGTCTTTGAAAGTTATGGAAAAATTGCAAAGTAGATAAATCATTTTTGTCCTTAAACAGTTCTGCATATCATTCCCTTGGAGACCAGCATAAAACAAGAATACTCCTCAAATGTTAAATGATAATGTTAGTCATTGGGATTCTTTAAATTTACCTCCAAATCCATCTACCCTGTACATGAAATGTCTGAAATTATTTGCAATAGGAAATAGATTTTAATACAACTGAAAAGCATAGCTTATGTCATTTTAATTATATTTTATTTCAATTTTATCATAGCTGTTTCTATATTTTGTTAAATTCAGATACCATCTCCTTGAAGAGTCCTTTTGCAAGTTTGGCTGAATGCCTACCCCCTCTATTTAGACTGAGTGGCAAATGTAGTGAAAACTCATAGGTTTAATGGAAAACTTCTGTGACTACATATATACATATATAATATATATGTATTAGATATTTATATAAACATTTAGGTGATGCTTCATTTAACTATTTATTCCCAATTTATGTGAAGGTATGAGTTATAGAGTAGATAATTGTTTGCCTGCTTTATTGAATCTAGAGTATTCTATTGAATTACTGACTTCTATGTTTGAATTAGGTTAATAAATCAGAAAATTAATTTGCTTATATTTTATTCATTATATATATACATATATGAATAATAGAATCCATACAATTGTTTTTACTAGACTATGAATAACTTGAGTTACAAACTTTCTTTGAATGTATGGCATATATTAGTGCCAAACTAATGTTTCTTTTATGAAAACAAGAATATATTAATAATATAATTGAAATATGTCTCATAATGGAGTAAGAGTACTTTCAGCACAGTGCTCTGTTTGCTTATGTTCCCTGTTCAAAGCCTAGGAACAACAGTCTAATGATGAAGTACTGTGTGACTTACTGTGATTATACATTGCCATAAGTGCGAAATAATATTAAGGTTACAGTTTGGGGTAGAGACCAGGAAGTAAAAGTTGAAAGGAATTCAGTGTCTAATTAGAAATGGTAAATATTTTCACTTAAGGAGAGGGGGAAAATTGAATGGAACAAAAGGAAGAATTCTTATATAAAACAAATAAAAGTAAATGTTATATGTCTGCATATCTCTGACTTCTTAAACAGTATTATTTATAATACAACACAAAATTTATAGATTGTACTTTTATTCATAAAAGATGAATATTTTAGTATCCATAAATTCACATCTGTTTCTTCATATTTTCCACAAAACAAAAGCTCAAATATATGGGTTTCACAAAACAGTTGGAAGGTCACATCCATGTAGCCACTTGGCAACAGAAAGGCAGGCACATCTGAGAACCATGGTGCCCAGGATACTTAAGCCTATGTCCACCTGAATGTGTTATCTGTATTGAATATTCATTGCAATCAATTGGTGGGAAATTTATTGTAAAGATTGTAAAGCACCAACCATCACTTGGATAATGACCTTTCTTGCTTTTCCCACAAAAATTTGATCTTATAAAGCAGCAACATGAAACAAGACATTGATATCATCATTGTGGAAGGAAGAAGACAATTCAGGGTGAATGCACTTGAAAATTTAGGGAATTAGGATTGTCTTTTTAAATGATCCTATGTCTGGCAGCAAATCCATAAAACTGATATTTTTGTGCCAACGTTGTGGCTTCTTGACCTTTAAATTCCAACATTAGCACATGTAGGTCAATACATCTTAGTAATGTCTTCAATTAAAGTGGTGATGTCCTTATTATGCTTACAAGAGAGCTGCCACAAACAGTTTGCTGTAAAAGTAGCCTGACTGAATTGAAGCATTTTCCCTAATGCATGCTGTGGTCATCTCCTGGGCTAGATGCTTTTAAAGTCAGTGTAATGACTCAAACCCAGTTAAATAACAAAACAAAACAAAACAATTAATCCTGTACAGAGAGGCAAATCTGAAGGAATTTCAGGGCATTACCTTTGCCAACATATATAGTGAAATTCTATTCATTTTTCTCAGGGTTAGCATTTTATATATATATATATATATATATATATATATATATATATATATATATATATACAGTTATCAGACCAATAATATACACACTCATGCTAATAAACTTTTTAACATTTTTATTCGTCAAATCCATTCCTTCAGCAGATATCCTACAGGTCCCCACTATTCACCAGTAATTAATTAATTTAGTGAGGATAAAGTATAAATCAGAATCTCTGCCTTGAGAACTTCATGGAATCCTAAAGTAATTATTAGCCAGATTAGTAATTATAATGCAATATGAATTGGGATTCATGAGAACTTTTAAAAGTTTGTTTGAAATCACAGAGGAACAAGGGTTTTGTGTTTTAGAGGCCCAAGTTTGCACAAAGGAAATAAATCAAAGAAGACATTTAAAAACAGATAACATTTCAAGAATTTCAAGATATATATGGCATGTGAAGGACATACAACAGTTTATTTTGGATACAATATTTTCCTTGGAAGCTAAAGTGATGGAACGTTATGCTAGAGAAGATACAATGGAACACACCTTGCTTTGATATTGATCTGCTAAGGAATATTCTGTAACACCACAGGTTTTATCTGTAGAGATGAGAACATGGACATTGAAATACTGAAATCACAGAGCCTGGAAACAGCCTGACATGAGAAAGTAGCAGACGTGGTTGCTCAAGAGTTTTTGAGTCAAACATCCTGAGTTCAAATCTGAGATCTACCCTTTCCCAGAAAGTATTATTGCACAAATTAATAAGAGCACGTACCTGCTGAGCATAAGTGACGTCTCCTTCCCCATCTGTCAAGCAGAGCTGGTATTAAGAGCACAGTGGTGTCTGCCCCACACTTCCTGGTGACTCATTCTCTTTTCTGTGAACGATGATAACACGCCAGTGCACGCAGTCAGGGAAGGATTCAGGCCAGCGGGATGTGAGCGACGGGAACATTTATCATAGCCAAGCAAAGCTCCAGCAGCCATCGCTTGTTTCTAGCAGCCTTACTTTCCTCACCATGATTCTTCCGTTTTCTAACAGAAAAACAAACAAATATGTATTTTACAGGAGGAGCCACTGCCATTCCATAGCAGACAAACTCAGAGGAAACACTGACCCTGAGAGACCAGGTAACCTGGAGCCTTTAATGAAGAAGGGATTCTTAGTGTCACTCACCCTACATTATACAACTTTACTCTGATTGAAGCTGTTTCCTTTAGATAAAGTGACTTGAAGTCTGATGGTCCTTTTGTTTTCAGTTTGGCTGTGATATTTATCAGGTTTTAACAATTTATCCATTTTTTCCTGGTTAAACCTTCTGTTTCAACATTTAGAATGACTGGAAATTCTTTTTGCTTTAACTGTAAAATTTTGGAAGAAAAGAGAATGTGGTATGTGTCCAGGTGATTTATCTATTTATTTATTTATTTATTTTTGACAAGCAGAGTGGACAGTGGGAGAGAGATACAGAGAGAAATCCTTTTACCGATGGTTCACCCCCCAATTGCCACTGCAGCCAGCACGCTGAGGCCGGCACGCCACGCTGATCCGAAGCCAGGAGCCAAGCCAGGTGCTTCTCCTGGTCTCCCATGGGGTGCAGGGCCCAAGGACTTGGGCCATCCTCCACTGCACTCCTGGGCCACAGCAGAGAGCTGGAGTGGAAGAGGGGCAAGCAGGACAGAATCCGGCTCCCCGACTGGGACTAGAACCAAGGGTGCTGGCGCCGCAGGCGGAGGATTGGCCTATTGAACCACGGCGCCGGCCAGGTAATTTATTTATTTATATAAGATAATAGAGCCAAGGCAAAACCAGTGTTAATTAATAATAAATTCAACTTCCACTGGAAGTTTTAAAATAAATTGATATTTAAAAATATTTTATTATATTTGTTTGACAATAAAAGAGAGACGAATGAGGAGAAGGGTAGAGAGATAGAATTGTTCATCTACTGGTTGACTCCCCAAATACTTGCAACAGCCAGGGTCACATCAAACTGAAACCAGGAACCAGGAACTTCATCTGGCTCTATCACATGGGTGGCAGTAAACCAAGAACTTGGGCCATCACCTGTTGTCTTCCAGATACGTTAGCAGGAACTTGGATTGAAAACACAGAGTAGCCGGGACTCAAATCAGGCACTCTAATATGGGTTGTGGATATTCTAAGCAATGACTCAACCCACTGCATCATATGCCTACTCCAAATTAACATATTAAAATGAACTATGTTATAAAGTTAAGTGGTTATCACTTGGCATAAGCTTTATTTTAATCATATTATAATATTCCACATAGAAAAGCACTGTTGAAGAATGTATATGTAGAAATAAGATGTGTACATTAAAGCATTTGCTTTGGCTTATGTAAATCAAATCTCACTTAAACCTTCTTCATTATAATGATGAGATTACGTTTTTAAGTATAAAAATTCCAAGTGAAATTAATTTCAGTTTTGATACCTTTTCAAATTCTTTGATGTCTAGTATACAGTTCACTTCTTTATGAAAATGTAGAAAGGTGGTTTGGCATGATGTGTTGAGTACTGTGATACTGAACTCATTCACAAACAGCTGTAAAAAGTCTACAATGATTTGATTCAAGAGACACTCAGCCCAATGTCCTATATGTGCACACTGATAAAGAAATTCATATAGCTATCATGTTGCTAACAGTGTCTCTTTCACATCTAGTGTAGTATTTGCAAGTTTGTTGGTTAGATTCAAAGGCTTATATCTGCTATGGCTTGAACGTTTTTGTCCTCTCTACAACTCATGTTGAATTTAATTGCCAATACAACAGTATTGGAAAATGGGGCCTATTGAGAGGTGTTTAGGTCAGGGTTTCACACACCACGACTAAAAGGGCTTGCGGGAGTGGGTCTCCTCTTTTTTGCTCTTCTCCCATGTGAGGAAACACATATTTCCCCTTTGGATAGCTTTCTGCTATCCCAGGCCATAGCAGAGAGCTGGAACGGAAGAGGAGCAGCCAGGACTAGAACCGGCGCCCATATGGGATGCAGGCGCTTCAGGCCAGGGCGTTAACCTGCTGCGCCACAGTGCCAGCCCCTATCACAGCTCTAGAAACATTGTCAAGTTCATAGAGGTATACAGAGGAATAATTTCTTCAATGTTTGGGAAATATGTTAGCAAGGATCTCAACTTTTCTGGAAATAAGCTTAAGTAACACGATTGAATGTGAAGAAGTAATGTACCAAACTCACTACCCTTGGTCAATATTTTAATTTGAGGACATTATTTTGAAGGGGTTACACTACATGTATTTCATAATACCTTTAAAAGTTATTTCTAATAATAGGAAAAAAAGTTGAGAAAATTCTTATTCTTATTCTTTGACTATAAGGAAAGGTGTTAACTTACTATCTCTTATGTTCTATTTTGATTTTGAAATATTTTATGGTGTCACGATATAATATGCCATTATGTATAGCACTGAAAATGATTAACTTCCATACATATTTTTTTTGTTTTTACAATACTAAATACATAGAACTGTTTAAAATCAGTATAATCCTCACGAGTTAATTAAATTAATTATGCAGTACCAGATGTGCTATATGTAGGAAATATATTTGAGAATACAGTGACACTTCCTCCACTTCTCGAAGATTATTAGAAACCTCATATTAACAACTTTTAAGGTGTGATTACATGATCTTATTGTTAATAGATAATTATAATTACTTTAATATTAATTATATATGACAATGGTAGATTTTACTTCTCAATACTAAAGTAAATTTCTTCATTTCCAGAAATCAATAGCAAGGTAACTTGAGTGAAAAGATCACTCCTATGTTAACATCTGGATAACATCCAAAACAGTTCTACAATGTCTGCCAGCAATGACTTACCATAGTAATCTGACTGAATTGAAGGAAGGAAGAATTAAAATGAATGAAGGAAGAGTTGAACTATCTGTGTTTAATCTCCAGTTTCATCAGAAATCGATTAACTAGCTGACTTTGGGTCCAAAAGAATTAATTATACTCAGTCTCCAGTATAATTAACAACACTATGGCCAACTCCCAAAATATTCATTAAACAGTCAGGAACAATATGAAATTCAAATTAAAACTGGAAAAGAGATTAAATAGAAGTAGTCATCTCTAAAAAGAATCATGCTGCATCTGAGATGAAATCATTTGAGCAATACAAAATATGGAAATACATTTTGTGTTACATTTAATTATCATTAATTCCAGCACTGCAAGCTGGCAGCTATTTTAGGTTCATTACTAGGACGAAAATGGGCTGGAATGTTAACACGAATCTATCCTCATGGGAATAATGGAATGTGCTTCAAAGTTAAAGAAAGTTTAAAAATAAAAGTTCAGTTTCATTTAATCTCATAAATTTGCAATTAGGAATACACATTACACTTCAACCACTGTTAACACATTTATCAATGCAGGACAACAACAAAACGATAACAAGAATTCCAGATTAAGTTCCTCTTGTAAATACACTTAAAAATTTATATGGTACTTGGTGAAGTTTCTTAAAAACAATTCTTGGTTTTGTATTTGGTGGATTTAAATTAAGTCACATGGTGCAAAATGTCTGTTGTTTAGTAAATAAATTAAATAAGTTGAAGTAAGCATCCAAACTTTGGTAGAAATATTGTTGATATATTCTGTAATTTAAAGATCTTTATAATATGGGGAGTCTTACTGTTTATGACTTCTTATTTAACTGCAGGCCTAGTATTTCTTAAGATAATTACAAAACCAGAAGAATTTAATGCCTGTGCATACTTGAATTAAGATATGCAATGAGAGACAAGGCACCATAATCATGGCTAGAGTTTATTAGAATAGTTTGCACTTAAAATGTAAAAATTTAATGCATAGAAAATGCTATAAAATATTTTAAATTTTGATATAATACATTTAGCTCTGTTTTCAAGAATCAGGTTTTGCTGTTGTAGTTGTTTGATTTGCTTTAAAGATTCCTTTATTTGAAAGGCACAATTAGAGAGAGAGAGAGAGAGAGAGAGAGATCTCCCATCTCTCACTCCCCAAATGTCTGCAATGACCTAGACTGAGCCAGGTCAAAGCCAAGAGCTAGGAGCTTCTTTCAGGTCTCCCATGTGGGTACAGGGCTCTAAGAATTTGAATCACCTTCTACTCCTTTCCCAAGCACATTAGCAAGTAGCTATATAGGAAGTACAGCAGCCAGGCCCCAATACAGGTTATAGGCATCAATGGTGGTGGCCTTACCTGCTAGGCCACAACACTGGCTGCTCTAGATCCAATTCTATCACATGAGTGCAGGGACTCGAGTAGTTGGACCATATTCTGCTGCTCTCCCAGGCCCATTAGCAGGGAACAGTATCCAAAGTGGAGCAGCTGGGACTTGAACCATCCCTCAACGGAATGCTGGTACTGCAGAGGACAGCTTAAACAGCTGCAATACAACTCTGATCCCACAGATCAGGTTTTAATATCCAAGTTGTCAATACATCTTTGATCATTCCATTCATTAAGGGTAAGGGATTTTTTATTTCTTATATATTCATACATATGAAAAACACGTGTTATGGACTAAATATTTTAATTCTTTTTTCACTTTTGTAAACAATAAATCATTCTCTTCTTTTTATATAAAAGATTGATTTATTTATTGAAAGAATTATAGAGAGGGAGAGGCAGAGATAGAGAGAAAGAGGTTTTCCATCTGCTGGTTCACGATTCAGATAGTCACCATAGCCAGGGCTGGGACAGTCTGAAGCAAGGAACCAGGAGTTTCTCATCGGAGTAGCAGGGACCCAAGTACTTGGATCATCTTCTGCTGTTGGTTTAGGAGGGGGTTGGATCAGAAATGAAGCAGCAGGGCCATGAATTGGCACCCACATGGGAAGCCGACATTGAAGTCAGTGACTACCTGCCATGCCATAATGCCACCCCTGAAATAATACATTTCAAATATATAACCAAAATTAACTGTTTCAATTTTGTATGTTTTAATCTGAATAATTTATTAGAATCTTTTTAAAAGATTTATTTATTTATTTGAAAGGCAAAGTTACAGAAGGGCAGAGACAGAGAAAGAGAGGTCTTCCATATGTTGGTTCACTCCTCCAATGGCTGCAATGGCTGGAGCTGGGCCCATCTGATGCCAAGAGCCTGTGGCTTCTTCCACATCTCCCATAAAAGTGAAAGGGCTATGCCACAGTGTGGAACCCTATTTGAAGCTTTTGAAGACATTTTAAAATGTCTGCTGCTTTGTTTCTCAATATCATATATTTATAAAGGATACTCATTGGTTACATAAACCTGGGAGAAAAACATCTTAAGATGCCTGTTTTTGAAATTGACAAACTAGAATTTGATTTAGAATGATGATTTGTCAGTGCAATTATTGCATGTGATTGGAAATACATATAGCCAACAAAAAATAATTTCTTAAGCAGAAAAGTGAGAAGAGAAAAATCTAAGCAAATAAATATATTAGCACTTTAACCCTTGGAAAACATGTTTTTTAAAAGCAGTGTTTGGGCTTTTTGAGGTATATAGAACAAATCTTGTTCTATGATTCATAAGTATTATGCAAAAAAAATTAAACTGTTCTTTAGACCACATATTTCAAATTTAAATTTCTGGTAAGTTTATAGAGGGAATAATCTGAAATGAAGTTAACTGTAAAAATCACAGAAAATTTTAAGAATTCTTATTGAAACTGTTAAAGTTTATTGTAGCATAGCAAAATTTACCAGAAAAAAAAAATAAAGTAGCTTTGAAAAACTAAGAAAATATGAGAAAAATCCAAGAGTTTTTCTAAACAAATATAATACCAAGGAAAGAACAAATATTAAATGAAACAACATACAATAGCAATATTTCTAGAGAAATGAAAATTAAATGGCCATGGATGAGAAGAGGAAAAGGAACTATAATTAACCTAATACCCACAAAGAAGAAAGTTAGGGACTCATTGTTAATTTTTAAATATACGTAATTTTCCATCTTGGATTCTAGACTGAATTCAGGGATCCCTTTAGTTTCTTAAACACAAGGCAAATTTTTGCAACAGAGTGTTGATTAGACAGACTTGGGAATATCATCCCCTGTCTTGTACTTTCAAAAAAGATCCTCCCCAATTTATCTTCTTCATAGAGTAGATTTTTGGCTGCTTTTCATAAGTTAAAAAAGAAAATTTGCCTTGCTTTTGCAAACATAACCCCCTGCCAAAGCAGTCTACACGAGGGGATCTCTTGAAGACTTGTGAAAAGCAGTTCTTCTGGCCCAGTGCTGTGGCATAGAAGTCTAAGGCCCCACCTGCGGCACTGGCATCCTGCATTGTCTCTTGTTATGTTCAGGCTGCTCCACTTCTGATCCAGCTCCCTGGTGTTGGCTTGGGAAAACAGCGGAAGATGGCACAAGTCCTTGGGCCCCTGCACCCACGTGGGAGACCCAAAAGAAGTTCCTGGCTTCTGGCTTTGGCCTGGCCCAGTGTTGGCTATTGTAACCATTTGAGGAGTGAACCAGCAGATGGAAAAATTCTCTCTCTCCTTCTCTCTGCCTTTCAAAATACAAATAAATAAATCTTCAAAAAACAAATTTTGCTTTTCTATCCACACTATCAACACTCCTAAGTTCCAGCTATCAAATCAACCCAATGCTTACGGCAGTGAGTATTTGTGACTTTCTTTTTTAATTAAACCATATGGGCTGGCGCCGCGGCTCACTAAGCTAATCCTCCGCCTTGCAGTGCCGGCACACCAGGTTCTAGTCCCGGTCGGGCGCCAGATTCTGTCCCGGTTGCCCCTCTTCCAGGCCTGCTCTCTGCTGTGGCCCGGGAGTGCAGTGGAGGATGGCCCAAGTGCTTGGGCCCTGCACCCCATGGGAGACCAGGAAAAGCACCTGGCTCCTGGATTCGGATTAGCGTGGTGCGCCGGCCACAGCGCACCAGCCGCAGTGGCCATTGGAGGGTGAACCAACGGCAAAGGAAGACCTTTTTCTGTCTCTCTCTCACTGTCCACTCTGCCTGTCAAAAAAATAAATAAAAAATAAAAAGTAATTAAACCATATGTACCAGAAATGTAAAGAAGAATGCACATTTCCATTTAATAGTTGGTGCCTAAATGTATTTACTGGGACAAGCTATTGTAGCTATGAAAATTGTTATAATTTTAATTTAGGAATTGATTTCCACTTGTAGGCAAATTCATTATGCTGTTGAATTGGCTATTCTCATGTTGTTAAAATTTAACCTGAGTTACATTAAAAACTTCAATCACATAGTAGTTGAAGTTATAGAATATGTGAAATATGTAAATGCATTTCATTAATATAATATTGTAACTTTTCAATCATACATATAGACAAATGTATGCTTTATTTTGCACTGATAGTAGGAGGTAATTTGTAAGAGCTTGTTAATATACAAGAAGATTTTTTACCATGATGTATATTCCAAAGGAATATTTCAAATAAAAGTAGAGGTAACAAGTGTTAGCCATAGGTGAATGAATAATTTAGTTGTATGAATTTTAAAATATTTTATATTCTACAATGAGATAGAAAGTCAGGAAATCATTTCACATTTTCTTCATATTCCAATACAGGATCTGCTTTAAAGTAGACAGTTTTTTCTTAGACTGTTGACTTTAGGTGCATAGGTAATGCTTATCTCCATCAATAAGACAAAGATGAATACAATACATTTTTGTTTTAATAAATGTTTTAAATTTAAAATGTGTCAAGTAAATATCAAAAAATAGGGAGATTATCACCAAAACATCAAATTATGACTGTGAATATTATTATGAATTGGATCCAGAGCCAATAATGGTGTGTCTGAATTGGGGTATATGTGTCTTCTGAGTCAAATACCTAAGTGCCAGGGACAGAACATCGTGTGTGTGTGTGTGTGTGCGCGTGGGTAGATATTAAAACCTGAAATAAAAGAGAGTAAAATCTGTAAGGTAATCAAAGATCCAGGGAGACAGTTGTAGAGGTCAAAAGAAATCTGAAGCCACTTCTATAGTTGCTGTATCAACTAGATTTTACCCTTTTAAAGTCAGAACACATCTTCTAGCAGGAGGTGAGAACAGCAGGCAGCCGTTTCTCAGGCCCCAGATGAGTGACTCACACTGCTAGCACATCACGAATATCATCAGATTACAGGGGCAGCAACTTTACGCCGTGCACCCTCATGTCTTATAAACACAATAAATACAGAGCTGGTTTCAAAAACTTTAGGGATTCAAAGTCTTCATTCATCTTAGAAAAGACAGCGTAGACAATGAGCTATAACAGTAACAACAACAACAAAAATAACAGTAACATCAAATTCAAAAAATTTCTTTTGTGCACACTGGATATTCAATTATTCTTCTTGTTGTTCTCAGTTGACCTAAATAGCTAAGATTATGCTGCATTTTTCAATAAGGAAATACTTCCTCTGACTTGGAAAACTCTCAAGTCCTTTCTCCCTTTTCAGTCATGTTTTTGTTTCTTGCTAGTCAATTATATGTGATTCATATGTATTTCAGATATTAACACCTTATTGGATATGTGGTTTTCAGATATTTTCTCCCAAATTGATAGGCTGAGGTTTCATTTTGTGGATTGCTTCCTTCTGTACAGAAACTTTGGGTTTGGTGTGGTCTTCCTTCTTTGCTTATGCCTCAGTTACCTTACCCAAGAAATCACTGTCTTGGATATATGTAAATTCAGTATTTACACTTTAAACTTTTTTTTCCATTTTGTGTTGATTTTTTTTAAATTAAACTTTTATTTAATGAATATAAATTTCCAAAGTACAGCTTATGGGTTACAATGGCTTCCCCCTCCCAAAACTTCCCTCCCACCCGCAACCCTCCCCTTTCCCGCTCCCTCTCCCCTTCCAATCACATCATGATTCATTTTCAATTCTCTTTATATACAGAAGATCAGTTTAGTATATATTAGGTAACGATTTCAACAGTTTGCCGCCATATAGCAACACATAGTGAAAAAAAAATACTGTTGGAGTACTAGTTATAGCATTAAATAAGAGTGTACAGCACATTAAAGACAGAGATCCTACATAATATTTTTTTAAAAAACATTAATTAATTTTCTATGCCATTTCCAATTTAACACCAGGGTTTTTTTTTTTTTTTTTCATTTCCAATTATCTTTATATACAGAAGATCGATTCAGTATATAATTAGTAAAGATCACATCAGTTTGTACCCACGCAGAAACACAAAATGTAAATATACTGTTTCAGTACTAGTTATAGCATCACTGCACATTAGATAACACATTAAGGACAGATCCCACATGGGATGTAAGTACACAGTGACTCCTGTTGCTGACTTAACAATTTGACACTCCTGTTCATGGCGTCAGTAATCTCCCTAGGCTCTAGTCATGAGTTGCCAGGGCTATGGAAGCCTTTAGAGTTCGCTGACTTTGATCTTATTCCGATAGGGTCATAGTCAAAGTGGAAGTTCTCTCCTCCCTTCAGAGAAAGGTACTTCCTTCTTTGATGGCCCCGTTCTTTCCACTGGGATCTCACTGACAGAGATCTTTCATTTAGGTCTTCTTCTTTTTTTTTTTTTTTTTCTTTTCCATGGTGTCTTGGCTTTCCATGCCTACAATACTCTCATGGGCTCTTGAGCCAGATCCGAATGCCTTAAGGGCTGATTCTGAGGCCAGAGTGTTGTTTAGGACGCCTGCCATTCTATGAGTCTGCTGTGTATCCCATTTCCCATGTTGGATCTTTCTCTCTCTTTTTGATTCTATCAGTTAGTATTAGCAGACACTTGTCTTGTTTGTGTGATCCCTTTGACTCTTAGACCTATCAGAGCCATCGAATGTGAACTGAAATTGATCACTTGGACTAGTGAGATGGCATTGGTACATGCCACCTTGATGGGATTGTATTGGAATCCCCTGGTACATTTCTAACTCCATCATTTGGGGCAAGTCAGATTGTGCATGTCCCAAATTGTACATCTCCTCCCTCTCTTATTCCCACTCTTATATTTAACAGGGATCACTTTTCAGTTAAAATTAAAACACCTAAGAATTTTTGTGTGTTAATTACCGAGTTCAACCACTAGTACCAGAACAACAACAACAACAACAACAACAAATACTAAAAAGGATAAAGTATTACATTGTACATCTAGAGCCAGGACAAGAGCTGATCAGGTCATAGTTTCTTATAGTGTCCATTTCACTTCCACAGGTTTCCCCTTTGGTGCTCAGTTGTCGCCGATCAGGGAAAACAAATGAAATTTGTCTCTTTGGGACTGGCTTAATTCACTCAACTTCAGGGTACGATACAAACAATCATCAGGTATTTGAGAAGGTGTTCAATGCTACTAACCATTAGGGAATACAAAGGCAAAACAGTTAAATATCACTTCACATCTGTTAGGGTAGCAATGGTCCAAAAGCCAAAAAATCTTATATTCAGGAAAAAATAGAAATAGAAAATACACTATTCAAGGAAAAAAATAAAATCATAGCAAATGAAGTATAACACAGGTTATAATATATTTGATAGTAAGAAATGATTATGCTAAAATATGAGATTAAATAATAAATGTATTAATTATGATAATAGTCTCAAATAGCATTGAAGATAAATGAACTCCACAATACTTTTTTTTTTGTTCTTAATTGGGAATGCGACACCATATTGCAGTATACCAGGAATTGGGAAATTAATGCATGTGTAATGATAAGATTTTATAAGAAATTATATACATCTAGGGGCCTGCACTGTGGAGTAGCGGGTAAACCCTCCACCTGCAGTGCTGGGATCCCATATGGGTGCCAGTTCAAGTCCTACAGCTCTCTGCTGTAGCCCGAGATAGAAGTTGAAGATGGCCCAAGTCCTTGGGCTCCTGCACCCCAATGGGACACCCAGAGGAAGCTCCTGGTTTCTGGTTTTGAATCAGCACTACTTTTTGAGGCCATCTGGGGAGTGAACCAGCAGACGGAAGACCTCTCTCTCTGTCTCTCTCTCTGCCTCTGCCTCTCTGTAAATCCGGGAAAGCAGCAGAGGGTGGTCTAAGTCCTTGGCCCCTACACTCATGTGGGAGACCTGGAAGAAGCTCCAGGCTCATGGCTTTGGATTGTCCCAGCTTTGGCTGTTGTGGCCCTTTGTGGGGTGAACCAGTGGATGGATGACTTCTCTCCCTCTCTGTAACTTTGTCTTTCAAATAAATAAATAAATCTCTAAAAAAAGAAACTACATACACCTAATAAAAACTTTATTCTTTATTTTTGAAATCCAAAACCAGAAACATTTAACAAGGACAATGTCTGTCTTTTCAGATCTGCATCAGGTATCCTGTGGCATTGAATTTTGTATCCTCCCAGCACTTTTGACCTTTGCAGTTACTCAGACTTCTCATGTTGCGATGATCTTGAAAACCTGAAGACACAAAATGGTTAGATATTTTGTAGAATGTGCTGCTGCTACGTAGCGTTTTTTAACATTTTCTCAGTAATTATTGAGGGATTACGGATTTGCAGAGAGGAAGAGCACAAAAATATCTGCAGCTTTCGTCACATAGTAACAGTACCTGCTATCAATGCCATTTACAAGTAATGACCAGCTTTGACCATCTGTCCGAGTTGGGGTTCATCAGGTTTGTATTGGGCTGTTTCTCCATTTCTCCCTCTTTCAGTGTACTCTCTAGAAGGAAGTTACTGTGCACAGCACACAGGGTGGGGATTACAAAATTTCTACTAGAGGGAAGAATGATTTATATGGACTATTTGGAGTTCATTCATGTACATTTGCTCATTATGCCTCATGAGCAGGAAGCTATTAGTATGGACTTACAGATATTTGTTTTATACATTTGATTATAATTCAATAATTATTCATTTTTGGGGGGCCAAATTTTTCCAACTTTTGTCTCTGAGCATATGTTCAGTTGTCTCCTATTTTCCCATTCATGTTTTTATTACCTCATCAGTTTTTGGATTTACAAGGTACTCCAGTTTCATTTTGTGTGCATTCCCTTTAGCTTCAGAAAGCTCTGTTGCTTTAAACAAGTGATATTTTTATCTTTGTTGTGTGAAAAATACGGACTTTTGTGTAGCTTGATTAGTGGATTTGTCCCTAAGTCTTGCATTTCTCACCCTATTTGTGGTCAGGGTGATGGAGTTGAGGCCAGCACTGTGGCAGCTCCACAAGGCCCAGGTTCTTGTATCCTGTGTGTTTTAGAACTTTAACTCTGCATTCTCAGCACTTAATATTTTTCCTCTTTACCATGGATCACATTAATCTCATTTGGTACTGCAGCAGAGATCTGCAGGTTTTGCAAGACTAGAATTATATTTTATTATTAAATCGATAAATCAATAATAAAAAAGAGCAACAACAAAATGTGAATACAAAATTCAGACTTTGTGGTTGGACTTTCAACCAACAAATTTCTGGGACAAATGTGTGGCATGGTTGTTAAATCACACCTTTGGACATCCACACTGGAAAATGGTCTGCTTTGTTTGAGGCACTTCCAATCCAGCTTTCTATAAATGTGCACCCTGGAAGTCAGCAAATGATAGTTTAATTCCTTGGGGCCATGTCCCCACCCTCGGAAAACTGGCTAGAGTCCTGGGCTCCTGGCTCCGACCTGGCCCAGCCTTAGCTGTTGCAAGTATTGAAGATGTGAATGGGATGATAGACAATCACTTTATATTTGTCTCTCTCACTCTGTGTATCTTTGCTTCTTCAATGCTCAAATAAAATGAAAGTAAATAAATCAAATTAAAAAATAAATTGTCCAGGTATCATTATAGTCACATCAGCTAGTCCATAATTATAATTATACTTAATTTCAATTATTTATTAGATGGTAAGAATCTTTAAATCATTCAATACCATCTTTAAGTAAAAATAAAATATGTAGAGAAATAAAATTTTAGAAACTTTTATTTTTACACATACCATATTACAATTAACTTCTTCTTATATGTTCTATGACTAAGAACAAAGATTACAGTGCAAATTTCAAATACATATATAGAAACTAAAATTCTGGAATAATTTCAACAAGCATATTATTGATTGTTAGTAAGCACTAAGAATTTTTTAAAGATTTTTAAAAATTGATTTGAAAGACAAGAGATAGAGAAGAAGAGAGGGAGAGGGAGAGGGAGAGAGAGAGAGAGAGCAATGGCTGTGGCTGAGCCAAGCTGAACCCAGGAGCCCTGAGCCTCTTGCAGGTCCCCCATGTGGATGCAAGGGCCCAAGCACTGGGCCATCTTCCACTGTTTTCCCAGTTGCATTAGTAGGAAATTGGATCTGAAGTGGAGCAGCTGGTCTTGAACTGGTGCCCACATGGGATGCCAGTGTCACAGGCAGAGGCTTAATCTGCTGTGCTACAATGCAGGCCCAGCAGTAAGAATTTTATCTAACTATTTGGAGATTTAAAATTTTTTGAAGGTCAGAAGAATAAGTCCATCACAATTTTCCCTAGGAAAATTTAACACTCATCATATTAATTACCTCTATCTCTGTAGACTGCCCTGAATTAAGGCAAAAAACCACTGTTAACTAAGGTTCAATAATTTTGAGGCAATTTATACAATGGTTTCAGCCCTAAAATCAAATAACAATTTATGTCTAGAAAAATTACAAAATTAAACTTAACAATTTATGAATTTTAATAAGTGATTATAAATTTTGTTATTATGAATATTTCTGATTGAGGTTTACTAATTTATCATGGGAAAATTTTAGGTTATATGCAGAGAGTACTAATGGAACTGTACACCTCAATAATCTATGCAAGTTAAAGTAGAAAAACCAGAGACAAATTGACAATACCTTCAGTGTTTTTAATTAATTAATGAACTGATTTGCCTATTGGAAAAGCAGAGACAGAAGGAGATTATCAAATGCCTGAAGCAACAGAGGCTGCTCCAGGTTGAAGTCAGGAGCCAATACTTAATGCAGGTCTCACACATGGGTGGCAGAGATCCATTTACTTGAGCCATTTACACTGTTTCTAAAGGCACACGTTAGCAGAAAGCTTGAACTTCGAACTTGAATTTAGTAACCTGGTTATTGGATGCAACTCCCCCACGTGGTATCTTAAATGCTGCAACGAATGCCAACCTCCACGTTTGTTTTTAATCAGCTTAGGACCGAATCTCAGGTCAGGATCACACAGTGTGTATCATGATTACTATCCCCTTAATATGTCAATGGGTAAGTGCACAACATTAATATTTATCACCTTTCCTAAACAGAATCTATTTGATTATTATAAAATCCTTTCAGATCAAAACCACGTGCAATTTTAGGTGTGATACTATTCATTGTTCCAAGCTGATGTTTTAAGCTCATAGATTTGGTAACTGTAAATTCATAGGGCTAAAAATATTGGAAATTACATGCAATTTTTAGTCAAATTATGCATAAAAGTAAAGTACACAAAAATTGACAGTGGTTTAACCACTGATGAGAGGAGGAGGGGAATCTAGTCTATATCTCTGTTATAATGTAGGTGAACTCTGTGCTGTGTTGGAAAATTGGGTGATCTATTTCTTTTTTTTTGGGGGGGGGCATTGATGCTAGCATTAGACAGTCCTATGTCTGACACTTAGATTTTCCATTGCCTGTGTCTAGAAATTATGGAAATTCTGTTTGGCTTTTTTGAGTCTTAGCATGTTCATTTATAAAATAGAGACACAAAAGGTATCCATATTATAAGCTTGCTTGCAAATGGTATAGTGCATAGAAAATGATTGGCACAGTTCCTGGTGCATAAAAGATTAAATAAATGTAAAATAAGTTGTAATTAGTTTTCAATTTAATATTCCTATTTTATATGAAAGCAGCAAATGGCAAGTGATGAATAATGTAATCTCAAGAACATAAAGGTTGAGAGACATACACCTCTGATTGGTTGGTAGGAAACTTGCAGAGAATTGTGTGTAGTCACTTAGCAGTCAAAGAGTGTCTGTGATTTCAAGAAGATAGTTTATCATCTTTAAGGAGGATAAATTAGACTTTGGATCTTTCCATCAGGGACTGCCCTTGAAAAACTCATCAAGGTAAGTAGTTCTGCAAGGAATTAAAGCCAGAACCTGAATGCTAGTGATTTGCAACCAATAATGCATTTTCTGAAGGCTCCATTTCTTCTTCATTATATATTTTATATCAATAGAATTGTGAGAGACTACTGAGGAAGATGCATGGATCTCCAAATAAAGATACTGCATCATTTCTGAATTAGAAACTGGTTAAAATGCAAATGTCATAATGCAAATTAAAATTAAATACTTTGACATAGTCATTGTGTTAACTTATGAACGTTCTTATATTTGTGAATCTATAAGATAATTGTATTCAAAAGTAGGAAGATCATCTGTTAAAATGTTTAATAGATGCTGAGTTAAAGAAAAATCTCTTAACTTCTTCAAGAAATTGTTTTATTGCTATAGCATTTAGAATTTTAACAACTTCAATTACATTTTTTTCTGGAGATCGTGACATTTGTAACTCTTTACAATCTAAATGAAATCACAAAAATTCTGCCCCCTCATAGCAAAGATGGCAAATGGAAAGCGATATCACAAGCTAGAAAGAGTGGCAAAAATCAGTGCCATATTTGAAGACCATACACAGCAGACTCATAGGATGGCAGATGTCCTAAACAACACTCTGGCCTCAGAATCAGCCCTCAAGGCATTCAGATCTGGCTGAAGAGCCCATGAGAGTATAGCAGGCATGGAAAGCCAAGATATCATGGAAAAAAAAAAAAGACCTAAATGAATGATCTCTATGAGTGAGATCCCAGTGGAAAGAACGGGGCCATCAAAGAAGGAGGTACCCTTCTCCGAAGGGAGGAGAGAACTTCCACTTTGACTATGACCCTATCGGAATAAGATCAAAGTCAGCGAACTCTAAAGGCTTCCATAGCCCTGGCAACTCATGACTAGAGCCTAGGGAGATTACTGACGCCATGAACAGGAGTGTCAAATTGTTAAGTCAGCAACAGGAGTCACTGTGTACTTACACCCCATGTGGGATCTGTCCCTAATGTGTCGTCTAAAGCCAAGTGATGCTATAACTAGTACTGAAACAGTATTTTTATACTTTGCGTTTCTGTGTGGGCACAAACTGATGAGGTCTTTACTAATTATATACTGAAGTGATCTTCTGTATATAAAGAGAATTGGAAATGAAAAAAAAAAAAAACAACCTGGTGTTAAAATGGAAATGGCATAGAAAATTAATTAATTTGAAAAAAAAATTATGTAGGATCTCTGTCTTTAATGTGCTATACATTGCTATTTAATGCTATAATTAGTAATCCAATGGTAGTTTTTTCACTTTATGTTGCTATATGGGCAAAATGTTGAAATCTTTACCTAATATATACTAAACTGATCTTCTGTATACAAAGAGAATTGAAAATGAATCTTTACATGAATGGAAGGGGAAAGGGAGTGGGAAAGGGGAGGGTTGCGGGCGGGAGGGAAGTTATGGGAGGGGGGAAGCCATTGTAACCCATAAGCTATACTTTGGAAATTTATATTCATTAAATAAAAGTTTAATTAAAAAAAAAAAACTACAAAAAGCAAAACCAAAAAAAAAAAAAAAGAAAAAAAAAGACTCAATAAATATTAAGTACATTAATCATATTTTTCCTTCCTTGAAAAGCAGCAATACATGATTGGGATCTTTTTTAATATTATCAATAAACTGTAACCCAAATCAAATCATTGCTTCAAAGCTGCCAGCTGAATGTGGTTCCATGAAAACAAACAAGATATGGCTCCAATTATAGATACTGCCCCATGCAATATACAGAAAGTGTGGTGGGACACAATTATTCTTAGGTGTTTAAAGTTAACTGAAAAGTGATCCCTGTTAAATATAAGAGTGGGGATAAGAGAGGGAGGAGATGTACAATTTGGGACATGCTCAAGCTGACTTGCCCCAAGTGGTGGAGTTAGAAATGTGCCAGGGGATTCCAATACAATCCCATCAAGGTGGCATGTAACAATGCCATCTCACTAGTCCAAGTGATCAATTTCAGGTCACAATAGATCATAATGATAGTTCTAAGAGTCAAAGAGATCACATAAACAAGACTAGTGTCTGCTAATACTAATGGATAGAATAAGAAAAGGAGAGAACGATCCAACATGGGAAGCGGGATACACAACAGACTCATAGAATGACTGATGTCCTAAACAGCACTCTGGCCTCAGAATCAGCCCTTAAGGCATTCAGATCTGGCTGAAGAGTCCGGGAGAGTATTTCAGGCATGGAAAGCCAAGACACTCTGGCAAAACAAAACAAAACAAACACCTAAATGAAAGATCTTTGCAAGTGATATCCCAGTAGAAAGAGCAGGCCATCAAAAAAGGAGGTACCTTTCTTTGAAGTGAGGAGAGAACCTACGCTTTGACCACGGCCTTGTTGAAATAAGATCTAAGTCGGCGAGCTCAGGGGGCTTCCATGGCCTTGGCAACTCATGACTAGAGCCTGGGGAGATTGCTTATGCCTTAAACAAGAATGGCAATTTGTTAAGTCAACAACAGGAGTCATTGTGCACTTACTCCTCATGTAGGATCTCTGTCCTTAATGTGTTGTTCAATGTGAATTAATGCTATGAGTAGAACTCAAACAGTATTTTGCACTTTGTGTTCTGTGTGGGGGCAAACTGATGAAATCTCCACTTAATATATACTAAATTGATCTTCTGTATATAAAGATAATTGAAAATGAATCTTGATGTGAATGGAATGGGAGAGGGAGTGGGAGATGGGAGGGTTGCGGGTGGGAGGGAAGTTATGGGGGTGGAAATAAAAAAAAAAGAAAGTGTGGTAGGGGAAAGTTAATGACTCCAAAGTATACAGTATACTCACATAACCATCTCCATAACTCTATGTTCTAGAAGTTTATGACATGGTTTCCAGAGTAGAAAAGTTTTCCACTATGATACACTGAATGTAAGCCTAAATGCGCATATTCAGTTGTATTCCATGCAAGACCTGAACAGTGAATTACATTTCTCACAGCACAACCCTCGTCCACATTCTAATGCCTGTTCGTAGAGCAGGTCATCTCCCCTCCCTACCATCCATTCTACACTCCTCACACCTTTATCAAATGTTTGTGCTGGTACTAGTCACTCAGACAATTGCATTCGAGGAACATCCAGTTGGAAGAAAATCATCCCACAATTATTCTTAGGTGTTTAAATTTTAACTGAAAAGTGATCCCTGTTAAATATAAGAGTGCGAATAAGAGAGGGAGAAGATGTACAATTTGGGACATGCACAATCGGACTTGCCGCAAATGATGGAGTTAGAAATGTACCAGGGGATTCCAATACAATCCCATCAAGGTGGCATGTACCAATGCCATCTCACTAGTCCAAGTGATCAATTTCAGTTCACATTCATTGGCTTGGATAGGTCTAACAATCAAAGGGATCACACAAACAAGACAAGTGTCTGCTAATACTAACTGATAGAATCAAAAAGAGAGAGAAAGATCCAACATGGGAAATGGGATACACAGCAAACTCATAGAATGGCAGGCGTCCTAAACAACACTCTGGCCTCAGAATCAGCCCTTAAGGCATTCGGATCTGGCTCAAGAGCCCATGAGAGTATTGTAGGCATGGAAAGCCAAGACACCATGGAAAAGAAAAAAAAAAAAAAAGAAGAAGACCTAAATGAAAGATCTCTGTGAGTGAGATCCCAGTGGAAAGAACGGGGCCATCAAAGAAGGAAGTACCTTTCTCTGAAGGGAGGAGAGAACTTCCACTTTGACTATGACCCTATCGGAATAAGATCAAAGTCAGCGAACTCTAAAGGCTTCCATAACCCTGGCAACTCATGACTAGAGCCTAGGGAGATTACTGACGCCATGAACAGGAGTGTCAAATTGTTAAGTCAGCAACAGGAGTCACTGTGTACTTACATCTCATGTGGGATCTGTCCTTAATGTGTTATCTAATGTGCAGTGATGCTATAACTAGTACTGAAACAGTATATTTACATTTTGTGTTTCTGCGTGGGTACAAACTGATGTGATCTTTACTAATTATATACTGAATTGATCTTCTGTATATAAAGATAATTGGAAATGAAAAAAAAAAAAAAACCCTGGTGTTAAATTGGAAATGGCATAGAAAATTAATTAATGTTTTTTAAAAAATATTATGTAGGATCTCTGTCTTTAATGTGCTGTACACTCTTATTTAATGCTATAACTAGTACTCCAACAGTATTTTTTTTTTCACTATGTGTTGCTATATGGCGGCAAACTGTTGAAATTGTTACCTAATATATACTAAACTGATCTTCTGTATATAAAGAGAATTGAAAATGAATCATGATGTGATTGGAAGGGGAGAGGGAGCGGGAAAAGGGCGGGTTGCAGGTGGGAGGGAAGTTTTGGGAGGGGGAAGCCATTGTAACCCATAAGCTGTACTTTGGAAATTTATATTCATTAAATAAAAGTTTAATTTAAAAAAAAAGAAAATCATCCCAAAAATATTCCTTCCAGCTCCCACTGTGTAATGGTAATTCTACTAACAATTTATGATCAATGTTAGTTAACTTTACAAAAAAAAATGCTTCACTTTCCTGCCTGCTGTCCCTTGGCCTCAGTTACCTAAAGAGTCCTGTGTTCACTTATATCTTATGGTAAAAGCAAATCAGCTAAAATTCTAGGCTCTTGAGAACTCTGGCATATTCCTGCTTGCCTTTTAATGATTTTGTTTTTTCCATGAGTTATTTTCCATGAGTTATATGAGATATGGCACCTCATCTCAGGGATTCTCCAGTGTAAACATAACTCACAGTGGATCTGAACCCAAACTCAGACAAGAGATGAGTCTAGATGGATATAAACTTGAAGTGGAGCCTCCATATTTTCCTCAACCAAGGCCATTTGACAGAGTCAACCAAAAATTACATGGGAATATAAATAATGTGCCGCAGAAGCTTTAAGTGGTTTGTTGCTGCCAAAAAGTGCAGAAGTTAATATCGCAGAGTGGACAGCTACTTGACAGAAACTTGAGTTTAGTGAGAACGTATCTTTTGGAATTGTGTGACTAGAGGTGATTGAACAAGTTAGGTGGAAATTGTTCCTAGAACTGTTATCAGTGTTTGAAAAAATATTTAACCAAAACCTTTGAGAGACCAACTGGAAGCAGATTTTCTGTAAAAAAATACCTCTTTGTGTTTTTAGACTAGGTAACTAATTTGTGGGAAGAAGGTGAAAGAGTATCCCATCTTTTTTTTTACTTATTTAAGGATTTATTTACTTATTTGAAAGACAGAGCTATAAAGAGGGAGAGGCAGAGGCAGAGAGAGAAAGAGAGAAAGAGAGAAAGAGAGAGGAAGAGAGGGAGAGAGGAAGAGAGGAAGAGAAGGGGAAAGAGAGAGAGAGAGGTCTTCCATCTGCTGGTTCACTTCCCAAATGGCTGTAGCCATTATAATGGTCAGGGCTAGGTCAGGCAGAAGCCAGGAACCAGGAGCCAAGAGCTTCATCCAGGTTTCCCATGTGGGTTCAGGGGCCCAAGAACTTGGGCCATCCTCTGCAGGTTTCCCATGCACATTAGCAGGGAACTAGATTGGAAGTGCAATAGCCAGGACTCAAACTGGCACCCAAATGGGATGCTAGTGCTGGGGGCGGCAACTTTACCCACTGCACCCCAGTGCCAGCTGTGGAGTGTCCGATCTTAAACCTGAGTGAGGTTTTGAATTCTGCTGGACTCCAGGCCTGCAGAAGAGCTATGCGACTGCCTGGAGACAAGTGGCCCCTAATCAAGGGAAGCCTCCAGAAAGGGTGATGTTCTTGGAAACCACTGAATTGTAGGATAGTTTGTGGTCAGCAAAAGCTAGATCGTATTGCATGAAAACCAGACAAATAAACTTTCCTATTCTATAAACAGTAACTCACATTTAAGTATTTTTAATCTTGAATCATCAGGATAAGAATTGAAAAGGAAGAGAAAAGCAGACGAGTAAGAAATAAGTGTTGAAACATAAGGAAAGGGATGAGCAGAAATAAACTTTACCAGTGAAAGCAAAGGTTATTTTATAAGAGGAAGAAGTATAGAATGTTGGAGTTGAAGGAAAAGTCATGATGAGAATTTTGGGGAAAGGAAGAAGAAGTGAGACTGGAAGGCTGGGGAGGACAATGACGCTAGTAAACATTCTGTAAGTGTGGGGTGGAATAGATTCATTTAGTCACTCCTCTAATGTATGAACATTATTTTGAAAGAAATGGATTAAGTAAAGTTTTTTTTTTAACTTTTATTTAATGAATATAAATTTCCAGTGTACAGCTTATGGATTACAATGGCTTCCCCTCCCATAACTTCCCTCCCACCCGCAACCCTCCTTCTCCCGCTGCCTCTCCCCTTCCCTTTGCATCAAGATTCATTTTCAATTCTCTTTATATACAGAAGATCAATTTAGTATAAAGATTTCAACAGTTTGCACCCACATAGAAACAGAAAGTGAAACATACTGTGTGAGTACTAGTTATAGCATTAAATCAAAATGTACAGCACATTAAGGACAGAGATCCCACATGAGGAGCAAGTGCACAGTCACTCCTGTTGTTGACCCAACAAATTGACACTCTAGTTTATGGCACCAGTAACCATCCTAGGCTGTCGTCATGAGTTGCCAAGGCTATGGAAGCCTTCCAAGTTTGCCGACTCTGATCATATTTAGACAAGGTCATAAAAGACAGAGTGAGGATAGTAACCAATGATCCTAAGAGTGGCATTTACCAGGTTTGAACAATCATACAGCATTAAGTGGGGAAGAGGACCATCAGTACACACAGGTTGGGAGTAGAGCCATTGGTGGTAGAGTAAGGTTATGATTACAAAGGAATGAGGCCCAAGTGCACTAGACAGGGCCTAGAACAAAGGACAGAGTCATTATTCGAGGAGCTAAGAAAGGTGCTGTCTAAGCTACAATTAAGTTTTCTGATTGAGAGGCAAATAGAACCTGATAGAAGGGGCTTGATAATAATCTGGTGGGCTTTAGGCCTTGTAAATTCAGAGGCCCAGACCTACCTATCTCTTCACATGGGGTATATCCTAAGGGACGTGTGAACCTCCTAGGGGAAGGCACTCTGTTGACTTTCATTACTTGGCTGGCCTGGGGGGAGAGCTGGCCAGGTAAAGGCAGGGGGCATCTCTAACAAGAAATTTACAGTTCTGCCTGTGATGTTGCTGACCCTACTTGACCATCCCCTCAGCTGCAGTGGTCACTTTGGAAGTTGGGCTGAGTGAAGGGCTTTTCAGCTTAGAGCCAATAAGATCTGTGGCTCTGACCTGGGCATCCTTCGACTCCAGGGCAGGTCCATTTCCAGTGATCCAACTCTTGGCAGAGCTGCCAGGGCTCTTCACAAGCTGACTTCTACTGAAGCCCAGGCTTACCACATTGGAAGCCACTGCAATAGACTGGCCTGTTGGGTCTCCTTGAGGGAAGATCACTGTACAGATCAGCCATTAATAGGCCTGCCACCCATTGCTTCTGATGGCTAGCTTTCTTTTCCTCCTGGTTTGTGTTCAAGCAGACCAGAGGATGCAAGTCAAGGGAGTGCCCAAGTCCCATCTCTAATCTTCGGTGGCCTGAACTACAAGTCTATAGTCACAGGCATGTTCTGCAGTAATTTTTCTAAGGTAGACAATGCCCATGAGGAAAATTATATTCTCACTTTAAAACTTTCTTTCCCTTTGGTCTGAAAGGGAGGTTTTGTCTACTTACTGTATAATTGGCTGATGGCAAAGTGAATCTAGCTATGAGATTATTATTTAAGTTCTTATTTTGGCTATGCTATTACAGAAAAATGTTAGCCATCTCTTTTATAAGGTCTAAAGATTAAATTGTGCGTCCTACAGATTCCTTCATAATAGAATTAGTTTCCTACCTTGAAGAGAATAGAGAAATGAAAGAACAAGTTGGGCTTAGAATAGAGAAATGAGGGAGCAAGTCCTAGATCGCTTGCTGACAATAGCAATATTACATGAATACTTAGCAAACCATTTCAACCATTAGATAACAACTTAAGAAGACATTTACCAGAAGGTCCAATGCCTTCTATAAATTTTAAGAATCATGTATTTGAAAACACCTCTTAAATATCTAACATGGTGTAGTTTGTTTAGCCAGTAAACATAAGCACAACCATCTAAAATGTTTTTAGTTTCTTTCTACCAACACGTTTAAAACATATGATACACAGATTCAGGTCACACAAATTGAAATGTATCTTTGATTGATTTTAGCAGCTTAAATTTATGGACAATCTTATCTATAAGCCATTTAAAATAAAACTCTTAATAAAATTTCCCCATGTGGACATACAATATGTACTCACATATAACATAGCATAATAGACCAATATAGCAATTTTAATAATAGCTTTTAAAATCTTTAACTCTTTTTGTAGATTGCCAATTGATTTGAATTGCTTTTTGTTTTTAGTAACCTCAGTTAACCATACTTTCTCTCAGTTGGTACTGTTAATATATTATTGGCTTCATCTGTTTACAGAGCCATCCCAAAGTACTGAATACAATAAAAGTAGCTGGAAAAAGTCCATAGGAACCTATAGGAGGACAGCTAAACACAGAACCAAGAACACTTTAGTTTTATGAGCAGCACATCATATATAACTATGGATGACAAAAGACTTTAAGTCGCCATGTTTAAAATTATAAACTCATCAACCAACAAGAGGCACTTGCTTACTTCACAGTATTTTTGAAAGCACCTGTAGGATTTTACAAGTATTTAACCCTTTAGGCCTCTGGGGCTTTCTCATTAAGATAACTATCATGTCTAGTAACACAAGATCATTAGACTTTTTAATTCTCAAACATTTGTATTAATAGCATTTTCCCTTATAGAAACTTAAAGTCTGGTACCACATCACATCTTGACAGTCCTTCTAATATAATCCAAATAGACTGATTAGTTGGTGTCTCTATAAGATGAGAGACATAGGTCTTTCGATTTTTTCAGTTGGGCCCGAAGTGGAAAAACCAAAGTCCAGGATTTACTGTAAATTTTAGAGACCAGATTGTTTGAAACTTTGATTTTTTGAATGCCTGTCAAGAATGCCAAGAAGGCTCAAAATCCAAAATATCTGGTTGAAATAAGATTCCTTAAAATCATGACATAACATAGACCAAATTTGATCATTGTTACAAGCTGATTATTCAAATCTTTGAAAATAAGCACATATTTAAATAACCCATTGCTCTTAATAAAAATTCAGTTGTTTTTGAACAATTAGAATTTAACAGACATCAAGAGAACATAATAGATTACTTTAACACATTGCTTTAACAGAGCATCAGAGTTTAATTCTATGTCAAAGAGAAATTGAGCTTCCTGTGATCTTTTGCTATGAGGTTTCCTTCCTTTACCTTCTTTCATATTGGTGACCGTGTTTCTGTGTTTCTGTGTGTAACACATCTTTAAGCATCTTTTGCAGGGCAGGATGAGTGGCAACAAATTCTTTCAGTTTCTGTTTGCTATGAAAAGTCTTAATTTCACCTTCATTCACATATGAGAGCTTTGCAGGATATAGTATTCTGGGCTGGCAGTTTTTCTCTCTTAATACCTGGGCTATGTCTTGCCATTCCCTTCTAGCTTGTAGGGTTTCTGATGAGAAGTCTGCTGTGAGTCTAATTGGAGATCCTCTAAGAGTAATCTGTCGTTTCTCTCTTGCACATTTTAGGATCTTTTCTTTATGTTTCACTGTGGTGAGTTTGATTACAACATGTCGTGGTGAGGATCTCTTTTGGTCATGTTTACTAGGGGTTCTATGAGCTTCCTGTACTAGGATGTCTCTGTCCTTCTCCAGACTGGGGAAGTTCTCTGCTAGTATCTCACTGAAAATGCCTTCTAATCCTTTCTCCCTCTCCATGCCTTCAGGAACTCCTAGAACCCGAATGTTGGGTTTTTTAATAGTATCCTTTAGATTCCCGACAATATTTTTTAGATTTCTAATTTCTTCTTCTTTTCTTTGGTTTGCCTGTTTCCTTTCCTGTTCTCTGTCTTCTAAGTCTGATATTCTCTCTTCTGCTTTGCCCATTCTGTTTTTAAGGCTCTCTAATGTGTTTGTCATTTGATCTATTGAATTCTTCATTTCATTATGATTTCTCGTCACTATCACAGTTTCTTGTTCCACTAGTTGTTTCATTTCATTTTGATTCCTCCTTAATATTTCATTTTCACGAGAGAGATTTTCTATCTTGTCCATTAAGGATTTCTGTAGTTCAAGAATTTCTTTTTGAGAACTTCTTAATGTTCTTATCAATTCTTTGAGATCCGCTTCTTGCATTTCTTCTATCTCATCATCTTCATAATCTTGAATTGGGGTGCCTTTTTTCATTTGGGGGCGTCATAGTGTCTTCCTTGTTCTTGTTAGCTTGGTTTTTGTGTTTGTTGTTTGGCATGTTGGAGATATTTGGTTTCTTCACTGTGGTGTTTTTTCTTGTTACACTATGGCTCTATATTAAGTGGACTGTCTGCTTTCAGTGGAGTCTTAGAGGCTTGAGATGAGTGTGGCCTGAGAGCTGTGTTTGGTTCCTCAGGGTTGAGGGTGTGTCAAAGATGACACTCCCAGCTTAGGTGTGGTAAATGTCTTTTTCTTTTTTTTGGTCCAAAAGGGAAGTAATTCCGCACAGCTGAACGTAATTGGAGGTAGTTAGCAGGCAAATGATATACCCACAGGAGCCAGAGATTAGAAGCTCTTTCCCAAGGACCACACAGGGAATCTCTGCTGCCCTCAGTGTGGGCTCCAATTCTCCTGCAGTCTCCCACTGGGTTGCCAAGTGAGATCCTAATCTCCTGTTATTTCACCCCTGCCCCCAGAGTCAGGTGTTTCTGCTAGGCTCAGGGCCGGTGCAGACCTGAGGTCGCCCTGCTTATGACGTATGTCCAAAATGGCGCCTGCTCTGTCTTGCTCACCTTTGAGAGGTGAGCGGAGAGAGAGAAACTTGTGTCCGTATCGGTCACTTTTTTTTTTCCTCTGTCTCTTCTAGTTAGCCTGGTGAACTTTTCCCCACGGAGTTTCAAGCCTCGTTCCCTCTAGCCTCCTCTTTCCGCTTGCCCGCTGGTGTCTCGGGCTATTGAGGTTCGGCTCACCTCGCGTTCCAGCGCTGGTGTGTTGAGTCTGCCGCTGGTGTCCTGAACTTGGGCTCCCACGCTCTCCACTCAGGTACACTGTGAATCACTAGTTCCGGAAGAGTTTCCTCTGCTGTTTCATCCCCTACTCTTCCTTGACCCTGCAGTATCTCCACTTATATTAAACTGTCTCTCCCCGGACTAATAGTGTGCTCCCTGCCTATTCCGCCATCTTGCCACTCTCTCCGGATTAAGTAAAGTTTTAGAGTATGTATATTTTTGTAAAATACTCTGCCTGGATCTGAGAAAGACAAAAATATTTTACCTTTAAGTCTAAAGCATAAATTCAGAAGGTGAATAAATATCAGATTAACATAAATAACAGAATGCTCAGATGTATGCAAAACACACATTATATTATGTGTTAATATATTATATAATATAATAAATAAATAAAATATAATATTTTCCAATAGTATATTTTGTTCCAGTGCAGCAACCCTAATAGCCACACGATTTCTCTTATGCAAAAATAAGAAAATGCAGCTCAATTACCCCAACCTCTATCAGAAAATTGTCCTGTTGCTTCCCCTCCTTCTTCCTCTTTGTCTCCCCTTTGTCTCTTTCTCCTTTGTCTATCACTTTCTCTGAAAAAATAACCTTGCTATTTAATTTGTTTTAAACATCACCATACACCTTTGATTTTCTTTTTTTTTTTCTTTTTCAGATGCTGTTTAAACAATTTATAATGAATATTATCATGTCTTGCTTCATCTGGATTGTGATGCTTTCCAGTGAAGTTTAAAAATAAATAAATAACAAGGAAACTTTAAAATATGCATTGGCCTATTGCTTTGGGGTTTGGAGTAATCATAGCAAAAATGCTTTGTTGGCTGATTTCACATTATGGACTGGGCTCTTTTCTCAAAGCACAGTCATAAAATTGCTTTGCCATTTTTTTCAATTACCAATAAAACCTGTCAAAAAGCCATGCTCAAAAGCGAGTCGTTAGCTGAAGTCAGCTCTTTTATTTATATTTAGTGGACCCGCAGTTCCTCTGGCATTTAATATTCAAACCAAGATCCAAACAATTATCTATTAGCCTAATGCCACATAATATCTTAAATATATTCATTCACCTGATCCCAATACGATGTATTTAGATTCTTATAAAAAAGAGAGACACTAATTCTTTTCGATTACAGATGCTATTCCAGGGGAAATATCTGTGATGCAACAAATCACCATAGTATCTGAAGCAGAGCATATAATGTAAGCACATGTCGGTCCAGAAAAACTGTTTTTATTAAGGCATTTAAAAGACGTTTCTTGTTTTGTTTAGTGGAATAAAATAGGATGATGCTCTGCTGTATTAAATAGTACAAAGGTTTCTAATGACTAATACGTGTTCATGTAGCACCTGTTCTTAATCATTAGTGTCTATGGCAAAAATGTTGTCATCTGTGAACTGAAACATTTTCAGCATCAAATAATAATGGGAAGAAAATGAAAGAACAATACCAGATAAAGCAATGACACTACTGAGGGAGAAACACACTGGTGATATTCCACTCAAGGGAACAATGGGTACAAGTGACAATGGCACAGAGCCTAAACGATTTCTGCACTGAGAGAACTCAAGAAACACATTTAGCAGTGTCCTTGCCTACTCAGCATAAATATGAACAGCACTGTGATGGTTTGGCGTGTCCTCTGCTCCTCTATGAATTGCAAAGAATCAAAGAAGCGGGCAGAGAAACAAAACCCATTCAATTTCCATGCTTTGAAGACATTTTAGGAAAATAACATGTTTTGGTATACCACGGTCTCACTTATATACAATTGTGACCCGTGACGACATGAAATCAGGAAAATGCAAGAGGCCACAAATATATGAGGCAAACTGCCATTTAAAAGCATAGACAATGCTTCATTGCCACAAATAACTATGTCTCTGTCTTCAGTTTTGTGGTGCAGTTTTATGTTCAGCAAACACAGAATGGTTTATAGGAAAGAGTAGACACTTTGGAAGAAGGTAGAACAAAGTGCAAATTACCAGCCGTAGTCAGGCTTTGATACTTCCTCTCCACCTGTGAAATATAGCTAACACATGTGGAGTCTTCCAAAAGCTCACAGAAAATGAGCATTGTGGAGAAACTATGCATGGATTTCAAAATTTTTACACTGAATTAAATTTACATTTTAATTTCATTTTCCACAAATTTTTAATGTACCTGTTCCATATTTTAGAGAATTATTAGATGAAAGAGAAGCAGTAATATGTTGAAATTCCTTTCATACTCTAGGAAAATGATACACGACAATAGTTTTTTTTTTTTTCATTTTTTTTAGTACCTCTGCAAAATAAACTTGAGATATCTAGTATTTATGTCCAATTATAAAATTGAAATGAAGATACTGATTTAAAAACTATCTCTGAAATCCCTATGAACTTTAGAATTATTTTTGACTGCAGAGATTCATAAAAGTGTTAAAAGCAAGTAAGTAAATCAGGGAGAACTTTTGAACTGGTGAGCAGTGTCAATGAAGGATGACACTATTCAGCCTAAAAGAAGAATATAATTTGGAGTTCCTTGCACAATTATGAAAAAGTGAATGAGGCAGGAACGGAGTAGAAGGAAAGCAGCTTGCACTGAAGTTAGTTCTCAAATGGACCAATGTACCTAATCCTGTTAATGAGTTTTCAATGCCACCCTGCTAATGATTGTGCACAATATTATTGCCCTCAAATATTCAATTTTCAATATTTTAATAGAACAAATGCAATAAAATGCTTCATATTTTTCATACAACACAAATATTATAAAACAGTATGTTAGGTATAAAGTAAGCACTATCAAAATATGTAGAAAATGCAACAGTGGTTTTAGTGGAAAAAAGACAATGATTGGGGCCGGCACTGTGGCATAGCAGGTAAAGACTACACCTGCAGTACTGACATCCCACCTGGGTACCAGTTCGAGTCTTGGTTGCTTCACTTCCGATCAAACTCTCTGCTATGGCCTGGGAAAGCAGTAGAAGATGGCTCAAGTCCTTGGGCCCCTGCACCCACATGGGAAGACCTGGAGGAAGCTCCTGGCTCCTGGCTTCAGATTGGCACAGCTCCAGCTTTTTTGGTCAATTGGGGAGTGAACCAGTGGATGGAAGACCTTTCTCTCTCTCTCTCTCTCTCTCTGCCTCTCTTTCTGTGTGTGAATCTTTCAAATAAATAAATACATCTTTAAAAAAAAAACAATGATGCCAGTTTGGAAACTCAGATAACTAACCACCAAATTGATGTTTATATGCTACAATAATCCCAAATGAATAAAAACACACTCTGTCTCAACATCTGTATTTCTCCCGCTTCTGGTCTTGCTGATTCATAAATTATATAGGAGTTCAACCAAGCACTTGGGGCAATTACTTTGGACTATTTATTAATTTCTCTCTTTTACTCCTGCCATATTAAATTAATTGACAAATGGTATAAATTCTTCCACCAAAGTGCTTCCTATCCCAAATATTTCAATTTCAACCACAACTACCAGAAAACATAATAAGCTCTTTCAATTAATTCTTCTAAATTAGCCTCTTCTTAACCCCAGAATAATTCATTTCATATGCAGTAACTAGGGTGTTCTTTTTCAAATAAAGCATAAATTATATTACTCCCTCTTTGGGTTACTGTTTCTTTCTCTTTATTTGCAAACATGTTGAGCCTATCTCTACCTTCAGCCTGTATTATGCTATTATGCTGTTTCTCTCTCTCTCTCTCTCTCTCTCTCTCTCTCTCTCTCTCTCAAAATGTAGCTTGAGAGACTCGACTTAAATGTAAACCACAACACAAATACCATGTTCTCAGAGGTTTCTTCTGTGATGCATTACTTAAGGGCTCTATCCACTATATTCTACAACAGTATTCTATTTATTACAGTCAAGGCCACGGGTGACTATCTGAAGCAGTCTTATTTCCACAGTTTCTAAAAGTCCATTTACATATTTCAGAGACAGAGTCAGAGGAGGGCATCTCCCATCCATGGTTTCACTCCCCAAATGTCCATAATCACCAGGGATGGACCTATCCAAAACCGGGGCTGGGGTCAATCCAGGTCTCCCACGTAGGCAGCAGGAACATGACCACTGGAGCCACCACTGCTGCTTCCCAGGATCTGCCTTTGCAAGAAGCTGGAGTCAGGAATCAGAGCCAGGCACTGAACCCAGGAGCTCAGATGTGGGATGCAGACATCTCAACCATCACTTTATCTGCAAGGCAAAATATCCACTACGTCTTCCCTTATTTGAGTGAAATCAGTTAGAAAGCAAGACATTCATAACTCTTGCTTAGTGTACTCCGGAGGCTAGCCTGTGTCCTATCCATGGATGCTGGCAGAGGACCCCGCATTCCTGGTTCAGAAATAAAATATTTCTCAATTATCTTACCACAAGCACAAGGATCACTGCCTTGAGTCAGTCCAAAGGGTCTTTCCACTCCAACCCTAAGTCCCATGGGTCCTAGCCAGAGGAGCTCTGGTGAGGACTACACAGGCAGGGGTATGCTTCTGTATCAGCCCATTTTTCATTACTTCAATAAAATATTGGAGGCATGAAAGTTCATAAAGGAAACAGATTTACCAAGCAGACGGATTTTCAAGCTGGAAATACAAGGTTGGACGGCCTTGATGGAGAGACAGACATCAGCTGGGGAGATAAGCACCCGGGGCCCCTACCCCACCGTCTGGAGATGAGCCGTGGAGAACCCGAGCAAAGCCAAGCAGCCGGCGTCTGCGAAGGACGTTGATGCTATATGCTGGTGCTGCAGTCAAGGTTTCTGTGCTGCTGTGACTGACTAAATGGTGAGAATTTCATACATCTTGGGGGAACATTTCATGTATTTTCTATTGCTTCCATAGAGTCTCCATTGGGACTTTCAAACAATTATCTAATCAAAACTATCCCTCTCCCAGACCAGTCATGAGGAATTCCTCTCTTGTAGCATGTTAAGTCCTCTAGACAATCAGCCCTCAATAATTCCTTTCTTCAGGGACCTCTTTTGGCACTACTGGGAGCTTTATCTTTCATTTTTGTTTCCTTTGCTTTCTTTCAATAAACTACTTATGCTTACCATATTCTTCCTTGTCCATGCTCCTCATTCTTCACTGACATGAGACACAAACCCAGCAGAAAAAACGCATTGTAATAGCTGCAGACTCCTGAACCATTGCTTGGAAGCTCAGGCTGTGTCATCAAAGGGGGAGTAAAGACAGATGACCGCTGCCTTTTTTTTTTTTTTTTTTTTTTTTTGTGGAGGTCTTTATTTCTCACCATAGTCCACCATCAATTAAAACACCCAGACTCTCAGTAGTTACAAGTGATTAGTGCAGCTGCCAGTCTTAAAGACTATGAGGGCGGGCTTGCTGGTGTAGACCTGGGAGTGTTGGTCTTGTTCTGCCTCATTTTCCCTTCATGGAAATTCATGCATCCATTAGACTGGAGTAAGATCTTGTAGCAATTGAAGGTTACCAGACAGGGTAGCTCCCTGGTGTTTTCTGAAAGCTCCTGGATTGGATCCTGACTGACCATTTGTTAGGGTAGTGAACTAAAATCTGTTCTCTCTCTCTCTCTCTCTCTCTCTCTCTCTCTCTCTCTCTCTCTCTCTCTTTCTCTCCTTCCTATTTGGTACCCCTCCTCAGGTAGGCTCAAATGTCAGAAAGGGAAGTGGGGAATTCCTCTGTCTATAGCTAGATGGACAGGTTTCTCCACCTAAGCTAACCATAATCCATTAGCCCTGTCTAACTTGATAGTTTTTTTCCTCCTTTCTCTGCAGTTTACATTTTGCTGATGACTTTTCAGTTCTTGACAACAGAATTAGCTGATTTTCTAGTGCTTGGGAGTACTGAGTACTAAAGGAGTTAGCATTATTTGCCCACGTTTAATTGTTTGAATGACTACTGTGACACTGACTAAATATGGCCAACAGGTTTGGCTAAAATAGAGCAAATGGAATATTACTGCTTTTACTTTTACCAAGATTTTTAAACCTCTGATATTTATTTATATTTAAAGCTCTAAACTGAGTCTTTTGACTTTGAGGCTTCCCATTGGACCCCTGGATTTCACAATCAATAAGGTTCACAATTGGAAGAGATAATAACTGAGTTAATTTAAAATGATGCCAAACTAATATATACTTAAGTAAATGTCTGATGTTTTATGATCTGGGATCATTGAGACATGACGCCACAGTGGACCTTTTCCCATGGCAATTTATCAGATAGCTTCGTCCTGCATGTTACGTTGGTTGCATGATGATGGATGTGGTGGAAATGTATGTTCTCTCCTTCCCACCTCAGTATCTGACTAGGACTTGGACTAGGACTTGGCATTGGTACTGGGCAACTGGGCACTGACTGCTTTCTCCCCTGCACTTCCATTCATGCATACAACCCTCCCACACCTAGCATGTGCTGACAATAAGGGTTAAAGTCTGAAGGGTGTTCTAACCCCAGAGTAGGGATTGGAGCAATGTACACAAGTGGAGTCTCCACCTCTGGGTGGCACACCCATATCAAGACAGAGAATTGCCCAGTAGATGAGAGATAGGTACATGCGCACATCCTTCTGACTGAATGGCTGTGGCTGGGAGAGGAAAAAAGGTAAATGGTGCCTTTGTGTTGCCCAAGCCAGCAGGCTTGGCAACCAGGCCATATTCTTTAAAGGGGGCAGGGGAATTGACACAGGAAGTCTAGTAAATAAAAAACATGGAGGTCCAGGTGTTCAGGAGGATGAGGAAATTGGGCCCAGGAGGCTCAAAGAGCAACTAGGTAATGGTAAATAGTGTAAGAGATTTAAGTCTAGCCTATAAAATACAATCCTGAGGACTATCATCTTCCAGCTGCTGCAGAAAGTTCACTTTCAGATATGGACGTATTCTGGTCAGATGTGGCCAGGATGTCTTCAGCAGCTAGTTATGCCAAGGTCTAGAGGCATTGTGGCAGAGACTCCCTCTCTTTAGGCAGGAAAAAAGGTCAAACGGCAGAAACAGAAAGGCATCAGGGGATTTCTGGGAATGGGGGGGGGTGGAGAGAGGGGCATTGTGAGAAATTCTGCAATGCAACTAGGTCAACTGAAGAATGCAGCTAGGTTAAATGCAGTGACTCAGGTGCATACAGGCCTGACTTTGTGTGGTGACAGTTATGTAAGTAGTGCTGTAGCTCTAAGATATCAATTAAAAATGGTATAATTGAGGCCGGTGCCACGGCTCAACAGGCTAATCCTCCGCCTTGCGGCGCCAGCACACCAGGTTCTAGTCCTGGTCGGGGCTCCGGATTCTGTCCCAGTGTCCTGGTTGCCCCTCTTCCAGGCCAGCTCTCTGCTGTGGCCCAGGAGTGCAGTGGAGGATGGCCCAAGTCCTTGGGCCCTGCACCCACATGGGAGACCAGGAGAAGCACCTGGCTCCTGCCTTTGGATCAGCGCGGTGCGCCGGCCGCAGTGTGCCGACCGGGCGGCCATTGGAGGGTGAAACAACGGCAAAAGGAAGACCTTTCTCTCTGTCTCTCTCTCTCACTGTCCACTCTGCCTGTCAAAAATTTTTTTAAAAATGGTATAATTGAGTCTGTATTATAAAATTTGAAAGTGTTTGTGTTAAAGTATACAAGACAATGCCCTGCTGTATTCAGGGCCCAGAATTTGGAGCCCAAACCCTCCTCTGGGTCTGCCAGCAAGAATGAAAGCTATTTTCCTGTTAAGAGCCTTGGTGTCCTGCATCTCTGCCCAAGATTCGTGCTACAGAATGAGAGGGAGAGTCAAAGTTTGGTGCAGGTAATGGTGACTAGTCCTATGGCTCAACTCTGCAGTGCATACATCCATGATCTACAGGATCAAGGACCCCAGAAATGTGAGAATGGTGGATCCACAGGTATGAGTGTCTATTCCTCTTCTCTGACCTCTCCCTGCTGCCAGCTCTAGGACTCTATGCACCCACAGCCTGGGAACTTGAGGGGTACCTCAAGTGGAGGCAGAAACTTAGGGAATATTTGGCTTATTTGTCCTCATATTTCAGATGGGTAACAGTCCATCTTCAGCATCTTTCCTTTTGGAGTGCATTGTTGGGCATTGGGATTCTTTTGATACTCAGACATTAAAAAAATAAAACAGTTTTACTTGCTTAACAATGTCCATTTAAAAACCAACCATCTCAAAGACAACCTATTTGCATTTGCTAGATTAAAAATCAAGCCCTTAAACTACTCCAAGCCAGCTAAGATAGACAAATGATCTGAGGAGACCCTCTCAGCCTTTCTATAAAGACTGAGGGAGGCTCTGGTCAAATATATCTCTTATCTTCTGATTGTATAGAGGGACAGACAAGAAGGATATGTTCATTACTGAAACAACTTCAAGATTTAGGAGAATACTTTAAACACTGGCTACTGGACATGAATAGGCCTTTGAAAACCTCCTGAAGGTTCCTACTTTAGTCTTTTACAATAAAGACCAGGAGGAGGCCCAACAATGAGAGAAGGGATAAGAGAAAGGTACAGCTCCGGTAGCAGGCTTAAGATCATATCAACCCAAGAATACTGAAAGTGCCATGGCTGTGGCAGGCAGAGCACTTCAAGAAGGAATATCTACATTCCAAACACCAAAGAACACTGCTCCCCAGAGGCCATGTGCTATTTTCGATGGGAATCTTTAAAGGGTTGACTGGCCCTAGAGATGTAGGGTTCCGGGGATGGGTCTTCTTCATTGGATGACCCAACAGGTTCCTGTGGCTTCTATAAGCTCTCACCAACCAGACACCCAGACCATTAGCACTCAGGAATCCTGGGTGGTCGTAACCATTGAAGTGAAGGGAGTTTACTTCATTCCTAGACACTAGAGCTTCCTCCTCTGTCCTTCTCTGAGATCTGATCTCTCCTCTTCCCCTGGTGTGAACCTGGAGGCACCTCAGGAAAACCTTAGTTAGACATTTCACCAGCCCCTAAGCTGTAGTTGGGATAACATGTTTTTTATACCTGCCATTCTGATCATACCAGAGTGTATAAAACCCCTTCTGGGGGCGGGGGAGGGCGGTATTTCTTAGTTCAGATGGAAACCACCATCCTCATGGCTCCAAGCAATTCTTATGACTTCCTCTAAATGAGGCAGATATTAATCCAGAGGTTTGGGCACTGCAGGGAATGATTTGTCAAGCAATAACTGCCCAACCAGTACAAATTAATCTTTAGGATCCCTCCTATTTTCCTCATCAAAGACAATATTCCTTAAAGCTAGAGACCTGACAAGTGTTAAAAGAAATAATAAAAGACAATTTAAAGTCACAGGGACTTAGAAAGTCATTCAATATTCCCTGTGTCACTCCAATATTTAGAATCAAGTAGGACAAAGCAGAGATAAAAAACCTGGAAAAAGAGAGGGAACTTGCCATGTAAATAGGAGTAAGCCTAGGCAATGTGTCTTAACTGAAGTCAAGGAAGGAAAAAAGTTTAAGAAAGGAAATACAAGTTACTTGAAAAATTGTTGCTAAATACAGCTAAAAAGATAAATGCATGTGTAGGCTCCAAGCACTCATTTTAAATGGATATAATTAGAAAAGAAAGTGTGTAGGCTGGAAAAAACACTATGTTTAAAACAAAATTTTTTTTAAAATCCCACCTACTTCTTTCATTTGTTAATTTTATTACATCACACAAATCACTTTGCTTTCCAAGCCTTAGTTTTCACATTCATCTTGGCCTGAGAGCTCAATTGGCAGAGTTGGTAGCTCTGACAAGAGCCTTCAAGTTGAACAAGGATAATAGAGTAAATATTTACACTGATTGCAAGTATGCCTACCTAGTTCTTAATGCTTATGTGGCTATTTGGAATGAAAGGTACTTCCTCAACACAAATGCTTCCCCTATCAAATATCATCAGGAGATCCATCAGTTGTTGGGTGTTTCTCCCCTGGGAAGCGGCAGTTATACACTGTAAGGGACAACAAAAAGAGACTAGTGAAATAGTTGAGGAAAACTGCCAGATTTGGCAGCCAGATCAGCAACCAAATAGACTCCCTTCCCTGAGCCTTACAGGCCTCTTTGATGTGGGAAAACTCCTGCAGGAGTTCAAACCAAATTACTCCTCTGAATAGATCCTGTTAACACTTTCTATGCTATAGTCTGTAGCCCAGGGGATGGCTTCAGTTTGAAGAAGGAAGGATAAATTTCCTTCCCCCAGCCAGTGGAAGGCACTTAAAACTCTTCATCAAGATTTTCACCTGGGCAGAGATAAGACTTTTCAGATGTCTGCATTTTATTCCTGGATCCTCGATTCCTGAGTGAAGCTATGAGATTCTGAATCAACTTCAGATTCAGTCCTAGAATATGAGTTCAACATCTCCAAGGTTTGCAGATATCCCTACCAAGCTATCAAAGGACTCATACTCCTCTTTAAAATATAAGTAAATTTGTTATGCACACTCCCCCTCAATCATCACCTCCCAATCCCATCATCTTTTGATCTCGCCATTAATCTTCAGTGAAATTGTTAATACACTTGCAACTCAAGGTGCTGCTTGCTCTCACCTGATTTTTCACTTGCTTTCCTCCATTAACATTGCAGTGCCATGGCTAGACTTTACCGGGCTTTAACCCAGTGGACTGTATGTTGCACAGCGAAGGCTTACAAACATCCTTTTATTTTTGTGGACATGCCCATGGCAACCCTCTCTTACCCTCTTGTACAGCTTGTCTCGCCTTGTATCGATAGAACCATGGATGTAGACCTTCTACTAGAAATGCCTTGACAGACTTCTGGAAACCACATCTTGACTTTTGTCTCCAATAAAGTAGCCACAGCAGCCATTGCCCCTTCTCTCCAATGACAAGACTACTTCTTCATAGGGGGACTGATGGAGAGATAGACTCTCAAGTAGACAGGGAACAGGATGCCCTTCACCCCCACATCTGAAGATGATTCTCAAAAGTCCTTAGAAAAGTCTAGAAGGGAACTTCTGTGAAGGATGTTGATGCCATGTGCCAGCAGTGCTTGTAATCAAGGTTTTCCCCTGCTGTTAAAACTTAACTAGGTAATGACGATTTTATGCATATAAAATGGAGGGAAAATTTGATGTATTTTATTTTGTATTTATTGAGTCTGAAACTTTTACCTGAAGGACCCAAAGCTAGCGGGGTCCTTGGTAGCACCCTGGGGACCCAGAAATTCAGACTCTGGACACCAGCGATGCAAACAGCAAGAGGTGGTTTATTTACGTTTTGCGCAAAACGGACCCCTCCCTCCTGAGAGAGTGAGGTGCAGGACAAGGGTTACAGGCAGTATTTAAAGGCAAAAACCATAAAATTATCTTAAGCAAATGAATACAAAGGGGAAGGGGTTTTTGTTTACAGTAATTTCACTTATCTTAGTATACAGCAGTTCTACTTATCTCAGTACACATCAGTTTTACTTATCTTAACCATTGCACAAGGGGGGTTTCCACACTGGTATTCCCTGTTATCTGCTAAGTTGCAGTTTCCCAGAAACTGACCTTTCTTGAAACTTCCTTGTTTCACAAGTCCTTCATACCCACTGAACAAATCAAAACCATTCTTCTCAGACCAATCATAAGAACTTTATTTTTTACAGCCTATAACATCCCCTGGTCATTTGGCCCTCAATGGCTACGTTCTTCCAGAATCTCTCTTAGTGCTATAGAAAACTTTCACTTTTGTATTCTCTGCTTTCCTTTTTTTAAAGATTTGTTTTATTTACTTGAAAGACAGGGTTACAGAGAGAGGCAGAGACAGAGAGAGAGGTCTTCCATCTGGTGGTTCACTCCCCAGATGGCCACAATGGCCAGAGCTGGGCCCATCCGAAGCCAGGAACCAGGAGCTTCTTCTGGGTCTCCCACGTGGGTTCAGAGGCCCAAGAACTTGAGCCATCTTCCACTGTTATCCCAGGCCATAGCAGAGAGCTGGATAGGAAGAGGAGCAGCTGGGACTAGAACCGGCACCCATATGGGATGCAGGCGCTTCAGGCCAGGGCATTAACCTGCTGCGCCACAGCGCCAGCCCTTCTGCCTTCTTTTAATAATTATCTTCTGCTCTATTCACTCTTCCTTGTCCAAGCTCCTGATTCTTCAAGTATGTGAGACACCAAGCTGGTGAGGAAAATGGATTATAATAAAATGCAGATTGCTGCAGCAGTCTCAGGAATTTGGCCTCTGTTGAGGACTTACCAGCCAATTGTGTCATAGTGGGAGTGTGGGTGGGAGTGAGAGATCACATCACCAGCCAAAAAGAAGCAAGGGAGCTAGGTTGGACCAGACATGCTCTTTTTAGGGCAATTGTCTCAGTGTAAGTAAATCATTATACTACAAGAACTTCTTTAATCCTTCTGAAGGCAGTGTCCCTTGATTCAAGGACATTCCTCAAGGTTCCACTTCTCAAAAGTCCCACCACCTTCCACATTGTCAGAGGCTCCAAGCTAGCGATGTGTTAACTATTGAGGAGTTGACCGCGTCAAAAGCGTAGGAGTATCACAAATAAGGAATTTTGAACTTGGAGCCTCTAATACTTTTAAAATGAGCCATTGGTCCATTGGTAAACCTACTGTTTGTATACCTGAAACAAAACTGAAAATGACTGGACAAGAATCAATCAAAGCATTGCATAATTCCCGGCATTCTCAGCAACAAGTGCAAGGGCATTCACAACTCAGAGCAGATTTTCCTGTCCAAAAATCCATCCTGAAGTATTCTTGAATGAATTTGAATTTTAACATGAGTATAGCATTCCATCAACCACACTCATTTATATGAACAGAAGAACTTGTGAACAAATCCTTTTAATCAATATTATAGTTCCTTAAATAAATAGGACTAAAAATGAACAAAATAGATAAACCAAATAAGACAAAGCTGCAATTTTGAACATATAGAGCTCCCATACAGAAAACTATGCATAAAACAGGAATGTTGGTGGAGAGGAGGGAGGATATTGAATATAATTGAAGATTAGTCTATTTTCTTACAATCCATAAAAGAGTGTTTAGGCAGGCATGCTAACATTTTGGTATTGTTGTCAAAAATTACTAAATTAATAGATAGTCTGAATAGTAACATCTACTCCCCAGGACAGAAATATTCCATGGCCCACTTTAATCCATATAGGAATATATAATCTGAAGAAGCACATGTCATGGTGTTTCAGGATTTATTTAAACTTGATTTGGGTCTCAAAACATTCATTTAGTTAAGCCATATGAGAAGTATCAGAAAGAAGTTGTACCTCAGAAAGTGTACATAGAATAATTTAGGACTGCTTAATGGACTAGCATGGTGGCACAGTTGGTTAAACGCTTCCTGTTACTCTAGCATTCCATATGGGTGCTAGGCTACTCCATTTCTGATCAAGTTTCCTGCTAATACAACTGGGAAAGCATCAGAAAATGGGCCACATGCTTGGGCCCCTACTATCCACATGGGATATTCCGATGGATTTCCATGCTCTTGGTTTCAACCTTGCTCAGCACTGTATTTTGCAGGCATTTGGGGAGTTAACCAATGAATCAAAGATATTTCTCTCTCTGTTGCTGTCTCTGACTCTGTCTCTCTGTCTCCCACACACACTCTGCCATTCTGCCTTTAAAATAAATAAATGAATCTTTGAAAAAGGGTGTTTAATTATTGAATAAATATGTGCATTTGGATTTATCAAATTTAGCACAACTGTGTGGATGTACATGCCAGTACATGTGCATGAGAAGTCTACATTTGAAAGCTTACTGGTGATTACATTAAGTATAGAAAGATTTATTAGGATTAGCTATGCTCTTAGGAGGGATTTTGGCTTGGTTTTCATGTCATACCCAGGGTAATTTTAAATCAAAAAGGAAATACAATCTCCAACTGCATCTGCTGTGTGACAAAGAAAGACTGAGTTTTCGTCTTTAATTTCCTGAGCTGGATGCTCCTTTTCCAGGTAACTCACAACTGATATAGATGATCTCAGTAACGATCAACCTACCATATTTCCAACAGCAACTTTTGTTCATTCAGACCCTTTGCCTAAATGGTCAAATGCAAGATTCAAGAAAATTTTTAATAAAATTTAAAAAGACTCATTATATCTCTTTCCTTGGCCTATGTGAGCCACTATTGGAGAGTTTAAAAATTCTCTACCAGGTGTTCATTTTCTTTATAATCTAAGACTATATAAATTGGACATCAGACCAGGCAAATAAATTGGAAGTAAGTTTGATATCTCTAATCCCCTTTTCTCAAGGCTGTCATGTCAGAAGTTGTGTTTACCTGATTGGTCTGAGATTTTTGTTAATGGAAGGAAAGATACATGTGTGGGAATAGTGAGGGTATGATCCTAATTATTCCTAATAATTAGGTACTTATATACCACACCCCTTTGGAACTAATTAACTATGAAGTGGCTAAGAGAAACTGTTCTTTCTTTAAGAACACCATATTCATTAATCAAGTTAATTTATTATAATCCCAGAAAAAAAAGTAGGGACAAGGGAGGTAGAAGCAGAATGACATTTTTACTGATTTATAAAGAGGTGCTCAACAATATATTTGTCTATGGATGGTAGGGAAAATATGATATCCATCAAATCTCTTGACAACTGCAACATAATTGAGTTTATTTTGTCAGATTATGAATTATTTAGAAAGCTAAAAATGTGACTGTTTATTTTCAAGCACAATGATTGTGTGGGTTTGATCTGCTGATTGGATTATAAGAGTGACAAAGTTACAGATAAATAGAACTAATAATTTCCAGTTTTCCACAGCCATTGACGTGACTTTAATTTACGATAATCTGTTATATATTGTATAAAGAATTGGAAGAGGAGTAAGTATTTGAGTTAAGCTATGAATTGGATCAAATGCATCCCATATCAGAATACCTGGGATCAAGACCTGTCTCTGCTTCCAATCTAGCTTACTAGTAATATGAACCCTGGGAAGCAGCAGATGATATTTAAAATACTGTGTTCCTGTTATCCAGGTAGGAGACCTGGATGGCAGTCCTGTTTCACAGTGTAAAATGTCTATTTCTATAAGGTTTTCCCCCAAAATAGAGCTAATACATTTCTTTGGAAACCTTTGATTCTGCCGTGATAGACTTCCCATACAACCATCCACATTATTTTACTTTGGTAACTGAGACTTATATTGATAATAGTAACCCATAAGAATATTTTGTAATGATAGCTTTGGAAAAGAAACATTAATTTTAAATATTATTTTTAAAAAAATATATCACTGGTTTTTATATGCATATGTAAAATGAACTGATAAGGAAAAGGTGAGAGAAATGATGCTTTGTACAATGAGGTATCTTAAAACTTGATCATATATGCTCAAAATCCTCTCACAGTTTTTTAGAGAAATGTACATTACATTATCATTATCTATATTCATGTTGTGTGCAATACAACCTCTTGTTCCTTCCATCTAATTACAAGTTAACACAAATTGTTCAACTTTTATTCAACCCTCCTCTACCCTTCCAACCCCAGCATCATAAGCCACCACTATATATTTAACCTAAGTAGATCATCATCCTTATTATTATTACATATGTTGCCAATACTTATATTCCTTCATTTGGCTTATTTAACTTATTGTAATGAACTTCAGGTCTACCAATGTTATAAATGATGATTTCCTACTTTTATGGCTGAGAAATATTCCATTGTGTGTATGCACCTCATTTTCTTTATCCGTTTATCAGTGGATGGACATTTAGGTTGTTTCCATTTCTGGGCTGCTTCAATAGTATTTTAATGAACAAGGAATGCATATATCTCTGACAGGGTGATTTCATATAGCTTGAAAATAGGCCCACTAGAGGGATTGCTGGATCCTGTGGTTTTTCTATTCTCAGTTTTTTTGTTGTTGTTGTTGTTTGTTTGTTGGTTGGTTGGTTGGTTTTGTTTCGTTTTGAGGTACTTGCATATTGTTTACCACGATGGCTGTACTATTTTATATATCCACAACAGTGTATAAGGTTTCCTTTTCTCCATATGCTCCCCATCATTTGTTATCTTTTGTGTTTTTGCCAATAACCGATAGAACTGGAAAGGAGGAATAATTCATTATGATTTTGAACTAAATTTCCCTAATGGTTAGTGATGTTGAATATTTTATTTCTTCATTTACCCATTGAGCATTTGTATGTCATTTTTAAGCTTTCATTTCATTTATTTGGCAGGTAGAGCTACAGATAGAGAGGGAGAGACAGAGAGAAAGGACTTCCATACACTGGTTCACTCCCCAAATGGTCACAACAGCCAGAGCTGTACAAATATGCAGCCAGGAACCAGGAGCTTTTTCTGGGACTCCCATGTGGGTGCAGGGGCCCAAGCATTTGGGCCATCTTCCACTGCTTTCCCAGGCACAGTAGGAAAGCTGGATCATAAATGGAATAGCCAGGACTTGAACTGGTGACCAGATGGGATGCCCATGCCATAGGTATAAGCTTAGCCTACTATGCCACAATGCCAACTCCTCTTTTTTTAATATCTCTCTGAATCTGCTATCTGTTTTGATTAGATCATAAATTGTGTTTGGTAATTTTTTTTGTTTTTATTTTTTTAAACTTTTATTTAGTGAATATAAATTTCCAAAGTACAGTTTATGGATTAGAATGGCTTTTCCCCCACAACTTCCCTCCCACCCGCACCCCTCCCATCTCCCGCTCCCTCTCCCATTCCATTCACATCAAGATTCATTTTCAATTATCTTTATATGCAGAAGATCAATTTTGCACCCGAACAGAACATAAAGTGTAAAATACTGTTTGAGTACTAGTTATAGCATTAATTCACACTGAACAACACATTAAGGACAGAGATCCTACATGAGGAGTAAGTACACAGTGACTCCTGTTGTTGACTTAACAAATTGACACTCTTGTTTATGGTGTCAGTAATCTCCCTAGGCTCTAGTTATGAGTTGCCAAGGCTATGGAAGCCTTTTGAGTTCGCCGACTTCAATCTTAGTTAGACAAGGTCATAGTCAAAGTGGAAGTTCTCTCCTCCCTTCAGAGAAAGGTACCTCGTTCTTTGATGGTCTGTTCTTTCTTTCTACTGGGATCTCACTCACAGAGATCTTTCATGTAGGTTTGTGGTTTTTTTTGTTTTTTTTTTTTTTTTTTTTCCCCAAAGTGTCTTGGCTTTCCATGCCTAAATACTCTCATGGGCTCTTCAGCCAGACCCGAAATGCTTGAGCTACAGAAATCCTTACTGGGCAGGATAGAAAATTTCTCTCATGAAAATGAAATATTAAGGAGGAATCAAAATGAAATGCAGAAACTAGTAGAACAGGAAAGTGTGTTTAGTGTTAATTGAGGTACCCTTGTCAGAGGTAAAACTTGCAAGCATTTTGTTTCATTTTGTATGTTATCTCTTCATCCTGTTAATTGCTTCATTTGCTGGGAAGAATCCCTTAAGTTTGGTGACGTTCCCTTTGCTTATTTTGCTTTTCTTTCTCATATAAAAAAAAATGTCTGGCCACTCCAAAGTTCTGAAACATTTCCCCTACATTTTCTTCTAGTAGTTTCAGAGTTTCAGGTCTTACAGTTAGGTCTTTAATCCATGTTGAGTTGACTTTTTCTACATGGTAAGAGATGGGATTTTAGTTTCATTCTTCCACATGTGGATATCCAGGTTTCATGCCCCAGTTTATTAACTAGCCTGTCCTTTCTCCAATGCGTATTCTTAGCATCTTCATCAAAGATAAATTGGCTGTAAATATGTGGGTTTATTTCTAGATTCTCTAGTTTAGTCTGTTCCATTGGTTTATATCTCTGTAGTCCATGACATGCTACTTTATTACTATAGTTTTGTAATATATTTTAAATTCAGGCAAAACGACTCCTGATTGCTTCAGATTCAATATTATATTATTTGACTTTTTATAATGACCATGTTTAACAACAAGCTTATAAAAATCACTTTAGCAATCAGTTTTTCTAAACAAGTAATATCCAACTTAATACACTACTAGATGGAATGAAGACAAGGAGAATCATATATGATAGTAAACTAAAGGGATAGTTACTGTGGTCCAGTGGGGAAAAACAGTGGAAAAGAAACACTGTTCTTAATATTTGAAAGGGTCTCCATGGGAGAAAGAAACACTGAAATAGTGGATCTGGGGGTCTGTTTGCATCACTGATATAATTTAAGGGAGATTATCTTCAATTACCTTTAAAAACCAACTACAAAAATTTAATGCTCAAAAATATAATGTGGAGAACGAGTTTCAGTTGTGAAATATAAAGAGCTAGGAGGTTGTCGTTTACTTACAACAGGAAAAAAGCTGAGCAAATTGAAAATGACCAAATCAGAAAATTAGTTTCTACAGGAAACTACCATCCCCTCATCTGCAAAGACAGACAATTTCACAGAATCACAATAAGATTAAAGTGTTCAGGACAGAAGCTACTGGAGCCCTAACATGACAGGACACCTACGTGGTCATTTTGATCTGTGTCTGTGGGCAAGTGTAGACAACAAAATGATGTAAGAAACAAATGATTGTTGTAACCTTACAAGAAATGTCACGACTCAGTGCAAATTTCTACTGTGAAAATGCTAATGAATACATAAAAAGACTAGATGTAATTCATATTCTATCTTCTAAACATATTGGAAGATAGAAAACAAAAGCAAAATACATTTGAAAAATCACAACACGTGTTGAAATTATATAACAAAATGCATGTAACCTAAAGGTCAAATAAGTCTCGGGAAAAATAAAGTATGTTAAACAAAGCAAAAATGAACATTACTGACACATATTTTATGTTTATATTGAAAATGATCTTTCTTTAAATGTTTACTTTAACTCTTCCTATATTCTAGACCAAATTTCATTAATTCTAAGTTATTGAAATCCACTTCTTTTTGCTCTGATTTCATGCAATTATTTAAACATTAATATTTTAGAATAGAGTTTGGCTAACATCTGAATATAGTTGCAGGGATGTTTCAGAATGACTGCAAAGATTACACACAAGACTTTTCTCATGTGTAAGAACACATAGTGTTTCTTCATTTTCTAAGAAAAAAAAAGGACACAATGGATTTAGGCAGGAGCTAATCAAACATAGTCTCAACTAAATCCTATTAAAACTAAGGATCACAGAAAGTTTTTTTTTTAAGATTTATTTATTTATTTGAAAGGCAGAATTACAGAGAGGCAGAGGCAGAGAGAGAGAGAAAGAGAAAGGTCTTTCATCTGCCAGTTCACTCCCCAAATGGCCAAAATGACCGGAGCTGAGACAATCTGAAGCCAGGAGCCAGGAGCTTCTTCTAGGTCTCACACATAGGTGCAGGGGCCCAAGGATTTGGGCCTTCTTTTTTTTAATATTTTATTTATTTGAGAGGTAGTTACAGACAGTGAGAGGGAAAGACAGAGAGAAAGGTGTTCCTTCTGTTGGTTCACTCCCCAGATGGGCACAATGGCCGAAGCTGCACTGATCCGAAGCCAGGAGCCAGGTGCTTCCTCCTGGTCTCCCATGCGGGTGCAGGGGCCCAAGCACCTCAAGCATCCTCCACTGCTTTCCCAAGCCACAGCAGAGAGCTGGATTGGAAGAGGGGCAGCTGGGACTAGAACCAGTGCTCATATAGGATGCTGGTGGCATAGGCAGAGGATTAACCTACTGCACCACGGAGCCAGCTCCCATTGAGCCATCTTCTACTGCTTTCCCAGGCCACAACAGAGAGCTGGACTGGAAGTGGAGCAGCTGGGACTTGAACCTGTACCCCTGTGTGATGCCATCACTGCAGGCAGTGGCTTTACCCATTACGCTACAGCTGCTTTTTGCATATGGATTTCATAACTTTTTTTAAAAATTCTTAAAGCCATACATTACATTTATGCATAGAATTTTTTTTGCTGTTTTTTTTTTTTTATTTGACAGGTAGAGATATAGATAGTGAGAAAGAGAGACACAGAGAAAGGTCTTCCTTCTGTTGGTTCAACCCCCAAAATGGTCGCTATGGCCAGTGCTGCGCGGATCCTAAGCCAGGAGCCAGGTGCTTCCTCCTGGTCTCCCATACGGGTGCAGGCGCCCAAGCACCTGGGCCACCCTCCACTGCCTTCCCAGACCACAGCAGAGAGCTGGACTGGAAGAGGAACAACCGGGACTAGAACCTGGAGCCCATATGGGATGCTGGGGCTGCATGCGGAGGATTAACCAAGTGAGCCACAGCGCCGGGCTGCATAGATTTTTTTAAAAATATTTATTTATTTACTTGAAAGTTAGAGTTACACAGAAAGAGGAGAGGCAAAGAGAGAGAGAGAGAGAGATCTTCTATCCAATGGTTCACTCCCTAATTGGCTGCAAAGGCTGAATCTGTGCCAATCTGAAGCCAGGAGCCAGGAGCTTCTTCCAGGTCTCCCACATGGATGCAGGAGCCCAAGGACTTGGGCCATCCTCTACTGCTTTCCCAGGCCATAGCAGAGAGCTGGATTGGAAATGGAGCAGACAAGTCTCAAACTGGGGCCCATATGGGATGCCGGTGCTTCAGGCCAGGTCGTTAATTAGCTGTGCCACAGCGCTGGTCCCATGCATAGATATTTTTAAATCAATCAAGTATTGATTTATGCTTCTGTGCACAGAATGCCAAAGGCAATAAAAGAATCTTTGAGCAATAATTAAAATTTCAGTTCTTGTTTTGTAATCCAAAAACTGTATAAATAGATAATGGTTTCTCATCACAAATTCTTGCTCTCCTGATACTTCCTCTGTGGGTTCAAATAAATTTTCAACACACATACTTTTTGTCTAATTGTAATATCTTAATTAAATTAATAGAGACAGTGCCATGAATGTGTATCTCATGGTGTGAAGAAAATATCACTCACCAAGTAACACATTCCTACTGTGGTGATTAAATTAACATAACTGTAATTAAATGAACAGGAACTGTTGGTTTCATATCTTCCCTGACACAATTATTTCATAAAGTGATTAAAGGTCCCCTTAAACTGAGATATAATACTACTTTATTACTATTGAATATTCCATACAATAACAATTATTTTGTTCATGTTTGTTTATGTAAAGGTAACTGCTATAAACACATTGCTTGTATTCCTTGTCTACACTCTTGAGATACAGTGGCTTTTCTATATAGTACTTGTTGCATTCGTTATTTAGTGGAGGGTTAAGCTTGTGATTAAGTTGTAAATTGAAAGTATGTCATTGTAAAAATTAAAACAAAAAATAAAAAAAGAAGCTAGAGGGAGAATGTGGGGCTGGGAGGGAGGCAGGGAAGGGTGAGAAGTATCATTACGCTCTTAAAATGGTACATATGAAATACATGAAATTTGTATTTATATAAATAAAAAACAATAAGAAAACCCCAGATATATTAGGAAGCATAGAATGTATATATGCATAAAAAAGCCCTTGTTCATTGATATAAGGGTGACAGCACATTCATATCAACTTCGCAGTTCTTGGATATTTGATAAATATATTTAAATATTAACAATGTTTTATAATTTTGCAAAATCCTCTGTTAACTCTTACTCTTCTAGACAATATTCTACCTCTTCTAAACAATAAATCATTAGGATGAGATTGCAGAGTTTGGGAACAAATTAAATCAATCTCTTCAGGAAGAATAAATATGCTTATCAATTGGGAGAATACATTTTGTCAAAATATCTGAGTTTAAATCTTAGTTCTGACAATATTTTACTATTCATGGACTCAAAATAATCTCTTCTGGGGACCAGTGCTGTGGAAAAGCCACCGCCTTCAGTGTTGACATCTAATATGGATGCCTGTTTGAGACCTTGCTACTCCATTTAAAATCCAGCTCTCTGAGAAAGCAGTAAAAGATGACCCAAGTACTTGGCTGGGCCCCTGCACTGGCATGAGAGACCCAGAAGAGGCTCCTGGATCCTGGCTTCAGATGGACCTGACTGTGGCCGTTGGGGCAATTTGGGGAGTGAACCAATGGATGGAAGATCTCTCTCTCCCACTCTCTCTCTGCCTCTGCCTCTCCGTAATTCTGCCTTTCAAATAAATATATAAATCTTTTTTAAAAAATATCTTCTGTTGAACCCCATGTGTGGATGTTAACATAAATAGTTCCAGTGTAGGCTCTAGCTTGCATATTTCTGTCCATGGCGACCTAATCCTTCATTTGTCCTCACTCACTGTGAGCAACCAATGAGAATAAAAGATACAAGTTTGCACTTTTTCACATATCTCATCTGTGATTCCATGTCTCTTCCTGGTGTTCAGAGTAAGCTTGCTACTTCTCAAATGGGCAAACATTTGTAAGTCGCTTAATTTATCTGAAACTTGGTTTTCCCTGTATAAAAATGGATAATAATTATGTGTTAGGTTCCTTCCCTCAAAAGTATTTTTAACATTTATCTTATTTAGATGAAAGGCGGAGAGACTGAAAACAGAAAGAGATTTCCCACTACTGATGCATTTCCCAGATTCCCAAATCCAGGTGCCAGGAGTTCTTTCTGAGTCCTCTCTGTGGATGTAGGAACCCAACTGGAGCCATTACCTGCTGCACCCCAGGATGTGCTTTAGTAGCATGCCTGATTAGGAAAAAAAAAAAAAAAAAAAAAAAGGGTCAAGACTCTAGCCAGATACTCTGATATGGGATTTAGGCTTCCCAAGCAGAGTCTGAAACCATGTGCCAAATATCCACCCCTCTCAAAACAAAGTGTAAAAGAGGATATAGGTGCAGACATGTTATTTAAGAGATGAACACAGGAAACAGCAATATGGGAATTAGGAGTGTTAAATAGAAAATGATAGAGTCATAGAATTCAACTCCACAAGACCTGTGAAAAATTTACAGAGCACCCCCTAGATCTCTCCAATTGTGGGGTGGGAGGTTGGGAATCACTAACTAGGCATTGTAGCTTCCTCATCGCGATCCTCTGACAACAATGACTGGAGAAGTTTTGAGGTGCTAAGCCACAAGACACTAATGGATGCTAATGTCAGAACTGGCCTGAGCTGTCCCAGAACTGCCTGCTTTGGTTCCAGTGGGAGGCATTGTAGACCCTGAACACAACAGCTGTACGTTTTAGCCTATAGGAGTTCTTGAAGATCAAATGTAAAAATACTTAACATGTAGGAGGCATGCAATAAATGGTCATATTTTCTAGTGCCGTTGATATTGCCTTCATTATAGTGAATCTCATTTTCATCATTCTTTATTTTATTACACTTTAAGACGGTTCATGCATTATCTCACAAATATTAAAAATAAATACCTTTAATATACTAGTTTGCAATTTCTTTCACATAAGGACTCTGTAAGATGTGGAGGAACGGGCAGTTTAGAGCACTTTTTCACATTCTTGCTAATGGTCAAAAAATAATTAATTGTACCTAATATGAAAACCTAATGATTCTATTTTAATTCTCATTTCTAATTGGTGTGCTAATCACCTTGATTACATTAGCCTCATTAAATTTGAGAAACATCATATATTCTGCTTGTCAAAATACCTCTATGAAGCCTCTGATGATTAAATAAATCCCTCTGCCTCCCTGCCCCTTCTCCTTCCTTCCATATTTGTCTTCACTGTTCTTTCTCTTTATGCAATTACTCTGTGTCATCTTGTATAATTTCCAGAGAAACTATTACTGTGCAAATATTGTTTTTGGTAATCATTTTCTGCTTTAAGCCTTGAGGTATATCATTTCCTTTTTACCTTTTATTTAATGCAAAATCCAGTCAATGCCCTTTTTATTGTTATCTTTATCTATTTTTCTCTTAATAAATCACTGTTTTCATTCGGCTGTGTCCTACATAGTACTCTAGGGGCAGGATTTAATCCACAAAATATAGAAGATTTTATCTCATCTTGCTTATATTCTTTTACAGTATTACTCAGTATTCTGTAAATTAATTGCTAGATTTCATTTTTTTTTTTTACATCTAGCATTATGGTAGTATCTTGATAATTTATACACTGAAAGAAAATATTTACATATGATTTTATTGGAAATGAGCATGAAACAAATTTATATAAAGATATCTGTGTAAAAGATGGAAAAATGGATTACAAAGCTTGTGAGTGTTTTGAAGTTAATTTAGCTATTCTGAACAAAGAATTTTCAGAAAGTTTGTGGAAACTCATATTATGAAAAAACTGCATGAATTTCAGTTTTTCACCAAAACCAAATCATATTTTAATTCCAATTTCCATAAACTTCTAAAAGTGGATTGTAAATACTCATTCAAGTATTCTTGCTTTGTGCAATATTCCTTTATGTGTAATTTTCAAACTCTTATTAACCTTTCATTCAAAATATCTAAACTATATAACTCAGTGTATTTCAATATATTTCATATTCATGTTGATATCTTCCCAAGCACTATATTGATTTTTTTTCCATTTTCAAAATTATTATTATAAGATAAATAATTTCATGGTGACAGGAATATTTTCCTTCCAATGATTATTGATTTGGGTGAGTCATGATCATTTAGAAAACATCAAAAATGTGTACTACAGATTAACAATTTTTTTAAATCATACTTCCATTTAGTTTCAATCGAATTTCAATCCTTAACAGTCATTTTCAGGACCTAGTTTTATGGAAATTCCCTTTTAAAAGTTTCTTCTGGGGCCGGTGCCGTGGCTTACTTGGTTAATTCTCCACCTGCAGTGCCGGCATCCCATATGGGCGCCGGGTTCTAGTCCCAGTTGCTCCTCTTCCAGGCCAGCTCTTTGCTGTGGCCCGGGAAGGCAGTGGAGTATGGCCCAAGTGCTTGGGACCCTGCACCCGCATGGGAGACCAGGAGAAGCACCTGGCTCCTGGCTTTGGAATGGCGCAGAGTTGGCTGTCGCGACCATTTGGGGAGTGAACCAATGGAAGGAAGACCTTCTCTCTGTCTCTCTCTCTCACTGGCTATAACTCTACCTGTCAAATAAAAAAAATAAAACTTTCTGCTTATTGAAAACAATGTTAAATTTTAGCTATAGCAATATTAACTGTGTTAAGAAAATTTATTATGGGTACACAAGAATTAATTATTTGAGATGATAATATTAGACTTTATTGATTAAGACATTTAAATATTTACTCTATTTTCTAATACATTAAATGATTATAGTTATTTCATAATACCACATAAAATCTTACTGGCTTTCATATAGAATGATCTCTCTAAAGAATCCTGCTTGATGACAGTAAAGGCCATGTGTGACAAACCAACAGTGTAATCATTGTTGTGAAGAGTAAAGCTTTCCCTGTAAGACCAGTGACAAGATAAGTAGGCACATTTTGTCATCTCCTTTTAAAAATATTTAATTTTTAAACATTATTTACTAATTTAGGAAACAGAAAGAGAGATAGAGACAGATCAAGAAATCTTCCCTTCAGTTGGAATTCATATGTCTATATGTTTGTATACACAACCCAAAGTAATCTATGTGTTCAACATCACCTCTAAAAATACTCTACTGTCATTTTTCACAAGTTTAAAGACAAAACAAAATAAATCCTTAAATTTCTGTGGAGAAAAACAAGACTGAATATTCTAAGCAGTGTAATGAAGAAAACTGATGATATCACAATGCTGGATTTCAAAATATGTCACAGAGCTATTGCAATCAAAACAACATGAGTTCAGTATAAAAATGGACACACATCTTGATAGAACAGAAAATACAGAAATAAAGGCCTTCATTGACAGTAAATATATTTTCAACAAAGGAAGTTCTGTTCAGAAAGTGGTATGGGAAAAACTTGATATCACCATGTAGCATGAAACTGGGTCCTTATCTCATACCACATTAAAAAGTCAGTGAAAAATGACTAAGTGCATAAACATAAGGCCAGAAAGTGTAAAACTACTAGAAGATACAGAGGAAAACTTCCACAAATGAGGCTAAAGCAATGACTTTACTTTTCTTTTATGACTCTAAAAGCATAAGCACCTAAAACAAAATAAGGCAAATGGGATGGAATCAATTAAAAAAAAAAAAAAAAACTTGACACAACAAAAGGAGTAATTAGCAATATACATATATATATTTGGTTTTAATAAAGATGGGTGATGAGAGTCAGTCCCTTCTGTGTTAATTTTTGCTTTTCTACAATTTTTTGCTTCTGTGTTATGTTTGTGTTAGAGATAATCAGTTATTTCATAATTCTGGTAAAATGAGAAAGATTTTTGAAATGATAAAATTTTGAAAGGCATATAGAGAGGGAGAGATAGATAAAGAGAACCTCATTTTGCTGGTTAACTCACAAAATGGCCACAACTGCTGGGACAGGACTAGGCCAAAGCCAGGAGACCAGAGCTTCTTCCAGCTCTCCCATATGAGTGCAAAGAACCAAGGACTTAGACCATCTTTCACTGCTTTCCCAGGCACATTAGCAGGGAGTTTGATTGCAAGTGGAGCAGCTGGGACATGAACCAGAACCCATATGGGATGCCAGTGTCACAGGTGGTGGCTTAACCGATTATACCACAACACTGGCCCCGATAAAATATTTTTATCACTGGTATGGTTTATCTTTAGTAAAATAAGTATATTGTGATGTCAGGAACAGTGATTTGGTATGAAAGAGAAGAAGTCAAATATAAAAAAAGTTAAGCTTTTTAGTAGAATGTGAAGTACACTCTTAAGCAAAAAATTATTTCTGTTGGGTACATTGAGTCCTTCATATCTCTTAATGTAAGTGACATTTTACAGATTAATTTACTGTCCACTGAGTAATATTTGATTCTGCAGACAAATTAATCTTTCTCAAAAGACTCTTTTCTTCACTTCAATAATGAATCTTTGATCAGTTTTATTCAAAGTCCTTTGCTAGAAGCCAGATTATACTTTCAAATCTCAGTCTTCAATTTTCCCATTGTCTTCTCTCTTAAGATGATCTCATGTACCTTTTTGAATTTAATTATTATTCATCCATTCCCTGAATGATTTGGGGCAATGCTTTGCCTCTGTTCTCCTAAGATCTGTGATATGATGACTCAAATCTTTATTTGTTATGGTTTCCAGGTACCTTAAACAAAAAATGTTCATGCTGAGTCATGGTCTTATATATACTCCATCACTTATTTTGATAAGGACACCAACATATGTAGTTGTAAAATACAATTGTACAAAGGAATTGTTTTTGGCATGTGTTTCTCTGTCACCACTCCAACAGCATGGCTTCCAAAATCTTATATATTCAAGCTTTTTAATATCTTCTGAAACTGTTCGTTTTCCTCAAACTGTAGTAGAGCCACATTTTTCCTCTATTCATGATTATGTCTTTGCAATGTGTTTTTCAACAAGGGGGGTTTTATAAAAGTGTGAATTTAAACAAGTCTAAAGTTTTAAATGACTTCAATTTTAAAGAGAAGTTCTGAATGAGTCACACAATCTACTAGCTTATGATGTTTGTCTAATTCACCTAATTGCTTCATAGCTTTGTATAATATCTTGTTTTCTCTCATTGCACTTCAATATCATTGTTTCTAGGAAAGACTATATATGCTATCATCCATGAATTGTGTTTACTCTGTTTTGAAGTTCTTCAGTTCCGTGCATATCTGTCTTCTCCAGTCAATACTCAACTTTTCTACAGCTATTTTCACTTGTGTCCTTCTTACTGCATCAGACTATTGTCATATTTATGTATGAAACACTTCATATTTTTAGTCATAGCACTACAACAATGAAATAAGGGTATGTGTTATGATAATCTGCACGATGGATCACATTGGCATTGCCAGACATCACTACATCCCTCAGGATCAGCATTCTTCCTTGCATGTAGTGGACATTGAACACATTTTGAAAGTCAGTGCACCTGGTAATATATGAAAATGTGAAAAGGTAATCAATCATTGAGACTAAGTAATCTGTAAGAATCCATACTAATATATGCCACCATTCAAAATTAATTAAAATTGTCCATCAACTGTCATATTGAACCTCAACAGCTGAATAGATGACTTGAAACCATGGGAGTCTAAATAGTATCAGGAAATGAGAATACTTAGTAAGAAGAAATTCTGGGAGATCTGCACCTTTTCAGATTGAGTGACAAGATGGTTAAACAAGAAGCCCACTGAGTTAGATTCAGTTGCCCAGTTGGACACAGACTTGGATCTCAAGGCTCACCTAATGGAGTTGAACCTCATGGTGGCCAAAAAAATTAAAATTGGTTGTAGCTATAAAGCTCTCATAATCTTTGTTTCTGTTCCTCAACTAAAAGGTTTCCTGAAAATCCAAGTTCTGTAAGTATGTGAATTGGAGAAAAAGTTTAATGGGAAGCATGTTGTCTTTATTCCTCAAAGAATTCTGCTCAAGTCAATGCAGAAAAGTCCTACTAAAAAAGTGCACAAGAGCGGCACCTGTCTGGTGTGTACAACGTGAACCTTGAGAGCTTGTTCTTCCCAAGTGAAACTGTGAGCAAGAAAATACACACGAAACTGATGGCAGCAGGCCCCAAAGGCACCTAAAGGTTCTTGTGGACAAAGCACAGGCAAATAAGGAGGAATGCAAGTCAACCAGTTCATAGTCATAGAGGCTAATTTTCAAATTTCAGAGTTTTAACTGCAAAAAAAGAACAAAATGTGGTTCACAGTAAAATTAGAAATAAAATTTATGCAATAAAGGAATGTAGTTTAGTCACATCATGAGTACATAGTGAGAAACCAGAAATCACTGTTTTAAAAATATTTTTCTTTGGCCAGCGCCGTGGCTCAACAGGCTAATCCTCCACCTTATGGCACCGGCACACTGGGTTCTAGTCCCGGTTGGGGCTCCGGATTCTGTCCCGTTTGCCCCTCTTCCAGGCCAGCTCTCTGCTATGGCCCGGGAGTGCAGTGGAGGATGGCCCAAGTGCTTGGGTCCTGCACCCCATGGGAGACCAGGAGAAGCACCTGGCTCCTGGTTTCGGATCAGCGTGGTGCGCCAGCCGCAGCGTGCTGGTTGCGGCAGCCATTGGCGGGTGAACCAACGTCAAAAAGGAAGACCTTTCTCTCTGTCTCTCTCTCTCTCACTGTCCACTCTGCCTGTCAAAAATAAAAATAAATAAGAAATAAAAAAATATTTTTCTTTTCTATCAAAACATTTCCTCAAATGGCATCAAGAAAAAAAATCTACCAACCCAGAATACTTTGCCCAGCAAAACTGGCATTCATAAATGAAGGTGAAATAAAGACTTTTCAAGAAAAGAAAAAAATGAAGAATTTGTCACCACACAACCAGCCTTGTAAATGATACTTAAGGATATACTACACAAAGAAACAGAGAAGGACAATCAGTATCATGAAAGAATATGAAGGCAGAAAATCTAGCAAAAGAATAAAGGAGATTCAAAACAAATTATCTATTAAAAAATGGAATGACCAAATCATTACTTATCAATAATAACCTTGAATATAAATTGAATAAATTCTCCAATTAAGAGATACAAGTGGCTGAATGGATTAAAAATGACCCATCTATATGCTTCAAGATACACTTCATGAATAAAGATTTACGCAGAATGAAAGTGAAAGGATGGAAAATAATATTACATAAAAATGGAAATCAAAAGTAAGTGGGAATAGCTGTATTCATATCAGAAGAAATAGACTTTAACACAGGAATTGTTAAAAGAGACAAGGAAGGTCATTATATAATAATATATGACTGGGGTAAATATATATCCACCCAATAATTCAGTACCCGATTTTATACAACAAGTATTAATGAATCAAAGGAGACAGGCTCCATTACAATAATAATGTGGGGACTTCAACACCTCACTTTCATCAATGGAAAGATCAACCAGATAAAAAAATCAAGAAACAGAGCGAGGGTGCACTATAGACAAAATTGACCTAACAAATATCTACAGAGCATCCCATCTCACAGCTGCAGAAAGCACATTCTTTTCATTGGTGAGTGGGACATTCTCCAGGGTAGGCCATAAAACATCTCACCAAATTTTCCAAAAATAAAATTGTATCACATCGTTCCTGACCACAAAGGAATGGAGTTAAACAACAAAGGAAACCTTAGAAAACATTCAGAGGGGCCAGGGGCCAGGGGCCATCTTTTACGGGTAGCTGCTAAAGCTTCCACTTGTAACACTATCAATCAATATGGGAGCCTGTTTGTGTCCTGCTTGTCTTACTTCAGATCCAGTTCCCTTTTAATGGCCTGGAAAAAAAGAGTGGAAATTGGCCAAGTGTTTGGGTCCCTGCCACGCATGTGGGAGACCCGGACGAACTCCTGGCTCCTGGTTTGGGCCCTGCCCACCCCTGGAGATTGAAGCAGTACATAGAAGAAGATTTTCTCTCTCTCTCTCTCTCTCTCTCTCCCCCTCTCTCCCTCTCTCCCTCTCTCCCTCTCTCCATCTCTTTCTTTCCTTTTTGGTCTGTGACTCTGACTTTCAAATTAATAAATAAATCTTTTTTAAAAAAAATACAAGCTGTGGAGACTGAACAACATACCCCTGAATAAACATAGAAGAAATCAAAAAGTAAATAAAAATTTGTTTGAAATGAAATAAATGAAAAACAACTTATCAAAACTTATGGGATACAGAAAATGCAGTGCTAAGAAGAAAGATTATAGCAATAAGTGCCCATAAAAATTGGAAAGCTATCAAATAAATGCTCTAATAATGCATCTCAAGAACCTAGAAAAACATGAGAAAACAAAACCCCAAATTTGCAGAAGGGAAGAAATATTAAAATAAGAAAAGAGTAGAAATAATAAGAAAAACTACACAAAAAAATAATTTTTAAAATCTTTCCTGAGGCCGGCGCCATGGCTCACTAGGCTAATCCTCCACCTTGGGGCGCCGGCACACCGGGTTCTAGGCCCGGTCGGGGCGCTGGATTCTGTCCCGGTTGCTCCTCTTCCATTCCAGCTCTCTGCGGCCAGGGAGTGCAGTGGAGGATGGCCCAAGTGCTTGGGTCCTGCTCCCCATGGGAGACCAGGAGGAAGCACCTGGCTCCTGGCTTGGAGCGTGAACCAACGGAAAAGGAAGACCTTTCTCTCTGTCTCTCTCACTGTCTAACTCTGCCTGTCCAAAAAAAAAAAAAAAAAAAAAAAAAAAAAATCTTTCCTGAAATGACAGGCAATTGGCCTAACAATAAAGACACTGGTCAAGACATCCACATCCCCTATCAGAGTGCCAGCTTCAGTTCCTGATTACAGCTTCGAAATAATACAGCTCCTCGGATGTAGCAGGTGGGTTCATGCTTCCCGCGTGGGAGACCTGGATTGCAATTCCCAGCTTTGGCCTTGACCTTAGTGGACATCTGGGGAATGTACCTGTGGAAAGTAGCTCTTTGTCTTGGTGTATGCCTCTCTCTCTCTCTGTCTCTCTCTCTCTCCCTCTCTCTCTGACTCTTCAACAGTAAGATAAATAAAATAAAAGCTGACTTGGAGATTTTTATGTGGTTAGAATCTTCTAGGCAAAGGAGACTGTATTTATGCAACAAACGTTGCACCTGTATTTGTTGTATAGTGTCTTTCATCCCGAAGTGATTCACAAATTGATTTATAAGCTTTATGAACTGCAATCATTTTCATTCCTGAAACTTGCTTCATCTGTTATGCATACATATATTGCATTTTATGAATTTCAGGATATGACAGAGTAATCCCCAAATGTAACTGATTTGAAATACTATTTGGTGGCTTCATGAAAACAACGTGACAAATTGCTTATTCTCATTTCTGTGACAAATCTCTCTTTGCAATAAGTGGAGCTCTAATTGAAATGTACACTTCAACCTGCAGACAACAAAAAATAAAAAATATCAACTAGGGGCTCATGAACAAGAGATGCATTAGTTAGCAAGAAATTTATTGGGTTACTACCATGTACAGAACACTATTTAGATGCTATATGGGGGAAATAAAAATAGCAGCTTCTGGCCTAAATGGTCATACAAATTAATTTGCACTGACAAAACGTATCCAAATCTGGATCTGAGTATTTTCCTTAAGTAGCAAGCCAACAGATGTGAGCAAGCATATGGCTCAAATTCAGTTGGTGAGTGAGAGTGATTGCAGAGAAAACAGAATAATTACGGCAGGACCGACTTATTCCTGCAAGTTCATTTTAATAAAGTTTATTATCATTATTATTGCAAGCTAAGTAGCACATGCACCACTATACATACTGTACTAAACTATCAGAGTCAGGGTACTTTCTATATTTTTTTATTCATTAAGTGATGATTTATTTATTCATCCACGTATTCTACCATACATCCATGCATGCATTTATCAATGATTGAGGACTTCATATATAGAAATTAAATGTTAGGTAAATTAGGAGTGAAAACACTATATTCACAAGAAATGACTTCTATTAATGTACTAGTTTTTTTTCTATGAGGTAATACAGATTTAAATAATTATTATGCATGTGAAAGATTAATTAAACTTTGGACAACATCTATGTGTATCTAAGAATGAAGATGTTTCAGGCTAAATTACATCTCTATTCTCCCTCATGGTTTTTATGTTGAAGTCCTGAATTACAATACTTCCCAAAGTGACAATAGCTGGAGACAGGGCCTTTAGGATAGTTATAAAGGTAATATGAGGCCGGCGCCGCGGCTCACTTGGCTAATCCTCCAGCTGCGGTGGTGGCACCCTGGGGTTCTAGTCCCGGTTGGGGCGCCAGATTCTGTCCCGGTTGCTCCTCTTCCAGTCCAGCACTCTGCTGTGGCCCGGGAAGGCAGTGGAGGATGGCCCAAGTGCTTGGGCCCTGCACCCGCAGGGGAGACCAGGAGGAAGCACTTGGCTCCTGGCTTCGGATCGGCGCAGCATGCCAGCCGTAGCAACCATTTGGGGGGTGAACCAATAGAAGCAAGACCTTTCTCTCTGTCTCTCTTTCTCTCACTAACTCTGTTTGTCAAAAAAAAAAAAAAAAAGAGGATAATATGAGATTATTAGGAGGGCCCTAATTCAGTATGACTTGCTTCCATGAGCAAGAGAATATATCCAAATAATATTCGAAGTATAATTTGATATCACATATGAAAATTCAGGAAAATCAGAAGTTAACAACTTTGTATGAGTGAACAGTAAATGGATATAAAACATTATTGGAAATGGTATATTTTCTCTTTTAATTATTTTACCAAGGTCATGCCGTTTGTTTAGTCTTTAATAATAGACAGCTTCAAAGTAAAATAAGAGTAAATTATATCTTTCTAAACCATTTTTAGAATTTCTCATTATTTAGAACCTATTGTGTAATTTACATTTGATTTCAGGGTTTTGTAGTTTGTAATAAATGGCCTCAATATGAAAATATTATGTGTATGTGCAATGGACTTATATATAAGTAAAGCTACTGTTAGGAAAATTAGGTAAAGAAATGGTTCAATTAACTGGAGTTGAGGCTGTAGAATTCATAAACTACTAGTGAGCTTTAATGAAATGCATTGATCACTGAGTGCTCTAACAAATATTGATGATAAAAGTGGCCTTTCCATGCTCCTGAAAGACTTTTATTCATATCATTTTATGCATCATTATACAAACTTTTCAGAGTTTCAAATTTTACTATTTTAAGTGTTAGGGCAGGGCTAGGCTGAACCAGGGACCTGGAACTCCATGTCCATCTCCAGTATGGATGGCAGGAGCTGTATTTGATTCAGTATCTGCTGCTTCCCAAAGCACCCATTAGCAGGTAGCTGGATCAGAAGCAGAGGCGTTCAATGTTGGAGGATTCAATGTCAGACACGATTCAGTGTCAGACACGACTCAATGTTAGACGATTCAAAGTTAGACGATTCAGTGTTAGACAGGATTCAATGTCAGATAGGATTCAATGTTAGACGATTCAATGTTAGACGATTCAATATTAGACAGGATTCAATATTAGACAATTCAATGTTAGACGATTCAATGTCAGACACGAATGTCAGACACGACTCAATGTCAACACAATACAATGTTAGACAAGTCAGTGTTAGACGATTCAATGTTAGACATGATTCAATGTTACACGGGATTCAATGTCAGATACGTTTGGAGAAAATTATGCAGCTGAAGGAACTGAGTGTTGGAGCTGCAAACAGAATTGTATCATTATACCATATACCATGTTCTGACTAAATAGACATAAAATTTAAAATTTAATAATTTGAAAAATTACATATTTGAAAAGTAATATCAGCCACAAAATGCATTTATTCTTATATTTGTACCTTTACTGTCACCTTGTACATAAAAGGGGATTCACTTTGTGAAATATATGTGAATCTAGGTCAGGATATCTTAGACCCAGCCTACATATTCTTGTTCAAAGCTGAACTTGGGTCAGTTACCATGAGAACCAAACAGTGAAATAATTAGGAAGATACTAAGCATTATATTTGGATTTTGGATGTAAAATATACTGCCTTTTTTGTGAAACTGTTTATTTCCACAAATACATTCATGAACGAAGAAGTGTATAGATTGATAGATAGATGTTTGTGTATGCGTGTGTGTAAACATATATATAAATCCTCTATTCCTACATCATATTTTATTTACATACTTCAAATTTCACAGTACATGGGAAAATAACTAACTTTAAATATATAATCTTGTATCAATGTTGGATTCATTTATCTTAGTTAAGATTACTATTTTCCTATCCACAAAAAAGGCAAGTATACTCAATCAGATAGTAGGATAAAATTTATCTCAGATATGACTCAATAAAAGCCTTTTTAGGCCATAAAAGTTACTAGTTTCCTTAATTTTCTGGCAGGACTATAAAATGAATGACAATTAGAAGCCACTGAACTCATATGAAGGATAAAAGAAATTATTAGGCTGACTATAACAGAAAGTTAAGGAGAAATAGAATAGCAGAGAAATAAAACAGAAGAACAGGAGATTGGATAAAGGGAGAGAAAATATCAAAAGCTGTCCTAAGAAGGTAGGAATTGCTTTGAGCATGCTCCCAGTATTAAAGTCACAAATTACTTTTATGATCGAGTCTTTGTAGCAGACTGAGTGGGATTTTCTCTGCATATTTTAAAAACTTGATATTGTTTAATAAACAAACATCTTATCTCCATCGTGCCCATTAATATTTCAGATGAGTTACATATTTCTACATAAGACCAACTGAATTAAATATTCTTCATACTAGAAACTTTTATATATTTAATTCTTACTCTTTACATATGTCAATTCCTTGATATCAGTGTTCAGTGTGAGAGGTTGCTGGCCACAGCATGTCAATACAACAATGGAGAGGAAAAGTAAGGACTGAACTCCCGAGCATTTGTATTTCAAGTTTTGTGAAGCATTCAATAGTCACAGCTAAAATTTTTTAAAAAGCCCCATCATTGTACATTAAGATAAATAATGAAAAAGTAGTACATATAATTGACTCAAGTCTTTAGGAATAAAGAAATATTATAAACTATAATTTTCAAAAGTATTTTTCTTGCGGTTTCTTTGAAATCTAAATCAAAGAAGTTTCTAAGTCTCTTCTGTAAGCTCTTTCTACAAAAATAATAGCAGAAGCCTACAAATAAGGTTTTCAATCATGACATAGAGAAAATATTGCCTTAATTCATCCTCTGGACAGAAAAGATGAAAGCTGAGTTTTTCTTCAAATAATTTTCAAGAACCTGAGGCTTGAGAGCTTCATCAATCTGAAAAAGTGAAGAGACACTTTTAGAACCAATTTGCTACATCAATATTTGAGCTTTGCTATAAATACTTGAAGTATATCACACAAAAGTTTGATATAAGTGTTTCCCTCCTAAATTCTCTAATTGGTTGCATTCCAAACCTTTAAGTAAGTACCCCGAAACATGCAATGTTTAGATTCACCACCATTTCTCTTTCATTTCCAAACAAGTGTCTTGCTGTTTTAAACTCATAAATCTATTAAACTAAATTCCTGTTTAATAACCAAAGAAATCCGTGTGGGATAAAAATGGTGATAACTGTATTTATTCAGATTTTAAGCTAGGAACAGTTGTTGTGGCTCAGGGGTTTAAGCCAACACTTGGGAAGCCTACATCCCATATTACTGTGCCTGGGATTGAATCCTGCCTCCGCTTCTGATCCAGCTACTTGCTAATGTGCGCTTTGGGAGGCCATAGTTGCTTCATCTCCTGCCACTGATATTGGAGATGGAGATGGAATTCCAGGTACCAGGTTCAGCTGAGTCCTGCCCTAGATCTTGTAGGCATATGGGGGAGAGAACAAGTAAATGGAAAATCTCACGTATAAAAATCCTGTCCTAAATTAATAAAGCCTTAACCTAAAAAGATGCCTCCATGACACATTTGAGTTTTGATTTGAATTTGTAATACTGGACTGGTAAACATTTTTTTTCAGAATGGGATTAGACCCACTGACTCTTGAGGAGTATGCTTAACATAATTGTTAGTTTCACAAATTTTTTTGTTTATTGAATTCTAATTTCATTCTATTTTAGTAGAGAAAATAATATATATATGGTATCCATCATTCTAAATTCATCAGGCTCCATTTAATAGCTTGTTTAATAGGATACAAACAATGATGGAAAATGATTCATGTGCACTTGAAAAGACTCTATTTTTGTGTCTGATGATTAGAGCATTCCTTAAATGTCTTTCGATGCAGTCATTTTATAGTGTCATTCCAGTTTTGTATTTCCTTGTTAATATTCACCATTGAGGTACTATTATTGTTAAATATGGACTTTTGCATTTTCCAGCTCTAGTGTTTCTCTTGCATCTTGTTGTTTACTTCATTCTCTAATGATTATGACATTCTTTATTCTTAGCCATGTGTGATCATTGGAATCTGCATTCTATTAATGTAGTGTTAAGTTTTGCATAGAGATTTCCTGAAATGCCTTAAAAGAGTATATCTCTTGGTGATTCCCAATATGTTTGGGGATGAATCTACCTGCTTGTATGTTGTCACTCATCTTTTTTGTTGTTGTTGACAAGCAGAATTAGACAGTGAGAGAGAGAGACAGAGAGAAAGGTCTTCCTTCTATTGGTTCACCCCCGCAATGGCCGCTATGTCTAGCGCGCTGTGCAGATCCAAAGCCAGGAGTCAGGTGCCTCCTCCTGGTCTCCCATGCATGTGCAGGGCCCAAGGACCTGGGCCATCCTCCCATTTTCTCATTCAGTCTTCAAATGCCTGCAAGATCCAGACCCAAATACTTGGATCATCACCACCAGTTCACACCATCTGTGTTATTAAGAAGCTGGAGTTACAAATCAGGAATTGAACACAGGGACTCAGAAGTGGGATGCCAGAGTCTTAGTGAACAACAACCCTTAGGTCATATACTGCCCCAAGGCTTAGAATTTTGAAAGATAGGTATAACAGAAGAGGAATGCAAAACTCATCCATTTGAGTGTGTGAGTGTGTGAGTGTGAGTGTGTGTGTGTGTGTGTGTGTGTGATATTTTGGTAGTTGAGGAAAAATTGAGAAAACAATATCAAGCAATAAAGAATCTATTACTGCAGCCTGGGCTGTAGTTAGTTAAGCCAAGGATCTGACTTTGGCATCCTGTAATAGTGCTGGTTTGAGACCCAGCTGCTCCACTTCCAATTCATCTCCCTGCTGATGCACCTGGGAAAGCAGTGGAAGCTTATACTGTCATTCATGAGGAGTGAGAACTTATTTCATAAGCTAGAACCTCTGAATGTAGCAACTGTTCAGTACGGTATTACTGAACCTAAACTGGATCCTCAATACTCCTTCCAGATTTGAAAGTAACTTGACTGTCAATATTGTGTGTGTATGATATACGTATACACATATATCTACTAAATGTATATGCATGTGTTCTAGTTAGAACTTGGAAGAATCTACAGAACACTTCCATTTTCAAATAGAAGTCCTCCAACTGTGAAAATTAGCTAATTTCAATAGAAATAGCCTCATTGATTGTGCACTCTCTGCCATTATTTTGTTTGTTTTCTAAGTCATTGTTCTTGAGTTTGTAAGCCAAACTAAAGTCATGTACACAAGGTCCATTTGTCTACTCATGTGTACACAATTGATTGGTTTTCATAAATATTGCATTTATATTAATTTAGAATGAAAGCGTTATTAATAAGGAAGAGAATAATTTTTATGCCCTCCAAAACTAGCTTAAGCACAATCCTATGCTAACCATGATAAATTATATTTTAGTTGCCATCTGTTAAGTGTGCCTGCCCAAACCTTAATTTGGGATTCTTCCTTTTCATGAAGCATACGTTCCCTAGATAGACTAGATGAGGGGTGTTTCCCAGGATGCCTTTTCATGAGAGTGGAGGCCATGCAGCAGTATTTGCTTCTAAACAAGCTGATATTTAGAATGAAGTGACGGAGTGCTTTTAGCTCTCTTTGCAATATACATCTCAGTAGTATTAATCTTCCTGTAGTGCTTTGGCTGAGACTCCAGCTGTCTGGTATCTGCCCCATGGCTTTTTGAGTGTCCAGTATTCTGATGTGGATGGAATGATTGGGTTAGGGGAACCAAAAAGCTGTAAGAAGTTTGGACAGTATGCCTGATGTGCGTATGGTAAAAACCTTGATTTTATGGCTCTTTCTGACACAGTCAGACACACAAATAGCCTCTAACAAGACCCTTCCTGTGTAAGCTAAATGATGTAGACTCTAATTGAATCTTGGCCAAAACACATCCTTTTAATGCTAGGTCATTGGCAAAAAATACTCAGGCATATGTGGCAAAGTAATTGTCTTTGTTTCTGCCTGGTATGCATTTGTGTGTTTTGTTCAGAGCATGCTGTTAATCTGCTAGTGCAACAGCCTGCACTATTCCCTCTGTTCTTATGCACTGGGAGGACTTTAGTGTTTAATTCCCACTGAATTTGTTCACATTCACTTTAAAAATTGAGTATTTATTAACTGTACCCATTAGATTTTATTCTTATTTGTTCTATAAAATGTTTTCAGAATTTTTATTTTGTGAAAATGATTTTCCTATCTGTGCAATATTGCATCTGCCTTCACAAAAATCAGTTGTTTTCTGTATATGTACTCCATGCTTTTCACTAATTGCATTTATCTGAAATGCATGTACTGGTGATGACAGGAGTATTTTCCAATCTATTCTTTAGAATAAATCTCTTTCTGAGTTGATGAGAACAAAATACAAGCACAAGGTAACTTCTCAGTTAGGAGAAATATTTGTGTAATGATGCTTAACTGCTTAGTCCTAGAACAATTAAAAATGATACATTCTCAGCTTGATGTTTATAACTTCGTGGGAAGAAGGAACTAGAGCCTAGACCAAGAGGTAGATTTTAAGAGAGAGGTGGTTGTGATATTGAGAATTGGCAGATGGAAAAACTCTGAGAGTATCCCAGAAGTGCATGTCCAAAGTAGGCTATCCTTAGAATTCTCATACCTTGAAAAGTGCAAGAACTACTAATAGAAGCAGAGGTATGAAGATACCATCAGTGCTGGATGCAAATGAGGAGCAGGTGGAGTAAAAGCGAGATTGGAGAAATACTGATGCCATCATGGGGGTGGAGGGTCCCAGAGGAACGTAATACACTCTACAGAGCTTCTTTTTTGGCTATATGAAGTTTGCTGGAAGGGACTGAAATGGAATGCAGGCAGTGGTTTGGAGATGAGTTGGCCTTTTAAACGCCACATACTTTTATGTCCTGGACTAAATAATCTGCATAAGGAAGAGTTGTCTGTACCACCATGTTTATTGCAGCTCAATCCACAAGAGCTAAGGTATGGAATCAACCCAGATATCCATCAGCTAATGACTGGATAAAGCAAGTAAGTTATATATACACTGTGTAATACTATTCAGCCATAAAAAAGAATGAAATTATGTCTTTTTGAAACAAAATGAATTAAACTGGAAACTATTGTACTTACTTGAAATAAGCCAGTAGCCAACAGACAAACATATGTTTTCTCTGATATGTGGTGGTTAACACAGAATTAAAAAATATATATAGGAATGAAATATTTTTGTGATTTGATTTTGTTTTTAGCCCTTGTTTGTACTCCTGTGACATGTGGTCTTTCTACTTTTTGCTTGTTGAATATGATGATTAGTAGTGATTATAGAGTGGACTGAAATTGTGTTTTTGCAAAAACACAAGAAATGAAAGGAAGGAGGAGGATTGCAGGAGAAGGAGAGGGAAGGAAGGAAGTATGGTTATGCTCAATTGGACTTACCCCTAACAAACTGGTAAAGCCACTTGGAAGTCAGTTTGGAGATTTCTCAGAAACTTGAATATAACCCTACCATATGACGAATCCAGCCCACTCCTTGGAATTTACCCAAAGGAAATTAAATTGCCAAATAAAAGAGCTGTCTGCACTTCAATGTTTATTGCAGCTCAATTCTCAACAGATAAGACGTGGAATCAACCTAAATGCCCATCAACAGTAGACTGGATAAAGAAATTATGGAGCCGGCGCCGCGGCTCACTAGGCTAATCCTCCGCCTTGCGGCGCCGGCACACTGGGTTCTAGTCCCGGTCCGGGCACTGATCCTGTCCCGGTTGCCCCTCTTCCAGGCCAGCTCTCTGCTGTGGCCAGGGAGTGCAGCGGAGGATGGCCCAAGTGCTTGGGTCCTGCACCCCATGGGAGACCAGGAGAAGCCCCTGGCTCCTGCCATCGGATCAGCGCGGTGCGCTGGCCGCAGCGCGCCAACCGTGGCGGCCATTGGAGGGTGAACCAACAGCAAAAGGAAGACCTTTCTCTCTGTCTCTCTCTCTCACTGTCCACTCTGCCTGTCAAAAAAAAAAAAAGAAATTATGGGATATGTACTTTATAGAATACTATACAGCAGTTTAAAAAAATGAAATCCGGTCATTTGCAACAAAATGGAGGAATCTGGAAAACATCATGCTGAGTGAATTAAGTCAGTCTCAAGGGGACAAATATGTATTCTCCCTGATTGGTGACAACTAACGGAGCACCAAAAAGGACACCTGTTGAAGTGAAATGGACACTATGAGAAACAGTGACTTGATCAGCCCTTGTCCTGACTGTTGATGAAAAACTTAATACTTTATCCCTTTTAGTATTTTTGTTTGTTCTACTTAATACTATTGGTTGAACTCTGTAATTAACACACAATTATTCTTAGGTGTTTAAATTTAACTGAAAAGTGATCCCTGTTAAATATAACAGTGGGAATAAGAGAGAGAGGAGATGTACAATTTGGGACATGCTCAATCGGACTTGCCCCAAACGGTAGAGTTAGAAACATACCAGGGAATTCCAATTCAATCCCATCGAGGTGGCATGTACCAATGCCATCTCACTCATCAAAGGGACCAGTTTCAGTTCACAATTGATCACACTGATAGATCTAAGAGTCAAAGGGATCACACAAACAGACTAGTATCTGCAAATACTAACTGATATAATTAAAAAGGGAGAGAATGATCCAACATGGGAAGCGGGATACACAGCAGACTCATAGAATGGCAAATGTCCTAAACAGCACTCTGTCCTCAGAATCAGCCCTTAAGGCATTCGGATCTGGCTGAATAGCCCATGAGAGTATTTTAGGCATGGAAGGCCAAGACACTCTGGCCAAAAAAAAAAAAAAAAAAAAAAAAATGACCTAAATGGAAGATCTCTGTGAGTGAGATCCCAGTGGAAAGAACGGACCATCAAAGAAGGAGGTACCTTTCTCTGAAGGGATGAGAGAACTTCCACTTTGACTATGACCTTGTCTAAATAAGATCAGAGTTGGCAAACTCAAGAGGCTTCCATAGCTTTGGCAACTTATTACAAGAGCCTCAAGTGATTACTGACGTCATAAACAAGAGTGTCAAATTGTTAAATCAGCAACAGGAGTCACTGTGCATTACTCCCCATGTAGGATCTCTGTCCTTAATTAGTTGTACTATGTGAATTAGCAGTATAACTAATACTCAAACAGTATTTTACACTTTGTGTTTCTGTGTGGGTGCAAACTGTTGAAATCTTTACTTAGTATATACTAAATTGGTCTTCTGTATATAAAGATAATTGAAAATGAATCGTGATGAAGAATGGGATGGGATAGGGAGTGGGAGATGGGATGGTTGTGGGTGGGAGGAAGGTTATGGGGGGTAAAACTGCTATAATTAAAAGTTGTACTTTGTAAATTTATATTTATTAAGTAAAAGTTGAAAAAAATAGTACCTATGGAGCCGATGCTGTGGCGTAGTGGGTAAAGCCAACACCTACAGTGCCAACATTCCATATGGGCACCAGTTCAAGTCCTGGCTGCTCCACTTCCAGTCTAGCTCTCTGCTATGGCCTCGGAAAGCAGGAGAATATGACCTAAGTGCTTGGGGCCCTACACCCATGTGGATGACCAGAAAGAAACTCCTGGCTCCTGGTTTTGGATTGGCTGCTCCAACCATTGCATCCGATTGGGAAGTGAAGCAGTGGATGGAAGACTTCTCTCTCTCTGCCTCTCCTCTCTCTGTGTAACTCTTTCAAATAAATAAGTAAAATTTTTTTTTAAAAAAGAATAGTACCTATGAAATACGTGAAATTACTTCTCTTTATATTAGTAAAAATTTGGAAATATATGCAGCACAAGAAGTTGCTGTAAAGCACATATATTAAAACAACTTTTTCCATGTGTTTTGTTCTATTTATTCTAGTCTATTCTATGGTCTTAATTAAAAACACAAATGGAGATATATATTTTCCATAGATAGCTGAGTTACACTAAAGTATGTCATTGATTTGGCTAAAATTAGTAAGGAAACAGAGTCCTTGAATTTTCTTTTATGAAGATAAAACAAATTTTTGGCATTGGAGAAATTATTTTATTAAAGTTCCATTGTGTACCAGTAATGAGAAGAATAGTGTTTATATATACTTTACACACATATGTGCATATTGATAGTAAGTATTAGAATAATTTACAACATACGGTGCAATTAAATGGAGGGCCAGTGTCGTGGCTCACTTGGCTAATCCTCCACCTGAGGCGCTGGCACCCTGAGTTCTAGTCCTGCTGTCCCAGTTGCTCCTCTTCCAGTCCAGCTCTCTGCTGCGGCCCAGGAAGGCAGTGGAGGATGGCCCAAGTACTTGGGCCCTGCACCCATATGGGAGACCAGGAGGAAGCACCTGACTCCTGGCTTCGGATCAGTGCAGAGCGCTGGCCATAGTGGCCATTTGGGGGGTGAACCAACGGAAAAGGAAGACCTTTCTCTCTGTTTCTCTCTCACTGTCTAACTCTGCCTGTCAAAAAAAAAAAAAAAAGATAAATGGAACATGGTTCTTGCTTTTCTGCTCTCTTAATTAAGATTTAGTCATTATCAGATCATAAATATACTAAAATACTTTGAGGAGAAAAATGCCAAAAGATGTTTTATTGAGAACATAGGCTATCATAGTGTGTGCATTCAGCACATCAGAGGAAGCCATGCACACAACACACATGTCCATGTGAGTAGTGTGGATATGACCCACTCTGTCATCTATTTACAACCTAATGGTCATTTGATTGTCGCCACATTTTAGTTCTAACAAGGGGAATCTCTTATACTCTTCCACAGAATGCCACACTCCCTGGCATACATATTCAGAAATGGCATGGCTAGTTTTAAGTTAAATTATTTGAATTCATAAGAAGTTATTATTTTGTAGTGGAAGCTTGGTATGACTTTCCACTGTCCTCTTCCCTAATCAGAATTTGTATTGTTTGATGTTTGACTGTTTTCTTAAAATTTTATATATAGTAGTAGGTTATGTAGTATTATCATTGTGGTTTTAATTTGATTTTCCCTAATGAAGAATTTCTTTAAACATTTTTTCTAATGATTATGTTCCTTACATATCCCTCCTATAGTGAAGTATCTTTTTTTAAGATTTATTTATTTATTTGAAAGGCAGAGTTACAGAGAGGCAGAGGCAGTGAGGGAGAGATATCAAAAGAGAGAGAGAGAGAGAGAATGAGAGAGGTCTTCCATCTGCTGGTTCACTCCCTACTTGGCTGCAACGACTGGCTGTGCCGATCCAAAGTCAGGAACCAGGAACTTCTTCTGGGTCTTCCACATGTGTGCAGGGGCCCAAGGACTTGATCCATCTTCTACTGCTTTCCCAGGCCATAGCAGAGAGCAGGATCAGAAGTGGAGCAGCCGGGACTCAAACTTGAGCCCATGTAGGATACCAGTACTGCAGGCGGTGGCTTTACACACTACGCCACAGTGCCGGCCCCTAGTGAAATATTATTTATAATCTGTTTTGCAGTTTGACCATATGTCCCTATTATTTACTTTTAAGAATTTATATCCTATTTTTTGAATATTTTTTACAAGCTGTGTCTGGTATGTTCATTATACTAAATTCTTTTTCCAGGAACACAGGCATTTCAGTTTTTATAAAGTTCAATTTGTCAAATTATTTATGAATCATAATTTTATGCTCTAAGTATTTGTTTCATAACTCAAGGATGCAAAATATTTCTTCTTTACTTTTCTGCAAAATTATATAGATTTTGTTTTTATAGTCATGTCTACAATTATCTGCTTTGAATAAAACAAGTTTTTTTCTCATTGACTCAAAATGTTATGAACACCTAACAGGTAATGTAAGTAAACAGGAATATTACACACACACATATGGATTAACATGACTGATTGTGAAATCTTAATTCCATCTGTAAATTCTGTTTTTTGAGGTTTAAAATTAGATTCTGGTTGCCCCCTGGAATTGAGATCAGGCCTATATGGGTTGGCAAGTATGTAGAAATCATTGTCCACTTTGCCCAGAAAAAAGGTGAAGCTGGGAGTTGCTGGGAGCTGAAATTCATGACTGATCATTATGACTACAGTGTGTCACATGAAAAATGAAAACATATACAAAATTTTGATACTTCTATAAACTATATTTGCTAGCACACATTAGAAAATCTGATAATGTTACTTAAGTGAAAAGAGAGATTGAAAAATACACCAACATTTGCAAAACTAAAATGTATCAGCACAAGCTTGCTTGTGAACAGCAGTCGCCATAGTTGTGGCTGAAAGGTTTTTCAGGTAAGATCAGAGTTTGTTCTGGGTTCAAGAATGTTTTTAGTTTTGTTGACTCCTGAAGCTGCTATTGATCACTGCAAGACATGAGCAGCAAGAGATGCAGGTGCATCAATGTGTTCCACTTACCCTTTTTCTTCGAAGAGTAGGCATCCCACAATCACAAACCTTGACAGATAATGTTTGTTAGAAATTCAGGTCTTACTTTGGCCACCGCATGAACATCTGTGTACATTATATTGACACAGAAGAAATAATAGCTCTTCTGGACATTTCAGCACTTAATTAGATACATATTTTCCCAGCATTAAGTTTTTGATTTTATAATTTTTTTTTTTGGCATTTTTGGTTGGTCTGGGCTCTCTCATTCATACCTGCTGTGCAGCTTCTATGGGATTTTCATTTTTGTCTACTTACCAGGTTCTTGTGCCTCTCTCCCATAGCTCATCATATGGCAATGGTGGAGCCAATGAGCTCTCACATCATAAACAAAGAGCAAACAGCAAAGAAAACTAAATCTGCTAATGAAGGGAAGGCATCATTCCACCTACAATAACAGGAGAGAGAGAGAGATTCATCTCAGTTTTCCATTAACTCTAAAATAAAGGAATGTATTTTAAAAGTTAAAGTAGAAAAATGCTTATTAAGGTTTTCTGAATTTTAAACAAAAGTCAACATAGCTTTGGAACTTGATTATTTTCCATAATAAATTTACAAATTTGATATCTGGTAATATGCAATCATCCATAAAAATGCTTTCTCTTTCCTCTGATAAAAGCAGTTCCAAAAGAAAAAGTCACATCTGAAGTGAATTGATTTTCTTTAAGGAACATGATTTCTATTTGATGTTGTGAAATTGTTCCTTTTGGGAAAGAGATTGGAAGAATAATTATATCAGACTAATTTTAATGTATTTGTGTTTAATTAGCCAGAGGTTATATAAATTATAGTGTTAATATACATGAGGCAAACAAAAAAATAAAAGATAAACAGTTTTGTTGAAAAACCAAAGGAAATACCTCTTTGTTACAATGCAGGTGGTAGAATACTGCACACAATCAAATTTTAACTATTCAACATTTTGGAACAATATTGAATTCTGTCACATATGGTAGTTCATTGTATTATGATCTTCTACTCTCTATGGTGTAGGTAAACCATGTTTCCAGATGGCAGAAGTAAATATGGACTCCCCATGATAAAAAATACACCAGGCAATTTTAGTTTTGGCATACTATATAAGTACTAAACGGCAAAGGAACAAAGAGACATTTTTGGGAAGTTTATTGATTGCTTTTATTACTTCCTGACTCAATAGGTAACACATGTTCCTGTTGAATATTTTGAGACACTGGAATATTTATTATTTTGGTAACATAGTAGACATGAAAATTAAAATTAAAATGACCTCTAATAATAAAATCTGGAAGTTACTGAGTACATGTTTGTGTCTGGTGTCTGTGTATGTATTCATCATTTGCATATATTTATCAAAAATTTGGAACATACATTCAGGGTTTTAATGCCATGGATGTTTGCTAAGTAACATATTGTATGCCTGCCTTTGAAATAATTAAATACTTTTTGAATAATTAAATGCTACATGGATTTTTTGACTGAATAACTCTGTAATATCCTAGGTAACTATCTTGGATAGGCAAAATTATCTTCACTAAATTGGTTAAACAATGTAATGAATAACTTACACAGTGTCACACAACCAGTTGGTATTTAATCTCATCATATTTTTTAAATATAAATATTTTTCCTAATAATTAGTGCAGTGAAAACTATTATATACACAAGTGCAGTTAAATATTGTTATTACTAGACCCCCAATTCTGGAAATATGCTAACAGCTATGGATTTCATGGACATCTGGTTTTTATTTGCATTTGCAGTTTTTTTAGAAAGAAATTTAGAAAGTTTATGTCAAGAACTTCCTGTCAAATATAGGCAAAGCTTTCACAGCGAGAATTCAAAATGACTGTGCATGGTTCTTTCCTCCTCTGCTTCTCTATCCTGTATCTATAAAGGACTAATAACACAGGGGCAAGCATTGTGGCACAACAGGTTAAGCTTCCACCTGCAATGCCAGCACCCCATATGGGCACCCACTCGAGTCTCCACTGCTCACTTCTGATCCAGCTCCTTGTTAATGTGCCTTGGAAAGAAGCAGAAGATGGCCTAAGTGCTTGATCCCATGCTACCCACATGGGAGAACCAGAAGAAGATCCTGGATCCTGGCTTCTACTTGGCCCAGCCATGGCTTTTATGATCATTTGAGGAATGAACCAATGGGTGGGAGATCTAGAGCTCTCTGCCTCTGTCTCTATCTGTAACTCTACCTTTCAAATAAATAAAAACATAAATCTTGTAAAAAAAACTGATAACAAAAATCTAGATTCGAGTTCCTATTTAAATTTTCTTAAATACATTATATAAGTCACACAATGTTATATACTCATAATAGTCAAATTATTTCATAAATAACCATATTTTGTGTATTTATAAATCTTGTCAATATGAATGTGTTTTTCTCCTGTTTTCATTAAATATTTATCATACATCCTCCTGTAACAGTCCTGACTGTATCTAGTGTACCACTATTTATCTAGTATACCATTCTGCCTACTTATTACACATAGATATGCTATTTACTGTGTTAAAGAAATCTACTTTCAAGTTGGAGATTTTATAGAAATTTATAAAATGTGTTGAAATACTTCCCAAATCTTTAGTACTTAAGAGATGATTTTATCCATAGTCTTATCATGAAAGAATTAGCAAAAGTTGCTTTTCATTTGTCTCAAAAGAGCTTGGTTGGACGCTGGGATCTTTAGAAGATGGCTGTGTTTTCATCATTGTTTTTAGGTGAAGGGACTCTTGCTAACATTTTCTCACAAATGTTCAATTATGGCTAGCATGGTTGGTTTATAAAGTACCCCTAGGGACACTATCAGAACACGTGAGTCAGTTAAACTTTTAAGAATTATACAATCGAGGCCGGTGCCGTGGCTCACTAGGCTAATCCTCCGCCTGCGGTGCGGGCACCCCGGGTTCTAGTCCAGGTTGGGGCACCAGATTCTGTTCTGGTTGCTCCTCTTCCAGTCCAGCTCTCTGCTGTGGCCTGGGAAGGCAGTAGAGGATGGCTCAAGTGCTTGGGCTCTGCACCCCATGGGAGACCAGGAGAAGCACCTGGCTCCTGGCTTCGGATCGGTGCAGAGCGCTGGCCACAACGCACCGGCTGCAACGCACCGTCTGTATTGGCCATGTGGGGGTGAACCAATGGTAAAAGGAAGACCTTTCTCTCTGTCTTTCTCTCTCTTGCTGTCTAACTCTGCCTGTCAAAAAAAAAAAAGAATTATACAATTGAAACAATCATCTTAGCTTGATTTTTCGAGAAAAGCAAAAGAAATTAATTGCATTAAAAACACCTAGTGGATGTGAGGACGACATGGCTGCGACATCAGTCACCCCTTTGATCGTCAGAGTTGATCGGCTGACCTGGCTGGCTAGACGGTGTCCCCTTCCCTCCTCACCACTCCATGTGTGTACCTCCAGAAGCTGTGCACTTGGTCAAAGAGGATGACCTTCCCTGCTCGAGGAGGACCGGTCTTCGGTCAAGGGTGTACAAGTAGCTGAGCTCCCCTGCTAGAACACCAAACAAGCTTTCAAAAACACATAGTGATGCCAAAATCATGCTTATGTATAGTAATGAGGGAAACTTCATAGTTCTTAATGATATATTGAATTTTATTTGTATATTTATTTGGAAGACACGTTTGTTTTGAATAAGTTAATCACAGCTGATTTTTGTGTGCACCCATGTACACACATCTCCACTCATGCCAAACACTGTCTTACAGATTTTCTATATATCTACTACTCATAACCTGTATCATAAATATATTGCCAACACCACTATATCACAAGTGAGGCAGCTAAGTCACAGAATAATTAAAAAATGCCTCAAAAGTCACTAAGTCCTCGATGTTTATGGTCTGAGTTCACAATACAAATGATAACACAAGGACTTCCAAATATTGAACCACTGTACTTGGACCCTGCTATTTATTTCAAAATATGCAAATTTCATGTCCTGGTTTAGTGATGCTAATCACATATGATCCACTCATATTTACATTAGCTAAACATCATAGAGTATTTTCTAGAGATGGGATGCTATGCACCAAGGCTGGGACCCTTTCTGAGGGAGAAAAAGAGAGGGAGGAACAAGCAGAGTAGTCCTCGATTGATGGGTAGAGGTAGCAGTTAACAAAATGGAATGCCAGATGTATCACAACACATTCTCAAAATGGATAGCCTATTTTTATGTTATGTCCAGGAAATATAAAGTGCTATATTTTACTTTGAGTTGTGAGAATTGTGAATGCTAATTCTTCAATTAGAAGGACCACTCTCTTTGTTGAAGAAATTTAAGCATTTTTATTGAAGTAAGTGAACAATAGACTTCATGTAATTAAAAAAAAAGATTTCCCTCTGCAATAAATGTTGGTTTATAGTGTTATTTTTATTTTAGAATAGTTTTAAAAGTTATCATCATTGTAATTTCATATTTTGCTTTTTTAATTTTTATTTTATTTTTTTATTTTTTGACATGCAGAGTGGACAGTGAGAGAGAGAGAGACAGAGAGAAAGGTCTTCCTTTGCCATTGGTTCATCCTCCAATGGCCGCCGCACCGCGCTGATCCAATGGCAGGAGCCAGGTGCTTCTCCTGGTCTCCCATGGGGTGCAGGGCCCAAGCACTTGGGCCATCCTCCACTGCACTCCCCGGCCACAGCAGAGAGCTGGCCTGGAAGAGGGGCAACCGGGACAGGATCGGTGCCCCGACCGGGACTAGAACCCAGTGTGCTGGCGCTGCAAGGCAGAGGGTTAGCCTAGTGAGCCGCGGCGCCGGTCCCATATTTTTCTTTTTAATATCAGCATCTAACTTCTAGGTGAGGTTGAATTGTACACTTTTAAATCATTATTATCCTATTTAGTATATTTGCTATTATTATAATAATAAAATCAATTGAAGTATATGTTTCTTTTTTTTTAAGATTTATTTATTTATTTGAAAGTCAGAGTTACATAGAGAGAGGAGAGGCAGAGAGAGAGAGAGAGAGAGAGGTCTTCCATCCGATGATTCACTCTCCAGTTGGCCACAGCATCTAGAGCTGTGCTGATCTGAAGCCAGGAGCCAGGAGCTTCTTCCAGGTGTCCCACGTGGGTGCAGGAGCCCAATGACTTGAGCCATCTTCTACTGCTTTCCCAGGCCACAGCAGAGAGCTGGATCGGGAGTGGAGCAGCCAGGTCTCGAACCGGCACCCATATGGGATGCTGGCACTTCAGGCGAGGGCATTAACCCACTGTGCCACAGCGCCAGCCCTGACATATATATTTCTTTATATGAAATGTGTTTACATTACATAATATTAATCTAATTTTTAATAATCCTTTTAAAATGATAATGAATTGTTAAAATCAAATTCTTGGTAGTAATTATAAATGCATACATAGTTACCAAGGTATAAAACCATACTTAGTAATATTTTGCAATTTGCCAACTTTATGTATTTTCTCCCTAAAAGAACACTTTCATCACATAATGAAAGATGTTTGTTAGTGACTTTTAATTACTAGAAAGCATTTTCCTTTTACAGGGTTACCATGCTAAAACTTGTGTTTCCCTTTATTTTTATTCATTTGCACATTCATTTGGCATTTTTTTCCTTTTTAGTGCTCAATCTAAGTTAGACCTTTAGTTAACTGATGGAATAAAATTATTTAAGAGTAATCTGTTCTTTACCTTACATATCTTACAGTTTTGAGGTAAGATAGACTTTCATCAAATGAGTAAAGAAAAATATCAATAACTGTGATAAACAAGTCTTTCCTCCCAAAATTCATATTTTGAAGTCCTAACATAAAGTGAAACTGTGGAAATAGGGCATTTACAGAGCTAATTAATGTTAAAGGACATCATGGATTGGGCCCTTGGCCCAGTAACACTGGGGTCCATAGAAGAAAAGAAAGAGACACAAGGCACAGGCTCTCAGAGGAAAGTCTGTGTGAAGGCATGAAAGGAACTGACCTCCATAAGCCAAAGAAGAGATCTAATGAAAAAAAAAAAAATCTGCAGACACTGAATTTTGACTTCCAAGCCCTAGAAATTTCTGTTGGATAAGGCAAATAGTCTGTGCTGTTTTGTTATGGCAACCTGAATAAACTAATAAAAGGAGTTTATCTGTAGTATATTCTGTGAAAGAGAGGGGCATGGACTATGAGGTATTATAACAGGATGATATGACAAAACTTAGAAGGTCAGAGAACACTGCTGTGGGAAAGATAATTGAACAGGTATTGAAGGAATGTTCATAGTTAATGAGACAAAGCAAAGAGTGTTGTAGTGGAAGGAGACTCTAACGTAATCAATGAGCATATGAAGAGATATTTTTTCTTTGTAATTAAAGTGTTCAATGCAGTATTTTGTGTGTGTGTATGCACGCAGTGCGTGTTCTATACCATATATCACATCATTAGTTAAGAGATCATTTCAGATAGGAAATGATGACAGCTTAGATGAGGTGAAGGGAATTCTGGAGAAAAATAACAATGCTTCAGACACCAAATTGACCTAGAATCAATCATTATTAACAAATGAAGGGGAGATGTGTGAGTTTTCCATATTTATGACATTTTATGTTTTGTTGAAATGGGAAAGAAAAGAAAATTCAGAAAACCTGTGTCACTTTGTAATTCAGCATTTAGGAATTGTACAAAGTAACCCGGACACTGTTAATGAAACAGCTCACACTTAATTTCACTTTCTGTCTGTTTGCCCACTGCCATCCGTCTCCTTCTAAAGTGAGGCAAAAATGAGTAGTCATATAACCACTAATGCTACCACTTTCTGTTTAACTTTCTCCCTGGGAACTCGGGGTGTTCCATACGTATTATTCCATCAATCCTCATAACATTGCAAATAAGAGCACTGACATCCAGGAACCCTGGGAAAGAAGAATGAGTGCTGTAAGTGTGATAATGGCCGACTGAAATTTTAGATTAGTTCTACCAGCTCAGTGCAAGCTCATTAGGCAAAGGTTTGGTTTAAAATATATTTTACTTTGTTATGAAAGTTGAACATTCATATCAGTTAATTCCTGCTCTTTCTGCAACTGTGATGCTAGTGTGTGTGTGTGTGTGTGTGTACACACGCCCTAATCATTAAGAAAATCTCTGTTTTCTTGGTTTCAGTGCTGATTGTAATAGAAGATCTAAGATGTGGGTCAGAGAATATATTCTAGAATAGAATTTCTAGGGGAAAATAATTTAATTGGAGTTATTTTCATGGATTATTCATGGCTTGACCAAGTTCACTGAAGTAGGGAACTACACAAAGTGCAAATGTTCATTGCATTTCGTTTTTGGAGTGGTCTGAAGCAATGACCCCTATTTATGTAAAAATATATTTTACGTCATGTAAATATATATGGCTTACTTCAATTCACAGAATTGCACAGAGGAAAATAATCTATCCTTATAAAAGATAAAATTTGTCAGATACTTACATTCCCAAATCTGTACTATGAAAATATTCTTTCAAACCCAACTACACTCTGCCTCTGATTTATGCTTCTTATGCCCACAGCATGCTGCTCACAAACCACAGTGGCAAGCAGCCAGAGAGTTACGTAGTAGAATTGTATCAGCCTCTGGACTCCTTGACAGCTTCCGGGTGAAGGAGCCTGAATGACTTTTTTTCCCTACACCCCACTTCTTCAGGGTAACGGTCTCTTCCAGAGGATCCTGTGAGAGGAGTATGGAAGATTGCACCAAAATTCTACAACAATATAAGCTACAGCAACAAGCTATGAGTGAGCATGCAATACCAAATATAATGAGCTACAATGTCCACCATCTGTCCATCAGGGATGCCCACCCAAAAGCCTTGGAAGGGATCCCTGGTTAGCTACTCGGTTGTGGATGTTTCCAGCTTTGAGGCAATAAGGGCTTGAGTTATGTTGTTACGAACATCTGGTGTATATACACAGCATGCAGTCTTTAATTTGGCACATATACCACCTTTAACTGCTGTAAGTTTAGCCAATGCCCTATGATTTTGTAGAACAACTTTTCTTATTTGGGATGCCTCTTCATTTAACAGTCCTAATGACTTGTTGCTTGCATTGAAGGTCCAGGCTGTATGTAGAACAAACACAATAATTTCAGCTTTAGTGACTGTGGTAGCTGCATTTGGAAAGAACAAGTTGAGTGGATAATCCCACAGTGCACTACACTTTATAGAGTGTCAAGCCTTAAAGGCTTCCCAGTTAGAAAGTGTGGAGGGTCCATCACCAAGATAGATAGAGTCACCCCATCATACACTACCACATCCAGTCATTGGGCAAATAATATCATCTACAATATCCACAATCTCATAAGTCATCCAGAGGTATGGGATAGGCACCTAATGTAATGTGAGGATTCTTCCTTCCCCTCCTAATGTTATCAGTCACGTTTTGTATGGACATACGTAAAGATGAAGTTGTTTATCTCTACCTGAAACCCATTCCCTGCTTGTTCTAGACATTTTGGAAAGCTAGACAAGAGCATCCCACACACATTTCTGCAACTATGGCCAGGCTTTACTATATTTTACCTGGAATAGGTTCTTCACATGGATTGAGGTGTGGTTCCATAATAAGTTAGAAGAACTGCAGCTTCCCAACCAAGTCCAATTTTTGTTGACTGTGGCTATTTTCCAAGGCAGTCCGGTTGCAGAACTGATAGGTAACTCGGTGCATACCTAACAAGCTAACTGCTTGGTTAGCATCGTGAAGTTGTGTTCCCAGTCTACAAAGATGTGTGCAACCACCAAGCTAATGATGATAAGACAATGGACTAAGTGGCAAAATCCATGGTAACTCATGACCATAAGGTAGGATGAAGGAAAGGGATTTATTTTGAGACAATACTACAGCTGACAAAAGGGTCATTACAACCTTCTATACCAGACTTTGGTACAGTTTTTACCAGTACTCATCTACTTGTAGAGATACTGAAGAGGCTGGCATTGGCCATACAGCTAAAACAAATGTACCCATGAGCAAAGTAGTGGTCCTTCCTCTTGTGAGTAATGTATGTTGACAACAGGGGGTCAAAGGGTGTTATCCAGGCCTTGTTGTCTTTATGTATTTCTCATGGCCACTGCTAGGTGATGTGTTCCCTGGGATCAGTGGTCATAGAAGCTGGTAATAACAAGTTTTGTCTTCTGAAACCAGGTTTCAACAGGACAGTCAGTGGTTTTCCTCTGCAGGTGAATGGTAATTGCTGGATAAAGCAGCAAGATCTCCATGGGGGCTAATGCTCCTGCTTAGAGCCATTTATTTAATAACCATAACACAGGCCACAGGTTCTTGGTCCACCAGGGAGCCTGAATCAGCTTTTTTCCTGCGGCATTACTTAAATAGCCCATTATATCACTCAGCCATTCTGGTTCCTTAGGGATGGTATGGTGCATGTACTTTCCCATCAATCCCAAGATGTTTAGTCCAGTTTTATACTCCTAACCCCATAAAATGGGTCACTGTCAATAACTGGTGGTCTTCCAAATAATCTTTACAAGGCATGAGGATCCCCTGCTGATTGGGCCGCCTAATGGCAACTGCAAAAAGCAATCCCATGGTAGAGTCTATACAGATAACAGCATACTTGTGTCCATCAGATTGAGGCAAAGGTCTGTTAAAGTTATTTGCCATCTCTCAATTGGCATTCAACTTCATATCATATTCTGGCCACTGGCACTTGACCGGGACCCTCTTGGAAATGTCTGGTACAGTGTATGCAAGCATCCAGAACCTTCTGATAGATCACAGGTAGATTATAGGCCTTTAGTGTAGCCAACATCATCTATTGCTTTGCGTGTAGCAGCTGCTGTTGTAACTGTTAGGCAACATCATTTTCTGTTTTAAGTGACACATCTTAGCTAGGGTACAAGACTCATCAGTTCCTGGATGAGCAAGGAGCATATGGCCTGTCATAAGGTATACAGTGATTTTATTCTGCTGTATCATCTCCCACAAGTTTTGCCACAAGGCTTGGACCATGGAGTTCGGTGCATGAGCAGCCAATTTTCTATGTGCTATATCAATACCCAGACTGTTTAGCCTCAATTGATAACCTAACTGTCCATGAAAATAACAACAGACAATGGCCCACTGATAACAGAAAGCCATACTTCTCATAGTTGATTACTTGGAGATAATCCTTTACCCACCAAATTGTTTCAGTGGAAGGTTGGAAGGTAACTATCGTCCACCATGTGGAATGTCCTCTTCTAGATCTATGTAGTAAGCCTCTATTAGGATTGATGAGGTGCATCCTGGTATGTACTATATACTGGTTCCACAGTGTGATAGGCCTCATGGAACATACTGTCAATTATATAAATCACAAGCCACCAAATTCTTTGTAATTTAGCCTTAAGGAGAGTTGCATTCAGAACTCCCCCTTGTTGTAAGTAGGTGCCCCAATTTGCCAATGTGGGCCCTTGTGCTCTTCCAATATACAGCTTCACTGTGCAGTCTCTTATCCAGCAAGTGATAAGGTAAGAGGTGTGCACAATGGCACAGGTGGGCCCCATTATGTTTTCAGTAGCCATAAAAGTGGCATATACTGCAGTAAAATGTTTTTCCATCAAGGAGTACCAGATCTCTGCTTCTTTCCACAATTGTGACCAAACCCAATGGGCTGTCTTAGCCTTTCATGCAGCTTCCAGAGGCCACACCTAACCCTCCTGTTATCAGCTACACATCAAGCTCACAAGGATGGGTTGCATCAAGCACATTGAGGACCTGAATGGCATTTTACATTTTACATTTCACGTAGCGGCTGGGAAGGCGGCTTGCTCTCACTCACTCATTCCCACATCATGCTCTTCCTTACAGAATAGTACTCAGGCCTCAGAATTTGTGCAATACATGGGATAAACACTCTCCAGTAAACCAGTAATCCTACAAACTCCTGTAACTCCTTTATGGTCATTGGCATAGGGCAGGCTTCATTTTGTTTATAGCTGCCTTAGAAATGACCTTGGTCTTACCCGGAACATCAAATCCCAACAATTTCAGAGGCCTGGCCCCTGCCTTTTGGACTCATTGACTATACAGCCTCATGCCTTTAAATGGCTCAGTAAAGTGAGTCTAGCTGCCTCTAGACCTACAAGACAGTCACAGGGTCACATCACATCATTATATAGTGGAACAAAAAGACCAATTTCCTTCAAGCTTTGATGAACCTGGTACAGAAATCATGCATGGGGGGTGGGTGTCCTGGTGCCTGTGATAGGGTGGGGAGACAGCACTGGGCAGGGTTGGGATCAGTAGCAATGCAGGTCCTGCTAAGCTGGGGCATCTATCTGAAGCACAGCTTCAACCATGCTGCTCCATGCAAGGCCCAGCCTCTGGCATCTGTGTGAGCTTAAGAGCAAGATACCATCCACCCCTACAGCCCACCTGAGATTGACTCCATTGCCTGAATATACAAGAACACCGAAGTCTATACCACCTGGGGGGAGAGACCTGTGGCTGCCCCCGAATAATGCTCTTCTGCTGAGACTTAACCTCTTGTGTGACTACTGGGCAGGCCTTGGGCAGTCCTGGAGGCTCAACATCGCACTCATCCTCATAACATTTAACCACCTCAAATATAGGATTATCTCTAGTGTAAGGTGTAGCAGCAGTGTGGTGACCCTGTTTTCCAGGGTGTGAATAGTATCTTCCTTGGCATTCCTCTTCTCTCTAGGGTACATGGCAAGGCCTATTGCTAGGTCTCTGCCCCAACCTGAGTGTTGGTTTTTGTTAGAAAGACCCACCCATGGCTCCTGCCCTTGCTTGGTGCCTTTCTGCTCCTCTCTCTCTTAGCACATGCATTGCCTTCTCTATGCTAGTTGGCAAGCCATGTACCTCAGCCTTTTCCTGGGAGGGCACATGGGCAGACAACTTTATAGCTCCCAAGTACCCCATACTTGTGGGTGGCCACCGCTGAATCCCACCACCTGGTGGAACCAAGGTCTTCACACTGGCCTGAGATGAATCCTCTGACTATGCCAAATATAACTCAGGAGCTCAGCTCCAATCATATCAGTTTTGAATTCTATCAAGCCAAAGAACCACTTCAGAGCCAACTGCAGATTCTTCCCTCTTTTTTCTCATAGCTGCAGGTGAGCAGATGCAGGGGATCCTTTTTACTCATGGGGCAGGAAAGCAGACGCACACAGAGGTTCCACCTCTGAACATCCATGCTCAGATACGTCCCCATCATCTTTCATACACTTACAGACAATAGTGGCAGGCAGTCAAATAGTCACATAGCAGAATCCGATCACCTTTTGGGTTTGCTGAGTAGCAGAAATGTATCGCTTTAGATGTGGGAACTTGACTGATTCTATTTTTCAAACTCTGCAAATGCCTGCTGCACTTAGGAATGGGCCAGGCCAAAGCCAGGGGCCAGAAACTCCATCTAGGTCTCCCATATAAGTGGCATGGTCCCAAGTGTTTCTTTTTTCTTTCTTTTTTCTTTTTTTTTTTTTTTTTTTTTGGACAGGCAGAGTTAGACAGTGAGAGAGAGACAGAGACAGAGAGAAAGGTCTTCCTTCCGTTGGTTCACTCCCCAAATGGTCACCACGGCTGGTGCACTGTGCTGAACCAAAGCCACGAGCCAGGTGCTTCCTCCTGGTCTCCCATGCGGGTACAGGGCCCAAGGAATTGGGCCATCCTCCAATGCCTTCTCAGGCCACAGCAGAGAGCTGGACTGGAAGAGGAGCAACCGGGACAGAATCCGGCGCCCCAACCGGAACTAGAACCCAGGGTACTGGCACTACAGGCAGAGAATTAGCCAAGTGAGCCACGGATCTGGCTGGTCCCAAGTACTTCTGCCATCATCTGCTACTTTTCTCTGGGGTATTAGCAGGAAGGTCAATTGGAAGCAGAGCAGCTGACACCCAAACTGGTACTCTGATATGGGACGCCAGTGTTGCAAGCAGAAACTTAACCAGCTTTTCCACAAAGCCAGCTTCTTTATATTGCCTATTTTATTACTCCCCAAATTATGTCACATAAATTGCTTCAGTTTGGGCTCTAATGAAGTCTTACCTAAACCACAGAATTTCAGAGACACATGGTCCCTCTTTATATGCCTCTTTGCCCATATGAGTTGGTATTTGGTGCTGTATAGGTTTTCATATCCCAGCACCTCACCTGCTCTTGTGCACCTTGTGTGCCAGTCTTTGTGACTGAATATATTTCTGCAAACATACCTTTAAGAGTTCACAGGCATCCCTCTACAGAATGACATCAAGTCACACTCTCCATCATCATTTCCAATGATTTGTCCATTTAGAGTCTCTGCACATAATTCTCTGATTATCTCAGAAGAGTTTACCTCCCTCTCAGAATACAAATGTAGATCAAGTACTACCCCAAGCTGATATAATACATTTTGGAAGATCCACCTAGAGAATAAACAGTGTTCTGATTAAGAGAACTAAAAATAAGCCAAGTGTAAAATTCCATCCCTGCATCTGGCTCTGTAGCACAGTGGGTTAGGCTGCCACCCGCAACGCCGGTATCCCATGTGGGCTCCAGTTTGAATCCCAGCTGCACCACGTCTGATGGATCCGGGAGAGCTGTGGAGGATGGCCAAGTCCTTTGTACTCATGTAGGAGACCTTGAGGAAGCTCCTGGCTTCGGACTGGCCCAGCTCCAGTAGTTGCGGCAGTTTGCAAATTGTGCCAGTGGGTTGGAGATCTCTCTCTCCCTCTCCCTCTCTCTCTCTCTCTCTCTGCCTCTGCCTCTCCCCCTCTGTAACTCTGTCTTTCAAGTAAAATAAATAAACCTTAAAAAAATTCCATCCTCTCCGTTTACTACTATCTGACATGAGCACATTGTTTAATTTTTATTTTAGCCTTCTGGATATATTATAGAGATAATTATAGTGAGTATTTTATAACAATTTACTGAATTATGTATGTAAAGCTTAGAATTATTTTTTCTCATTTCAAGTAGCTATCATTGATAATTAAATTAGAAGTATTTTTTTGATATATGTAATAGCAAACTAGCTTGTGTCTGCACACCCAGAAACCAGCAGAGAGGGGACACTTGAGTCTGGTTTGGAGGATTGACAGAGGGATGGGCATCCATGTAGGACTGTGTGGTGCCCCCAACCTCCCATCACACTGCATGCTCTGGGACTCAGATGGTGAAGGCAGAGCACCCATAGGGAGTTGGCTTTGGGAACATCTCCACCTCTCTGTGGACAGAACGGACTGGTGGGGCAGAGTGGATCCTATGTGCCCCATGACTGTGGGAGGTTTGTGTGCTGGAACTGTGGAGACACTGTGGCTATGTGAGAGGGTGCAGGGTGTGGCCAGGTATATGAGCAGTTGCTGTGGGTGGCTCCACATGCTCAGGGATCCCTGATTGCTTGGGGTATGTGATTGCACTGGGATCCATGCTCACACTGAGGATCCTTTGTGTGGTACTTGAGGCAACATGGAGGAGTATTATACCAAATGAGGGCTAGAACTCAGGCACTGATCACCTTGGAAGAGAGGAAGTGAGGGTGTGACTATACAAACAGAGCAGATCATACCCTCCACTCTGAGAAAAAAAAGAGATCTACTATGCCCAACCTGGGTGTCATGCTGGATACTCCTCCCACCCTGGAACACAGTCTCCCTGGCCACACTTAGCACACATCTGTAGGTGCTCACTGAGCGAGCAGACACTCCACTAAGCCACAGAGGCATAGTAGAAAGATAAATGCCATCAGAAGAAAAAAAAAAAACTGACACGTTATCTCCACAAATGCCTAAAAAATAAATTCAGCGATTCAAAACAAGAATAACAAAGACAACATGATATCCCCAAAGGAACACAACACTTCAATATGAAAATGAAGAGATGGAGGAAATGCCAGAAATAAAATACAAAAGATTAATCATAGAATTACTCAGAAGAAATCAGAAGCAAATCCATGAATTGAACAACTCCATATGACATGCATGAATATTTTTCCCATGAAGTTGGGATTTTCAAGATAAATCAAAATGGAATATTAGAAATGAAGAATTCAATAGATCAAATAAAAATGCAGTGGAAAGACTTAACAACATACTTAGTGAGACCAAAAAAAAAAAAAAAAGAATATCCAAGTTAGAAGACAAATCTTTGGAAATTTAACAGTCAGAGAAAGCAAAAAAAGAAGAAATTAGAAAGTTTAAAAACAATGCTGGAGGCCGGTGCCGTGGCTCAACAGGCTAATCCTCCACCTTGCGGTGCCAGCACACCAAGTTATAGTCCCGGTCAGGGCACCAGATTCTGTCCCGGTTGCCCCTCTTCCAGGCCAGCTCTCTGCTATGGCCCAGGAATGCAGTGGAGGATGGCCCAAGTGCTTGGGTCCTGCACCTGCATGGGAGACCAAGAGAAGCACTTGGCTCCTGGCTTCGGATCAGTGTGGTGCGCCGGCCGCAGCGAGCCAGCCGCGGCGGCCATTGGAGGGTGAACCAACGGCAAAAGGAAGACCTTTCTCTGTGTCTCTCTCTCTCACTGTCCACTCTGCCTGTCAAAAATTAAAAAAAAAAAAAAAACAATACTGGAGAGTTATGGGATAATATCAAACAACCCAACCTATGGGTCATAGTAGTTCCTGAATGTGTGGAAAGAGAGAATGGGTTAGAAGATCTACATTGTGAAATATTCACAGAAAACTTCGCCAATTTTGAGGGAAAAATGTCCGAGTATAGGAAGATAGAACTCCTAGTAGACATGACCAGAAAATATTTTCACCTCAACACATTGTAGTCAAACTTTCCACAGTGAAACAAAGAAAATATTCTAAAATGTGCATGAGAGAAATACCAAGTTACTTAGACTCAAAACTGACTCATCATCAGAAACTGTACAGTCTTGAAGGGAATGGTGAGAAATAGTCCAAGTTATAAGAGGGAAAACTGTCAACAAATGATACTGTACCCTTCAAAACTCTCATTTATGAATTAAAGTTAATCAAGGACTTTCATGACATTCATCTCACCAGTGCATGTAACTTTCTCTCGGATAGACCATATCTAGGCCATCAAGCAAGTCTCAGCGATTAAAAAAAATTCAAAATCATACCATGAATTTTCTCTGACCATAATGAAATGAAGTTGTGAATCAACAACTGCAGAATCTCCAGATCATATGCAAACACATGGAGACTGAACAACATGCTCCTGAATTAACAGTAGGTCATAGAAGAAATCAAAAAAAGTCTGGAAATGAATGAAGAAAATAATACATTATATCAAAACTTACAGGATACAGCAAAAGCACTGTTAAGTGGGAAGTTTATAGCAATGGTGCCTACAGCAAGAAATTGTAAAGGCACCAGATAAATGAATAGTCAATGTACTTCTAGGAACTAGCAAAACAACAAACCAAATCCAAAATTAGCAAAGCCAAGTAAATAAACAAAATTAGAGAAGAAATAAACAAAATTAAAATAAAAAACAATACAAATGATCAGTGAAACATAGAGCTTTTTTTGAAAAAATAAACAGAAGTGATACACCATTGGCCCAACCAATGAAAAAAAAAAAAAGGTGAAGACTCAAATCAATAAAATTAGAGGTTAATAAAGAAATGTAACAACAAATAATAAAAAGAAACTTCAAGAATTACTACAAAGAGCTGTATGCCAACAAATTGGGAAACCTAAAAGAAATGGATACAATACTAGACACACACAACCTACCAAAACTGAGTGATGAAGACATAGAAATTCTAAACATACCAATAACCAAGACAGAAATTCAATCATAGATAATGACACTCCCAACAAATAAAAAGCCCAAAACTCAAAGATTTCACTACTGAATTCTATCAGACATACAAAGAAGAATTAATTTCTAGTCTTCTCAAGATATTCAAAACAATTGAAAAGGAGAGAATCCTATCCTCCCACACTTCTTCTAGGAAGTCAGCATCACATTAATTACAAAGCCAGAAAAAGATACAACAGGAAAAGGAAATGGAAGACCAATTTCCTTGATTAACATTGATGCACAAATCCTCACCAAAATACTAGTTAATCAAATCCAACAACACAATAGAAAGACCATTCACCCTGATCAAGTGATATTTATCCTTAGTATGCAGGAAAGGTTCAACATTTGCAAATCAGGAAATGTAATACATCACATTAACAAACTGAAGAACAAAAACCATATGATTATCTTAATGCAGAGAAACATTTGATAAAATACACATCCTTTCCTTATGAAAACCTTAAGCATATCAGGTATAGAAGGAACATTCCTCAACCCAATCAAGGCAATTTATGACAAACTCATAACTAGCACCTTTTTGAGTGGAGAAAAGTTAGAAGCATTTCCATTAATATTTGGAACCAGAAGAGGATGCCCACTCTCAACATTGCTATTCAATATAGTCCTGGAAGTTTTAGCCATTAGACAAGAAAACAAAAGCAAAAGAATACAAATTGGAAAAAAAGTAAGTCAAATCATCCCTATTTTCAGATGTCATGATTCTATATATCGGGGATCCAACAGACTCACTGAGATTGTTAGAACTCACTTAAGATTTCGGTAAAGTGGCAAGATATAAAGTTAACAAACAAAATCAATAGCCTTTGTATAGAAGACAATGTTATGAATGGGAAACAACTTATAAAATCAATTGGGTTCATAATAGCTACAAAAAAATGAAATATTTATAATTAAATTAACCAAGGATGTCAAATATTTCTGCAATAAAAATTACAATATATTAAGAAAGAAATAGAAGAAGACAAAAGAAATGAAAAAAACTCCATGTTCATGGATTGGGAGAATCAATATCATCAAAATTTCCATACTACTGAAAGTGATGTAAAAAATCAATACAATTCCAATCAAAATACAAATGACATTCTTCTCAGATCTAGAAAAAATGATGCTGAAATTCATATGGAAACAGAGGAGACTCCCAATAGCAAAAAAAAAAAAAAAACACACCTCATACAACAAAAACAAAGCTGTAGGCATCACAATACCAGATTTCAAGGCATATTACAGAACAGTTATAATAAAAACACCCTGATGCTGGCAAAAAAAAAAAAAAAAACCTAAAAAAAAAAACAAACAAACAAACAAAACAAAGACAGATGGGCAGGCTAATGAAACAGAATAAAAACTCCAGAAATCAATCCATTCATCTACAACTAACTTATCTTTGACAACGGAGCTAAAATCAATCCCTGGAGCAGGAAGATTCTTTCCAATAAATGGAAAACTGGATCTCTACATGCAGCAGTATGAAGCAAGACCCATACCTTACTCTTTACACTCAAATCCACTCAAAATGGATCAAAGGCCTAAATCTATAATCCAATATCATGAATTTATTAGAGAACATTGGAGAATCCCTGCAAGACATTGACATAAACAAAGACTTTTTGGAAAAGACCTCAGAAGCATAGGCAATTAATGGCAAAATTGACAAATGGGAATACATCAAGCTGAGAATCGTCTGAATTTCAAAAGAAACACTCAGAAAAGTGAAGAGGCAACTGACAGAGCAGGAGAAATTATTTTTAAACTATGAAAATGATAAAGGATTAATATCTAGCATCTATTAAGATCTCAAGAAATTCAACAACAATAAAGCAAACAATCAAGTTAAGAAATGGGCAAAAGAGTTGAATAGAAATTTTTCAAAAGAGGGAAATCTAATGGCCAATAGACACATGAAAAAATGTTCAGGATCACTAGCCATCAGGGTAATGCAAACCAAAACCACAATGAGGTTTCATCTCACCCCAGTTACAATATCTTTCATACAGAAATGAATAAACAACAAATGCTGGTGAGGATGTGGGGAAAATGGTACCCTAATCCACTGTTTGCAGGAATGTAAACTGGCCCAGCTACTCTTTGAGACAATATGGAGATACCACAGGAATCTGAATATATACTTACCATATGACCCACACATCCCACTCCTGGGAATTTACCCAAAGGAAATGTTATCAACATATGAAAGAGTTATCTATATCACCATGTTTATTGCAGCTCAATCCACAATAGCTAAGATTTGGAATCAATGTAGATATCCATCAACTAAAGTCTGAGTAAAGAAATTATGGGATATGTACACCAAGGAATATTACACAGTGTCAAAAAAAGAAAGTCTGTTGTTTGCAACAAAGTGAATGGAACTGCAAACCATTATATTTAGTGTAATAAGCCAGTCCCAAAAATACAAATACCATATGTTCTCCCTGATGTGGTAACTAACATAGTACATAAAAGTTAATCTATAGAAGTGAAATTGATGCTTTGAATATGATGATTTTGAACAGTCCTTGTCTTGACAGTTCAGGAACAATTTTTTCATACATACTATTTGTTGAACTCTTTACTTAGTGTAGGGTTAATCTTATGAATATATGACTAACTGAAAATAAATGTTTGTAAAAAATAAGAATTTTACTATTAGAGATGGAAGAATGGTGGGAGTGTGGGTTGGGGGGAGGGTAGGATGGGAAGAATCATTATGTTCCTAAATATGTATATATGAAATACATGCAGTTTGCATACCTTAAGTAAAAGGTTTCTACATAAAAAAAGAAAAATAATAATTCCAAAACCTACCACCACTGAAATACTTGAAAAATAAAATCAACATTTAGCAAGACGGAGAGGCTTTGTTGTGGATTCTGTTTGTCTTTGGACATGTCAAGTGTGCAATGCTGGAGATATCATATGTTGTCGCAGTCATAAGTTGTACAAATTATCTTTGATTTCTTGAGAGGTGACTGACATGGGGATTGATCAACATCTTTTGATTTTGTTTTGAGGTATTTAGAATAAATGCAGGTGGCATTATGTCAACTAGGCTTGAGAAAATATAACTAATGTAAGTCCTGAGTCGGAAAGTCATAAATAAGGGAAGTTAACAGTACTGTGGAGAATAAATAACATAGAAATGAGACTGTGTTATAGAAGTACAGTTCAGAGATGAAGACTGAGAGGAAGGGGAGTTTCCATCTTCCAGTAAGAGTGTAACTATAACACTTCAGCTCCTTCATGCATCATAACCCCCTCCCTTCTTTTCTATCTTAAGACTATGAGAAATCTGCTCTGAACATTGCCTCTGGGGAGGTGGGAAGAGGGTCCTGGGTTTTCAGGGATAGGTGTGGGGACTTCAGTGTGTTCAGTCTGTATCATGGCTGTCAGTGGTCTATTTCACATGTGAAGCATCAACAGTTAATTGAACGAGTAACTTGGAAATAGTTTCAGAGATGTGGTGCAAAGCCCAATATTAGGAAGTGATACCATGTGGTTCCATAATGTCTGGTAAAATTATGAAGACCTTATACAGCCCAACCAATAGATCTCCTTCTGACTTTATTCCTGTAGGCAAAGTGCCTTAGGCAAACAACTTTCCCTATTGAAAGGACCTGACATCCTTCCTGCTTATCATGGAAAACTGAATTTCAGTTAGCTCCAAGCTCAGGGAATTATTCAAACTAACCAACCACACATCTTCCTACTGGCACCCACTTTGTGGAACAAAAATTTCCCTCCCATAGCACCTGTTTGTTTATTCTGTTCCAAGGATAATTTCATATGTTCCTGGCTGCTGTGTAGTGCTTTCCTCTTACAGGGTTTTAAGTACATGTAACTAATAAATGGCTGTCATCATCACCTGTCTTTAATTAGGGGTGATGGGGAGTTTTGGTCAACAAAAAACTGTAGAACATGAATCTCTACTCACAAAGATGTGATTTAAATAAGTGACTTTGTCCACATTTATATCTCAAGATGGAAATATTCTAAGTCACAAGAAGAAATAATCCACTGTGGGGAAATATACCCCTAAAACCAGAAGAAAAGAAGTGTACAGAATGGATATGATATAAAATGTTGACGAAAGATGCAAAATGTTTCCTGAAATATGATTTATTTTAGAGAGAATATAGTCCAAATAATTTTGGAGATAAAGAAAAATTTAGCAAGGGTTTGTCAGAAAGAGGATGATAAATAAAAGCACATTAAACTAAGCTGATGTTAGGTATTATTAAACAGAAAATTCATGAGCAATGTTAGGAAGTGTGGTTGAGAAAGTGGAAGGTGGATGTAGTGACAGGAAGGGTGAAAATAATGCTGGAGTGATGAGAAAGCTATAGAGAAACAGATATTAAAAGAGGTTTTTAAAAAAGAACATTAGCTTTATTTGGGTTTCTCAGCAACATAAAGGTGAGGTTCTATTTGGAGATGATTAATTAAAGAAACATTCTCTGAGAAAATCAGATAAAGTCAAGCCAGTGTCAGGAAAGATGTACTACAGTAGGCAGGCATGGGCTTGATCCTACAGAACACTAGAGAAGTCTTAATTTAGGGTTTTCCAATACAAATCCAATACAAAGGAGCTGGACTTTCACAGCACAATAATACAGTCAGTGGTAAATTTCTGCCCAGAAAGCGCAGAGGTGTAAACTTCAGACATCTCTAGCTCTCTGTGCCTGCGGACAAAATGACTGGAAGGGCTTATCTATGACAGTCCCCCTAGGTGAGGCTCAGATGCTAGCTTCCTCTAGCAAATGAAAGCATGAGGAGTGTGTAGGAAAGGGAAGACAGGTCTCCAGTCCTGTGGGTGTGTATCAGCACTGTCTGCCACCAGTGTAGCTGATTATGAGTGGGGCTGGAGGGAGGTGCAGAATTAGGGAGACTGAACCTGGGAATAATTGACACTTAGGAGAAGTGAGCAGAACAAATAAGTAAACAGGACAGCCATTAGGTCTAGGGTTTAAGACTTGGGTTGGAAAGCCTGGATCCCATATTGAAATACTTAGTATCATCCATTTTTTTTTTTTTAAGCCGGTGCCATAGCTCAATAGGCTAACCCATTGCCTGCGGTGCCGGCACACCAGGTTCTAGTCCCAGTCCAAGACACTCTGTCAAAAAAAAAAAAAAATGACCTAAATGAAAGATCTCTGTGAGTGAGATCCCAGTGGAAAGAACAGGTCATCAAAAAAGGAGGTACCTTTCTCTGAAGGGAGGAGAGAACTTCCACTTTGACTATGACCTTGTCTAAATATGATAAGAGTCGGTGAACTCGAAAGGCTTCCATAGCTTTGGCAACTCATGACAAGAGCCTAGGGTGATTACTGATGCCACAAACAAGAGTGTCAATTTGTTAAGTCAACAACAGGAGTCACTGTGCACTTACTCCTCATGTAGGATCTCTGTCCTTAATGTGCTGTACATTGTGATTTAATGCTATAACTAGTACTCCAACAGTATTTTTCACTTTGTGTTTCTATGTGGGTGCAAACTGTTGAAGTCTTTCCTTAATATATACTAAACTGATCTTCTGTATATAAAGAGAATTGAAAATGAATCTTGATGTGAATGGAAGAAGGGGAGAGGGAGCAGGAAAGAGGAGAGTTGTGGGTGGGAGGGAAGTTATTGTGGGGGAAAGCCATTGTAATCCATAAGCTGTATTTTGGAAATTTATATTCATTAAATAAAAATTTTAAAAAAAGAAATACTTAGTATCAAGACCCAACTCTGCTCTTGTAGCTTCCTGCTTACCGGCATTTAGGAAGCAACAGGTGGTGACTCAAGTATTTGAGTCCCTGCCACTCACGTGGAAGATCTGGATGGAGATCCTGGCTGCCAGTTTCAGCCTTGGCCCAGCCTCATACATTGCAGGCATTTGGATAATGAACAGCAAATGAGATCACGATCTACTTGCTTTTTGCCTTTTAAATAAGCAAAGAAATATTTAAACTAAACATTTTAAAAATGAGAAAAATGTATTGTTAACTATCACAAGATTTTAAGGGCATTGAAAATTCTCTGCATGATACTGTAATGGCAAATACATGTCAACCCCAGAAACTGCACAACACCAGTAGGAACTATGGATTCTAGATACTTAGGTGTCAGTGACTGATGGGTTCATCAATGGTGACAAATGCACCTGTCTAGAGGGACAGGTTAATAAAGCAGAGGCCAGTCATGTACTAAGGCATAGTATTTTCTGCACCTGCCTCTGAATTTTTCAACAAACTTAAAATTGTTCTAAGAAGAAGGCCTACAAAAAATAAAAAAATATATTATGAATAGATCGAATATGTGTGTTACAAGCTAATATGTTAAAGTAAACACATATATGATCAACACAGAAATGACCCAACTATTGACATTTGTAATTTTGAAGAGTAGTTCAACCACAAAGGAACAATGCAAAAAACAATTTATATTAGCTTCATAAATTTAGTATTTTAAAGTGATAGAAGACAATGGACTAGCGCATCAACTCTTGAACATATCAAGTTAGCATAAAAAATTCTTTATTTTTTTAAGATTTTTATTTATTTATTTGACAGAGTTACAGACAGTGAGAGAGAGAGAGAGACAGAGAGAAAGGTCTTCCTTCCATCGGTTCACCCCCCACCCCAAATGGCTGCTACAGCTGGCACTGCACCGATCCGAAGCCAGGAACCAGGTGATTCTCCTATCTCCCATGCGGGTGCAGGGCCCAAGCACTTGGGCCATCCTCCACTGCTCTCCTGGGCCACAGCAGAGAGCTGGACTGGAAGAGGAGCAACTGGGACTAGAACCCGGCGCCCCTATGGGATGTTTAAAAACAAAGAGACTTGGGGTTTTATATAGACTTGAAATATCTTACGGGATGCCGGTGCCACAGGCAGAGGATAAACCTAGTGAGCCAGGGCTCCGGCCCAGCATAAAACATTCTTGGTAACTCATGGAATATGGTAATTTGCTGCTGATGAAGTCTTCCTGAAATATGCTTGAAACTGTAATCTTACTCATTTGAAAAATTAAGGAAAACTAAAACAGTACGAGTAGTAGAGTTTTGAAATTAACGTTTGGTGGCTTTCTGGTAGAGAATTTTTAAAAAGAAATGTGTTCGGTGTATATAAAGTTATGAAAGATACAGAAAACAAAAATTTCTGATGAAAAAGAGAACAATAAAACACTCCATACTAATACAAATTTACAAAGATAAATGATACAAATTTTCCTTAATAGCTTAGACTATAATGTTATAAAAAGCAGATATTTATACAAAAGCATATAATTAAATAATGTAAAGGGTAAATAAATAAATTTAAGAATTTGATAAAAGAAATTTTGTATTAAATACCTTCCTACTAAATAATTTGCAGAGGCAGGCATTTGGCCTAATGATTAAGACACTGATGAGGATGTTCATACATGAGTGCCTGGGTTTCAGCACTGACTCTCTCTCCTAATTCCAGTTTCCTGCTAATGCAGATCCTGAGGGCAGTGGTGATGGCTAGAGAGTTGATCTCAATCAGCCACATGGATAACTTTGATTGAGTTCCTGGCTCCTAGCTTTGTCCTCGCCCAGCCCTGGCCCTTGTGGGCATGGGGAGAGTGAACCAGTGTGTAGGAAATCTCTTTATCTCTCTGTCTCTTTCTATGTCTCTCTACTTCCTAAATAAATAAATAAGTAAATAATAACTAATCCTCAAATTAAATGGCTGCTGTATTGAATCCTAAGAAGCTTTTAATGGTATCAATCTCAAGCATATTTGTTTGTTAAAGGAGGAAAAAGGCAATAGTTCTCAACTCATTGACTATGGCTTCAATAACCCTGTTCAAATACGGTACAATTGTGAGTATATTACAAGGAATCAATGCTATGTTGAAAATTCTATAATTAATTCTGATGCCTCAGGAAAAAGATTCCTAGATTGCATTCCTCATGTATTTTGTGAGTACTGCTTTGTGAATGTAAACATGATGCTTGTATTCTATATCACACTGCAAAGTCACTAAGTATTCATAGGGGCCTTGGTAGTGGCCTATTGTATTTCTAGATAGCAGAGCACTTGAAGATCATGTGACCATAGCGAGAGAGAATGGAGAGAGAGAGAGAGAGAGAGAGAGGGAGGGAGAGAGAGAGAGAGAAGAAGAAGAAGAAGAAGAAGAAGAAGAAGAAGAAGAAGAAGAAGAAGAAGAAGAAGAAAAGGAAGAAGAAAGGAAGAGGAGATGGAGGAGGAGGATACGAGGAAGGAGCATAGATAGATGATAAATGACATAAAAATAGATGGATATGCAATGATTTGAATTCTTCACTCAAAGCTCTGGTTAGAAAATGGTAGTTTTGTAGGTGTTTATGTGGGTACTGTGATGGCTGTTTATGATCTAACATTTGAAACTAGGATCTGATATTTTTATTCACTAAATTGCCAAATCTCTTTAAAAGTTTAATCTAGTTAGATGTGGTCATTTATTAGCATACAGTGGGCACCCAGATTTTGTTAGCAAGACTTTTGGATATATAAAGATAAAGCTCAGAATCGTCAGTCTCTCATGTCAAAAATGTGTGTCTGCCAAAACAAATTCTTGTTCAAACTGAAGAAACTGCCATTTTATAAGGAAAAAAAAAAAAACAAACAGAAAATCAGGTTCATTTTTGTGACTTTAAAGAACTTGACACTCAAACGTATATTTACTCTTTTCTAGACCTATGAACAACATATATCACTGTCTTTGGATCTATTTCAAAATCTCAGTAGAACCAAAACAGAGAAATACTAGAAACTTTTTTGATGTTACTAACACTATAATCTTTGACACCTACCTCCTAAAAGTTAAATAAAATTATAATATCAAGTAAAGTATAAAAGTCCTTTATCTTTAAAGCTGAAAATTATTAATAAAAATAAATTGTAAAGCCTTAAATAGGATTTTCAAAATATTGGATTTTACATACACACACATATAATTGTTGTTTTTTTGCATATTTGAAATAATAATCTAAATTTCATGGAAATTTTAAAATCCACATAAAAGCTATTTGATTCAAGAACATAATTTGAGTAATATAATATATGACAATAACAATAAAAATAAAAGAAATTAAACTTACAGATGTATAGTCATTCTAAAATCAATATTAGAGTAAATAGGGTACATGGGAGCACAAATGTAGAATATATTATGTAAATTATTATTATAATTATTATTAATACAAGGAAAGAATAAATTAAGTAAGCATTATAACAAAGGAATCCAAGGAGAAGACCATTATGTACACTTGTAATTCTTTCTAGGGAAAAATGTTGTTGTTTGGGATGAAGCAGAATTTAGAAAATGAGTCTGTAAGTTCCTCTTTTACCTTATTGCCTTTTCTGTCCTTGGATTTAAAGTCCATATGTTATATATCAAGATTCCAGTGTGAATTAAATGGGCAAGAAGCTGTTACCTTGATGTTGTATGTTACAGTGCATAGTTTTCCTCAATGACTCATAAATCAGAGCCAGTACAAATGCATTTACATAAGAGATAGCACCAAGTTCAAGGACAAAGCTAAGTAATGCTCTCCAGAAAACCAGGGAAAACTTCAGAAAAAATAAAACTCGTGTTAGTGATTTTTTTTTTTGAATGCTGTCACATTTTTTTTGTTTGCATTGGCTATTTATATCAATTATTTTAAATAAAAATTACCTGCTTAGTTTTTAAAATCCACAATAGTAAAAAATAGTCATGGATATCCGAAAGTATCTTTTTTAAAGCTTATATAATATAACTATGATTGCTAGTTCAATTTTAGTACTGTTTTAGCATTTTAAGGGAATAATTATAAATATATAAAAATTTTACATAATTGATGAATTTACTTCCTTTTAATTATACAAAATGCAACAAAATTTTGAAAATTTTAAGCTAAATACAACAATGCATTTTTTCTGCTTTTTCCTCATAATCATGGTAAATGGAATGTGTGTAATGACATATATGTTAAAATTACTTTTTTATACATATTTCATTTAATTGCAAAACAATTTCATGAAATTTACACTTCAGACTCAGATTTCAGGATGACAAAGGGATCTATTCAAACACCTACCACAATACAGGAAACATAGTGGTCCTCAGAAGTGTTATGTCCTGTTCCTTAGAGCCCTTAAATGTTACTTTATGTGAAAAGGGGGACTTAGGAAAAATGACCTAGCAGTTGGGACCATGAATTTTCTCTTAACTGTAATAGCTCCCTCCTTGACAGCCTTCTATTCAGGCCAGCTCTTCTCCCAATGCACTCAGGTAATGGGAGTCAATGGAATGCCTACACTAAGGAGGTTACCAACTGCCTTATAGTGTCTCTTCCAGTACCCCCAGGTGAAGAGATAGATGCACAGATTACCCACAGTTCTGGGCAGAACAAAAAACTGGCCAGGCCTTAAATGCCTGATGGTAACTATTAGCCCTAAAAACGCCCTCCTGTCAACTTTTATTAGCCTTTAAGCAAACATTACATTAAGTAACAGTTAACTCGGACACTGCTGCTACCAAGATTTATATACAGCCCCCACCTATTTGGACAGCCTCTTGCAGCGGACCTAAAGGACAAGTATCTTTAGGGGAGTGGTTGAAAGATGATCTATGATACAGAAGATTTCATAGTCTTTTACCACACCTGACACTCTAGTTTTGGGCATTTGACTAGCACCCTTAACTTTCTAACAGAACATAGCTACCAGATGTCTAAGAATAAACCACAACTGCTTTGTCAATAAGTAAACTATACATGTCTCATTCTCCCCTCTGGTCCTAAAGAAGATACAAGCCATGGAGTAAATTCCTGACTCTATTACCATAAGAGAACTCCAGGCATTTCTCGGACTATCAGGTTATAGATCATTAGAAATATGGGAATAGCAAAGCTCCATTGCAGGCTCTCAAGAGAAAGAATATGGCTCCCTCCTTTGTGAAAGAGTAAAACACAGCCTTCACATGGTTAAAGACTGTCATGATCAGGTCCCATTTATACAGTTGTAAAACTCAGTCCTTCAAAACAGGCAGGCAGCTAAACATGTTAACTGCTACCCAAGGAGGCATCTGTTCCACGATCTATGGAGAATATTGTTTGTGGGTCATACTGGACAGATACAAACCACATTCATCATTTCGTGGATGAGTCCAGACTACTCTGGGAGCATGCCAAAATGGGTGAGAATTTCTGTCTCAGTTTTGGATAATTTAATCCCTGGCTGTTGGCTCTCCTTGACTGTTAGAACTTCTCTTTGGATCATGTGGCATTATCATTCATCTCTTTTGTCTCTAACAGAATATAGGCTGTCCAGGTCCAAAATCATCATGAGGCACAGCTTGCAGCCCATCTCATACGATAATATGACCAGCCTTTTGACCATATAGGACAATCATTCTCAGGCCACCACAAAATATCATAGGACAGACAGCAAGAGACAAATACCCATAACCTGCTCTATACCCATATGCCAGCTTGTAGATGACATAGAAGACAGGCCTCAACCACTCTACCACTGTAAGGTTATGGATTACTTCTCTTGAATGGGAATGTCAAGTAGGAAAGTAGGTACTACACTATGTGTGTGTCAGAGACCAAAGAAAACAGGATTTTTTGTGTGGTTGAATAAGAAAAAAATGTTTAAGCATGCCTTGTAATCAAAAGAGCATTTGTAAATCAGAAGTCTTGTCCTTGTTTGATAAACTTGTTAGGGTGGGTCTTAGCCCTCTTCTGGGGATAGCTTTAGGGAATATTCCCCACCATGCACAAGGGGCTATTCATTCCAATGACACTGTGTTGATGAAGTTCTAAGAGGAATTTCAGAATTCCACACCTGTGAAGCACTGTATCCAGTGCTTATATCTCAGAGATGGAGCGGAAAGGATAAATAGCAGGCCCATATCCATATCCATAAGAACTATAATCTGAATACAGACTGGGCTGTTTGTTCTCTACTGAGAAGTCCTCCTGGTAAGGCAGGTGTATTATTTTCATTAAAGTTAGCTGGGATGCTTACTGATAAAAAAGAAGGAAAGTAAAAGAGAAGAAAGGAAGACAGGAAGAAAGGAAGGAAGGAAGGAAGGAAGGGAAAGAAAGAAAGAAAGGAAGAAAGAAAGAAAAAGAAAGAAAGAAAGAAAGGAAGGAAGGAAGGAAGGAAGGAAGGGAAAGAAAGAAAGAAAGGAAGAAAGAAAGAAAAAGAAAGAAAGAAAGAAAGGAAGGAAGGAAGGAAGGAAGGAAGGAAGGAAGAAAGAAAGAAAGAAAGAAAGAAAGAAAGAAAGAAAGAAAGAAAGAAAAGAGAGAGAGAAAGAGTGAGAGAAAGAGAGGAAGAAGAGATTGGTAAAAGATCTGGAGATGGAAAGATTGTTCAGGGTTGGCTGTGTAGATCCAAGGAAATTACAAAAGTACTTATGGGAGAATTAAGGATACAAGAGAGAAAAACACAGTAGAAGGATAGGCGAAGATGTGGGAAGTCAGAATGATGCAAACGCTGGCTGGGCCACTAACATGTACACTGAAAGAAAATAATTCTCACAGAAAATCTCCTGGACACCTACACATACATGACGACACCTTCATATTTAGCCTGTTGAGAACCTCTCTGAGTTTCTGATATTCAGAATTCTAGGAACATGTGTTATATGAAATCATCACACTGCGGTGATTTTTCACAGCAGTAAAAGGGTCCTAATACACACTTTGAGCAAATTTTGGAACCACTCCCTCCTCCTGCCCAGCTTTCAAGCAGACCAAAAACTGCCGAATTTAAAATCTGTACATTAAAAATGTTTTAATAGATTGCATAATTTATATTGTCAATATTCTATATATATGTTTATACATTGTTGGAGTCATTCTCTCACTAAATCATAAACATATGGAATACTTTATCAAGCTTTGGAATCTAGTTGACCTACTTTTTAAACTTTTATGGAGTCTTCATTTAATGTTTATTACAATTTTCATATGCCAATAATTTTAGAAGGCAGTTTATGAATACTGATTTGATTTTTTATTTAAGCTGAAAATGAAGGAATAAAACATTTACCAGGTTCTGACTTTATTTAACAATACATTTATGACAAAAGCATCCAATCAATATTTCTTGGATTATTTAACCTCTGATGGGGAGGACTTGATGCTTTCTTGGCTGACATTAAAATTTTTTGAGTTTTTATACTTAAGAAAACAATAAACATATTTTAAAAAGTGAAAAATCACAGTTTTATACAGAATTCACTTTCTATTTATAATTTTAAAATATGTCTGTAAGAAACTTGGGGGACGAGAATTTTGACATAGCAGGTAGGACTGTTACCTGCAATGCTTGCTTCCTATATAGGCAGCAGTTCATGTCCCAGCTGCTCCACTTCTGATCCAGCTCCCTATTGATGCACCTGAGATAGCAGCATAGGATGGCCCAAGTCCTTGGGCACCTGCACCCACAGGAGAGACCCAGAAGAAGCTCCTGTCTCCTGGCTTCTGGCATTGGACTGGCCCAGCCCTAGATGTTGCAGGCATTTGAGGGAGTGAACCAGAGGGTGGAGGATCTATCATTCTGTCTCTCCCTCTCTTTGTGTAGTTCTCTCGCTCTCTCTCTCTCTCTCTCTTTTTTTTTTGACAGGCAGAGTGGAAAGTGAGAGAGAGAGAGGCAGAGAGAAAGGTCTTCCTTTTACCATTTGTTCACCCACCAATGGCCGCTGCGGCCGGCCCACTGCACTAATCCGAAGCCAGGAGCCAGGTGCTTCCTCCTGGTCTCCCATGCAGGTGCAGGGCCCAAGCACTTGGGCCATCCTCCACTGCACTCCCAGGCCACAGCAGAGAGCTGGACTGGAAGAGGAGCAACCGGGACAGAATCTGGCACCCCGACCGGGACTAGAACCCGGTGTGCAGCATAGCAGGTGGAGGATTAGCCTAGTGAGCTGCAGCGCCAGCCCTCACTTTCAAATAAATAAATAAATCTTTTAAAAAATGTATTGTTTTCTAGATTTCCTCCATTATGATGTAAATGACCAGATTTCATTGTTTCTTACTGCTGTATAGTATTCTATAGAGTACATATCCCATAATTTCTTTATCCAGTCTACTGTTCATGGGCATTTGGGTTGGTTCCAGGTCTTAGCTATTGTGAACTGAGCAGCAATAAACATTAAGGTGCAGACCTCTTTTTTGTTTCCCAATTTAATTTCCTTTGGGTAAATTCCAAGGAGTGGGATGGCTGGGTTCTATGGTAGGGTTATATGTTCAGGTTTCTGAGGAATCTCCAGACTGACTTCCATAGTGGCTTTGCCAGTTTGCATTCCCACCAAGAATGAGTAAGTGTCCCTTTTTCCCCACATCCTCGCCAGCATCTGTTGGTGGATTTCTGAATGTGAGCCATTCTCACCGGGATGAGGTGAAACCTCATTGTGGTTTTGATTTGCATTTCCCTGCTGGCTAGTGATCTTGAACATTTTTTCATGTGTCTGTTGGCCATTTGGATTTCCTCTTTTGAAAACTGTCTATTGAGGTCCTTGGCCCATCTCTTAAGTGAGTTGTTTGTTTTATTGTTGTGGAGTTTCTTGATCTCTTTGTAGATCCTTGTTATTAATCCTTTATCTGTTGCATAGTTTGCAAATATTTTTCCCCATTCTGTCAGTTGCCTCTTTACTCTCCTGTTTCTTTTGTAGTACAAAAACTTCTCAATTTGATGCAATCCCAAATCCCAAAATAGTTAATTTTGGCTTTGACTGCCTGTGCCTCTGGGGTCTTTACCAGGAAGTCTTTGCTGGTGCCAATATCTTGCAGGGTTTCTCCAATGCTCTCTAATAATTTGTTGGTGTCGGGTCGTAGATTTAGGTCTTTAATCCATGTTGAGTAGATTTTTGTGTAAAGTGTAAGGTAGGGGTCTTGCTTCATGCTTTTGCACGTGGAAATCCAGTTTTCCCAGCACCATTTATTGAATAGACTGTCCTTGTTCCAGGAATTGGTTTTATATCCTTGATCAAATATAAGTTGACTACAGATGTTTGGATTGATTTCTGGTGTTTCTATTTTGTTTCATTGGTGTATCCATCTGTTTCTGTAGCAGTACCATGCTGTTTTGATTACAACAGCCCTGTAGTATCTGGTATTGTGATGCCTCTGGCTTTGTTTTTGTTGTATAAAATTGCTTTAGCTATTCGAGGTCTCCCTGTGTCTCCATATGAATTTCAGCATCATTTTTTCTAGATCTGAGAAGAATGTCTTTGGTATCTTGATTGGTATCACATTGAATCTATAAATTGCTTTTGGGAGAATAGACATTTTGATGTTGATTCTTCCAATCCATGAGCATGGGGGATTTTTCCATTTTTTTGTATCCTCTTCTATTTCTTTCTTTAAGATTTTGTAATTCTCATCGTGGAGATCTTTAACATCCTTGGTTAACTTTATTCCAAGCTATTTGATTGTTTTTGTAGCTATTGTGAATGATATTGATCTTAGCAGTTCTTTCTCAATCGTGGCATTGCCTGTGTATACAAAGGCTGTTGATTTTTGTGCATTGATTTTATATCCTGCTACTTTGCCAAACTCTTCTGTGAGTTCCAGTAGTCTCTTAGTAGAGTTCTTTGGATCCCCTAAATAAAGAATCATGTCGTCTGCAAAGAGGGATAGTTTGACTTCTTTCTTCCCAATTTGTGTCCCTTTAATTTCTTTTTCTTGCCTGATGGCTCTGGCTAAAACTTCCAGAACTATGTTCAATAGCAGTGGTGAGAGTGGGCATCCCTGTCTGATACCAGATCTCAGTAGAAATGCTTCCACCTTTTCCCCATTCAATAGGATGCTGGCCGTGGGTTTTTCATAAATTGCTTTGATTATATTGAGGAATGTTCCTTCCATACCCATTTTGCTTAGGGTTTTCATCATGAAAGGGTGTTGTATTTTATCGAATGCTTTCTCTGCATCTATTGAGATAATCATATGGTTTTTCTTCTGCAGTCTGTTAATGTGGTGTATCACATTGATTGATTAGTGAACATAGAACCATCTCTGCATACTAGGGATAAATCCCACTTGGTCTGGATGGATGATTTTTCTGATGTGTTGTTGTATTCTATTGGTGAGAATTTTATTGAGGAGTTTTGCATCTATGTTCATCAGGGATATTGGTCTGTAAATTTCTTTCAATGCTGCGTCTTTTCCAGCTTAGGAATTAAGGTGATGCTGGCTTCATAGAAAGAATTTGGGAGGATTCCCTCTATTCTGATTGTTCTGAATAGTTTGAGAAGAAATGGAGTTAGTTCTTCTTGAAATGTCTGGTAGAATTCAGCAGTGAATCCATCTGATCCTGAGCTTTTCTTTGTTGGGAGGGCCTTTATTACTGTTTCAATTTCTGACTCAGTTATGGGTCTGTTTAGGTTTTCTATGTCTTCATGGTTCAATTTAGGTAGGTTGCATGTGTCGAGGAATCTGTCCATTTCTGATAGATTTCCCTGTTTGCTGGCTGAGTGAAATAAGCCAGTCCAAAAGGGACAAATATCATATGTTCTCCCTGATCGGTGACAAC